>NC_142094.1:58358995-58987745 GCF_054644295.1 Miniopterus natalensis | reverse complement strand
TAGGACAGAACGTTTTTCAGCTGTAAAAGGAATGGGATTCTGATTCACGCAACAACCTGGAGGAACCTCGAACGCATTAAGGGAAAGCAGCCAGGTCGGACAGGACAAGGACCCCGAGTCCACCTGAGACACCTGGAACGGAGAATCCACAGACAGAAAGTGTGTCAGGGGCTCCGAGCCTAGAGTGGGGGGGGGGTGATGGGAAATTATTAATGGATGCAGGGGTTCTGTTTGGGGTGATGAACATGTTTTAAAAATAAATGATAGAGTTCATGTTACGTATATTTCACCATAATTCAGGATACCCCCGTTTGCCCTCCACGGTGCACCCGACAGTGGACTAGTCCAGCCGACAGTAACGTGCTCCTGGGCCGATTCCGTGCCGGGCTCTCCCCTGGGACGGCTCTTGGTTCTTATGCCGCGAGTGTGTGGCCTGAAGGGTGGCGTCTGAGGATGCGCTTCCCCTCCACGCCTGACGCGTCACCCAAGAAGGCGCCGGGAACGGAGGTGCTCTATCAGTTATCTCAATCTCCTTCTGGCTTTTCTGCATTTAATTGTAATAACTGCCCAGAGCCCCTATGAAATATCTGGCTATAAAGATAACCTCTTCATATTAAAAAAAAAACACCAGTGCTGCTGTTTAAGATGAAAAACGGTGGCTGCTGCACTGTGGCGACGCTGCTAGGTCGTTTTCAGGGCTGGAGGGCATCAGACGTTCGCGCTGACCCGGCCCATCTTCCCATTTTAAGGACAGGTGGCCGGGAGCAGGGAGAGCTCCACCTCGGCCGGCCGAGCCCAAGCAGTGGCATAATTAGGGAGCAGTCGTTCTGCCTCAAGTCGAGCTTTATCGTTCTAAATAAATTAATCCCATCCCACCAGCCTCTGCCCACGTGCTAAGGAAAACAATCATTTGACTCCGTCACCTAACAGTGGCTCAGCAGGAGCCTTTGATAAAAAAAAGGCTCACCTGCCGAATCCCAAGCAACTCCATTGGTCATTTTAATTATATATAAAAACGAGCTTTCTCTCCCATGATTCTCTCTCTCTCTTGTTGTTAATTCTCACTTGAGGATATTTTTTCTATTGATCTTTAGAGAGAGTGGAAGGGAAGGAGGGAGAGAGACAGACAGAAACACTGATGTGAGAGAGAAACATCAATTGGTTGCCACCCCAACCAGGGCCAGGGAATCGAACCTCAACCCAGGTACGTGCCCTTGACCAGGAATCAAACCTGCGACTTCCGTGCGTAGGCCGGATGCTCCACCGCCGAGCCAGGCCGGCCGGGCGGGGCTTACACCGTAGGGGACGTTTTCCCAGATGAGAGGGCTCTGTCTTTCCCCTTCAGGTCCCAGAAGACTCCGGGGCTCGGTGAGGTCGCGAAGTCGCCAGCATCCCCGCACTGAGCGTCCAGCACCACTGTGGTGCAAGCCCCGGAGTCCAGGTTGACCACCTTCGCCTCCGGCGGGGTGACCCTCCAAGGCCACTCGGACCAACAGCCACAGCCTCTGCTCCGAGAGGAAGCCCAGCAGGGCAGGGAAGGCGCCCTGGGCACTGCCAGCCAGCAGGCCACGCCCCAAAGGGAAGCACCCTCCCTTCGCCCTTTCTTCTTATAAAAAGCAAAACACACTTTAGATTTTTGTTCCCACCCTCCCCTTCGCCCCGAAAATGGCTCCAACATGAGACAACAGGGAGACGGTGGTCATGTCGCCTTCCGGGGCCAGGCTGAGGGACCCTGCCGACGGGGGGGCGGTTTGCTCTGAGCACAGGTGCTGTCGTTTAGCCGAATGTCATCACCGGGCGTTAGAGCCGAGCGGCTGCACCTGCCTCAATCAGGCAGCACCTTCTCATCAGGCCCCTCGGCCTCCCAGCACCTCCGCAATCACTGGCTCCTGTCTGCACAAAGCTCCGTACCCGTAATCACGACACTGGTATTTATTTCGAGACCAGGGGTTTCCAGGGGCTCGCTGGCCCTGTGTACCCATTTCCAAGGCTGTCCGAAGGGAGGACATTTGCTGACCACCAGGATTTTGATGACTATTCTTCTTTTAAAATATGTTTTTATTGATTTTTATTTTTTTAGAGAGAGACAGAGACAGGAATGTCGATCGGCTGCCTCCTGCCGGGGATGGAGCCCGAAACCCAGGCGTGTGCCCTGACCGGGAATCGAACCAGCAACCTCTTGGTTCCCGGGTCGACGCTCAACCGACCGAGCCGCACCAGCCAGGGCTGACCGTCACTCATCGAGGCTGCACCGGCCGTGGTTTCAGAGCGCCTGTGGTTAGGACAATCCCAGGAGCCACGGTTTCAGAGCTTTACTCGGCCTTTACAACCAGCATCACCTAATTAAACCTCTGTCTAGTCAGCCTTTAAAAAAAAGCCAACCTTCCAACCTCATTGTGCCCGATCCAAGAAATGAACTAACAGAGGCAATTTGGGCTCCTGCCTCCTGCTTCTACCCATGAGCTGGAGTCGCGAAGGCCCCTGAAGTGGTCCCCTTCCCGGGGTCGAAGCAGACGCCACACAAACTACCCGACAGGTGCTCTCGGGAACTTACTCACAGGCTCTCCCCATCGCCCTCTGGGTTTGGCCTCCAGATACTAATTTTTCAATGTTCAAACAAAAGTCAAACATTTCTGCAGACAAAAACAATTCTTTAGAGATGAGTAACTGTGTGGTATTTCTGGAAAGGGCTGCTGGGCACACTCTGGGTGGAGAGAGGCCCATTTAACCACAGCAGCGACGGGCAGAAGCTGCCGTAGGTCTCAGGTGATAGCGGCTGAGTTAACACAGGTGAGAGGAGCACCAGGGAGGCCCTGCCAGGCACCTCGCTGCCACCAAGGAGTCTCTCCCGCCTGGTTCCCAAGGACCTGTGGTCTCAGCTGACATGTCCTCTACCTGACCCGCTGGGCAGGTGTCTCACGTGGCTCCGTGATCCCCACGTCTCCTGCCCACGTCTCCTGCCAGCCATGCCCCTGGGTCATCTCCTCCCCTAGCGACTTGCTTAACAACAGAGAACAGCAAAGGTGGTGGGAGGCTCCAGGATTAGGTCCCAGAGGCTGTGACTTCCGTCTTCCTCACACTCTCGCCCTGGCTCTTCTCCGCTCGCCCCCAGGAAGCCACGCGGAGAGGCCCACGGGGCAGGGAACTGAAGGTGGCTCTCAGGGTTCCTGAGTCCAACGCCCTGTAAAGAAGTGACCCTGGCAACAAGCGCAGGGTGAGGCTGGAAGCAGGTCCGCCCCCGCCCCAGGTGACCCTGCAGGTGAGAACCCAGCCTTTGCTGAAAACCTAATTCCAGGGAGAGGGGCCTCGACGCAGGACGGCCCCGGGACACACCTGGATCCCCGACTGGGGCAGCGAGAGACAATAAGCTCTGCTGTTTAAAGCCACTGCGTCCTGGGGTAATTTGGGGTAATTTGTTACACAGCAGTAGGTAACTAATAAGCCCATTCTTGTTCCAAAAGCACCAAAGAACCTCATGACGGGGTTCGTGAAGTCTTCCCCTGCAATCGGCTCTCAAAGTACTCCCTGTCCACGCCGAGACCGGGAGACCCCCCATCGCTCTGAGACGCCCTTCCCCAGACTCAGCCCAGCACCCTCCCGGTCGCCCTGATCCCAAGTCTCCCCAAGAGCCGACATCGCCTCCCTGCACGTCTGCAGGGCTGCACTCGCCTGACTCCCCACATCAGGGTCCTGACGCCCAGATTTTTCTCTGCCTTCCCTGCTGGACCAGGGGTCCCTGTAGCTGGACCTGAGCTTCACCCGGCGTCCAGGGCACTGCTCAATCGACGTTCACTGAATGGACGAACCAAGGCCTGAAGGGCACCTACGGGCACCTCCCAGGAGGTGGGTCCAGTTCACCCCCCAGGGAGTGCGTGCTGAAGACTCATCTCACCAGTGAGCAAGGGGCTGTGGGGACCTGCGCAGATGAAGGACAGGGAGACACGTCTGTCCCCCGGGCAGCAGCCTCTCCTCCTGCGTAACATTTCCTACCCCATCCCCGACCCGGGCCCGCCCGCCGTTCACACGGCCCCCTCGAGCCGCGCGACCGCGGGCACTTACGCGTCTCCGATCCCACTGTAGTTTCAGTTTTATAGACTGTAAAGCGTATAGAAAACAGACTCTCAACTTTCGACCCCTCTGCCGTTCAACTCGCCTCCTATAAAGAGCCGTGGGAGTGGGGTCTGGCGGAATCACAGGCCCGTCCAGGCTCACGCTGTCTCCCACAGCAAGCACGGAAACAACCGGCCGTGGCCACGCCGGGCTCTCGTTCCGTCCGGCCCCCGCTGGCGTGAGGACTCGCGAAAGTGAACGTGAGACGTGAGCCTACCTTGTAGCCCCCGATCCGATGCTCCTGTTTAAACTCCTTCCCGTTTTTCAGCCACCGCATGGTGGGCGTCGGGTTCCCCCCGGCCGGACAGCGGAACTTGACCGTGTTGGCGGCAGGCACGGCGTGAAGCCGCTTCTCCATCTTTTCCGTGCTGGTCCAGTACGGAGCTCCTGTTTGGAAACAAAAGCACAGGGCGGTTGGACGGACGGCCTCACCTCCCTCGCCAAGCTCCTCGTAGAAAAGATCGTTTTGTTTTGCATGCGGACGTTTCCAAGACCTCGGGGTACGACTGACCTTAGGAAAGTTTTCCGACACCTGACCCAGCTGGAGGTCCCCGGCGGTGGCCTGCTGGTTGGTTTAGGTCTATTAACGGGGGGGGGGGGACCTGTTTGAGGAACCTGCCCTCCCTTGATCTCAGGCCCAGAATTTAACGTGTGTCGAGTCATGTCTAAAAGGCTACTTCACACACATGACGACACACACGAGAACAGCCACCGAGTCCTCCCAAAACGTGCCGTCTCAGGCGCCACGCCTATGAAATGACCACACACACGTGAGCTGTGCTCCAAACCCACGTCGGCTTACCCATCGGAGCTTCACTTTATTTCACTTTATTATTATTTTCTTAGTCGTCACCCAAGGGTATTATTTTCATTGATTTTTAGTGAGTGGAAGGGGGAGAGAGAGGGAGAGAAACATTGACGTGAGAGAGACACACTGGTGGGTTGCCTCCCACATGGGCCCCAACTGGGGCCGGAGACCAAACCTGCAACCGAGGGACCGGCCCTTGACCGGGAATCAAACCCGCAGACGTTCAGGGCTCGAGCCAACGTGCAAACCACACCGGCCAGGGCTGGAGCCTCGCTTGAAAGGATCATCAACAGTTTAACATGATCCTGGCGGATAAAGCCCGTGGAGCATCATGATTTGCCCGGTGCTTTTTATGACGACCAACTAACCACACGGCACACGGGGCACCTCTTCACCCTTCTCACCTACGTGCCACGGGGGGTGAGCATAGGTGGTGCCCACAGGATCCAAGACAGAGCAAAGTGAGGCGAAACTGGTCAGTCTGGACAGAGAGAGAGGCCGCAGGCGGGGAGGGAGGGAGGGAGGGAGGGAGGGAGGGAGGGAGGGAGCCCAGGGAGAGGGGCTCATTTCTTCCCTCTGGCCCAGGTACACCTGCACCTGGTGGCCCTTGGGCTTCGGGACCAGACGCCCACAAACACACCCCTTTCTCTTGCAGGGTTCCCCAGGGAGCACTCGACCCCTGTTTATCACAAGACTCCCAGGGCCTGGCATTCCTGAAACAATCCCAATCACTTTTATGTTAAAAGAAAACTCCATCGGCAGCCACAGCCACTGAAAAGAAAACCATTCGGCGCACAAAATAAATAATGAGCTTTGTCGCTGCACAAAGACTTTACAGACCTGCCCTAAACGAAAAGGCAGCCTCAGGCGTCTGCCCTGGTGCAGTCTGTTTAGGTAAACACAGAAGCCTGTTCCCCTGAACCCGCCAAATATGAACGGAGCCGGGCTCACAGACAGCATCGGGCACAGCGGAGCGGGTCCCGCGGATGCCCTTTTCTTTCTTACAGAACAGAAATCAGCAGACATGCGCTTACCCACCACCAGGCCTGACTCTGACGTTCCCTAAAACGTCAAAAGTGGGATTTAGCTGAAGGCGCTGGGAATGGCTCTGTCCCGTCACCGGCCTGAGCCGACGGCGAGGCTGCAGGCCACGCGGGGTCGCCCGGGTCACACGCGCGCAGGCCTGGCAGCAGCCCCTGCGTGCGGCACCTCAGGAAGGACCGGGGGGCGGGGGGAGAGGACTCTGCCGGGATTTCTGGCAGGCGGCCCCCTCCCCGGGGAGACGTTCCAATCGCCACAGATGCACCTGTACGATCGGCTCCCGCAGAGCAGGCAGCCCGGCCCGTGCGATGGGGTCTGGGCACCTCCTCTGCTCAAGAAAGTAGAAAAGGTCACCTACAGGGCTCGAACCCCGAGCTCAACATTCTCTCTCCCTGGGTAACTGTAAGTCGAGGCTCCACAAAGGGCCGTGGAGCCAAGTTTCCGGGGTTCCCTGTGTGATCGCGGTGCCCCGCGCCCCTCTGGGTGAGTGCTGGCATCACACGGGCACGGGGTGTTTCTGTGACGCGGCCTTCCTTTAATGAGCACGATGCGGAAGGGGGGGATTATTTTCGTATTTTACAATGGCCCTTCCTGGGAATATACTGGCTTTATGGGAAGTCTGAAGAACCTGGAAGGTCTAGAAACATAATTAAGTGTAGGAATGTTCCTGCGTGTGTCCTGCAGCAGTGGCCTGTGTCCTCTGCAAACTCTTCCTGTCTCCAATATTTCCGGCTGTACCAGCAGCCTGGACACGTGGAAATGCCAGGGCTCCCCCGAAATGCCGTGCAGTGGGGAGAAATGGGGACCAGGCTCCTGACAAGCTCCTCTACCTGAGCTCCCCTTTCTTACCAAGGCTGGTGGGCAGCACTCAGCTTTCACCCGGAGAAGGGACTCGGCCTAAACGAATGACCTGCAAACGCGGAGATGACGGCCGCACACGGCGGGTGCTCCGTACGACGTCTGCTCAGCAGCCTTACCTAAAACGAGCCTGCGAGCCAAGGCCACAGCACGCACTCGAGAGAAGTGCGTGGCTCCCCTCTGCACACCCTCCTGGCACAGCCGCAGGGGTATGTGAGCAGTGGGTCAAAGCCGCCTGTAGAGGAGGGGCCGTGAGACAGACCTCCAGCGGCATGAACAGTGAGCTGCACTAAATCAGGAGTCAACAAGCTGACCCAGGCGGCAGGCATGGCCCCGTGTCCGACGTTCTCGGACCTTCTGATGGGATCTGCAGCAAGAGCACGACGCTCTCAGTCACTAAATACTAGCAATGGGGTTAAAAGACATCAAGACCTGCCCAGATAAATAAACAAACCCGTCGTCGAGGTTCATGCCCGCTCGTCTCGCTTTGACTGAAACGGCTGCTGTGTGTGAGCAGTAACGCAGATCCTACTTTAACAGCAGACGTCGCTCAAGATGCGGCTGGTGACGCAAGAGCCTTCTAACCAGCCCCACAGGAGCGTCGTCCCTCGAGGCTCCCTCCACACGGGCTCTGCCCGCCACCCCCACCCCACGGTGACGACGCATCGGTCCTTTCCTGGGCCACCTCTGTCATCCGCGTGATCACCCATCGCCAGGCGGCTTCCATCCTGAAAAATACTCCTTTCCACGCCTGCCGGCCAGCAAGAGCAGAGCAGCGACCTGGAAGGTACAACCTGTGGGGTGTCGGCGGGAGGGAGGGAGGGAGGGGTGAACGGGCGAACCAGGTGGACATCTGTTCAAAGCTTCAGCTCTACAAGGAGGGAGCTGAGCTGAATGTTTCGATAAGGACCCTCCCAACTCTAATATTCTTTCCAGGTACCAATATTCCAGGCAGATACTGATTCCGTCAACATATGGTAGGATTAGAGGGTGTGCTGTGACCCTGCAATATAAACTTAGTGAGAAAACACGGGCTGCTGAGCCTGCCCTTCAAAATCCCCGACACATCCCAGTACTGACATCTAAGGTTTACGGTCTTCTCTCTCCCTGAAACCAAGAAGGGAGAACCCAGCCCAGCGGTTTAAAGAAAAACACGAGGTCCTGTCACCAAAGCGACCTCGGTGACCATCTGGCCCTCGGCCGATGTGATGTCACCCAAAAGGTTAAGTGATTTGATCAAGGTCGCCGGGCACAGCCCGACCGAGCCTCCAGCTCCCCGGGCAGGGCTCTCTCCGCCCCTCCAGGCTGCCCTTTGAACTCTCCCATGGTAATTAAGTCAGAAGTTCAGGATTTACGTGAGCCGTGGCCACTGATGACTGCCAACTGTATTTTTATGGATGCAAAAAATAAAAAAAATAAAACACACACAGCCAGTCTCGGCTCCTAGATTAAGTCTCCCAAACTCCCTAAAGCCCCACTAAGGCCTGTGCCTTAAGTCTATAATTAGGGCCTTTAAAAATATCACTAATCGGGACATTTGAATGCCTTGACCCTGGGTGGAGGGCTGTCTCTGAGCGCCCCCGCCCCGCCCCCAGCCCTGCAGTAAGGAGACTGCCGTTCATCTGTTTTCCGTGTTTCACAAACTAAGAGAAAACAAATCTAACAAAACACGGAGGTGGGAGCGAGGGTGTAATGAGGGGGAGGTGCTTTAGTTGAGGAATCTCATTAAATCCACTGACTTGCTGACCACTGAGGCATTCGATAAGAAAAACAGTAAAACGAACCAGGCAAGTGACCCGCGTGCGAAACGCCCGATCCCCCGGGAGACCAGCGGCCCTGCGAGAGCTCCCGGGACCTGCCTTCGGGAGAAAGCTCTCCAGGTCCTGGCTTCGCCGCTTATTCCATCGGGCCCACCGGACGGAGCCCCTCGCTGGCCTTCGGGACGAAACGCCCAGACCAACTCATGGTGAGCTTTTCACTACACAAAGGAACTTCAGAAAACCGAGGAAGCCTACGTACTGTTCTGTTGCTTTGTTTTCTTTTGTTTTCAATTCTCAGAAACTTAAACATAACTAAGAAACCAACAATTACCGACTTAGATATAATCTCCTCCAAGTGAAAGTCCCAGTTAGAGCAGAGGTGGCTCTAAACCGTTATCAGCAGGAGAATCAACGAGAGGAGTTTGAAATCTTGGGCCAAGGGCCTTCACTTTCGCTAGTTACTTCCAAAAACATTGCCTCTCTCCCCGACACAGGTATGGGCATTGGCTACTGGTCTCGACAGGCCTGAGACCAAAACAGAACATCACCCCGTAGCTCTCCCAGCAGCAGGGATCCCGAGGCCGCTGTCTCGCTGCCAGTTCTGGTCAAGGAGCCCCCTGAGCTTCCTGTCGCTCGGGACCTTCCCACAAGCCGAGTCTCAGGCGCTTCAGAAACGTTTACCACTTGAACACAAGTGGAGGTAATAACACTCACCCCCCAAAATGGGCAAACGTGGCTATTTTTGCTGCCACATAACCGTTCAGACACCTAGACAAGGACTGGCTAAATCACGCTTTCCTGTGCTAACGTGTAACGTCAGAACCTTTCGAGGCCCTCAGCCTGGATGAGTTTCGAAAACCAGCCCTTGAAATGGCCCCTTCTGTCCGGAGAGAGTCTGTTTCACTAGTGGGGACATGCAGCAGTGTGGTGTCCTGGCAGCCAGGCCCGCGAGGCCTCAGGGAACGTCCAGCACCAGTAAGATGCGAGGCCACCAGCGAGGGAGCTGCTGAAGTACCACCTGAGAATGCCCTTCACCCCCGAGAACGCCCTTCACACCTGAGAATTCCCTTCACCCCCGAGAATGCCCTTCACCCCCGAGAATGCCCTTCACCCCTGAGAATGCCCTTCACCCCCGAGAATGCCCTTCACCCCCGAGAACGCCCTTCACCCCGGAGAACGCCCTTCACCCCCGAGAACGCCCTTCACCCCCGAGAACGCCCTTCACACCGGAGAATGCCCTTCACCCCGAGAATGCCCTTCACCCCTGAGAATGACCTTCACCCCTGAGAATGACCTTCACACCCGAGAATGCCCTTCACCCCCGAGAACGCCCTTCACCCCCGAGAACGCCCTTCACCCCCGAGAATGCCCTTCACCCCCGAGAACGCCCTTCACCC
Organism: Miniopterus natalensis; assembly: GCF_054644295.1. Lineage (NCBI taxonomy): Eukaryota > Metazoa > Chordata > Mammalia > Chiroptera > Miniopteridae > Miniopterus > Miniopterus natalensis. The sequence goes on along the minus strand of NC_142094.1, from coordinate 58,977,771 downwards.
CCGAGAATGCCCTTCACACCCGAGAATGCCCTTCACCCCTGAGAATGCCCTTCACCCCGGAGAATGTCCTTCACCCCTGAGAATGCCCTTCACCCCGGAGAATGTCCTTCACCCCTGAGAATGCCCTTCACCCCTGAGAATGTCCTTCACCCCTGAGAATGCCCTTCACCCCGGAGAATGTCCTTCACTCCTGAGAACGCCCTTCACCCCTGTGATGGAAGAACCTGACCTAAGAGGGTGGGGAAAGACAGGTCGATCGAACCAGCCACTGCAGGGTTTCAAAGCCGGGCAACAGGGCGGTGGGCAGATGCTGTATGTTACATCGGGTCTCAGCGCCAATCAGTTTGGAAAACCCTGGGCAAGGGCAAAACTAAACGTGATTCACTGCAGAGCACGTCAGAGCTTCGGTTATGCTGATGGCCACCGTGAGTCTCCAAGAAAGGGTCCCAGTAACAGGTATTTTCCAAATTCACATAAAAATACAACCCATTTTTAACAGAGAGTTATTGTGGGCTAGCTCACTCTCTTACGTAGACGCCTGTTTTTAAGGAGATCCTTCAAAGATGGGTGCGAAGGCTAATTCCAGAAAACGTTCACTCAGCATCCAGGCGGGTCCTTGCCCTCCAGAAGCCCAGCCAGCGGGGAGGTGGGTCCGAGACGCTTCTCGATAACCACGCTCGAAGGACGAACAGAAAAGGACCCGCAAAACCGAGGGACTCAGTCACAGGGGAGCCCCTCTTTGACTTGGGCTCAAACAAGGAGGGAGAAGTTAAGACCAACCTGAGCACTGCCAGTCATGCCCACAGAGACCAAACCAGGCCTCGACGGGAAGGGTGCCAGCGCCGGGGCCAAAGTTCGACCATCCTGCCTTAACTTCTGGCCTTCCTTCTTGCCACCACATCACACTCTCTGAGGTCTGCAGAGAATCTAAAAACTCTACCAGGCAGGTAAGCTGGCCTTTTATATGGTCAACCACCAAAATTAATTAACAAACAGGCAGAGGGAATATAAAATAACCTGCAATGCACAGGGTGTCCCCAAAGAATGCACACACACTTTAACAGCTGGTAACTCAATTTTGAAAGTGAAATGCATTTTAATAAACACCGCCTTCATAAAATACATATACTTTACTCAAAGTGTGTATATACATTTTGAGAAAACACCCTGTGTTTTCAAGCCACGAGATAAGAGACCTGACATCTACCCACCCAGAGAGAAAAAAAGAGAGCCCAGCAGCGTCACTGTGAGCCCAGGGTCCTGGGGGCATCGTGTGTTAACCTCACTGGAGAGGAACTTTCAGATGCACCCCAGTGGCATCTCCAGACAGTCAGAAGGCACCAGAGGAATCACGCTGGACGCGTGGGTGGTTTCCAGGAGGCTGGAACACAAAGAATTCGGTGCTTCTGCAATTTTCCCTATTAATCGGGTCAGGCGCTTGACATCTGAGGTGGCACAAATCGTTAAATGGCAACATCCCTTCCCCGCCTGGCCAGTCCCCCGGCCACGGCATTCCCCTGTCCACACAGCCTGCAGCTGCTTAATCTCGGCCACCCCGGGCTGCACCTGTGCATTGACCAGCCTAATCACCCAAACAGATGGCAGAGGCCGCGCAGCCAGCTGAGCGCCGCTATCGCTTCAAATCACGTCTAAGGTTTCACAGCACCGTTCAGCCGGCTCCCGACGGCAGTCTCTCCTGGGTACAGCTAACACCAGCCCCTAATCGCCGCAGAGCACCCACCTCGGGGCAGAGTGGGTGTCATTCGAGAGCTGATTACAAAGCACCCTGGTGGCAAGGTGAAGGGGTGGCGATTCACTCGATGAGGGCTGGCGTTCATGAAACGGAGCCCTCCACGCCCCACCCGGCCCTTCCGCAGGGGCACCGGGCGGGCGTCGGGGCTGGTGCCCAGGGTGCAAACCCGGAGGTCTGTGGCAGGTGTCCCTGTGAATCAGCTCGCTCAGCCTACCTGTTACATAGCCTCTACCTTGCCGTTACGTGGTATTGCCCAGGTATTGATTAGCATATTGATCAGGACGGGCGGGCATCGGACCCATCCCCAGGACAGCGCAGGTCCCAGGCATGCCAACACCACCGAGCTGACAGGATCTGACGTCCCCAATCAGTAGCAATGACACCCCCACGCGGGTACCGCTTCGGGGCCGTAAACAACAGCGCCAGCCTCCTCACTCCACCCCTCACCCCCCGGGGACTGGCCGAGGGGCACTACAATCTGCCAGGCAACAGGCCCACAGCTGAGTTGCCGCTCTGCCTCTTGCTCACTGATTCATGAATTTCCACTCAATAGAACAGGACTGACGCCTCTGTACCCTACTGGGTGGCGGGGGATCCTGACTGCGCCAGGAGCCAGCGCAGAGCCGGACCTCGTGATCACCGCCATAGTCACTCGCTGCCTCCCCTGCAGAGCCAGGGAACTAATGAGAAGTGAGTGATGTCTTCTGAGGCACCAGGGCTCTATGATTAAACTGTAATAACCTCATTAGAGGCTGGTAGGGATCACAGAGGAAAACACTTTCACTCACCGACTCCCCGCTGTTTTATGAGCAGCATCCCGAACACTAACCCCCTGTTTGGGGCAGATCTGTGCATGTGAATCCCTGAGCCCGTGGTTCTCACCCTTGAGTGCCTCAGAGTCACCCCCGAGTCTCTAACCAGCGGGCTGGGCGGGGCCCGAGGTGTTCATTCCTAACAAGTTCTCAGGTGAAGCTGACGCCGTGAGCCAGGCCCCAGGCTTTCTCTGGCCAGAAAGTAAAGACTATAGAAACCAAAGCATTTCCCTTTTCACCCAAGCTGCTAGGAGACTCAGGGACAAATCCGACTCCCCACTTAAGAAACGCGTTACCCCCGGTGCCTGACAAGACCGATTTTCCCTTCTTCCTCTAAAAAGCTCTGGGCCCACTTTAATAGCTAATTGTCTTTATTCAGGCCTTGTTTAAACAACAAACTGACTGAAATCCTTTTGAGAAAATGCAGAATATAAACCTGAGCAATGAACACCCACGACTAACATAAAATCACCTTGGGAACATTTCCAGCCATGATCATGTTATTGGAAAATACACCTAACTCTGTATTTTATCTTTTTTTTTAGAGAGAGCGGGGGGGGGCATTGATCGACACCTCAGTGCGTGGGCAGACGCTCTGACCACCGGGCCGCACCAGCCAGGGCAACAGTTCATATTCTTTGCTCAGCGCGCACAGTGCTTTTCTGGGCATTGCACAGATATGAACTCGTCTAATCATCGCCACCACCCCATCGGGTCCTGTTATTCCCGTGTTACAGCTGAAGAAACTGAGGCACGGAATTAAATCACCTGCCCAGGTCGCCCAACTCAGAAGCGGAGGCGCAGGATTGGAACCCCGGCTGCCCAGCCCCGAGCGGCCGCCCTCTGACCCGCCGAGCAGAGCCTCCTACCGGCAGCGCCTGGCATTAGCTGCCTTTACATAAGCCGACGGCACTCGCTGGCCCCGTGTTCCCTGCGGCGTGAGGCTCACCCTCCTGCTCTGCTCAGCACCGAGTCATGTTTTAAAAGCCACGGTTTCTCGGCCTCGGCACCTCCAGGTCAGCCTCAGTTGTGGGCCCGTCGTCTACACGGTCGGATGTTTCAGCAGCACCTCCGGCCTCCACCCACGAGATGCCACCAACGTCCCCGCCGCCCGTTGTAACCACCAAACGTGGCCCGGGGGGGGGACCACTGGGTAGCCAGGCACCGTCCACAGTTGTGAAGAAAACCAGGATGTTCTGTAGTTTCACTGGGTCTCCCCACAGCGAGAAACCGAGGGGAGAGGGGAAACCGAGGAAAGAAAAGTCCGACTGCTTTCGAAAGAGTGGCTGGCGGACACGGTACGGAAGGACAGACGGCAGAGCAGGGCGCGCGCAACAGGGTTTATCCTGACCCGAGGGCCGGGCAGCCGCAGGTCGCGAGGTCGACAGGGGCAGGGCCGAGGGGCCGCCGGGCGCCCCTCCCCGGGCCTCGGGGCGGCTACTTACTTTTGTTACTGTTGTCGCTGGGAACGTCCTCGGAGCCCTCGGTGTCATCCTCGTCGTCCCCGGAGGAGATGGCGTCTGCATGCGAAAGAACATACCCGTGGGTGGGTGTGTGCTGAGCAAGAGGCTGCGGTCACCTCCGCCTAGTCCTGGGGACAGGGACAGGGACAGGCTGCTGTCACCTCCGCCTAGTCCTGGGGACAGGGACAGGGACAGGCTGCTGTCACCTCCGCCTAGTCCTGGGGACAGGGACAGGGACAGGCTGCTGTCACCTCCCGCCTGGTCCTGGGGACAGGGACAGGGACAGGCTGCGGTCACCTCCCGCCTGGTCCTCGGGGACAGGGACAGGGACAGGGACAGGCTGCTGTCACCTCCCGCCTGGTCCTCGGGGACAGGGACAGGGACAGGGACAGGCTGCGGTCACCTCCCGCCTGGTCCTGGGGACAGGGACAGGGACAGGCTGAGGTCACCTCCCGCCTGGTCCTGGGGACAGGGACAGGGACAGGGACAGGCTGCGGTCACCTCCGCCTAGTCCTGGGGACAGGGACAGGGACAGGCTGCGGTCACCTCCGCCTAGTCCTGGGGACAGGGACAGGGACAGGCTGCGGTCACCTCCGCCTAGTCCTGGAGACAGGGACAGGGACAGGCTGCGGTCACCTCCTGCCTGGTCCTGGGGACAGGGACAGGCTGCGGTCACCTCCCACCTGGTCCTCGGGGACAGGGACAGGGACAGGGACAGGGACAGGCTGCTGTCGCCTCCCGCCTGGTCCTCGGGGACAGGGACAGGGACAGGCTGCGGTCACCTCCCGCCTGGTCCTGGGGACAGGGACAGGGACAGGCTGCAGTCACCTCCCGCCTGGTCCTCGGGGACAGGGACAGGGACAGGGACAGGGACAGGCTGCGGTCACCTCCCGCCTGGTCCTGGGGACAGGGACAGGGACAGGGACAGGGACAGGGACAGGGACAGGGACAGGCTGCGGTCACCTCCCGCCTCGTCCTGGGGACAGGGACAGGGACAGGGACAGGCTGCTGTCACCTCCGCCTGGTCCTGGGGACAGGGACAGGGACAGGCTGCTGTCACCTCCCGCCTCGTCCTGGGGACAGGGGCGCCAACAGCCCAGGGGCCCAGGCGACAAATCTGAGGCCGCGTTTAGCTGAGCTGGTCTTGGGGCCTAAACTTCCTCCCCGTGGGGACAGCGGCCTGATTACGATCCTGTGTTTGCTGCTCTCGGGCATCTAACCGTCTCCTGAAGCTGGACATGCAGAAGCTGGACTGGTCCCCAAGTCCCCGCAAGCTTCCGATGGCGTGCAACCCACAGATCCTCCCAGCAAAGCCTCGCAGCACCCGGGGTCCCCTCCGAGGAAGGGATTCGCCCCCGAGGGAAGCTCAGGCCCCGTGTGACCGTGGGCCAGTCACTAACGTTCTGAAAACAAAACTTTAAACTCGGCCACCAAGCGGGGGGCCTGCGCAGTCCCCCGCACGGCATGGAAGAAAAATCCAGGAGAGAAACGCAAATTTTAACGAAAGGAATCAGGAATCTCCAGCATCCAAATTTGAGTCCTACACGCTGAATGCCAGGGATGCGGGGGGGGGATGTGCTCTCACTTGTGTGAAAGTGCGCTGTCCTCGCAGAAAATGTTCCTCTGCACATCAGAACCCATCGTTTCTAAGGACCAGCCCCTCTGACCTGCTAGGTCCCCAGGATAAACTTCAACAGCAGATAAATAGCAAACTGTGAAGCTCTGTGCCCGGCCCCCAGGGAGCAGATCCCATCGTGATTTCACTTGCCCCGGAAAACGCTACAGAGAAGAGGGAGCAGGGGGCTCGCGGGCCGACTCACCTGTGACATTCACCACGAAGTAGACAGTCTCACTGTCTACCGTCCTAGCGGCGGAACAAGCATAGAGGCCGGAGTCGCCAGGCGTGGCGCCTCTTATCTGCAAGTACTCCCCAATAAGCACTGTCCTATTGCTGGGCCCCAAGTGTACCCCATCCTTAGTCCAACTGATCAGGGCGGCATCTCTCAACCGGCAGCGCAACTCTAGCGACTCCCCGGGCGCAGCCACGTAAACTTCTGGTTGGGAGATTTGGTATTTGGTTGGTGGCTCTGCAGAAAGTGGGAGAGAGAAGGTGGAGACAGGTGGGAAGGAGTGGAAGACAGAACGTCCAACACAGGCCAGGGGAGGCCCCTCTAGTCCCAGGACAGCAGCTCTTGCTTTGCAAAGGGCCCCAGCAGGCTGGCCTCTCCCCGCCACCCCAGGGGGCCAGGGCCCCCAGGAAGCCCGCACGCGGCCCTTGGGCACAGAGCTGAGGACCTGAAACAAGCCGAGGAAGCACCCAGCACAAGCTGCCCCACGTAGTGACCACGCACCACAAGGCTTTAACCCCGAACCCGAAACCCAGCGCGGAAGGGTGTTGCCCAAGAAAACTGAAGTCGATGGTCAATCCACAGCCTGCCTGCAGCGCAGTCCGCAGATTCCGTCGTAAGGACGTGTGGTTTTATGTGTTTTAGAAACTTTTCATTCAACATAGCTGCATGGCTGTGTCCACGGGCACGCACATGCATGCGCCCTCCTGCCCACGAGCATGCACACACGTGTGCACACATGCACGCGCACATCTATTGACCACGCTGGACTTGGCCTGTCGTCACAGGGCTGAGCTTCTGAAAACGCCTCACACTCAATACACACTAACGGTCGGGTCCTTCCACAAAGCTGCTGAGTTTCCAGGAGCTCTCGGGCTCAGACTGGAACTTTGCTCGACTGAAGGGTAAATTCTGTGCTGGGTGAGCTGGGACAAGCGGTTTTTCTTAACGTGATACAAGCCTGCACCAAAAGCACTACGTGAAACGCGCGAGACAGCCAAGAGGTGGTCTCCACGGTACTTAAACGGACCCAGAGCCGAAGCCACTGAGCTCTGCACGCCGGACACTCCACACAGCCCGTGCTAAAGGCTGGGCCCTCCCTGCCCGCCTCGGGGTGAGGCAGGAGGGACGTGGACCCACCCCTCCTCTGCCATCTGCCCACGTCACCACCAGCTCCTGGGGACAGCCCACCTTCCTGTTGAACGTGTCCTGTCTCCTGAGGAAACACCAAGATCCCAGAGGGGGGCTTGGGTCTCGTGGCTGTTTGTGGGTCCCTCCCTCCACGAGGGCCACCCCGGCATATTCGTGGAAGGCGGCCCGTGTTGATCACCATGGTTTTCCTGGCACACGGCCTGCTCCCTGTGCGTAATGAAGCTGCTTGCTGTCACTGTGCGGGGCTGTCACCGCGGTACGATCTCGGGGTGAAGAGTTGCTTACAAGACCCCGCGGCCTGAAGAGCGACCGTCTCGCCCTTTACAGAAGGTTTGCCGACCTCTGCATAGGATGGTCAGAGACGGCTTCTCCAAAGAGAAGGGCAGGTGATGTGGCAAAGATACTGCTGGGAACACGGTCGGAAGGGCCTCAGGCCGCGCCTCCCGAGGCTGTTGACTCCTGACGCAACTGAGCCCAGTGACTGATCGATGTAGTTTGAACTCTGGATCCTGAGCAGAAAGGGGAGAGGAAGAGACGATTGGGACAGAGGGCAGGGGGTGGGAGAGGGGGAGGAAACAGAACTCAGCTTGACCCCGAGTCTCAGGCCGTCTCCAGCATCCTAGTCACAGATTCACTCAAGGTCAGAACTGCCGGCCGAACACCACCCAGTCCAGCCCTATTGACATCCTGTCGGGGCAGAGCTCAGATGTCCTCTGGGTCCCCCGTTTCCAACAACTAACCGCGGAAACAGCACACACCATGTCAGAATGAACTTACGATAATCAGCCTGGGCCACAAAATAATATTTATTAGCACTACGTCAGGTGACCTGCAGGTCACCAAGGATGTCACGGGACCGGCTCTCCTCCGGGTCAGTCTGGCCATCAGGAGATTCCTGCGCAGGGGAGCCGCTGGGCACACACGGAGAGACAGGGCCCCCCGGCAGCCCACCCGCCCTGGCCTGGCCTCAGAGAAAAGCCGGGTCCCTGCGTCCTGGGGGCGGCGGAGGCTCTAAGACTGTGTGACAAATGAAGAGAAGCGCGACACTGGCAATCAGGATGCAGCAGAATCTCTCCCGACACAGGTGCAGTTGCGATTTCTCTGTTTTTAAAGAAAATCATTTCACAGGGGATCCTTGCCTTCACCTGAAACAGCTAAGCCTCCCAGTCTCGCCGAAACTAGTGCGCCTGAGATGCTGGACCCGTGTCCCCAAGAGGACACCAGGCCCTGTGGGCTGGAAGAGCAGGTTGGTACAGCGAGGCCTCGAGGACCCAAGGAGCCAACCAACGGGAGCCTGATCCTCTGACCTGCACCTCGTTAGGCCCCGACGGTCGGGGTGGCGGCCGGGGTCGCTGTCCCCGCGCCTGGCAGCCTCCCTAACAGGCAGGCGCCTCGCCCGACTCCACCAAGGTGAGCGGCCTGCTCTGTAAAACGACAATAGTTGGCTCAGAGCAAAGAACCCCCCGGGAGGTTTAAACAATATTACCATCTCCCGCCTTATTTTTCCTGGTGCTACCACATGCTTTTAAGCTTTCTGATTTGGGGGAGCAGGGAGAAACCCCCACGGAGCGCACCGTGGGCAGACAGCTCCCTCAGCCCTTCTCACCCAGGCACAGGGAGGGAAGGCTCCGGAAGCCACCCTGCTCCGCACCGAGTGCTCCTGCAGAGCCGCCACACGCGTGTTCCCAGCGTCTGTCCCGGTGTGCACTGACGTCTGAAAGGAGCGAGGGAGCTGGAACGAGCACACGGGCGTGTCCGACGCTCCCTGTCCCTGTGACCTCAAGCTGCTGGACGCACAGGCCGAGTTTACCTTCTGGGAGGCTCACGCCCGCTTCTCCTCGCTGCCGCCCCACAACCAACCGGGGGGCTCGGGCCTCCACGGGAACTCGGTCCCCAGAAGTTTCAACCACGTGACAAGTGCCAGCAGCACAGGGGTCAGCTTCTCTCCAATAAACTGTCGGCTCTGCTATTTCACAGCAGCAGGGAGACGGATACTTCCCCAACGGGTCAGAAACGGAAGGTGTGCGTCCCCCGCACAGACCAAGCCCTGCCCTGAGCTGGGGCCCCTCCCCTCCCCTCCCCTAAAAACTCCTCAGGCCCTTGTCTCTGGGAAGCTAATGGGGAACTGAGCGGAGGGGCCTCCACCAGGGAGGAGGAGCCTGAGGCAGGGCTACCTCGCTTTCCAAGTCCCCTGGCCGATCGGGGTAGGAGAGTCACGCCCTCACGTCTCCGTGTGATGTCACTAGCTCATGAATCTGCCTCTCGGTGACACACACGAGGAACAGATTCTCTGTGCATGAGCGGGGCCCTAATGGAGAACTCTCGTGAGATCCGGAAAGGCTGTGGCTTATGGGACCTCGTCGCACATACCCCGCCGGGCACCCAGCGCGGTCCTCTCCCCGCCGATGTCATCTCGAGACAGCCGGGGCCGGGGCGCTGAATGAGCTATTTCAGGTAACACTCTGGGTTGCCAAGCCCGCGATAGCAGCACTTCAGGCTGTCACTTTTTATAATGTTTGCCTATAAACTTCTGCCGTGTGGTTTTTGAAATGGCTCCCAAATGCAAACAGAGAACAGATGGGAGGCCCGCGTCCCGCCCGGTCCAATCGCGTCGTGGGGCGCGGACGACAGACTTAAACTGTTAGGGAAGAGAAGGCAGTTTGCGCCCCGGAACAGCTCCCTGCGTCGCATTTCACAAACCGAGCCTCTTCTGGGGTCTCCTCCAGACGGTGTCTCCCCAAAGGTCAAGATTCATCAGAGCTGAGAAACGGGAACCCCGGCTTCAAGCACACAGCGGGGTCACCCTGGAACGCATCCCCCAAAGCTTCTCCCCCTCAGAAAGTCAGGGTGCTCAGGCCCCCAACACACCCCTGCAGGAAGGGGAGAAGGGGGGGCAGGCGCCAGGCAGGGGAGTGTAAACGCAGCGGAGCCCGACCTGCTAGGGGCGTGGGCTGCGGGGAGAAGCCTGGCTAGGCTCCCACGGGACCTCGAACTGGGCGCCTGGGGCCAGAGCAGGAAGACGGCCTTGGGTTCCTGGGGCCTCCCTGACATTCTGGCACCTGGGACAAGAGAACCCCCATCGCTGCTGTGGGGCTGCCGCGTCCCCGCAGAGAAACAGAGGGACTGGCACCGCAGTGTCACAGGGCACGAGACCAGGCAGGTGACCGGAGGCTGGTCCTGTCTGTCCCCGTTCACCTGGTCATTACGGTGGCCTGGAGGGGCCACACCAGGCCCTGGGAAGAGCTTTCAACTGGCTGGCCCCCGATTTCCCGTTCATCAGAAGGGAATATGGAACCCTCATGTCCACGGCACCCCGGAAGCGTTTTTCACGAGCATGAGTGGGGGGAGTCTGGACAGACAGACACTCGTCAGTGTTTCACAGCATCGGGGCTTCAGAAGAGAGGACCCCCACTTTCCACTGGCACAGTTTCCATCTGGTTGGCATCAAAATTTACCAACAGAAAGAGATAAAAGTACTGAGGTCCCACAATCACATCAGAAATGACCGTCCCCGTGAGCCCTGGCCCGGGGCTCCGCAGACACATGGACAACGAAGACAGAGACGGAGCGGCTGCTCCAGCTCAGACGCCCCCGGAGCCTCCGCGTTACAGGAACAGACTCGCAGGAGAGCAAAACCGACACCAAACGGCGCCTTATAAGGAAGGCGGAGGTGCCACTCGTTCTTAAGGGGGGGCAACTACTCTGCACAGTTTAAAAGATGAGAGGTCTCCGCCTCAAGAAACACGGCCCGACGCAAAGACGGCGGACAGAAAGGAGTCACGGGCCCGGCCTGGGTGCTCAGGGGGCTGGAGTGTCGGCCGAAACGCCAACGCTCTGTCAGTCCCAGGACCTCAACATATACAGGCTGCTCCAAAAATGTACAACACGCTTTGGATAATTGTAAAGGCAGATTTCATTTTCAAAACTGAGCTATCAGCTGTTAAAGTGTGTATACATTTTTGGGGACACCCTGTTGTTTAGTGGTTCACCACCTGATGTCATTCTGTTCACATGTGTGTGCATGTAGGGGGTATGTGGGGGTGTGCGTGTGCATGTGGGGGTGCATGGGGGGTATGTGGGGGGGTGCATGTGTGTGGGGGTGCAGCACACACATGTACGAAGAACAGGAACATTTCACGGAGGTCTTCTCGTCCTCTGGGAGCCTCCTGACCTGCCTGTATCTGTGGATGTGCTGTATTCTGTTCGCACGTGTGTGCACATGTGTAGGGGATGCATGTGTGTGCATGTGCACACCACCCCTACGTCCGATCTCCTCCGTCCCCGCAGCTCCCCACCTCCACATCAATGCCACTCAAGTCCCTGCTTGCAGGTCATATTCCTACCTGCCAAGGGGCCACACCACCTGGACGTCCACAGAGCCTTATCGAAAACAAGCAAGTGACCTTCCACCTCTCCTCCTGTGGCCTCTTGCTGGAGTCGGCAGGTTTTAGTGACTCAAGCTCGCGGTCAAAGCCCCTCTCCTCCCTCTGGCCTCTCGTCCCACCAGGGCCCACATCCTCTCCCCTGTTAATTCTGCCTCGAAAGCAGCTCTCAAGACAGCAACGCCTCCACCATCTCTCCAAATGGCCTCTGCCAGCCCCTAGCCCACCACCCAGGTCCACGCCATGGGCCCACCATGGTCCACCAGACCTATCTCCTGAAAAGCAAACCTAACCTCCACTTTAAAAAAAGGGCACAGACCCCCCCACACACACCCCAACAGGGTAACACCGCGGAGCATCACCTGCACTAAGGCCTGTGCTGCTGGCCCCAGGCCCATCCCACCCTCTCCCCTTCTCAGCCTGGGTTCCTGTCCACACAGGCACTGTTCCGATACTCTGCCTGGCAAGCTCCTACTCAGCCTTCAAAGCCCAGCTCAAATATCATTTCCTCTGTGAAAATTCCTGATTCCCATTAAAACAGGCGGCACTGCTCCCATCTCCAAGACGCCTTGGTCTCTGTCTCTCCACCTGGTTCATGCACAACCAAACCTAGTCTTCCTCCCTCACCCACCCACCCACTCCACCTGAGGGCTTGCGAAGGGGGATCAGGGCAGCGCTCAGACCTTATTTTGCATACAGACCACCCGGACAGTTTGTTAAAACACAGCTTCCAAAGTTTCTGGGTCCAAAGGAATGGAGTGGGGTCAGGGATTCTGGACTTCCCACAGGTTCCCAGGTAACGCTGAAGGTGTTGGTCCAAGGGCCACACTGTGAGGTCAGCTCCATGTCCACCTGGACGGCCCTTCACACCACTGAACATCGGAGTCCTGGTTTATAGAGCAGGCTACAGGCTGGCCTACTGCCGGCCAAGGTCACCACAAGGACAAAGCCACAGGCTGCCTGGGAAGGCCTTTGTAAGCCCTCCAGTGGGGGCGCACCCGAGAGAAAGCATCCCTCGCCTCTGCAGGGGTCCCCTGCCTGCCTGCGCTCAGCCCGGCCAGGGCGGCCTGGCTCCCTGTTTGTGGGCTGTAGATTAATACTGATCAGCAGACTGTTTTTGTCCAACCACAGGGGAACCTCAATTTGCATTCCTCAGACTTTAAAACAGGGTTTTCTTTCAAATGAACAAATCTGTCACATCAAATACATGTAAGTTACTTAAGTGGAGATTTCTGGAACGTCCCCGAGCAGAACCAAACATCCAGGGATCCTGTGAGAGTCATCGTTATGGACACCTGCTTGACTACTTCAGTCAGGAAAGGGGCCCGTGGCTTGTTAAAATACCATCCACTGTTCATCCATCCAACACATCGGGGATACCTGATATTTGTATGGGGGGCAGGCATGACAACCCCCCCAGAATTCCCCTGGGAACAGGATCCCAGCAGGCTCAGGGTGACTTATCACAGCCCCACAGCATGCTGGGAATGACCCTGAGCACCAAGCCCCCGAGGGGAGGGGACCCAGGGGGCTCACAGCTCACAAGCTCCAGGACCTGGGCCGCACGAGTGGGGTGCTCGGCCCACGTTCCAGAGATTGTGCTGCAAACCAGCAGCCTGACCACATTCCAGAGGCAAGTTCTGGGGCCCGGAGCCTCTGCACACTCGGTGTCACCTGTGGCTCCCAGAAGCGGCCGAGCCGAGCTCGCCTCCCCGACGCTGACATAAATAGTCCATAAAAGATGCACACTCCGTGGATACATTTGCCCTACAAACCCCTAAAGGTCAGATCGACGTCCGAATCCCACTTGACATTTTCCCCAAGCCCATGGAACAGGCCCCTCTCCCGTAAGAACTTTCTGAATAAATGAGCAATTTTAAAGTAGCCCCAGGGACAAAAGGGGGGGGGGGACGCAAAAGGGGGCGGGGTTAAGAGTTCCTGCGGGAGGGCGGGGCTGCCTCCAGCTTTCCAGCTCGGGAACTTTGGGGCGCATTGTTCGGCAAGTTTACTTCAGGGCCTGGCCTTCTCTCAGCAGGACCCCAGCCCTCACTCGAGCCTGCAGATGTGCCCCGACGGGTGCCCCCAGCAGCATCCCGGCCATTTGCAAATGAAGGGACAGCAGCTGGGAGCTGAGAAACAGATGGGGCTCCTCATTTGAATGGGTTTGATCCGGCAGCTCAGGCCTCTGCGAGTTAGGGCCTGGCCGGCTGAGCTCGTGTTCGGGCAGAAGGCACAGATCGTGGCCCGAGGGCTCTTTAGCGAGCAGCTGGAGTGACCTCTCGGAGAGGTTTCCCCAAGTCGGGTAGAGGGGGCAGGTTCTCAGCTGGCTTTGCCCCCACGGACCCAGAGAGGCGGGTCTAAGCCGCAGGGATCGTTTTCCTCCCAGGGATTTGCAGAGAAAAGAAAAATTACCCCCGGGGGATCCTCAGCCAGAGGACCGAAACCACATTAATTCAGGAAATTCCAAATTAAGATAGGCGCCACCAGGGTTAACCTTTCTCCCCTGCCCTAAGCCACGTATTTGCATAGAGGTAAAAGCTTCAGGAAACAAACAAACTTTGAAGGGCCCCTAGCGCTCTTCAGAGCCCCTTTCAAACCCTCCCAGGAGCAGTTGCCCCACAAAGGCCCTGCAGGCGCCCAGGCAGCTTGGGTCGGCTTCCTGTGGCCATGGTGTGGCCAAGACCGTGCACCCCTCTCCCGGGAGAGGACAGTCCTCACGAGAGGCCTGAGAGGGGGGAGCTGAACCACTACCCAGCCCAGGTCCACCAGACTTCCCTGGCCACCCAGGCCTCGGACCACCTCCCTGCCTCCTCCCCGGCCTGGCGAGAAACTGCAGCCCCAGGAAAGACGGTCCAGGTCCAGGAGCAGGTGGAAATGACCCGTGCAAGTGCGGCTGCCCACGGCCACCTCCTCACCTGCCACACCTGGAAGGGTGGACGCCCCTCAGTAGCAACTAGTGACAGCGGACAGCAGAGCGGCCAGGCCCTGGACATTTCCCAGACTGGGCACGGAGCAACCCAGGCAGTGGGTCCGGCTGGTGCTGACGAGGGCCGATGCTGTGGGTTTGTAGAATCGGGGTGGGTGCCCACCTCCTCGAAGACCAGCCTCCTGGGAGCTCCCAGGAAAATCTCTAACGTGGCGCAGACCCCGGCCCAGCCTGCTTCTTCCGGCTCCTGTCACGCTCATCACTGCAGCGCCCGGGCCTCCTCGGGGTCCCCGAATCCCTGAGAGCACCCTCCCCTGGGACTGGAACTGGCCCCCGTTTTCTCAGTCATGTGACAAACGCCTGTGTCCCCCACTCGACAGGACTGAGATTGGTTTTTGCCTCCCGTTGTATCCCCACAGAACCTGGCGCATAGGAGGGTCTCAAAAGCCTTATCTAGGGGAACAAGCTCAAAGAGGCCGCAGCAGTGACCCTGCGATCTGAACAGCTACACCGGCCAAACTCGGAGCCATCACTGCGCCTGGGCTGCAAGGCGAGCCGGAAAGCTGCCAGTCTCCCTCCAGGCAAACGTCCTACAGCTTCTCCCCGCACGGCCCCCTGCTGGGCACCGGTGACCCCGAGACCTCCGGATTCGCTGGGCCAGTGACCCAGTGCCAAGTTCCCGGACTGAACCGGCCTTGTGCCCCTCTGCCACTAGCTGGAACCACTCGGTTTACCTCTTTTAAAAAGCAAAGTCTGTTTGTGTTAAAAATGGGCTCTTCTCCCCTGGGGACACCCTTCCAGGCCAAGCCCGGAGGAAATGTGGGTGCTGCTGCTTCCACTCTTCTTGTTTTCTTGCCTAGACCCTGACACTAGGAAGGCCAGGTGCACAGTGGTCGTCTCCATGGCTACCGGCTGGGGGAGCCCAGGCACACAGGTCTCCGCAGGGGTCTGGACCTCACTGCAAATCGGACAAGCCGAGGAAAAAAGTTCGATGTGGTATCACGGTGACAACCAAGAAGGGTGACACCGGTAGGACCAGGGCAACCGCCGGAAGCACTGGGACCAGGAAAACCTGAGCACGGCTGCTCCTGCGCCACCGAGGTGACGGGTGACCCACCGGCCAGCGGCCAGTCCTGACTCCTGCCTGTGGCCCAGCCTGGGTCACCCGCCAGGGCTCAGAGCAGCCTCCCTCCGTCTGAGCAGCAGAGGGCCCAGCGGCGCACCATCCGCTTCACGCCACTGGGAGCCGTTCTAGGAGAATCGCGGGGTGGTGATTGTTGGAGCGTTTTTATTGCCTGGATTTTTCTTCAAATAGCTTCAGAGGAGCAGTGTGGATGTTTGGGGGGTAGGGGGGGATGACAGATTTCGGAAAGGAGGGGGCCACAGAAAACCCTCCTGCTCAGGAAAGGGGAGGGGTCAACTGGGAAATTCTGTTGCACCAATAAACCCACCCAAAGGCCTGGGCCACACTCACTAACTGTGGGGTCTTGAAGGAATCCTTTCATCCCCAAGAGTCTCAGTTATCTCATCCATAAAGTGGGACTAGAACAACCCGGGGTAAGCCGGGTTATTGAAATTAGAGATATGTCAAAGTAACCAGCAGAGTGTCTGACACACGCACACTTAGTAACTGCTAACGAGAGTGACTGTTCCCATCGCCCCTCCTCCCAGGGAATGAGCCGAAGAACTATCCGCCCTGGCCAGGCAGAGCGGTTGGTGGAGCATCCGCCCAACACCCAGGTCAGGGCACCGACAGGAGTCAACCAGTGAATGCGACTACGTGGAACAACAAACCGATGTTTCTCTGTGTCCGTGTGTGTGTGTGTCTCTCTCAAATCAATAAATTTTTTAAACTTTTTTAAAGAAACTATCTAAAAAAAAAAAGAACATGGCCCCATCCATACTGACCATGCCACTTGCATCCCTGCTCCCCCAGTCTGTCCATCGAGTAACCCCCCCAGGGGTAAAGCACCCAAATGATCACCCAGCCCATCCCCCCTCGAGTACTGTGGGTCCCGGATCAATTCCCTGAGCCCCCTTCCACGCAGACTGGAGGCCAGCTCTCTGTGCACCGAGGAGCGGCCAGAGGCTGACCGGGGAAGTCACTCCAGGCAAACGCAGCAGAGATGACCAGGACGCGCTGTGGGGCACCCCTTCACTGGCCAGGACCAAAGCAGAGCATGCTGCACCCTGGCTCCATAACCCTAGCTTCCACCAACCTCATAACCTTCTCTGCACAAGTCTCCCCAGGGCCTAGTGACAATCCGCTGGAGCCTGGAACAAGAAAACTCTTTCCTTACCCAAACATATTGCTCAAGCAGTTTGTGTCCCTCTGTTACTAACGACTTTCTCCAACAGGGAAAACAATTCAACCCTGAGCTACCTGGACTGCGAGCAGCGAGGCGGCAAGTCTAGACTTGCGCAAGGTGATGAGGGCTGGAGAATCTAGGGCCAGAGCTCCTTTCTATTTTAATGAATGCAAATGCAGATTTATCAGTGCCGACTGCAGGGTAAACAGCCTTGAAAGGCTGGTTTTAACTCCTGTATCAGGTTTTTTCCTTGACTGGGAAGTGGGCAGGGGTAGAGCGGAAATTATAATTTACTGAGCATCCATTTGCATTTAATCTTCATAGTCCCTCTTCAAGATAGATATTATCCAGCCCCATTTTCGATAAAGAAAAGGAGGCTCAGAGAGGTTATCTAACTTGTCCAAGGTCACACAGCACCAGCAGATAGTGGAGAGACTCAAACCGGACTCACCTGGCTCCGGATGTCAAGTTCCTTCGGTGAATTCACGTCCCAGAAAGAACATCACATGACATTCAAAATGACTGTGTTCGTATATTCCTACGTTCATATATATATATATGCACATAAAATATCAGATGCGGAATTTAGAGTAACTTTACAAGGGACTCTTGGTCTTTGAAAGAGTTGAGTAATTTCAAATTTGAAGCACTTGTAACAGTCAGGACACATGTTCAGGTGTCGTACCCATCACAGCGGTAAAGCATCCATGTCCTAATTCCCGAACCTGCCGGGATTTTCCCGTAAGCTACCGTATGACCTCCTCCCAAAACACGTTCACCTGAAAGTCTATACATTTCTGCGCCCTGTTTGGATGTGACTCGGGATTTACACTCTTTAGCAGGACGCGGGGCTGGAGAGATGCGCCATGTGGCTGCCTGACTCAGGAGAGTCGGAAAGAATCTGAAATCCTTACGACTCGATGGGCAGGAGGCGCCAGGACGGGCGTGGTCACCGGGAGCCTTCCCAAGCGGAGTGAAGGGCAGTGGCTCCCACCCGCGTGAAAGCCCACCACGGCGCACGCTCCGAACCCAAGTCACTGGAAGCCTAAAGCGGCCGTGTGCCCGCCAGGCGCCCAGCCTTCCGCGTGCATATGCAGAGGGTAAAGCATGCGGTTACGTAAACGGAGGCCAGTGAGAGCCTGCAAGCACCACACCCACTGGGGCCGCTGCCATTTTGGGTTTTCTATCAGGCCCCGAAAAGGCCCAGCAATGGGTCAGAGCAAGGGGACAAAAATAATAACAACTTTGGGGAAAGTGGCGTCTGTTCATTTCAGGAGGCACCTCCGGGACATGCTGGCCCCTCTCTAGGAGTGCCCAGCACCTCGCCCAGCCTGGCCCCTTTAAGGAACTCGGCCTCAGGCTCCCCTCCTCACCTCCTCCTCCGACTCCCTAATCCAACGGGGCCGGAGCGACGCCTGGCTGGGCCACCCCAGGCTCACCAGGAGGAAGTGGCCAGTGTGTGGAGACCCTAAGGCTGCCAGAAGGTAAACGTCTTCCCCGAAACGGAACACAAGGTACACAGAGCTTTAGAAACTCAAGTTCACGAGCCCTATTCAGGTCTAAGCTGAACCCGTAGGGCTCTGTCCTTCTTGGACATAACAATCAGAAGCCCACGTCTTCAGCTAAGGCCAAACCTGCAGCCCAGGCCTCAGGCTCGAGAGGTTCAGCTCTACAGGGCCTTCAGCACCATCGCCATCAGTTAAAAGCAGCTGCACTAAGGTGGCGAGACAGGCAGGAGGTGGGTAGGGGTGTGGCCCGCTTAGCAACATTTCAGTGCCAGGAGAGCCATCTGTAAATCTCACCTGGATACAGCAGAGGGATACAAAAAAAAACAAAAACAGGCAAAACCCAAGGCTAAAGTCATCCCTGGAGGGGAGCACAGTAACAGTACAGACCACGGGCATTTCCCACAGGCCCATAAATCCACTGGATTAGAGCCCTCCGTGGAATGGTCTAAACAACTTTCAAAAAATTAATTCTGAACTGCCCCCCAAGACAAGTGACCTCGCGAAGGACCCCACCAGCACCGTGGGAAGCAGCACCCCAGCAGCGTTTCCTACTCAGTCCCACACACTGGCCCCCCCAAAGCCAAGTCCCCACATTTTGGGTTAAAGTCTCACAGCTCGGTCGGAAATGCGCAACTGAGCCCACACCCTTGCGAAAGACAGTGGTGGCCCTGTAACAAGGACCCCGGAAAAGCGAACGTCGGAGGCAGGCTGGAGGTCTCCGAGACACGTTTTACTGAGAATGTGAACCTTAAACAAAACTTTTCCTGTTCCAACGCCGCCTCAGTTATTTCATAACCCTGTAATTATTCATTAAGTCTAATACTGGAAACATCTCAGACTGGATGGCTCTGTGATCTGAATTCTCAGCCTTAACTGGATGGGAAAAACCTGGGAGTCTTCCGTTGTGACCTGGGGGGGCTGGTTGCAAAGTAGGTACTCACTCGACGTTTTATCTGGTTAAAAATAAACAGGCAAAACACACACCAAATTGGGGTCAGAGGGAGCCAGTATAGAAAGTATACAAATACCGGTTCTCTGGGCGTGCCAAATTTTTGCTCTAGAAGTAATATTAAACACAGCTCTTTGTCTGCGAGTTGTGAAATACTTTACATACTAATAAAGAATGTGGGCCTCATTGTGTGTTTAACTGCACAAGCCTGCATTTGGCTTAATTGACCAAGAATAAGTCCTTGTTTCTAAGCTAACTATCGGGTTACAGTCAACTCTTAAATATTAACACTCGTGCTGAGGCACAGAGACGCAGATAATACAAAACAGAAGATTATTTTAACTCATCCACTCTTGGTATGCGGATATATTCTTTTTTCTTTCCTTTTAACTTGCAATTAAATGCGTCTGGCTGATACTACGGCATCTGCGATACTCTCAGGAAGGCTGTCAACCACACTGGAAGAATCTGACTTCAGGGGACTCCGCGTGGGCCCCTCACCCAGCCTCTCTGCTGCTGAGCTTTTACCAGCTCCCCTTGGTCCAGGACAGCATCGCCTCAGAAGGTTGCCCAAAAAGTGGTTTAAAAAAAAAAAAAAAACACCAAAAAACATGCAAACTACTTTCCTCCCAGGTTGCTGCTTTTCAGAATCACACTTTGCGGAGGGTGGGAAAGTAATTAAGGGTTTGGGGTTGGAAAAGCCCTTTTATTTTAGCTCCTACTGGGCTGGTGTAAACAAAGATGCCATTAATGTCAACAGCGACTTAATTAACCGGAGTAGGTGACAAAGTCAGGGAGAACTTGAAAGTAAGAGTCGCCTCCTCCCCGGGGTCATCAAGCTTGGCTGTACTTTAAATAATTAGAATATTAATCCACCAAACAGTGCTTGGCATTGAGGACCACCATCCTCTGTTGCCTCTATAACTGAGTTTATACCCAACAGCTGGTCCCCAACGGTGAACAACCAATTGACAAGACCCACTTTTAATCCGGAATATTAACAATTAAAATCTCCTAGAGACTCTTTTCTTCTTTAGTTGAGTAGGCCCAACCCTGCTGTTACCACTTCAGAGAGTGTCCAGAGACAGACGGCACGATATGATGTTATGACCGATGGCACGATATGATGATAGATGACATCATGTGATACGATGGTGATAGATGACGTGAGATGATATTGTACGAAGGAAGCCGAGACAACTAGAGCGGGATCCCCTAGGGTTAGGGCTCAGGCTCCATCCTGGAACGTAGTCACATTTGTCTGTGGACACAGCTTCCTATGGTCCAGCCCAACAGAATTATCTACACTGAGCTTCCAAATTAGCAAACCACGGTGTCTTCCAAGATAAGGCCTTGAGCAATAGGAGGTCAAGGTTGAACTTATTGTTAACCACAGCCAGTTACAGTACCGAGGAGGACAGACAGGCACCGATGGACATGCACAAGGACGGAGTCAGTGTGTCCCCCCACCCCCTGGCCCCCCAGCACGACCACGGCCTAAAGTGGAGCTGCCTTAGGCAGTCTGCTTCCAGTTGTCAAAAGCTCTTCTCTCATCCATAGTTACATTTCCTTCCTAATAACCTCTGACACCAAAGCAAAACTCCTGCAATGGAAGGAACTCCTTGTAGGGCTCCGATCGGCTGCCAATATTGGGCTAAAAGACAGGCCAAGCGCAGACCCTGCAGGAAGCAAACACAGCGGCCTGGAAACAGGGAGAGGGCCGCCTCCATCAGGCGGCAACTCTGTTCTCAAAGACCCCAGATACATTGTATCCAACACTGTTGCAAGTGATAGGGCTGGTCCAGGGGCAGGGAAGGGATGCCTGTGCCAGGCTCACGGGGAAAAACAATGATAACATGGCCTGGGTGCTTATTAGATGCCAGGCCCTGTGCTAAGTGCACGCTACGCTCTAGCAGCCTTTTGAGGTAGGTAATCAGAAGGCTTCTGAGGATATTAATGCTCATCTAACATTAATGAACGGACCCTAAAGGTCATCGGATCAAGCCCTCAGATGCAGGAAGATAAACTGAGATCCAGGAGTGTGTTCGCTTTTCCAAAGCCGCTTCTGGGGTTTTACACCTTCCACTAATCTTTTTTTTAACCTCTCACAACCCTGGACGCAAACTTCAAAGAAGCTACGAACCCAGAAAAACGCACAGAAGAACATTTGCAAAATATGACCTACAGTTTTAGGGAATTCATGGACCTTCCCCCAACCCCCAATGCACCCACAGATCCCAGGTGGGAAAGACCTGCTTTCACCAATACAATGTTGGATACAAGTTTATACACAAAGAACCACGGGGGGACTCCACCCCCGCCCCATGTGTCTCCCTCTCTGCCTCACTTCCTCCTTCCTGCGTGTACACACACCCTTGAAACTTTCTTCCATAATTAAACACGATAAAAGGAGTCCTCCAGGACCATTTTGCATTTTATGTTGAAATAAACTCCCAATAATGCTGCCCTGAAAGCCTAAATGAAAAATGACAGTTTTTCCCTAACCTGGGCCGTGGCTGGGCTCCCACTGTCGGAAGTCCCAGCTCAGCGGCCTCCGTGTGCACCGAGCCGCGGACTCAGGGGAAAGCCAGCAATTAGGGAAACATCCAGTTTAATTATTAGCAAAATTAAAGAAGTGCAGGCATGACTTGTAGAAACCAGGAGCCTTTCAAGCCCTTTAAACATGCATCAGCATGGCCCCGGTGGCTCAGTTGGTTAGAATGTCATCCTGAGGTTGTGGGTTCGACTCCTGGTCAGGGCACTTACAAGAAGCAACCAGTGAATGCATGAATAAGTGAAACAGCAAATTGACGTTTCTCTCTCTCTCTCCCCCTTCCTTCCTGACCACCTCCATGTTAGAAAAAGATCTGCCCTAAACATCCGTGGCCCACCGGTGCACAGGGTCTCACCGGGCCCCAACTCAGCATTCCCACCTCTGACGGGAGCTCCGCCCTCCTCCATGGACCGGCTGTCCTGTCCTCTCCCGGCCTACCTCTCAGGCGGCTTTTCCCAAACACTGTGCTGACCCCAGGCCACTCAGGACAGAGCGGCCCCCAGAACTAGGAGCAGGCACCAGGTGGGCTCCCGGCAAACAGGTTCATTAAGTGGCGATGAGTGCTGAGACCTGCCGTTTTATTCTCGGATTACCACTCGGAAAATAACTCAGCGACCAATATTCCCTGCTGATGACAGATTTCCACGCCGCACCAAGCAGAGGCGTGGCTACCGTGGCCACGGAGGGACCTGGGGAGAGGGGCCAACCTGCCCAGCTGAACAACTCCGCCCGGTGTGCGCTCACAACCGGCCTTTGAAATTAAATTTCCAACGCTGATTCAGCCAAGGCAGGCCCTGGTAGGAGTTCTCACAGGTGGGGGCGGTGCCCAGGGACATTTGCTTTCAAATCTACCTAAAACAGAACCTGCAGCTTAAATATCACGGATGGCCACGGCATAAAAAGGAAATCGAACATGTCCAGCGTCTCTGGGCTGAACTTCGGAAGCCTATTTCTGTCCTCAGACAATGAAAATGAAAAAGTCAGCATTTCAGATGTGGGCAATTTCCCTTAGTGGCTCCTTTTGCCGGGAAACAGAGATTGTGGACATTGCAAGCGAGGCCCTCCCTCCGGCGGGGGCTCCGGGAGCTCCAGGCAGCTCGCGCCGCGCGCCTCCCCGGCTCCGGGCCTGGACGGGGGTGAACCGCGGGCCACGCGCGCCAGAAACACCGAACCACACGCTCCGCCTGGAGCCCGGCAGCCAGGGACCTGCCCTCCGAGGCCCGGGCGCGCGGGGAGAGCGCGCAGGAGACCGTCCCGGCGCGAGGGCAGCTGGTTCTAACGCGGCCTCGGCCTAAGGGCCACTTCCCCAGACACACCCCCCAAACCCAAACCCAAGCCCCCCTGGGAACCCTGAAGGAGAAACGAGGTAGCTTACCTTCCGGCTCTAGGGTGGTGTCCTGCACCAGGCTGGCCGGCCGGGCCCGGGACAGGGTTGCCATGGCGACCACGGCCAGGCAGAGGAAGCGGCCCCAGCCGGCCATGGTCCCGCCGCGCGGGGCTCTTCCATACGCCCCCGTGGACGTCAATCCCATCTGCACGCTCCCCCGGCGCGCATGGGCCGCAGCCACGCCTCAGCCTGCGGGGGCTCGGCAGCCGGGGCTCCGCCGCCGCCTCTGGAGGGGAGAGAGTCGGGGGTCAGTGCGGGCCCCCCAAGGCCCGCTCACCACCCCGAGCGCGCTCGCACCGCAGCCGGCTTCTCCGACGGTTCCCAAACAGCCTTTTTCCAGGGTCTGCAAATGCCAACCCTCCGGGCCTCGGCGTCCCCGGGGTCTCCGCGGGGCAGGCCCGGGAAGCGCGCGTGGGCAACGCATCCTCTCAGGGCGCAGAGCAGAGCGCGGCTGGGGGCAGCTCTGGGGGCCGCTTCTGCAGGCCCAGCCTGCGCCCTCGCCGCCCCGGGGAAGCGGGAGCCAGGTGACCTCCGCTTCAAGGGCAACCAGGAACGCCAGCGGGCAGGGCCCAGGTTGGCAGAACAAGCCTCCCGCACTTCTCCTAGGCCACGTGGGGCTGGAGCGCGGAGCCCCGGAGGCCCCCGGGGCGCAGACTTCTTTCTGCCTGGGGGGCCAGGCCGGCTGCTGAGGACAGACAGGATCCCAGGAAAGCGACCAGAAATTCCCGCCGGCTCACACTTGTCAAGGTTCATTTTCAAACGCAGGAGGACGCAGCCTGTCACCGTCAGCCACCGAGGGAGCGTGAACCGACTGCCGGCACTCAGAGCAGCTGACCTGGAAAGAGGCTCGAGCCCGAGGCCCCTGCCCCGAGGCCCCTTCCACGGCCGCCGGCCCGCAGCGCCTTCCCTCTGCGCCGCGGGGGAAACGCGGGCCTGTGGCGCTGGGACGGACACGGGGAGCTTGCGGGTGGGGCACGTGTGCGAACCATGGTCACGCGTGACTGGGCCCACAACTTCCAGCATGCGCAGCTACTGGCCACAGTTCCAGAGCAGAAATTTTACAAGGGGGCGCTGGGCGTGCTCCCGGGCCCACCATTCCGTCCCAAGGCAACGGGAATTTTCCAGGCTTAAAATACTCAAAGGCCTTTACACTGGCTCAGTCTCCTCGGTTCCTAAGCGTAGAGCCCAACGCGCAGACTTTTGCAAATCTGATTAAAACAATCGGGTTCTGTGAACACGATGAATGAACCCCATTTTATAAGACCTGGGGGAGAGGGGGTGCGAGACCTTTAATATAAAAATCTCTTAAGCCCCACGCGTTCTGCGCGCCAACTTGATGTTTCAAATTAGGACAGAGGGTTTCGACACCACCTGGGCCTCCCCAAAGCTGCAGCAAAGAAACTGCTCCTTTTAGCCGTGACTAAAGGTTAAAGTTTTAGGGGAAGGAAAAGAGGGTGCTGCACCCTTCCCAGGAGCAAAAAAAAAAAAAAAAAAAAAATCCCTGCTTCAAGGAGAGCCCCCGTGACATGGTGAGATCCACAGCAAAAGCCAGCGTGCTCCTGCGTGTGCATGCGTGTGCGTGCGTGTGTGTGTGTACACACACCCTGTGCTCTCAGATAGCTCGGAGGATTTCCCCCAACTTTTCTTTCCTCGTAAAGTCAAAAGCCTCCAAAGATAACTAACCCGGTATCTACATACGGGGGAGGTAAGTACACAAACATTCTCACTGATTTACTCAGCATTTCCAGAATGCATGGGAATTTTCCGCCTCTGGCAACTTCACCGGCAGTCTTAAAGCCCGGCATATTCCAACCCAGGCTCCCTCCCCAGCCACCCTCACCCACCAGTCCCGGCCCAGAGGAGCCTCTGCTCCGGGCAGAGGAAGGTGGACAGTGGCCTCGGCTCAGTCTCAAGCCATCCATTCATCCCGTCAGGCTGCACCAGAAACCTGAATTACAGCCATTTCCAGGTCCAGCCCCCTCCCGAAATCTCTGGACGGCGGAGGCCTACGGTGGCAGGTCCGCACGGCCCTCACCAGAGTGGACGCCCTATGGGGGGACCTCCTAGGCGGGATAATTAGGTCCCGAGGTTCCGTGTTGGGAACACAGGCCCAGCATGCCACTGGCAGCCACGATCCCGGCTTCCTGCCTTCAATACCCTAATCCTTCCTGGAGTCGGGGCCTCAGTGAAAGCCCCGGCGTGTTTATTTTTCCCCCTGAAAGGGAACTCTCTTCTCGGCCTGGCCGTGGGAGGAGTTGTCACCCTGCGTGATGGATGGCTCTTCGTGACCACCGGCTCCCTGGTCCGTTTTCACCTCGGCACAAGCCTGCCCCCAACGACAGGCAAAGTGACCATCCTGAGAGCCTGGCTGGGGAGAGGTGCCCATGCAGGGTCTGTGCGGGGCTCCTCGATGTACCAGAACATCCCCAAACTCCCCTGCGCCCCAAGGCAAGCCAACGCAGTGCCCGCATTCCTTAGCCTGTGCCACCCCTAACAGTTATCTGTCTGTCTACCCCTGGCTTGCCCCCGCTGAGCTTAGTTCTTCGTAAATTTTTAAGTCAACAGTGCCATGTGAGGGGGTGGAGGGTGCCCAGGTCCCCCCAGGGGGGCTGATGTACCTCCAGGCTCAAAGCCTCCCTGGCACCCCCCTTCTCCCCGAGGCTGAGTAGGAGAGGGAGCTATCAAGGGGTCAAATGGGGGGGGCAGCAGGCGGATTCCTCAGCATACTGAAATCTCAAAAAATACAAAATACAGGCTGAACCTGGACCACAGTCCCCTCTCTGCTACGGCTGGAAGCGGAGGCGAACTTGCAGCAGCTCCGGGGGAACCGTCAGCACCACCGACCCGGTTTCACTGTAGCATTTCTCTCATTTGTTTGCCTGGAATATCCAGTGGGTCCCCCCTTCTCCCGCGTAAAGAGCTCAGAGAAATCTGCATTTTAATTGACATTCCAGGGAAAGGGAGAGGGGCGCCTGATTGCTTTTCTATTCAAACTAAACGGGCTTTTCAGATGAAAATGAGTCGAGGCCAGAGGAAGATTTACAGGGATTTGGGACCGAGGGGACAATGGGGTTTTAGATGTTGATAGCGTTTCACACCAAACACATAATGGGTGCCCGAGTGTGAAAGCAGGTTTGCCTTTAAGAGCAGGTTTATTGAACCGGCGGAGGAGGGAAAGGCCCGGGGAGAGTTTGCCAGGGAGCGGGCGGCGCGGGGCGCGGCGGGGCCTCGGGGGCGCCGGGCCGACCCCTGCGCCCGGCCCCCCGGTTCGCGGCGCCGCGCGGGGCCCCCGGCGGATTCCAAGCGCAGCCCGGCGCTGGGAGAAGCAGAGCGCAAGTTGGAACTCGCCTGCGCTTTCGACATCTCCGGGCGGCCGCGGCTGCGAACTCGAAAAAGTGGGTCCAGCTCGCCCCCTAGCCCCAGGCGCGCGGCGTGCGAGGGCGCCCGGCACTGACACCGCAGAACCCAAGCGGCCCCCTCCCCAAAGGTGCCACCCCGAGCACCGCCGAGCCTACGGCGACGGCGCCCGCCCCACGCCGGGGGTGCCCTGCCGGGGAAGGGTCCCCCGCCGGGGCCGGGATGGGGCAGGGCAGGCGATCCCCGGGCCCTGGGGTGAGGGACCCCTAAGATGCCCTTCCGAGCCTCCGACCTGCGGGGCTGTGCCACCAGCGAGGCGGCCCCGCTGCTCGCCCGCCGGCTCTGGGGTCGGGGAGCGCGCGGGACTGAGCCCGCGGGAGTGTGACAGGGCTGGGGCGGCGGGGCAGGGGCAGGGGCCGATGTCAGCGTCTGGACGGGGCCCCCGGTGGGGGACGCGCTTCCCAAACCGCAGCGGTCAGCAGGCACCCAGCTCCGCCGACACCCAGGCAGCCAGCGAGGGAGGGACCGGGGCAGCCTCCGGCGCCAGCCCCGCTCCCGCGGCCGGGAGACCGCACCGGCCTCCCGGCTCCCCGCGCCCGCTCTCCCCGCTGACCAGCTCCCCGGGCGCCCGGCGCGGCGAGTACCTGGAATGGCAACGCTCCCCGGCGATGGGTCCTGTCCCCGCGCCCGGCGTGGGTCGGGATGGAGCCCGCGACGAGCTCCGGGAGGACTCCCAAAAGGAAAGAGCGGTTCTGGGGTCCCCGCCGGCGCCGGGGCTCCGAGGCCTCACGCGCGCCCCAGGCAGCGGAGGAGCGCGGGCATGACGCCCGCGGGCTGCCCGCGGACTCGGGGAGCGCGGGGAAGAAAGGGCTCGGGCTCGGCGTCTCCTCCCCCAAACTTCGCTCGCAACTTGCTGCGGCTCGGAGCGCGCGGCGGATCCGCGGCCTCGGGGCGCCCGGGCCCCGCCAGCCCGGAGAGCAGTCGCCGCGCCCGGGGAGCTACGCCGCGCGCAGACCTCGCGGCGCCCCGGCTTTGTGGCGGCCGCGCTCCCGGACCGCCCGCTCCGCGCCCGCCGCCCGGCTCCGCGCCCGCCGCCCCGCCCGCGGGTCACGCCCCCGCTGAAACCCGAGCCGTTTCCTGGACGGCGGCGCCCGCTCGGCCAATCAGCGCCGCGCCCCGCAGCCGGCTCCGCGCCGCCCCGGAGCCCGCGAGCTGCGGGAGCGGGACGCGGGCGGGGAAGGCGCGGGCCCGGGCGGCGCGGGGCGGTGCAGTGCGGGGTGGGCGGCGCGGGGAAGGCGAGGGTCGGGGCGGCGCGGGGCAGGGAAGGGGCGGCGCGGGGCGGGTGGTGCGGGGCGGTGGCCCGTCCATTCCTCGGGGCTCTGACTGGCCGGCCGTTCGCCCGGCGTTTGCGTCCCGCGGTTTTACTTCAAGTCGGAAAACCAGCGACAGGACGCCCGCCGCATCCCTCGGGGGACGCGGGAAGGACCCCTCTCGGCCCCGGGGGAGGCTTTTGTGCCGCCGCAGCTTCGGGGGGCGGGGGGTGCTGCTGAGAATGCCTGCGGGACGCGGCGCTGTCCTGCCCTTGGGAACGCGAGGAAGCGGGTCCTGCGGAGCGCTGCGGGAGGTGCAGCAGCGGGCGCGGGAGAGCGCGGATCTGCCCAGGGCCCCGCGGCCGACCCCTTGGAAAGGGCCAGAAATGCAAATACATGTTTAGTCCCATGTATTTGGATCAATAAAAAGAAATTATATCCTAAATTAGACTCAGTTCTGCTAAAAAAAAAAAAAGAACAAAAAAAAAACACCACCCGATTGACCTTGAGCAAGTCAGTTCCCTCGGAATCTTAGATTCAACTGAAGAACAAGTTGCAACTTGTTAAGTTTCATATTTTCCACTTACCTTTTTCACTTGGCTGGATAATTTTTTTTCCCCCAGATATTTTTTATTGATTTTGAGATAGGGGAGGGGGAGGGGAGGGAGAGAAACCTCGATGCGACCGTGGAGCGTCGCCGGCCGCCTCCCGCGCGCCCCCTGCTGGGGCGGAGCCGCAGCCCGCGCGCCCTGAGCCCGAGCCCGGCCGGAGGAGCTCCCGCAGCTCAGGCCCGCGGGCCGCGGCGATCGTTTATTTTTAACACGCTTCCTCTCCCTCACCCAGCACCTGCGCACTCCTGCTGAAGCTCAAGACCCTACAGATTAAAACCTTCAATCATTTTTCCTCCGAAAAGCTCGCTAGGCCCAGAAGCGCTCACTTACCTTCGGAACACATCGTAGGCGACTTTTTATGTAAATGACTTAAAAGCCAGGAATATCTAATCCGGCGAAACACTTGAAGCAAATGGGTACGAAATTGTATTTTGGAAATTTGGCAGCACAAATAATCCCCTGATTCTCAAGGAAGATGATCAGTCTGTGTGCTTGGGGAAGGGTTTGCTTTTTGGTCAAGGTTCTAACCCGAGTCAGTCCCAGGCCTTTTCATGAACTGGCTCCTCAGCCAGGGGGCCGTCCGGCACCCACTCCCCCCTCCCCCGGTTGCTCTGAACATACCAATAGATTTCCAGTTCTCAGACCCCGGGTCACAGGAAGAGATGAGTGTCCATCAGCCTGCTGGGAACGAGGCTGGCCCCTTCCAGCTTTATATTCCCACCAACCGGCCACTGGACAGAGTCCGTCCCGTCCTGTGACAACATATCCATCAGCCGCTGAAAACGCTGTTAACACATTCTCACATAAATTACTGGTGCAGGAAGCTCCGTCCCCACGCCCAGTCACCAACTGCTTTGTGCACCCTGAATAAAAAGGGAGCCGTCCCCTGAAAATGACAAATACGAGCACCCACTTTAGTGTCCAGGCGCAGTTTCCAGGATTTATTCTTCACCGGGATGAAAAGACACCAATTCATCAAGAGCCCCCTTTCCCTTCACAGTGTCCACGTTTAAGTGAGAGGAGCCCACAGCAGAAAGCTGCTCAGTTCTGAGAAAAGTAAAAGCATGTTTGGAATTTAAAACACACACACGCACACACACAAAAAAACACAAAACACTAATTCTTCATCATATTTAGGTTTCAAGGAAGCTGGGAGGGTCCAGGAAAGCTTTCACAGCAGCCGGGCTCCTGAATGAGAAAATAGTCTCTCTCCAGTTTTTTCTCTCCCCTCTTCAAGTGCTGGAACCCCCGTGTCAATGGCCTCCGGTGAATGGTGCTGCTAATAAGCCTATTAATGAGCTTCCACGGCCGGGCGTGAATAGGTAAATAAGCCCCAATCTGCTGAGGTTCAGGGCCGAGGGCAGGAAAGCCAGCGAGAACTGAAGGTGACAGTTTGAACTGAACACAGAGCCAGCCCCAGGTTTCAGCTGAAAGAACTGCCAGACAAGGCTGCATTCACCAGCCCTCCCCCCGCTGGGGGCCCTTTCTTCACAATTTTCCCCTCTTTGCAAAATGTCCTGAGCAGTCATCTTTTTTTTTTCCCCCAAAGCCCTCGAGACGCCCTTCTTTCATTCCGTCCAGTGATGACCCATCAATGGATGAGAGAAAACAGGACACCAATGGGGGACATCGGTAATAATGTCAACAATAAAAAAAAAACTTAACCAGTGTCACCCCAACAAATACAATAAATAATAAAAAATAAGTGAGGACAGCGGAACGCCGGTGGCCCGCAGTTTCCGGACACAGACCGTGCCGTTAGCCCGCTGGTTACGGGCGGGGAAAAGAATGGGGTGGGGACCACTCCCTCTCCCTTCAACGATGTGGGATTTCTCTTTTAATAACTTGTTTTTTAATGGCTGGCTGTTCCCTCGCCCTACAGAGAAGTTAGAAAATAAAGGCTGATTAGGGGCTAACAAGCCTCCCAGTGTGGTTCTGTGCTCCCTGCAACACTGTGAATTTCAAGCTTGAAGCTATAGCTCAGTGATGCCCAGGGCACAAGAGAAGAATCTGACCGGAGAGAGAGACCGAACAGCCCAAGGGTTGTGGTCAGAGCCCGTGGTCCTGGGACGAGGGGCGGGGCCTGGGCCCCGACAGCCCGGTCCCACCTTCAGGGGGCTTATGGCATTTCACTGACGCCAAGCCGTGGGGCCCAGCACTGACTATCGCCAGTGATTCGGAACCTAGAACTGCAGCGCGAAGCCTGGAGACAGAGTCCTTCCATGTCCTGCTTCCCCCTGAGGCCAAGGGCTTGGGTTTCCACAGGCAAGGTGTGGCTCTGGTCACTCAAAGGCTGTGTGACCTTGGGCAAGGTACATAAGTTCTCTGAGCCTCCATTTTCTCAGGTGTGAAAGGAGGTAAATGAGAGTACCCACTCTGATTTAAAAGGGTCACAGAGGGATTCAGTGAACTGACGTTTGACAAGACCTCTTTTATTTCGATGCCCCTCACGGTTCTAGAGAAACGCTGTGGCCCACGGGAAATGCCATGGGTTTCCTATGGTCATTATTAAGCTCTTATTATGATGAGTCTATAATTCCCTCCTCCTGGGACCATTGGAAAGACGGAAGGGTTCCAGGGAAGGTCCTAGAACCCACTGATGCCACCTGGATGTTATTATGAGCCTGGTTTTAGCAGAGTCTGGGGCCATTAACTTCTGATTCCCCATTCCCTCCACCCCACCCCTCGGCCCCAGCTGAAAGGCCTGGTGGTACCGACATGAGACCCACCTGAGATAAGACGTGGCCTCAGCAGGTAGCCTGAGTCCTGCAATGGAAGGAAAAGCAATGCTCACTGGTACCCACTGCCCCCAGCAGCAGTCCTGGGAGTGTCAAAGGAGACAGGAGGTGATGCCAGATAGAAGGCAGTTTTAACAACATTGGTGAACAATTCAGCCCCAAAGAAAGAGCCTCTTTAAAAACAAGAGGAGCCTCTGAATAAAAACGGCCTCTATGCCCTAGTCTTAGGGTTGGTTGACCCCATTTCCAGGTTGCTTGAGTGACATGGATAAGTCTTCCTAAGGAGAGCGGGTCCAAAGGTGACCCCTACACGTACAAGGGAGGAAAGCGGGGCACAGAGTAGAGAACTGATGGGCTCAAGGCCACCCCACTGGTTCGTGGCTGGGCAACCAGAAGTCTGGTGTCCTGATCAAGCTGGGGTTCAGTCCAGGGGCCACCAGAGCAAGTCGGCCGCGTCGACCAACCCATGCCAGGTGATGGCTCTTTCTAGGTGATTCAACTCAGCGCACAACTGAAATATTTTGAGCAGAATTCATTGCCTCCCAAAATGTTACTATTTCCAGAGAACAGTTACCTGCTCACCACAGGTTTAGTCCATTCGTTCTCCAAGTGCCTCAAGAGGAATTTGTTTCCAAGCAGCTTCAAGTTCAGGTACATAAGATGGGCCGACACCTCTTTCCCACACCTACAGTTTCACCGGCTAAGTTTGCAGTCTTCAAAATGGGAAGAATTAAGGGCCAACATTTGTGGTTCATATAATGATTCCTAGTGATATTATAGAAACAAATGGAAATGGAAAATTCTGAAGAATTCCTAAAAGCTGAGAAATTAAAGCTTAAAAATCTGCCATACATTTGCTACTTGCAACTGGGTAACCAGGTCTGTTACTCAAAACACAAAGAAGGGGCAACTGGGAAACTTTGACTGCATTCTGGTTCAGGACAAGCAAAAATGGTTACAAAGAGACTGGGAGAGGGGAAACTGAGGAAA
Source organism: Miniopterus natalensis (assembly GCF_054644295.1). Lineage (NCBI taxonomy): Eukaryota > Metazoa > Chordata > Mammalia > Chiroptera > Miniopteridae > Miniopterus > Miniopterus natalensis. The sequence goes on along the minus strand of NC_142094.1, from coordinate 58,945,723 downwards.
TGCTCCTGTGGCTCAATACTGCCCCCTTGTACCCCACCCCCATCCCCACCATGCTGCAAGTTCCCACCCAGCATCTGCCAATCTGAACAAGTGAGGGAAAATCGATCGATTCAGTGGTTGGCCAAATCAGCCAGATGTAGTATCTACAATACCCAATGTCTACATGCCCAATGTCCACAACGCCCAGTGTCTACATGCCCAATGTCCACAATACCCAATGTCTACATGCCCAATGTCCACAATGCCCAGTGTCTACATGCCCAATGTCTACAATGTCCAATGTCCACAATGCCCAATGTCCACATGCCCAATGACTACATGCCCAGTGTTCACATACCCAATGTCCACATGCCCAATGTCCACAATGCCCAATGTCTACATGCCCAATGCCATGATGCCCAATACTTGACAAGCAACATTGGGCGATAGAAAGAGGACTGGGTGCCCAAGACCTGTGTTTTTATCCCAATATTGTCAAAAACTAACTATGTGATTCTGGGAAAGTCCTTGGACACACTCCCCCCACCTGGTCTCACCCACTTTTGCATAATTGAGGGCTCCTTCTAGTTTAAAAGATAAATTTGTGCTCTCCAGCCCCTCTGAGCAGCCCCTGTCTCCAGAGAAACTGAGAAGCTGTCGTTTACCTATCACCCAAGAGCGACCAGGTTACAGGAAGTCAACGTCCACTTTAAAGTATTTTAAAACCATAGTCTAGGAACACTGCTGTTGACCCCTGTCTACCGAAGAAGTCCTCTAATCCCTGGCCCACGGCTGCTTAAGGGCAATTTATGGCACGTTATTGCCTGGCTGCAAGACTCGGTGCCCTCTCACCACCCCCAGTCTGCACTCAACCGCGGCCTCCACCCACAGCGCCTCCTAGCGGACTGGAGAGAAAACAGGCAGGTGGTTTTTAGCCCTGGTGTCCGTGGGAGCCTCTGCAGGCCCTAAGTTCCCCTCCGTGAGGATCCGGGCTCCCTCAAATCCTGCAGCACTCGATTCTGTGGGCTCAGAGCCCTGAACCCAGAGGAAGGGAGGCCTGCTGAACCGCGGTGTCAGTGCGGGTGGGAAAGCCCATGGACATTGACCTTGGACAACCATTTAGGGGGAGAAGGGTTGATTGGAAACCACTAACTTGTAACACCTGGAAGCCCAGCCTGTCTGGATTCCGGGCCCTGGCCCCTGCCTGGGCGCCCTGGGCAGTGCGTTCAGCTGCCTTGGTGCCTAACAGCCCCTCAGCGGGCACTTGCTGGTAGACGGTGACTGTCATTTAGCCTCTTCAGGGCCTCCTAATCACGGCCTCTGGGCACATTTACATAAGGGTTTTGCAGTATATTTAGAAGTTAGAGAAAAGAAGCCATTTCAGGCCAGGGCCGACCTCGCGGTGTCGGGGAGGCCGCCGCTCCTTGTGCGCCCGATGCCCACGGTGTGTTGCTCCCCCGGGATTCTGCGTTTGGTGTGCGACGCACCCCCTACTTCGTCCAAACCCGAGGAGTTCACTTTAATAAACCAAAGGGGAGAGAGATGCTGCTGCGGGATCCTGGTAAACCGGGAAGGAGACGAAGGATACAGAGCCGGACGCATTGCAAATCCGCAAACCCAGGAACCCTCTGAGGGTCCCAGGGCTCTTGAATTCTGTCCCCAGGCTGGGGAGAAAGGCCGTCGAGGGGGAAGCAATTCCTTTAACAGATTTCTAAGAGCAGCGTTGCGCAAAAATTAATTCCTTCGCGGGGGTCGGGGGCCGGGGGCCGGGGGCCGGGTCGCCGTCGGGGCAGCAGGTGGCTCCGGGTCCGGCAGGTCCCGGCGCAGCCTTTGTTCTCCGGACTCTGCGCGGGGCGGCGCGCGGCGGGCGCCAGCGCCCCCGTGTGGCCGGAGGCGGCGGTGCGCGCACAGGGCGCCCGGGAAGCCGCGCGGCGCGGGGCGCGTGGGGAGGCCCCGCGGGACCGCGGAGGCGCCCGGCCCGGAGGGCTCGCCTGCCCCCCGCCTGAGCCCGCGGGCGCTCGGCTGTGCGGGTGATGAGCGACCAGGGTGAGGCGCGTCTGCGGCTGGGGTCCCCGAGCCGGGCCGCAGGGCGCGTGGTCAGTGCGTTTCCACTGGCCATTCGCAGGCCGCGGGGACTCGGCCGCGCTCTCCAGCCCCGTCCTCGGCCTGGCCTCATTTCCCGCTGGTTCCCTTTGCTGTGGGGCTGTGGGCAAGATGCTCAGCCTTTGCCCTGACCGGTATGTTGTGAATTTGGGACGTGACCACCACTCTGGTGGATTTGCCTCCAGGAGCAGCTCAGGCTGCCTAGGGCAGAGCGTTTGCTGGCATTTTTCTAAAGGTCTCAGTGTCACCTAGAGATTCATTCCAGTGAGCTCACCATGACCATCCTCAGGTTCTCCACCTGAGGCCTGGCTTTGTCCCCGCCTCTGGGGACCAGGAATGGGCCTTGGAATCCTCTGTGCCCATCAAAACAGGGCTCAAGGCCGGGCTTGGGCCTCACCTCGGCCGACGCTCCACCCATAGCAGCAGCTGGCCTTGCACACTCTGGGCCACCCTGGGCATGGGCAGGGCCAGCAGTGGGGGAGAGGAGCCCGAGAAGCCACACCTGCCTTCCTGCCGGTCCCTCTCCCACCTGGAGCTCAGCCTCCCCTCCAGCCCTTTGCTGGGACATCCCCTCCCTTCTCTCGGGCTCCCCAAATTCACACCTTGGCCACTCTTGGAGCTCCACCTGTTCTAGACGGCTGCCCCTCAGGTGCCGCGCCCATTGGCAGGTTGAGCCAATTACAGATGGAGAGTCAAGCGGCCGGGCCACCCTGGAGAACCCAGCTGCCCACCTGGCTGGCAGAATAGCCTTCCTGGTAGGAAATGCGGGTGTAAAACTCAACCCTGCCAGGGAGAAATGGAGAGAAAGCAAGGTGCTGACTCGGCGGCTGGGAGGCTCAGAGGAAGAGCAATTTTCAGGCAAGAAATTGCACCCTCTCCCTGTCCCGGTCTGATAATCCATCTTGCAAACGTGACCCGCTCCTCCTGGGAGTCAACACAATAGCATCCCAGCGCTGTTGCCAAGTCAGCCTCCCCGGGGCCATCATTCTTTGGGGTCTGCATTACATAAGAGACCCTGGGTGCTGGCCCATCACCGCCCTGCACATGTATGACTCCTATGTCGGCCTTCTTAGCACACAAAGCGGGGAAGCTCTGGCAGACTCCATGGGCAGTCTGGGGGTCTTGCTCCGTGTTTTAGCGCCTCCACATTTAGTCAGTGAGAGCACGTGCAAGCCCAGCCCGGTCCCTGCCACGCAGCAGAGCTTCCTGGAGAGCAGAGGCCTCCACGGACGTTCTCTAAGATGACTTCCAAACACTTGGCACCCTGGCCTCGCCTCATTTCCGGAAACAGTTTTCAGCAGACGTCCCCCAGTACAGATGAGAACAGAGCTGAGAGGACAGGGGACAGCTGTTGCTGCTGGGGGATGGGAGGGACAGGCAGGCCCATTTGGGGTTGAAGGAACCCCAGAGGGAAGGCACCATCCTCCTGATGGCAGTGCCCCCGAGGCTCTCACCTTTGGACAAGGGTCTCCCAGGGGCCAGCTGATTCTCTTCGTCACAGGTGTCCAGCCTGGGGTCTGGGACAGATCAATGTGGGTTTGTTAAATGACCTTGAAGTGATTTGAGGCCACCAGACAAGGTTCTGGAAGCCGCCCCCTCTTGCAAGGGAGGCCTGGTCTCAGGCCCTCTGGTCCATCATAGAGCCGTCACCTCCCACAGGCACCGCCCGGAGCCTGGCCAGGGGCAGAGCCTGCAGAAAATGCAACCAAAGGCCTCTCAGCTGCAGAGTGCAGCCGGGGGTCAGAGCCGAGAGCCAGAGCCACAGCCACACGGGGGGTGGGGGGCGTTCGCAGCTGTTTATATGAAGTGTATCTGGTGGATATAAATAAACTCCGTTTTCCAGGGCTGCCAATCTCTAAACATGCAGAAATATACACTCGCTCAGAAACTTTAAAAAAATAAACAAATGTGGCGATGTTTGAGTCTTCCTCGCATCAGGGCCTGGAGTCCAAGCTACTCGCCTTTCAGCCGGTTAATAAACTAGTTTATGGGTCCTTCCTATGGGCCTGTGCGCAGAAGTTCCCCCGGAGGAAATGCTCTGGGAGGATGTGGGAGAGGGGACGTCCCAGCAGCAGAGCCTTCCCTACACCTCCCGGCACAACAAGCCAGGTGACTCTTCCAGTGGCCCAGGGGGTGGCCACCAGCACCTGCCACACCGGCCCCCGCTCAGCCTAAAGCAGGCGCGGTCAGGCAGGCGGGTGAGAGGGCAGCAGGTCAGGCAGCCGGGTGAGGGGCAGCAGGTCAGGCAGGGTGACTCTGAGGCACCCAGGACAGGCATCTGCCCACCTCCCTGCCTCGGCCTCTCGTGCCAGGGTGAGGCCAGGGGCTGCCAGGTGACCCCGGGGCAGGAAAGGTCACTGCCTGTGGAATGAAAGGTCTACAAGGACCCCTTTGGCTCTAAGGTTGAAGAATTCTCCAACCAGGTACAGTTTTCACTGGAAATTTATAACCTGACCAAACTGCACTTTATTAAAAAAGCGGGCGGGGGATCTTTCCCCAACCTTCAGAAACCTTCTTAGCAATCCCATCTTTGGGCCTCTCAGTTGTCCATTCTTGTGTTCTTGTCCATCCCCAAGAACAGCAGTTCAAACAGCCGGCCGGTGCTCTTCTCACAGTTCCGCAGGTTGGCCGGGCTCAGCCTGGGGTCCTCCTGCTCTGTGGTGGGTTCCCCAGGGGCTGCACTCCTCTGGAAGCATCACTGGGCTAGAGTGACCACTCTCACTCGCTCATGGGGGCAGCAGTTTGTACTGGCTGTCACCTAGGGGCTCAGGTGGGCTGTCCACACGAGCCCGCGGCGTCCCTCCCTATGGCCACTGCTCAGGGCTTGAGCTCTGAGGCCCAGCGCTGGGGGCCAAGGAAGAGCATTCCAAGTAAGGAGAAGTCACACGGCACCCCTCCTGCCACGTCCTACCCATCCAAGGAACCCAGGCCAGCCCAGATCCAAGGGGAGTGGGAAGAGACTTCACCCCCTGGGGGGGGGGCAGAGAACTCACAGGCACCTTTAACCCCCACCAGGAGGCCGGGGCAGGGGATGAAGGTGCTACAGACACCAGGCTGTGTGCTGAGGACTCACAGCAGCCTGGGTGGGAGGACCGGTCATGCAGCTGTCCTGAGTGGATGTCGAACTGGCAGGAGTGGTCCCCAATGGCTGGAGGCACAAGGTCATGGCTGGGGGCACAAGGTCATGAAACGGAGAGCATCGCCCTCTTTCCCTCGGTAGCTGAGGGACGCAGGGCAGCCGGCTGGGCTCTGAAGCCCCTGGCCCTGGCCTGGCCGCTCCTTCTTTCTCCTGAGTTTGGACCCGCCTGATGCAAACAGGAAGCCCCACCGACGGCAAGCGCCTGCTGTCGTCTGCTGGTGAGATCAGACGGAACCCACTTCCTGCCGGCGCCTTTCAGTCCAAGCTCCGGGCACATTTTCCGACACCTGTGTTCTGTGCGACCGTGATCTCTGCGGGGCGGAGCTCAAGGCCGGGTTTAACTCGCCGGCCGGCCGTGGGTTTAAAGCCCCATAGGTGGCGAGCAGGCGGAGGGAGCAGGGCGCGCAGGGGCTGTTGCTGTCCCCGTCATTGCTCCGTCCCTGCGGGTAGGTGCAGACACGACCTCGGCCCAGCGGGAGCTCTGAGCTGGGCCCCGAGGCCCCGCACGCCCAGGCCGCCAGTCCTATCAGTTCCCAGGAAGATGTGTCGGTGTCAGGAATAGCTTTTTAAGATGCCTCCCAAACAAGGAACGTGAAAATCACGCCCGATTTCCCGTGACCTCCAAGTCCCCGCGGGAGCAATCCCGCTGCACCTGAACAGGCTGTGCTGCCTCTTTGAGGCCCCGGGGGGCCACCTGACTTTCTCGGGCACCGGGTTGGGCATCGCGGGGAATCTGACCCACATCCGCGGATGACAAAGAGCAGTTATCAGGCAGGAGCGTGTCCTGCGCCCAACACACCTCCCTCCTTAACTGGGCTTCACCCAAGCCAGCGTTTCCACTGTGCTGGCGTCTCCAAAGCACCAAGTTGAAGAGGCGGCGCCCATTCACCGCCGGTCCGGAGGCCTGGCTGCGCCCGTGAGCACCACGTGGGCCGCGTGCCCCGGGGCCTCAGCCGCGGGACTGATGCACGATGCTTCCGCTTACAGGCGGGACCCAACTTCACCTGCAGAGCTTTCGAGCCTGTTTCTGGCAGCGCCTCTGAGCCGCAGGACTAGGTAGAACGACAGGCGTCTGTGAATACTTGAGGCGCAGGCCTGAGGGCGGCTGAGGCCTGGGCGTCAGGTGGACCCGGGGTGGGTCGGAGCCTGGTTCTGTCAGTTTTCTCCACCGTTCTCTACACGCGTGTCTTCCTAAGTGTAAGTGATTCAATAAAGCAGCTTGACAGTAAAATCACTGCCAAGGGGGGGGGGGGGCTGGTGGAGGTGGGCAAGGAGGGGGACCTCTGCCACCGTGTCAGCAAAAAATCTAAGTTAAAAAAATAAAAATAAGCCCGGCCGGGCGTGGCTCAGCGGTTGAGCATCGACCTAGGATCTAGGAGATCGGGGTTCGATTCCCGGTCAGGGCACAGGCCCGGGCTGTGGGGGAGGCAGCCGATCAATGGCTCTCTCATCGTTGATGCTTCTATCTCTCTCTCTCCCCCTCCCTTCCTCTCTCTGAAATCAATAAAGATATGTTTAAAAATAAATAAATAATAAAAAATAAAATAAAATAAAATCATTAAATGAAATCGTATTTGTAAAGCACATTAGCTGGCAAGCAGTAAGTAGTTAAAAATGTTAACTATTGAAAGGGACTATACACACTGCTTCCCAAACAGGGACACCTTGGTAGCAGATGGGGAGCTACAGTTATTTACAGGAGAAGAGTGGCGTCGACCAGGAGTGTCCCAGGCAAGTGAGAGCCCGGGGAGGTTGAGACCTGCAGCGACGTCGTCTATTAGCAGGATACAGGTTCCGGGTCCTGTGGGCTCAGACCCCAGGTCCAGGGTCCCACTGCCGTTGCCAAGCTCCTGGCCCTCAACAGCACCAGCTCTGCGGAGGGGCACTGCGAGGAGATGGTCTCTGACCGGCTGTCTCCGCCGCCCGGCAAGGGCCCACCTCAGAAAGGATGACAGTGAACCTCAGAGAAGCTAAGGAACCTGCCCAGGGCCACACAGCAGCGAGCGCAGGTGCCGGGACTGCAGGTGGCCCCGGACTTTTTTCCGCTGAAGCGCAGATGTCGCCGCATGGTTTCGAGCCGTGGTTAGCACGCCGATGTCGGTTGTGATACCAACGCTTCCCTTAGTTCACCGTCTTCTCTCGGGGGGTGTGTTCCAGAGCTCACCCATCTCCTGATCGCTGGTGCCCGGCGCAGGCATCCGGCGAGGACTCACTGCCCCTCACCTTCTCCCGTGCACGCTCCACCGTCACCTAGTTACCTGCTCACACAGGGCGTCCCAAAAACGTACACGCTGACAGCCGAGAGCTCAGTGTTGAAAGGGAAATGTATTTCAATAAACTCGGCCTTTATAAACATTCAAAGTGTGTGCATTTTGGGGGGACACCTATATGTCTGCTTCTAGAGATGAGTCCGCAGAGAGAGATGCCTGGCCCGGCGGGGTGGTGGGACGCGGCCCCTCCGATGCCAGCCGCCCGCCTGTCCTTGGCCTCAGTGTTCGTCACATTGCTGACAACCCAGCGGGAACTAGCAGTGATCCCACCTCCTGCCTGTGGAGACGTGAACGTCTCAGAAAGAGCCCCAAACCCTCTCCTGACACACCTGTCCCACCTCCGGTGAGCCGCAACGGGCGACGGCCCTCCTACGAAATACCCGAGCCTGGTTCACCCCGAGCGGCGCATCATGAGGGGCCGCCCTTGGCGAGCCGGCTGTCGAACATTTATCCGCGCACCCCGGTGTACGTGGCGCAGGCCCCGCCCGACTGCGCACCACGATGCTCTTCATCCACTCAGCCCCCCGTTTCTACCCATCCCCTCCCCTCCTTCTGCCCTCCCCGGGCGGCTGTGGGCAGCCGGCTCCCCACTGCCACACGCGAGACGGTGCCACCCAGAACAGATTCCGTTATTTCCCCCCAGGGAGTCCACTTAGCGTCTGCCTGTGGGAGTGTTGGCAGGACGTCTTTCGGATCCTGCCTCACACATGACTTTATTTGCTAAAAAATTATCCAGGCCCCCCCACCCCTCCCACGCCCCAAAGTGCGACGGCCGCCTCTAATTCCCAGCACGCCCTGGGCCTGTCAGGCGTTCACATACGGGCCCAGTTTCTTTGAAAGGCTGGTTTCCCAGCTCTCAAGTCTTTGAGGATCCGACTGGGGCGAAAGGCACAGACACCCCGCTTCCGGCGAGGCTGCCAGGGAGGGGCTGGGCAGAGCCCCCCGCGGAGTCTCCTTCTGCAGGAGGCTGAGGCACAGAAAGAAGGCTGGGCCGGGCTGCTTGAAGGGATGGTCCAGGCGGGGGCAGGACCTCCCAGCCTGCCCGCGGGGGTGATGCTTAGTCCCGAAAGGCTCGTCTTCCCACTGGCTCCTCCGTCGGCTTCCAGGCTCGAGGGCTCTCTGGGTAAAATGACACCTAGACGCCGCACTTCATCTGGTTTTCGGGCTTCGTCCGGCTTCCTCCATGGACATTTCTTTACGATGGTTTTTTAAAACACAGAGATACAATTATTTTTTACCTCTAAAAGAAGTCTTGTAGACGTCTGCTGCCCTCCCTGCCTGTCCCGAGGGTTAGAAATGACCATTTGGGGTCCTGGCTACGTCTCCATGAGAAACATATTAAGCCTCTTAAAGCAACAAACGGATCCCCCCTCATTAATTTAGCTGTAACGCAATTCTTTTGGAAGCAAAGTGCAGAGACTGGAAGAGCTTACTAGGGATAGTAAGCCGCTGCCTTGAAGAAGCTGGTTCCAGGACGATAAATTACGCAGCTCCATCATCCCTAAAGGAAGCCGCTCGCGGTGCTAGAAGAAACCAAGCAAGTCCCGCCCTCTGCTCTTGACAAACGCCTGAGCTCAGGCTCAGAGGGGCCAAGCAACCTGCCCGTGGAAACACAGCGGCACAGAGCCTTCCTCAGATCGGAGGAGTGACGTTTGGGTCTCCAGGTTTACCATCGAGCGCGGCTCCGCGCCGGGGACGCGGGCAGAAGAGGGCAGAGGTGGCCTTGCGGCTGCTGAGCACGCGGGAGGCCTCTACGGGCTTCCCGTCCTGGGGACCGGCTGGCAACGCATGAGACGCCCTGCTTGGGAAGAAATGTCAAGTACACACTCGTCCTCTGACTGTTGTTCAAGTCAAACACAGGGCCCGCCGGTGAATAGCCGGCTTTATTTGCTCAAACCCCCCTTCATGGGAACGCGCATGGCTTTGACACGCGGGGACTTGCCAGATGCTTAAAAGACACATTTTAAATAACAAACGCTCCTCTGTTCCCTCCTGGTGCGAGGGGCTCTCGGCGAGCCCGGCCTCCACTGGCTTCCTTCCCCCGTCAGCCAGAACCTGCACCCCTGGGCTGGTCTTCAGGCCGCTCCAGTTGCGGGACCTCGGGTGGGGGGACCCAGAGGGGCCCAAGTGGAGGGAGGGGGTCGCCTTCCCCGCTCCCCGAGACCACACAGTAACCTCCCCACGACTCACGGTGACCGGAGCACGCTCCCCGTTTAGTGGGGCTGGGAGGGGCGTCTGACACCCGCACTTCAAGGTCAGCGCCGGTGAGAAGGGCAAGCAGAGCTCCCGTTAGGAGGATGCAGCTCAGGTTCATTTTCAACAGCTGTGTGTTTTTTGTTAATGGCCACCTGAGGATATTTTTTCCATTGCTTTTCAGAGAGAGTGGAAAGGGGGGAGAGACAGACAGACAGACAGACATCGAGGTGAGAGAGGCTTCAAATGGTTGCCTCCCGCACGCGCCCTGACCGGGTGGAAGCGAACCTGCCACTGAGGTACGTGCCCTTGACCGGGAATCAGACCCGGGCCCCGCGGTGCACAGGCCGACGCTCTACCCACGGAGCCGCACCAGCGGGGCCAGGAGGCCGTCCTTGAAGAAATGCAGAGACCAAGAACTATTAAAAAGTCAGCCTCCCTCGTAAGCAAAGATTGTCACATTAAAGCCACTTTCAGACACGATTTTTCACCTAGAAGAAAGCTGACGACACCCTAGGACGCCTTTTTATCAAGTTGCAGGGACAAGGAAGCCACGTGTTTCCGGAGGGACTGCACTGGGCCAGTCTTCCCAGATGGCAGTTTTCGATCCGTGCTCGACGCCTCTTTAAAACGTGCTTAGGTTTTGCCCCAGCCTCTGAATGTGGGCGGCGGCGAGGGTGTGAGCACAGACTGACTGACCAAGCACAGCGCGGATTAGAACAGCGTAAGGCAGGAAACCGTCGAAACGGCCCAGAGGGGATGAACTGAAAATAAAGAGCCGAGTAAGAAAACAGTCCATAACCATGAAACTTCAGGGAAAGTTTAAGAACGTGGAAGATGTTCACAGTTCAGAGGAGAGACGCGTATTGCCAACCAGTGTGGCACCGAGGCATTTTGTAAAATAAGAATCTCAGCTGCTGTTCGCATAGAAAAGTATCTGGAAATACGATGAAGTATGTGCACCGCGGTGTTAATGGCTGCGAAGCTGTTCCTGAGTCGGTGGGATTGTGGGATTTTCCCCTTTTTTCTATTTATTTATATTATCAGATTTTCCTGCAGTGTGCACGTATTTTTTATAAGAATGATTACTTTAATAATAAAAATGCACACGCAAACAAGACTAGAAATAATATTTGCAGCCAAGAAGAAACACTGAAGGTAGCGAGGGCGGGAAGAGCACATACGAACGCGCGTGAGACGGAGGATTATGCAGCAGGCACTTCACGGAGATCAGCGGAGTGCTGGTAACCGATGCGGAAAGCGCTGGCACCTCAGTGACAAAAACTGCAAACTCAATCCACGGAAGGGAAGGACCCCCAACTTTCAGTTAATTAAAGCAGTCACGTTTTTAAAGAACACCCATTTTCCACTGAGAAGTGTCATACGTGAGCTTTATAAAGAATTTAATCAACATGAAACATTCAAGGACACACTTCAGACCCCACCACCCAGGAATCAGAATTTTTGGCGAGAGTCATTCTGAGTTTCCCTGAGGAGACAGAAGGATAGTAGCAGTAATTTTATAGCATTTTTGTTACATAATTATAAAATACAGAGGTTACATGTTATGTAATTACATTATTGTATGTTAATGTTATAAATATGTGTGTGTGTGTATATACAGGGTATCCCAAAAAATGTACATAATGTAACAGCTGATAGCTCAATTTTGAAAAAGAAATGTATTTTAATAAACACTGCCTTTTCATTATTCAAAGGTGTGTATACATTTTGGGGGGACACCCTATGTATATGACATATATCATTCTCTTCAGTTCCCTCAGTGCCTGGAATGGTGTTTAGCACACAGAGGCTCCAAACAAATACCTGTTGAGTAAATGAACTAAGTAGAATCATAATGTCATTTTAAAATAAAAATAATTTAAATTAATTTTATGGAAGGTAAAAAAGCTGAAGGAATTTATAAACCTCAAATAAATATCTGTATGTCATTGAATTTCCAAAAGAAATATCAATTCTTATAGATTCCTCCAAAGTTTTAAAAAATGGTGATTAAAAGTCATGAAATAATTGGAGTCATGAAGCTTTCAAATTTTTGTTTTAATTTTTATTTTCAATTCTTAACAGAAGTTGGCCATCTGCTCTCATTTCCACCACCTCCCAGTTTGTCGGGTGTATTTTATCCGCGGTTTCACCAGGTTCCTCCTCCTGGCCGGCTGCGCCCTCTCCCAGACGAGCCCACGGGCACTGGGCCCGAGCGCCCACCTGCTCCAACGCCCACCTGCTGCGCTTCTGCTTAAATGGCAACTCACGTCGGTTCAATATTCTTGGATTTTGCTTTCTTTCCATCAGGACCTTCTAGACATTGCTCCACTGTCCTCTCTTAGCGTGTCTTAGGTGTATTCGATGCTTCCCCCTGTGGGCGAGTCTGAGGACCCCCCAAGTTCAACCGCTTATCCAGGACACGGCTCGTGTCAGGCTCACACCCCATCTCTTCCCTGCCGCCCTTTCCACCCAAAGGCTTGGCCTTGATTTCTGAGGCTCCCTCTGGGTGTGTTTTCCCTGCTCCGTGGGTGGGGTCCCTTCTTCAGAGACATCCGTTATTAATCGACCACCTCTGTCCCAGGGCCATCATCTCCTCTAACCCACCTTAATCTTTTCCTTTTTCCTGTGCATGGACCACACATGATTCCAGCAATTCTTCCTTGTCAATGATTTGATTTTCCAGGGGCGTCTTTATTACTTCTTACTTCTCATGGATTCCCATCGATGTTATTTTTTAAACTTAGTGTTTCCTCTGCTCTGAAACCTTTTTAAATTTCATTATTTTACATTGTCTCATTTTTTCCATATTTGCAGAGAGACTTTTTAAATTTTATTTTTTTTAGAGAGGGGGAGGAAGGGAGAAACATGGATACATTGTTGCACTTCCTTATGCATCACTGGCTATTACTGCACGTGCCCTGACGGGGGATGGAACTCGCAACCTTGTCACATGGGGGTGATACTCTAACCAACTGAGCCCCCGACTGGGGCTCTATCGTCTCATTTTCGAGGTCTTATTTTACTGAATTCATAGTCTTATCAGGTTCCTCTGTCATCCAAAATGTTCACGGGCAGTTTCTGGAATACGTTTCCGTCCGTTTCAGCCCTTTATCTATTTCCCCGCCAGCTATGTCTCATTTCTCTCACTTGCTGTTGTTGCCACGTGTGCGCACGGCTGCCAGCTCTGCTCGCACCCCTTTACTCTGAGCAGTGGGAGAACTTCCTTCACCCCCTCTTCACATTATCTGGGGCTCACTGTCTTGCAGCTACACTGTGGGGCGACTCTGCTCTTTTGCGGGGCACAGCGATGGGGAGGGGGCAGGACGGGCGCTGGGCAGCGTGGCCAGTGGCCTTTTCCTGGAAGCCTGGGCTCTGCTGCCTCTTGGGAGGACACTGCATGTCACTCATCAAGGTCCGTGCCACCAGCCAGGGCTGCTCGCGCTTCTGTGGGTTTTGGCTCTTGCACAAGGCAGGCCTGACAATGCCTCCTTCCCCCTGAGCTTTCAAGGTGACATTCAGGGCCTTCTAAGCTCAAGGGATCTTTCCACAGGCTTCCCACCCCTGCCTCGTCTTCCGGAGACCCCGTTTCCCTATAAATTGAAGTGTCTCCGTAGAAATGCTGGATGTCGCCAGCTCTCTCTTCTTGGAGAGTCAGGTTTGGACTCGGGAGCTGCGCTGTCAGAATTTTCTGGTTTTTCTCAAGGTCATGGCTTTTCTAGACATGAAGGTAATTCCTCATTTTATTTCATTAGAAATTGGGGAGCATGGGGAGCCTTCAACCTTCTTTGGCCAAAAATCCCTCCCCCCCTTCTCAGTGCTGCTGTGGAAATGAATTGGCTCCAGCCATCTCCATGTCCATGTTGCTCTATTAAGACTTAAGTTCACAGGTAGAGGGTCTGTGTGCCACCCCCCCCTCCCCCCCGACTAAGTGAGAGCAGGCACCTCGGGGAGCTAGTTCTCCAAAGCAACACCTGGTTTGTGCAAATAGAGGGAGAGGCCTGGCACAGGGCCGGCCCAGGCCTCAGCTGTTTCATAAGCTCAGCACCTGAAGATGATGTTTCTCCGCCTGCTCAGCACCAGGCCATGGCCATCGTTCCTGGAGAAAGTGATTTTTAGTGAAATGTCTCACACACGCATGCATGTATGCACACACACGCACACACTAAACTTTGTTCCTTCGGTATGTGATGGGTCCACTGTTCTCAGAAAATTCTAAGCTATAACGGCATTTTATAGTCAGAGTAACGCACTCCGGAGCCTCGGCTAATGCAGGGAGGTGACTGAAGGGAGAGGGGAATTTAAATACCATTCGCTGCTGAGCCTTTATGAGGGTGAGAAACCACAAGCCAGCGTTAGAGTAGCTTGTCCACATACAGAGAGGCCACGAACTCCGTGGAGGAAAGAACCAGTAAGAAAAATGTCAAGACAGGAGCCAGGTGATGGGTCGGCCTTGCTCCTCGAAGTGTGGTCCTTAGACTAGTGGCATTGCTGTCACCTGGGAACTTATTAAAAATGCAGACTCTCAGGTGACACCCCAGACCCACAAAGTAGGAATCTGCGTCTTAACAAGACCCTCAGGTGAGCTGGGTACCTGTGAAACCCTGAGACGCGCAGGCGCAGAGCATACGCTCGAGTCAGACTCACCGTTAGCAAGTAGCTGAGGTGGGGAACTCTCCAGGGAGGAGCTCAGCTAATGAACAGATTGGAACAGTCGGGTCAGAAAGTCACCATTTCCCTGCCCCATCTGAGATGACCTTGACAGGGCTCGCTGGCGCCTGTGGATGACCTTGACAGGGCTCGCTGGTGCCTGTGGCTGTTGAGACAGAGGGGAGACGGGCGGGGAGCTGCGTCATCATCGAGCCAGGCTGACACCACCGGAACTCATAGAACAGTCTTCACATCAGTAAAGATTAACTCACTAGACAGCCCGTAAGACGGAGGAGGGGGAGTGGTACCTCTGGGAGATTTGCTCCATGAAGTCGGAGGTGACTAGAATCCCCCTCTAGCTCTAACTCCCAGCTTAAAAGAAATATCAGGGACAGAGGAACATGTTAAATGACACAACCAGATATAACCAGCAAAATCCAGAATATTTTATAAGTAAATGACACGGGAAAAATAAGTGGGAAATTGTTATAGATCAGAAGAAACGGAAAAAACCATCCACCAAATGCAGCGTTGGGTGATTGCACCTGATCCAAACACACCAGCTGCAGAAGGACATTTTGGGGGCAATCAGGAGACACTGAACATGGGCCGAGTACTAGATGACATAAAAGAATCATTTTTAAGGTGTGATAACAGTATTATGGTCATTAAAAAAAGGAAGAGTCCTTACCAGTTACAAAAACCTACTAAAGTATTTACAGGTGAGATGATATGATACCCAGGATTAAATTATCCCAGAATACAAGACCGTGTGGGGAAGAAAATAAAAACGAGATGGCAGAATACTGATCAACTTTGAAAGTGGGTGATGGACACGTGGAGGTTCAGTCTGCAGCTCTCTGTTTGACATTTTCCAAAGGAAAAAATTGAAAAAAGAAAACAAACCTGTCTGGGCTTATTAATCTTGGCTACACCTGGCTGTGTGGTCATGGGAAGGTTACTGAACCTCTCTGAGCCTTAACGTCCCATCTATAAATGAGAGAAATAACAGGACCCGCCTTGCAGGCTTGTTGGGAGGATTCAGGAGGCGATACCTGTGAAGTGCATTCAAAAAATGTGTGGTGTACAGCAGACACTCAGCAAACGCTCCCTCTGAGTCAATACTTAGGGGCGAGTTCAGACCCTGCACAGCCACAGGTCAAGACGAGGCATCTCCGAAAGCCCCGAGTCAGTAAAATCTCTTAGAGACACAGGCCTTACCTGACGGGAACAGTAGCAAATACAAAAACTGCCGCCTGGTCCTGGTCCTGGTCCTGCTGAGGTCACCGCCTCCTCTCCACCAGGAGACAGCAAGCACCATGCAAACAGGCTAATTCCGTGCAGCTGGAAGTGCCCCGGCCCTCGGCCCACGCCCGGAAACTAGTTGCCTGAAGAACCCACAGAACTTCTAGAAGGCCACCTTGTGCTGACGATTTTTCTCTGCGGAGCTTTCATAGATGCCACGTCTCCGCTTTTAGAGTTAAGATGGTCCTTTCTGAAAGGCGACCTGCACCGCACAGCCGTGGATACGAGGCTCTAACACACTGTGCCTCAGAATCGGGGGGGGGGGCACTCGGGAACATGCAGGCCCTGGACGGATGCATCCCTGTGGCTCTGTCTTCCGGAGATCTCACCGGGACTCAAGTGACCGCATCCTGACAGGAGCCTCAGTCTCTGCATCTGTAAAACGGGCATGAAAACGTCTCCCTGCGCAATCCTCAAGGACTAGCTGAGTTCACGCGCCCATGGCTCTCCCTCCAGGGAAAACTCCCCGCGAGGCTGGTTCCTTCTCAGAGGCGGTCTCCGGCCCCGACCTCCTGCTCTGAGAAGAAACCCTCATTTCCTTCCCATCAGCCTTCGCTCGGCCGCCTCCTTTTCTGTTTCCCGCCAGCCGGGGAGGCCAGCATGGTGCCTGGCACCCCTGCTTGGCCGTCTCCCCGAATCCTCACCCACCCCACGCACAGGCGTGTCTGAAACCCCACCTGGGAGTCCTTTCCAAGAACATGCCTCTTCCCCAGGAGGAGCAAAGCCCAGGACCCGCTCCCCACCCGTCTCCTGTGGCCCCGTAAGTTACAAGGAAAACACCAAGGCCCAAGGCCCTGTGGCTGCTGAGGGTGCGAGGGGCGTGTGTGCGTGCGTGTGTGTGCGTGTGCATGTGTGCATGTGCGTGTGCGTGTCTCAGGGAGCAGAGTCCAGCAGGGCTCACCGTGGGAAGCGGGCACTCACTGTCCACATTCTCTTGGGAGCCGGGTGAGCATCCTCTTGTTTCTAGAAAACTCCAGATGCCTTGGGGCACCCCACACTCTCAGCGGTGTAACCACCCTCCGGTAGACACTGGAGCACCAGCTGGGGGACCAGATGGTGCCAGGGCTGGTCCAGGTGGCCCCAGGAGGGGAACCGGCCCCCTTCCCGCCCCCTGCAGCTCCATGCAGCCCGTGTGGTGGTAACGTGACACCCGGAGTCCCACTGAGAGTTGACATATGACTGAGAGCAGAGCCCAAAGCAGCGTGGGAGGGGCCGGAAGTCCCGCCCTTTCCATAGGCCCCCCCAGCTCGGCCTTGGACCCCATGCCAGTCTGCGCCGGGTCACTGGCCACGAGCACAGCAAGGCCTCAGCTCCTCCTTGTCAGCCAGGCGGGTCGCAGCAGCTGGACCCCTCTCTTAATGTCCTCCAGGACCACGGCTTTTACACCAAAGGAGCAGGGCTGGCAGGGATTTTCTAGAAGCCCCCACGAAGGCCTCGCCGGCACACACACAGCCCAGGCCAGGGCCTAAAGCCCACAGGGTCTGAGGACTCACAGCCCCACCTCACCGGGGAGCCTGCTGGAAGCTCTGAGTCTCAGGCTCCGCCCAGATCGGAGGAATGACCTCTACATCTCGACAAGGTCGGCAGGTAACCTGCAAGCACGTTAGAAGTTCTGGTGCCCTGGCCGGGGGCTCAATGATTAACCGTTGTCCTGATACGCCAAGGTTGTGGGTTCGATCCCCAATCGGGGCACATACAAGAAGCAACCAATGAATGTGTGAATAAGTGGAACAGCAGATCCATGTTCCTCTCTCTCCCTCTCAAAATCAATTTTTAAAAAAGTTCAAGAAACTCTACCAGGCAGCAACCAGCCATCGGCCCCTGGTGAGATGCCACCTGAGGACTGGCTCTTTCTGGAAGCCGCTGGGACAGGATGTGGGGGGGGCCTGTGGAGGAAGCGCTGGCTCTGGTTTGAGCCCTAACTACAGACGACACACACTGGGATGCACAGCCCGGCTCGGCTCCTCTTTGCGTCTGGGGCCGTGGACTCCGGTGTGTTCACTTATTCAGAAAGTATCTTGGGTGCCAGTTCTGGGCCAAGCACACTTGGAGGTGCTGCAGAAACAGAACCGGCCGGAGGAAAAGCTCTGCCTCGAGGAACAGACCTGCTCGTCCCTGGGGGAAGCAGTGATGGGCAGGTGCCGACGCCGGCCTTCATCGCTCCCTGCGGTCACTCACACCTTCATCTGGCCAACACTCGGGAGTAACCGCTCGGTGCTGATCAAGGAAGACAGGCCCCACTGTGGGCAACACGGGGGGACTACGTGGAGACCCACAAAGTCTCACCCGAGGGAGAAGGCCACCCAATCGCCAGCCCTTCTTGCCAAAGTGCCCTCTTCTGAGACCAGGCTTGTCCCCTGGGCTGCACGAAACCTGAGCCATAGCCTCGGTTTGAACTAGTTTATCGGACAACTGGTCAACCCGAGAAAGTGGGAAGGTGGGGGGGTAGGTGAGAAGCAGGTGCACATGGGGGGTCGTGACCAGAGATCAGGCAGCTGGGGCTGGTTCACGCCCATCCTGGCCATGGGCTCGAGGGGGCAGGACATCTGCTGGGTCCCTGGGAGAGCTCAGCCTGAGGAGGAAGCCACAGGGTGGGGCGAGGAAGAGCCCTGGCAGTGCCCTCGTGGCATGAGAGGGACATTAAGTCAGTGGCTCCAGTGGATACACTGGCCCCAAGGAGCTCAGGTCAACCAGAGAACTGAGTCCAGTGAACAAGCCCCTAAGCCAAGCCAGCCCCCGCCCGGCAGGGTCGTGAGGGGCTGGGGCTCAGGACAGGCAGGTTGAGAAGAGGGGAGCAGGAAGCAGACTAGGCAAGGCTGATCTGACGGGGTGCAGGGTCCTGGGGTGGGGGTGCCAGCCCAGAGGAGCTGGTGTGAGGGCTCAGGGCTGGGGGGCAGGGAGCGGCCGACGCCTGCTGTACAGACTGGAAAGTTGCAAATAACGAGTGAAAGGGAAGTGGGAGAAGATGAAAGGACGGGAGAGGGGAGGGAGGGCGGGTGGGACTGGGGCGCAGAGAGGCAGACACCCCCCCCCCGGGCCCAGGAGCAGCTGGTGCCAGCCCAGAGCTGTCGGCTGCCCCCGGCCTCCCAGCCGCCCACAGCCCTTCAATGCCTCCTCTGTGCCGGGTGCAAAGCCCAGCCTCCCCCTCTGCTGCTGCCGGAGAGCCGGGCCCTCGGCTCGCATCACCTGGTACCCCACGCGGCGGGCGCAGGGCGAGGAGGCAGCTCCCTCCCTGGCACCAGAAGCTGCAAACAGCCGAGTTGTCACTGCCCCTTTGTGTGGGAACAAGAGACGGGACGTCTCAGGACAGCGACCATCCGGCCCCGTTTCCTCGCCTGCCCGGAAATGTGGGGACGGAAGGGAGCTGAGTGTTGTGAAGTCCCCGGGGCTCAGTGACCCAGGCAGGTCCCCGTTCTTACCCGCATGTGTCACCGCCTCTGACACCGCACCTGCCAGGCCACCTTCCCCCACGTCTGTGCGGTTTCCCCACCCCGCCAACCATACCCGCTCAGCCGTGCCCTGGTCTCCACGCCCGCCGCGGTGCTGGTGACACCTGCTTGGTCCCCTCCACGGCCTCCCAGCCACGCAGGGTGGACCCTCACGCTCTCCGCCTCCCGCCTGCTCCATCCGGGCTGTTCCCCACCAGCGGGGTCTTTCTAACCACGCACAGGAGCATCCGTCAGCTCGGCGGCTGTAACAAGTCCCACGGGCCAGGCTGGGGGAGGTGGGGCTTAAACAACAGACGTTTATTTCCTCAGTTCTGGAGGCTGGATGTCCAAGATCAAGGTGTCGGCAGGTTTGGTGTCCCCAAGGCCTCTCTCCTCGGCTCGCACGAGGCTGTCCTCACGCTGTGTCTTCCGTGTCAGTGCGTCCCTGGTGTCCTTCCTCCCTCCCTCCCTCCCTTCCTTCCTTCCTTCCTTCCTTCCTTCCTTCCTTCCTTCCTTCCTTCCTTCCTTCCTTCCTTCCTTCCTTCCTTCCTTCCTTCCTTCCATTGGATTAGTGCCCCACCCTCGCAACCTCAATTAGCCTTAATTCCCTTTTTAAAGGCCCTGTTTCAAATACAGCCACATGGAGGGGTTAGAACTTCAATGTATGCCTTCTGGGAAGAAAGAATTCAGTCCGCACATCTCTCCACATCACCAGCAGCTCCTGTCCCCTCCCTAAGGCTCCTGAGCGTGGCCTAGAGCCCCCAGCACAGCCCTACACACACCTCAGCCTTACCTCCCACTCTGTTTTATCAGAACGTATCACTGCTGGATACGATAGTATATAATTACTTGCTGTCTGACTACTGAAAGGCAAGCTCATAGGAAGCAGAGACTTTGGTTCAGCAGGGAACTCCCAGTCCTGGGAACAAGGCTTGGCACTTAGTAGGTGCTCAATAAACAGTCATGGGAAAAAGGAAGGAATATCCTGCTACTTCCCACACTGCATGTCGCTCTCCCTTCCCCCCTCGAAAACTCTGAGCTCCGCTCATGCTGTTCCCTGGGTGTGAAACACACTTCCAACCCTTCCTTTGTCGGACAAGTGGAATTTATTCCCCAGCTTTCAGCTTAAGAGATTCTCCTCCAGGCGCAGGCTCTGCGGCCCCAGGGTTGCCCAGCGCCTGGGTGCAGGCCTCGGGTTTGCCACGCTGCACCAGACATACCTGCTTTCCACTTCTGTTCTGTCGGACGGGACTGGCGCCTCCTCGCGGGCAGGGCCGGGCCTCTCCCATCGCGTTAACCCTGGCAGCCAACATGAAGCTGGGCCCCCAACTCAGCACAAGTCTTTTCTTTTAAATCATTTTTTATTTTCAAGTACAGTTCACATACATCATTATATTAGTTTCAGGTGTACACCCCAGTGACCAGACGTTTCATGACTTAGTAAGCGATTGCCCCAATAGATCCCGCACCCATCCAACACCGCGCGCAGTTATTAGAATATTACCGACTACACTCCCTGTGCCGGACTCTGCATCCCCATGGCTATTGGCTGTCCTGCCTCATCTGCCCCAAACCTGTGTCTTCTCCCTCGTTTACTCCTCTGTCCAGTAATAACCGAGCACCAACGACCAGGGCTCCTTCACCCGGAGTCCGTGAATTCAGGGAGTCTGTGAACTTAGGTGGAAAACGGCGGCACCTTGAACCTTACTAACCTCGAAGTAGTATTCAGCATTCCCACCAATGAGACCACGGGTCCCAGACCACGGCGGTATTACTAGTACCTGTGACCTCTGTCACCAGCAGGAACCTCAGGTGGTTTTGTATCAGTTTCAGTCGCTGCAGATGCTGTAAGATAGCACTTACCCTCCCCGTTACCTGGAGATGCAGTTATTACGGAAGTTATTGCACCGTATTGAGTTTCATTGCTTAATGTATTAATATAGAAGCACATACACTATTACACCACATGTTTTTAATATATCGATAACCATTCAATTATATTTCAATATACGTGGTTTCCTTTATAATCATATATACTTTATTTTATGCATTTAGAAACATTACTTTGAGAAGGTCACCAGATGGAGAGGAGGCCCCCAGTCGCCCGGTCAGCCTCCCGTAGGATCTGGGTCTCCGACAATGAACGAGACCCAGTGAACCCCGGCTCGGGGAGTGTGCTCCACAGTGAGCCGAGAGCACAGCACAGGTGAATCGGTGACGTGTTACACCCCAGGACAACTACTGCGAAGGAAATACGGCAGAGAAGACCTGGCCGGTGTGCTCCGTGGTTAGAGCGTCGGCCCCCACACCGAAGGTCTCGGGTTCAATTCCCAGCCAAGGGCCTGCACCTGGGTTTCGGGTTCTATCCCCAGACCTGTCAGGGTGCGTGTGGGAGGCAACCAATCAATGTGT
The DNA here is from genome assembly GCF_054644295.1 of Miniopterus natalensis. Lineage (NCBI taxonomy): Eukaryota > Metazoa > Chordata > Mammalia > Chiroptera > Miniopteridae > Miniopterus > Miniopterus natalensis. The sequence goes on along the minus strand of NC_142094.1, from coordinate 58,924,241 downwards.
CTCTCTCCCCTCCCTCTCTCTCCCCTCCCCACTCCCTTCCACTCTCTAAAAATCAGTGGAAAAATATCCTTGGGTGGGGAAGGAAGGAAGGAGGGAGGGAGGGAGGGAGGGAGGGAGGGAGGGAGGGAGGGAGGGAGGGAGGGAGGGAGGAGGGAGGGAGGAACTACAACAGGGTGAAGGGCACAGAACGACTGGGGGGGCTGTTCGGATGGCGCTGTCAGGAAAGGCTCTCGGAGAGCAGGGTGTTTGAACAGAGACCTAGATGATAAAACATGAGCAATAGAAAGAACTTTGGGGTGAGAGATATGGGCAGAGGTCACAGCAAATGCCAAGGCCCTGAGGTGGGTCTCAGGGGTGTGTCGCTGTGGGACCATAGGCAGGACGGAGATGGGGAGGGGGAGGTGGAGGGGGGGAGGTGGAGGGGGGGAGGTGGAGGGGGGAGATGGAGGGGGGAGGTGGAGGGGGGAGGTGGAGGGGGGAGATGGAGGGGGGAGGTGGAGGGGGGAGGTAGAGGGGGGAGGTGGAGAAGGGAGGAGATGGAGGGGGGGAGATGGAGGGGGGAGATGGAGGGGGAGGGGGAGGGGGGAGATGGAGAGGGGGAGATGGAGAAGGGGGGAGATGGAGAAGGGGGCAGATGGAGAAGGGGGGAGATGGAGGGGGGAGATGGAGGGGGGAGATGGAGAGGGGGAGGTGGAGGGGGGAGGTGGAGGGGGGAGGTGGAGGGGGGAGATGGAGAAGGGGGGAGATGGAGAAGGGGGGAGATGGAGGGGGGAGATGGAGGGGGGAGATAGAGGGGGAGATGGAGAGGGGGAGATGGAGGGGGGAGGTGGAGGGGGGAGGTGGAGGGGGGAGGTGGAGGGGGGAGGTGGAGGGGGGAGATGGAGGGGGGAGATGGAGAAGCGGGGAGATGGAGAGGGGGGCGGAGGTGGTTGTCTGGGCTGGTCCTGCGGTGTCCTTTGTGCTCCCAGCGTGGACACTGCTCACGGCCACCAGACTGGAAGTGTTGCTTTGGTAATTATGGCTGAACACCTGTTAGTTAAGAATAATAAATAAAAGCAGCGTGTGCTGCGTGAGACCAGGGCTCCAGCATCTGCTTCCAGGCTAAAGAGAGGGAGCAGCTCAGGAACCTCTACCCAGGAGAGGCCGGCCCTGGGTGTTGAGGGGGCACTAGATCGGGAGGGAGGCTTCCACTCCAGCTGGAAGCTGCATGCACTCAGCGGCTGTGTACCCGATGCCCCCTGTGAGCTGGGCCCTGGCACCCGGGCCCTGGAGGGAGGCTCTGAGGCAGAGTGGTGGGAGGTATGGGCGCAGGGACCCAGGCCAGTCTCTGGAAGGTCTTGCGTAGGCTGGAAAAAGTCCCCAGTTTCCTGTCCAGAATCCTGTCCAAAGCTCCACAAGGTCTGTTTGGTTGTCCTGGCTGGCCTTTCACAAGCCGGGGTGGCCAGTGAGCTGGGTGGACCTACAGGCGCTGGTCCCATTGACTCTCGGGATGGTTCCTATTTTTAGACGAGACGTACAGCCTAGAGGAGGGGCCCGTGGGTGCCGGCTCCCCCTGTAGCCCCACAGGAAGCAAAGGCTCAGGGTTGGCAGGGGCAGGAGGGCTCCCTGGGCAGGAAGGTGCTGTGCTCAGAGCCGGTGGGCAGCCAGCAGCTTGATGGGACGAAGTGGCCCAGAATTTCCGCAGGGTGAGCCAAGCATGGAAGCAATACGCAGAGGGTCTCTTCCAACGGTCTGGGCAGCCAGGGAGCCTGGTGCCAGGTGCAACACGGGCAGGGTGGCCTGGGAGCCTCCGAATCAACACGCGGCCCGGGGGCCTGGCCGCAGGTCAGCAACAGCCCCTGCGGAAGCGAGAGCAGGAAGGGGCCGTGGGGCTTGGGTGGGAGAGGGAAAACCCACATCCTCTGGGCCCACGCACTGTGTGGCCTGTGCAGCCCGGCGCCTGCTCCTTCCTGAGAACACAGCATCTTTGTGCCCCTCTGGAGCCGCTGCCCCCCGGAGGCCCAGGCGCTGATCTCCGCCTGCTGTCGGGGGCGGGAGGAACTTATTTTCAAAGGGAAAGTTATTCTATGGCACGAAACGCTACACCTGTTGGTCCAGGTCGGTTGAGAAGCGACTGCTCCCCATTGTAGTGACATTAAAACTCTCTTCCTCGGAGGCCCTCGCTCTGAAGGATGAGCTACTTCAGGTCTGTGTCAGGTGGAGGCGGCCTGGAGGCAGGGGAGCCGGAGCCGCCCATGGGTGGGACGCCCCTCAGAGCCAGCTCCGCAGAGGAAAGGGGTGGGGACAGGGCTCTTCTCTTTGGCCCCATGAAACCTCCTCCCAAACGGTCGTCTTCCTGATTCCCAGACTCTGTCAATTCGGTCAAGTTAACCAGCATTTCCTGAGCACCTACTGTCGGGACTCCGGGGGTACGTCAGTGAACAAAGCAGGACCCTCCCTGTTCTGACCGAGTCTAGCTGGAGAAGGTGGGGCAGGGGACAGAAAATACGTGTAATAAGTGATTTACAGAGCACGTTACAGGGCGGCAGGTGCCACGCTGAGGGGCAAAGGGGAGCCAGGGCGAGGGCCGTGAGGGGTCTGGGGGCCGGGGCAGGAGAGGGCAGCCTGCAGCGTTCAGCAGGGTGGGCAGGCACTGCACAGTGAATGCGTGGGCCTCAGAAGGGGCTCTGAGATCCACCTGCCTTCAGAACGACTCCCAACACTCAGAGGGTGGCGGGATAAAGGCAGGCCCTTTGGGGGGACGTGGGCTCCTCTGACGGGCAACGCTGGCTGAGGACACCCCCGCGGCCTGCTGAGCTTTCTCAGGGCTGCTCTGGGTTTAAGACGCCCCAGCCCAGCCGCCGGCCTTCCCGCTCCCCTCCCCCAGCTCCACTGCCTCTCCCAGCCTCTCCCTGCTCTCGCCTTGCTTTTCTCTCCTTGGAGCTGCTCTGATAAATGCCCCACCCGGCGAGTCCCACCTTGGCTTCTGCTTCTTGGGAGACCTGATGAACACAGCAGGCTGGCCTCACAGAGAATGAGACTGGAGGTTGGAGCCGTGCATGGAAAGGGGCGGAGATTAGCCAAGTTCAGTGGTTCCACATCCTCCCAGCCTTGAACCTTGGAGCTGTGTTGGGCATGTCTGTGTATGTACAGTTGCCTCCTTGACTTGCTGATGGCAGAAACCATGCTTTCTGGCTGTGCCTGTCTCAGTACAGTGCATGTGGCAGAAAAGGCCTCAGAAAACAAGGACCGAATGAATGAACAAATGCACAGCTGACTCATGGGAGGGAGGGATAAATGGACAGGTGGATAAACGGGTGAGTGGAGGAATGAACTGGTTCATGGAAAGATGGATAAATGGGTGGGCAGATGGGTGAATAGGTAGGAAATGGATGAATGTACTGGTTTATGAACAGGTGGGTGGATGGCCAGATGGATGGACAGATGATAGATGGGTAGGTGTATGACTTATGGATAGGTATACATATTATGGATAGATGGATGGAGGGAGGGACAGAGGGATGAAAGGATGGATAGATGGATGGATGGATGATGGATGGATGGATGGATGATGGATGGATGGATAGATGGATGGATGGATGGATGGATGGATGAATGGATGATGGATGGATGGATGGATGGATGGATGGATGAATGGATGATGGATGGATGGATGGAGGGAGGGAGGGATGGATGGATGGATGGATGGATGGATGGATGGAAGGATGATGGACGGATGGATGATGGATGGATGGATGGATGGATGGATGGATGGATGGAGGGATGGAGGGATGGAAGGATGATGGATGGATGGATGGATGGATGGATGGATGGATGGATGGATGGATGATGGATGGATGATGGAGGGAGGGAGAGAGGGAGGGAGAGAGGGATGAATGGACGATGGATGGTCAGTCTCTGATCTTTTCTGAACAGCAGATCAAGGGAAGGGCAGCGACGAGTACAGTCCATCCTAGGAGGCTCCTGAGGTAGTTGTTTGACCAAAATCATCAGAGGATGTCAGCAGCAGAGCTGGGAACAGAACCTAATATTCTTGACGCCTGTTGCCCCTCAATAAATCTTAGTGCTCGAGCCGTGGAACCATAATCTCTCCAAGTGCCATGAAAGGAGCAGCCTCCAACCTAAAGCCTGACGCTGTCCTCTGGATGTGCACAGAAGCTGCTGCTGGGTTACCGGACGCCCTCCTGGCCCAGGTGCCCACGAACTGCCATCCTTCCCTGTTTAGCCAGCACCCACCTCCCCTGGGAGCCTTAACCGATCCCCCCTCACCTGGCCACCGCAGCAGCGTTACTCTCCTGAACTTCCACTTACCCTCTCTACCTCCCTGCACACGTTCTTATTTCTTCACCAAAGGGGCTGTGTCACCCATCCCCATGGCACTGCCCCAGGAACCTATCACGTGCCTGTTGCCCCTCGATAAATCTTACTGCTTGAACCGCGGAACCATGCAACTGGTCACCTACAACTAATCTCTGCAAGTTTCCACGGGGACCATCTACACGCCCTAGGACCACAGCCCTTTAAATATATTTCTCATTTGTCGTCCCGGCTGCCTCAGCTTTCAGCAAAAACAGAGCAAAAAAGCCAGTTTATACATGTTCCCAGACGGTTCCCAGATTCAAAACAGCAACAAAGACTGGGAACTGACCACATACCAAAAAAAAAAAAAAAATGACAAAAGAGATTAATTGCCTTTGGAAATAAAAGAGAATTGCCGAGAGTGCGATGATGGTCTGTGCCAGGGGAAAGCGTTTGCAGAAATACCGTCTTAGTGTGACATCCAGGGCCCAGCCGCACGGCTAGGAAACCCTGGCTGCAGGAGGCCTAATAATAGCCCCATTCTCGCCGGCGCTGCACAATCGGGCATCCAAATGTGCCAACCAGGCCAAATGTCCCAACCAGGGTTTGCCCTCCGGAAGGTTGGCAAAGAGCCAGGAGACTCTCACCTGGAGATCTGCTCAGCTTTCGGGGCTTCTCCGGTGTTGGGGGGGTGTGAGTCTGTGGGAAGGCGGTGGTTAGGGGATTAGCATCTGACCCGGAGAGAGAGAAAGAGAGAGAAAGAAAAAAAGAGCACGTGAGAGAGCGCACACTCCGAAATCTCTCCGCTCGCTCCCCATCTCTGGGCCAGGCGCCGGCCTCCAGGCCTCCCTCCCGAGGGGACTGGCAGCCGGCTCTGCACCGAGCAACCAGGACAGGAAGCAGCAGCAGGTCCACAGCTGGGGGCTGGAAAGCTGGCCCCCAGGAGGCAGAGGACGGGAGGAAATTTGTCTTGGATGTGATGCCCAGATGGAGTGGGGATGGGCGGAGTGAGGAGAGCCAAGGGAGATAAGAAGATGCTGTGATTTAGCCGGAAAGGGAGGGATGGGAGTGTCGGGGCTGGGAGTGTTAGATCTCCCCTCGCAGCTGCAGAAGCCCCCTCTCCCTCGGCCGGCGCCGTGAGCACATGCTGCCCAGGCCAGCTCAGCCGGGAACAGCACAACTCAATCCATTTGTGGCTGTCACGGCCTCTCCAGCACGGCAGCCACCAGCCACATGTGGCCATGGAGCACGTCAAACGTGGCTCGTCCAAATCAAGATGGCCCATCCGTGTAAAATACGCACCAGTCATATTTGTGGCTGCCGTTACATTTCCACTGGTCAGTGCTGGTCTGTGGCTCTATCCACCACCCCACCCCCAATTTCCAATAGTTCTGTCCGATAAATACCTGAGGCACAGGCCACCAGTGAGGACATAGGATGTTCTTAAAACAGTGCTGTGTATTAGACTCACCTGCTGAGCTCTGAAAACTCGCCCGTTGGCCACCCCCAGGTGACGTCAGAATCTCCGGGTGTGGGACCTGAGGAATCAGTGTCCTTTTAAAGACCCCCAGGGGTTCCAAAGTGCACTCAGACTGAGGACCACCCAGGTAGAAAGGATGCCCAGACAAAGCCCGGGGCAGGAGAGGACCCCAGGGCAGAGGACAGCTGGGAGGGCAGAGGGTTTCTGGGTCACCTGGAGCTCCAGGGGGAGGTGAGGCTCCCGCAGGGACAACCGTGGGAGAGACAGGTGGAGTCAGATGCGCTGTGGTGCCACCTGCCTGGATCTCCCACCCGACCGACACCCCTGAGGGTGGCTCTGCCCCAGCCCAGTTCCAGGTCCACATAAGCATGTGTCAAATGAACCCAATGGTCAGAGGTTCGGAGAAAGTGCTAGAGGTCTGCGCCCACTGGTGGCCAGAGGAGAAAGGGAGGCCAGGACGTCTGCTCGATTTGCCCAAGTTCCCGGCCTTTTCCCTCCATGAAGCTGCACCTGACCTGCAGGTGTTTCCTGACCTGTGGTCGGCTAAGCATCCACCGTGGTTCTGAAGAGCAGGCCTAACAGCCCCCCACCCCCAAGCTGCGGTCCCTGCCCCCTGCCCTCTGCCCTGCAGGGAGCCTCAGTGTCCGTGTCTCGAGGCTTCGCTGCTCTCCCCACGGGAGGCAAGCCGGGGCCACCCACCGCCCCCACCTCTGGGTGTCCTTGCTTGCTGACACACAACAGGACCTGCTGTAAAACAGCCCGTTCGTCTCCGGCACACACATGTGCAGCCCAGGCAAGCGGCAGCTTAGGGACCTCCTAGCTCCCAGTGGCCACACACTCAGAAATGCTCTTTCCCAGGGGAGGCGCCCGTGGGCAGCGGAAGGCCGCTGTCCCTCCACCTCGGGTGCCTTCACCGGCCTGGAAGTGTTGCCTGCAGAGGGACTGCCGGCCCCTCTGAGAGCTGAGCCTCCTGCAGTCGTTTATCACAGGAATTGTGCTAAGTTAAGATGGACGCAGAACACAGCCAGCAGGGCAGGGCCAGCGGCCAGCTGCAGCGGGGAGACTCCTGACCAGGGCCCCATCCCAGTTCAGGGTGGGCCAGAGCCGGTTCCGGGTAATCTCCTCGCCGTGCCTGACAGCAGCCGCAGGTGAGCAGGGGAGGTCAGGCGCACATCTGAAGGGAGGGACACGAAGCCAGGAGCAGACGGATCTGAGCTGGAGGCACTCGCTTAGGTCTCTCGTCCCCCGGCTCCTAGGCCCGGAGTCCACGGTGCAAACAGCCCCTCAGTCCAGGGACAGGCCACAGCCTCGCTGAGTGAAGCTTTGAATCATTGTGGAACCGGGTGGAGTCTGGAGTCGGAAACGCTCCCAGGACTCAGCCAAAGGCAGAGGCAGGTGTGGGGAGGGGGCCCCTCCCTCCTCCTGGAGACCTGCTAGCTTCCCTTCCAATGGGGGAGGGCGGGAGGAGCTAGGGATCCCTGTGCTGCTTTGGAAGGACACCAGGACGCCCGAGGGGCTGAAGGAGAAAACATCCCCTCCTTTCTGGGGACTTCTTGACTTTTATGGGACAGCCAAGCGCCCAGCCTGCTCCTGCAGAATCAGGTCTGAGGGAGCGGAGGAATCGGAGCCTCAAGCAACCCGGCTTCTCCCCAGCCTTAACTCAGTGGTTTTGCTCTTACTATCAGTTGTATCTGAGATCAATCATCAACCCCACCGTGGGTCTCATTGGCCAGCAGGGTTTTCCTCCCAGTCCTGCCCCCACCCCACTCTCGGGGGGGGGGGGGGGGGCGGGATCGGCAAGGCCCAGCCCAGCCAGGTCTGCAGGGTCCCCATAGGCATGTCCACAGGCTGGGGGAGAATCTGCATGTTTATTCAACAATTCCTTGTTCCGTTATTAGAAATCCCACGGGGTCGGAGAAGAATATGAGCAGAATGTTTTGGGGAATTTCCAACAATGAAATGAAGATCCCTCTTCGTGGCTGTCCCAGGACCATCAGCCAGAACTCTGACCCCAGGACCTGAGGTGCCCTGGGCTGCACCCTCTCCGGGGGCCGTCCAGAGAAAGCCAGGGAGGCCGTAAATCCTTTCTCCCCAGGCCACAGCAGCTAGGGCAGGGAAACGGAAGGTTAAACAGCTTACGTGCTCAGCAGCGGGAGCTCCTAATAGACCCCATTCAGGGGGACCTCAGGCCCATGGATTTTGCCACAGAATCTGCAAATCCACAGCTTTTCACTTGATTCCAGTGGTTGAAAAGGAGAGCTGAGGTTTCTTTTTTATTGTGGTAAAATACCGTAACAAAGTTTACCACTTTAACCATTTTTAATGTTCAACTCGGAAGCATGAATCACATCCACAGTGTGGTGTGAATATCACATATAGAGGAGGCAGTTACACAGACATGAGCAGAGTAGCTACGATGGGCCAGGTACAGAAAGTCACCAGGGTAGAAAGCCCCAGGTGCCTAGCAAAGGGCAGAAATGGGAAAACAAGTGTTGCAGGACCTCACCCCAAGGCGGCCTCTCCTCCCTACATATCGCTGGTCTGGCAGTTTGGACCCTCCCCTGACCTTTCCTCCCCTGGCATGTCACTAGTCCTGTCAGAGACCCCCCCTTAGAGGAGGAACAAGGGGGACCAGAGAACAGTCTCGTGGGGCTCCCCTACGAGCCCTTGGGTGACCACTCCCTTAAGCACTAAGCCCTCAGGACAACGAGGTTCTGACCCACATCAAATAATCTTAGGAACAAAGCCTTGGGTCTGCTGACCACAGAGACAGTTTCGGTCAAACTGGAGATGACATCTAGGCCTCAGTTGTGTTTCAGCTCCAGGTCCAGAGAAGCAGCAAAACCAGGACCAGCTGTGATGACTAATGACCCCCTGCCCCGGTGCTGACCGATCAGTGGAGACCTGGGCCCTGAAAGGACACACCTGGAGGGCTGATGAATATTCTATTGCGATCCTGTCCTGAGACCTCCCCTAGGATCCCCGCCTTTGGAAAGGGGAAAAAAGCCCTTAAGACGAAGGACCCAGCTCTCTCTCTCTGTCTCTCTCTGTTCCTGTCTCTCTGTCTCTGTCTCTCTGTCTCTGTCTCTCTCTGTGCCTGTCTCTCTGTCTCTGTCTCTCTGTCTCTGTCTCTGTCTCTCTCTGTCTCTCTCTGTGCCTGTCTGTCTCTGTCTCTGTCTGTCTCTGTGCCTGTCTCTCTGTGCCTGTCTCTCTGTCTCTGTCTCTCTGTCTCTGTCTCTCTCTGTGCCTGTCTCTCTGTCTCTGTCTCTCTGTCTCTGTCTCTGTCTCTCTCTGTCTCTCTCTGTGCCTGTCTGTCTCTGTCTCTGTCTCTCTCTGTGCCTGTCTCTCTGTGCCTGTCTCTCTGTCTCTGTCTCTCTGTCTCTGTCTCTCTCTGTGCCTGTCTGTCTCTGTCTCTGTCTGTCTCTCTCTGTGCCTGTCTCTCTGTGCCTGTCTCTCTGTCTCTGTCTCTCTGTCTCTGTCTCTCTCTGTGCCTGTCTGTCTCTGTCTCTGTCTCTCTCTGTGCCTGTCTCTCTGTGCCTGTCTCTCTGTCTCTGTCTCTCTGTCTCTGTCTCTCTCTCTCTCTGGAGCACGCCTTGGCCTCTCCTCCCCTTTCTTCCCTCAAGACGAGTACTTCTGCTTCCTTTCTCCGAGCTCCCAGAGCCCCTTTTGCCTCTGTAACTTTTTCCTGAGTCGTGCAGCCCGGCTGGCTCTCTCTTCGACCTCTGTGACTTTTCTAAATAAACTCTCTTTTATAATTAGTTACTTTCTCTGAGTTCTTTCTTTGCCAAACTCAAGGACTGCGATCTAACTTTGATGGTAACATCTGGTGCCATTCGCCGTTAACATCACCACTATTTATTTCAATTTTTTTTCGTCACCTCCAACGGCAACTCTGTACCCATCAGGCAGCAGCTCCCATCCCGCCCGCCCCTGTAAACTCCAGTCCACTTTCTGCCTCTGCCACAGGTATTTCATATAAGTGAAATCACTGTGTCTGGTTTACTTCACTTAGCACAATGTTGCTGAGGTTCATCCACTTTGTAGCAAGTGCCGATACCTCCTTTGAGACTTAATACTGCTGTGTGTAGACAGGCCACGTGGACACTGTGCTGTTTCCCCCTCTGGGCTGCTGCGAACGCTGCTGCTGCTGTGAGCACAGGTGACAGGTGTCTGTCTGAGTTCCTGTTTTCAATTCTTTGGGGCACATACCTGGGAGTGGAATTGCTGGGTCATGTGGTAAGATGCAATTTTGCTCCCAAGTTTTACTTTCTTATAAAAAAAAGTAAAAAAACACACACAGTGAAACGGACAGGAGCCACGTGGGCCGTGCCGCTGGAGCTCAGTCACACGAATGAACCTGTGCCGCTGTGATAGTAAGGGGCACAGGTGACGTAGGGTTACTGAGGAAAGTGAGCCAAGTGAGGCAGGAAGGGAAATGTACAGCGTCCACGTAGGCGGCCTCGGGCCTACGGGGACTCGGGTGGGGCAGGGGGGCTTCTCTGCCAGGTACTGAAAGCCAAGCTCAGCATGGACATACATTTCCCTGCAGGGGACTTCTTCAAAAAACGTCAGCAGAAGTCAAGGTGTAAAAGATACGCTGAAATGCGCACGGCCCCTCCTGGCCCTCACAGAGGCGTCTGGAGGGAGGTCCCGCCTGCGTGGCTTGCTCCGCTGTTTGTACTGGCAGGAGCGAGCAGGAGGTGGGAGGAATAACAGCAGATGATGGGCCTTCTGAGCGGGGCCAGCTTTCTGGTTTGCAGCACAGAAAACAGCCCCCTGGCCGGTGGAGGCCAGCCCCCAAGCCTCCGGGATGTGGCTTTCAGAGCTGAGCCCTGCGCGCCCCTAAGTCTCAGGGGCTATGTTGACTCTCCTTTGAAGAGGCCAGAGCAGCAGAATCTGTCCCAAACCAAGACGCAAGGCCGAGGAAGCCAAGCGAACGCCTGGCCCACTCATGGCAGCTGCTCCACGGCCCCCGTGGAGCCAAGACAAACACTCGGGGGCTTTCACAGCCGCCTCTAGAAGCCACGGGCGCCCAGCACCCGGACCTGTGCCCTCCTGAAGGTGTGGGAATGGGACCCTCCACCTGCATGGGTGCCATTCCCCGCCTGCCCTCCGACCCCCAGAGGTGGGCTTCTTGGGAGGAGCACTGTCAGTTTAGTTCAGCTGCTGGCCCTCATGAGCGAGAATGCTGGGATGGGTAGAAAGGGTCTGTGTTTTCTTTCTCTTTCCCACTGTAGGTTTCCAGCTCTGAGGAAAAGTTGGACTTTGATCCTGTTCCCACTCAGCCACCCCAGGAAAGGGAAAGCGGAGGAAGAGCGCCAGCAAAGCCAGGGACCTGCTGGGCATGGTGCAGAGTCAGCAGAAAGAGGTCTCCCTGGGTGTGGAAAGGACTCAATGCTCAGGGCTTACTGAGCCTTCCCACATTGCATTTCCAGAACCACCATCCTCAGTGCTCTGCTCTGGCTCCAGGAACCCGGAGAAACCTGGCTGTGCACTCTTTCCAGAAGCTCTCCTGAAATGGCCTAGTTTAACCCAAATCCATCCATCCACCCATCCATCCATCCATCCACCTACCCTCCCATCCATCCATCCATCCATCCATCCATCCATCCATCCATCCATCCATCCATCCATCCATCCACCTACCCTCCCATCCATCCATCCATCCATCCATCCATCCATCCATCCATCCATCCATCCATCCTTCCATCCATCTACCTACCCTTCCTTCCTTCCTTCCTTCCTTCCTTCCTTCCTTCCTTCCTTCCTTCCTTCCTTCCTTCCTTCCTTCCTTCCTTCCTTCCTTCCTCCCTCCCTCCCTCCCTCCCTCCCTCCCTTCCCTCCCTTCCCTCCCTCCTTCCATCCATACACCCACTCATCCACTCATTCACTATTCACCGAGCATGTTTTCTGTGTACAGAACTGGCCCAGGTGTAGTGGGGACCCAAACCCAGCACCAGGCTCAGTGCCCATAGAATAGAAGACACTGACTGTCTGCTGAACAAATGAATGAATGAACCTTTTGATTTATTTATTTTTTTTCCTGTTTCAGAGGCTCAGTGCACAACATCTCACAGGGAAAGGAAAAATCCTAGAGAGTTTCCACCCATCAGCAGGAATCTACTTTGGTTTCATCTACAGTGAAAGCCAGTGGTTCTCGCCCCACCTGGAGGCAGGTTGTCAGGAACACGCCTGAGAGTCGGGGCGAATGAGGGAGCAACAGGACTTTGGGGCCTGCAAACGGAGAAGAGGGTCCCTCACCAGCTTCCCATCGAGCAGCAAGGAGTAGGGACAACACTTTGAGGGGAAGACTTACGGCAGTTCCTCAGCGAAAAGTCCCCTCTGATGAAGCGGCTTTGGGGTGACCCGGCTGCTCTTTCACAGAAGCTCCTCGGCCAGCACAGCCCTGGGTGGGAGAGGGCAGGGCAGGCCTTTGAAGTGGAGCGTGTTTCTCTGGTGGCTCGGATGTTTCTGGGTGACCGGTTTTCGCACATCCATCTTCGGGCTCTAACTTGGCTTCCCCCGAGCCTGTGCCATCGGCCCCACCTTGCTGCTCACTAACCAGGAGGAATGTATACGGGGCTTTTAGGGGCTTTCGAGAGCTTTGCATTGTAACCCAGGTGATTTATGGCCCTGCTGTTACAGCTCCGGCCTGGTTCCGTTTGCCCAAAGGAGTGGAGGTCGCCCTCACACGCAATGAGCCCATTACTCACGGATCCCAAGCGAGGGACAAAGGCCTGGGAGAGTCGGTCGCCCCCCCGGGCTCCTTTCCCTCCTGCTCCGGAGTCGGGGCTAAAAGAGGGACGCACGCCTGGGCTCTGGGGAGGCCGCAGTCCTGCAAGCCGCCCGGGCTCTGGGGAGCCTCAGTCCTGCAAGCCACCCGGGCTCTGGGGAGCCTCAGTCCTGCAAGGCGCCCGGGCTCTGGGGAGCCTCAGTCCTGCAAGGCGCCCGGGCTCTGGGGAGCCTCAGTCCTGCAAGCCGCCCGGGCTCTGGGGAGCCTCAGCCCTGCAAGGCGCCCGGGCTCTGGGGAGCCTCAGTCCTGCAAGCCGCCCGGGCTCTGGGGAGGCCGCAGCCCTGCAAGCCCTGCAAGCCCTCTCCCTTTGCTCACACCATTCCCCGGCTGCAGGCCGAGAGCGTGGCACGTGGCTGGAGTCTGGGGAGACGCCACGGGCGCTGACACGGGCCTCCACGCTCTAAGCAACTGAGCGACGCAGCGGACAGGCGGCCGGCACGCGGGGTCACAACTCAATACATTGCTCTGGAAACACGGGAGGGCGTTTCTCTCCGACAGGGGGTCTCTGCGCGTCATCGCTAACCTTTCCGCTGCTGCTCGACGCCCGGTGCTTCACCTGTGAAACCTCCCCACCGAGCGCAGAGGGAGGCGAGCGGAGGAGCACGCCCTCTCGCTGTCTGGGCAGGTTTCTTCTGGGTGAAAATCAGCCCAAGCGTAGCAATCAAGCGAGAATCAAGCCCGAAAGGTGCCCGCAGCCGCGTGGGGGGTGGGCTGGGGCCGCCCGGGGCCGTGGTGGACCTGTCGTGCTTCCCACGCCGGTTACGCCATTTATCGCAGAACCAAAAGGGCTTCCTGGGCAACCAAAAGGGTGATCTGTCGGCATTACTGGGAATGGCCTCCTCCTCTTTTGCTTATTAATTATTTTTATTTTTTTTAATTATTAGAAATATTTTTTCCAGCGCATCGACCCCAACCTTCGACCCTGAAGGAAAAGTGGCCCCACAGGTGGGGCTGATTCTGCCCCCTCCCCGCGTCCCATCAGGAGCCGCCTGCACCCCAGGTGCAAACACCCCGAGCCACTTGCGGGGTGTCTGGGAGCCGCCACGTGGGGAGGGGAGGCCGGCGGCACCCGGTGCCTCCCGGAGGGCGTGATGCAGGCGAGGTGGCACCGAGGAGGCTCTACCCAGGGCTCAGGGTAGATTCATTTACACTTTGTCAAAAATACTGTTTTCCTAGGAAAGGCTGGTCTCTTGCACTGTGTCCCCCACGTTGCCACCTCTCCTCCCCCTTTTAAAAATGGCCGGGGGGGTGGGGGTGGCAAACCTACTCCACTATCAAAAGTCTTAGGTCTAGTTCGAACCTGTAAAATAATGTGCCCAGCCCTGGCCAGCGTGGCTCAGTGGTTAGAGCGTCGGCCCGAACACCAAAGGGTCACGGGTTCGATTCCCAGTCAAGGGCACGTGCTGGGTTGTCGGTTCCATCCCTGGCCCTGGTTGGGGCAAGTGCAGGAGGCAAGCGCCATCCACGTTTCTCTGTCTCTCTCTCCCCCCCTTCTACCTTCTCTAAAAAAATCAGTGGAAAAAATATCCTCCGGTGAGAATTAACAACAACAACAATTAAAATAATGTACCCAGAGAGGGTTTGAAACGTGGCTCAACCAACAGGTATTTGCTGTAGAAGAGTCGGCTGCGCTAAACACGGTGCCCAGCCGGGCAGACGAGGCCCGTGGCACACGGTGCACACCCGCCACCCTCCCCGACCCCGGGACAGGCAGGGAGGCTCGGGCAGTCCTGCCGAGGCCGAGCAACTTCACGACTTGCGTTCTAGTTCGGGGTCTTTCTTTCTGCGCTTGGACAAGTTCGCTGACACCTTCCAGTCCCGACTTCACTTCTCTGTAAAATGGAAGCTTTAGAAGTTTCAGCCGCAGAATAAAACGATAACACACTTCTCTGTACATCGAGGTCGGGGTTAGGAACCGGTGAGAATTATTTAACCTGCCTCCGCCATCCTCGGTCTCAGCCGAGCGCCCAGCGCCGCCTCGGGGCTCAGGGAGGGTCCCTCCCTCCTCCCTCCTCCCCGTCCCATCCCTCGGACCCGGGGACACCTCCGAATGGTTTATGACCGCACTGGCCCTACCCTTGCCCTGGCCGTGTCACGGCCGTAGGAAATGTTTATCTCAGCCGGACGGCTTATCACAAAGGCCCCTGCCTCAGTTTCCCCCCTTGGAACAACCCCTTTTCTGTGCACGGGATGCAGCCGTTTCTCCGTTGGTTCTGAGTTCCTCAGGCGATGCTCCGGTTTCTTCTCTGCTTTCTTACTACACGTGTCGTTTCAGAAGAGTAGGAGCCGCGAGGACGATAAAAGCTGGGGGGTGAGATGAAAGAAAATGATACCAATCACGGCGCATCCGGATCACAGCTCTGAAAAAAGCAGAGGGCGGGGGTTACGCCGAAGCAGCTTTTTAAGTCTCCCCAGCGCAACTCTCTGAAACCCACTATCTTTCCGAAGCATCCCAACGATCTTTCCATCGCGACTTCAAACAGGCCTAACGACACCCACAGAGGGAGGCAGGCGCAGCTCCCCGGGGGCGAGGGGCGGAGGCTCGTTTAGAAAATTAATAGAAAGTAGGCGAGTCCTTACACGTAGCCACCCTGCTGCTGCGAGAGATGGATCCCCCGTCAGGCTTTTATAAAATCAGACACCTCGGTAGCCAGGAGAAACGAAACCCGGTCTCGTGTATCGGAAGGATCAGCGGCAGCTGAAATAAGTCTATCCTGGGGGGAGATGAAACCCTAACCTTTCCAAGAAACTGTCGCTGGGATGAAAAAGCCCATCGGAGGCGCTGCTTCGGGCTGGGCCCAGCGGCCTGGAAGATGCGCGGATGCCCCGGAGGTGGAGCCCCGCCCGCCCTTCCGCAGGTCCCGGCGAGACGCGGTCTCACCCGCCTGCTCGTCTCCGTGGGGGCTGGACGACAGCTTCTGGGGGAGCGGGGTGCAGCCGGCCGGTTGGAACCGGTTTGAAACGAGTGACGCAGGCAGCTTCCCTCCGGCGTGTTTGACGGGCTCGCAGCTCCCCTCGCAGAGAACCAGGGGAAGTACCTTTGGCAGAGTCTTAAATGCTCAGCTCTTTCTGGAAGGAGCGTGTCGACCACCTTGACCTAAATCCCCAAGGAAACTTCCACCCCGAGGGCGCCCCGGGCCCCCGCGCGTCAGGAAGCACCAGCTCCCTGGAACTTGGTTCGCACGTTGGTCTCGGTTGTCTCGATGGAGGACTGGACCTTCTGAAACGCTCGGACGACGGCGCTCCCCGTGGCTTGGACGGGCCCTTGCGTGGCCTCCGCCTTCCGCGCCCGTCGCACGCAGGGTGGGCCCGGCCACGAGGCGCACGAGCCAGCGTGGAGGGCGTGCCGAGGACTCATTCTTGAATGCGGTCGTGTCGCTTCTGAGGCAGCACCCAGAAGCCCTGCTTTCCCACGGCGGCTCAGGCGAGAGCTCAGCGGAGGGGCCAAAACCGGAGACGGCAGCCGCCAGCCGTTCCCCAAATCGCCCAGGAAAACGCGCCGGGAGAGACCCTGGAGGCAAGCGGGGCAGGCCTCTCGTTCCGACCGCGGACATGCAGGGACGGGGAGGTGGTGAGGCTGCCTGGTCAGCGGCCTCAGCCCCCACCTGGACTCGGGGGGCCCGGCCCCGCCGCCACTCACCTCGGAAGGCCCCCTCGACCACTGCAGCCACCACTCTGAGAAGCCCAGCGGAGCTTCGAGGGGAGGCCACGTGGGGGGCCAAGGCCCTGGCCAGCAGCCCCAGCTGAGCCAACGGCCAGCAGCTGGCCAGGCAAGCCGGTGGGCCAGCTGGTGCCTCGGAACGAAGACGACCCGTCCCCACCGGACGCCACCCAAACCGCAGGATCCTGAGACACAAACGGTGGTTTCAAGCCTCTCTGTTCCAGGCGGGTTTGCTGCCCAGCAGTGGATACCCAACCCCTGTCTGAAATGACCTTGTTCACATTTGTCTGCTTTCCACGGCCTGCCCGCCCGTCCCCCGGCCCGCCCAGGACGACTCAGGCTCCACAATCTGCCCGCCCGTCCCCCGGCCCCCCCAGGACGACTCAGGCTCCACAATCTGCCCGCCCGTCCCCCGGCCCGCCCAGGACGACTCAGGCTCCACAATCTGCCCGCCCGTCCCCCGGCCCGCCCAGGACGACTCAGGCTCCACAATCTGCCCGCCCGACCCCCGGCCCGCCCAGGACGACTCAGGCTCCACAATCTGCCCGCCCGTCCCCCGGCCCCCCCAGGACGACTCAGGCTCCACGGCCTCACCCGCCCTGTTTGTTACAGGATCCCTGGGACTCAGCACAGTGCCGGGCCCCCCACACGCCCTTGGTAAATGTTTGTCACTGAATGAATGAATGAGTGAGAGAAGTCACAGATTTTGATGTCTTGACGGTCAGGCCTCAACGCCCAGAGTCCCGCGCCCGCCCCCATGCTGCTCGGTTACCCCAAGGCACCTCCATGCTACCTTCTCACAAGCCACCCCCTCGGATCCGTGGCCGGAATTCAAGCCCGAAGTCTGCCTGGTCTACTCCAGCACGTGTCACGCTCAAGGCCAAACACCCCTCCGGGCAGCGGATGTTCACCGGGGCGCCCACCACAGCCTCGGCCCTTCGCACGTATCCACACAGTTAACTCTCTTCGCAGCCCTGGCGCCGTGGCTTCTACAAACGGGGCGCGAGGGGAGGGGCGGAGTGGTCACTGCTCGAGGCCACCGGGCTGGTGGGTGGCAAAGCTGGTGGTGAGCAGGCGCCTGCCCTGCAGGGGGCCTGCCATTCTCCAAAACGCAACCCTGGCAGGAACCACCCAACGACACTCACCGAAGTTAACTGCATAAAAAATAAAATGCAGAGTTTAAGATACTCCAGACGCCATGTCCGCGTATCATGGGCGGACTCTCCGTGGACAAAACCGGCACAAGGGCTCCGGGTGCGTCAGCCTCTCCACCACCTTCCAACGCCCGCGGGCGCCCGGGGCTGGCTGCTTTGTTGATCCCAGTTTGGATGAGCACTATGTATTTTTAATATATATATTTTTTAAATATGTTTATTGGTTTTTAGAGAGAGCGGAAGGGAGAGAGAGAGAGAGAAACATCGATGTGAGAGCCGCCTCCTGCGCGCCCCCGACTGGGGACGGAGCCCGCAACCCGGGCACCTGCCCTGACCAAGAACTGAACTGTGACCTCCGGGTTCATAGGTCGGCCGGCGCTCAGCCACTGAGCCACGCCGGGCCGGGCCGGGTGAGTGCTTTGAAGAGCAGGCTTTCCTGGGAGCTGTCGCAAGTCCCACCTGGGACTTGGAATCTCTCAGCCCCGTCCTGGAGCCCACCCTCGGCCGTCTGGCGACCGTGTCGTGCTGCCGGGAGGGGGCCTTTGAGCCTCAGGGACAATGACCTGGCTGATAAAGGGCAAGAAAAGTGGCCAAGGAGGAAAGGCTGAAGGGTGGCAGACTGAGCGAGGGGCAGAAGGCAGAGCGGGCCGGCTTAGCGCCAGCCCGCAGCCCAGGAGGGCTCCTGCGGGCAGGGCCTGTGGTCGCCCGCCCGGGAGAACACGGGCAAGAAAAGACTCGGAGCAGGAACCGAAGGGCTGAGGTGGCATCGCTCCTAACACGGCCACGCGGGCCACTCACCCGGCCCGAAGCCGAGGGGCTCGCGAGATCCAAGCCGAGGGTCCTATGAGAAGCCTCTGCTCCGGGTGGGGCAACAGAAAACCGGTTCGCCCCAGCCCAGGGTCTCACGTCCTGCACCGCCTTGGGGTGGCACCTCCTTCTCGCGCGCCCTTGGCGACTCTGAAAGCCTGGGGGCAGGTGCCGAGCAAGCGGGGAGCACCTTTAGGACCTGTGACGTCCCAGGGTCGCCCCGCCCGGCTCCCGCCCCAGCTCAGCAGCGCCGTCCACGACCGGCGAGGCCGACCAGGCCGGAAAGCGCCGATGTCAACGGAACACAAACACTGTTTGGGAAACTCAAGCAAAATGCTACGTTAAGGGGAAAACGGTCCATTTATTCCGATGTCTTTCTGGAAAACGGCTGCTTGGAAAATGTCCGTAGAGACCGGGAGCCCCGAGGGGCCGGGCGGTTTGCAGGCCCGCGTCCCAGGTGCAGACACGGCGCGGGCTCCGGGCGCAGGCGGGGCACCGGCCGGCGCGGTAACGGCCACAGCGAGGAGCCCGGGTTACGGCTCCCCTCGCCGCCGTAACCCAGCCGCGCCCGCGGCCTCTTTGCGGCGCGGCCGCCGGGCGCCCTGTTAACGTTTACGGCCCGTTACATACGTGTGATGTGAGAAGGTTACGGCAGGAGAGGGAGCCGTAACTCTGCGTTCTCTGGTAGTTACGGCTTGAAGGGGAGTTTAGAGTGGCTACTATTTTTCCTTTGTGTTCTTTCTCCCTCGTCCCGGTCGAGTGTTTTTCACGGCATCTCGGGTCCCAGAGCGATTCCCAGGATTCTCCACTTCAGCGCGGAGACCGATTCCACGCTTCTGCTCCAAACGCAGCCTCCAGGCGCCTGGGACGGGAGAGGCCGCGGCAGGTACGCGGGGACTCGGCGCCTCTCCCGCTCCCCTGGGCAAACAGTCTCGGCACACGGGGGCCACGGGGGCCACACGAGGGGCTGGAGCGAGTACGGGATGGAGGGAGAGCCGGGAAGAGAATTGAAATGCGCTCACTACGGTTTATGGATGCGGCATGGATCCCCCGCCGGAACGGGAAGACACCATCCCATTTTACAGCTGTGCAGACTGAGGCTCACACAGCTAATCCTGGCTTCCGGGTCGCAGAACCGGGGCCCGAACTTACGTTTCTAAAAGCTCACACTCTTTTCTACCATCCCAAGCAGAATTTTCTAGCATCCCAAGTGCGTTCCTGAAGACTAGGTAGGTTCTGTTTTTTAAATCTTTTTTTGTTGTGTTTTTTTTACCCCTATAAAGCAAAGTACACTTGATATTAAGAAGTCAGAAAACAGAAAGTAGAAAGCAGGGAAAAATGACGCATGGCCCCGTTACCCCGAAACTACCTCTGAATTTTTCAGTTTTTTCCTGCAAAATATCTTTCTGAGAGCTTCGGCTTTATTGTTTTTTACAGAAATGTGTTCGTGACCCTCTCTCTCCTTTACTGTAAACTCTTCCAGGCGGGGAGAGCGCAGCAGGCGAGAGGAAGGCGAGAGGAAAGGTGTGGAGCAGGAGTGGCACAGACGCAGCGCCGGGCACCCAGCAGCCCGCGGGGCCTGACTGACGCCTCCGAGCGCCAGGCGGGCCCCTGGGTGCCTGGTTTCAGGGGACCTTGTTCTGTAAGCCACAGGTATGCACGGTCTCCAGCAAACGGATGGCAGCTAATGAACGATAAACTCGCCCGCAGGGACGCTGCGGGAGCTGCTGACGGAGGCGGGAGCGGCGACGTCACTGTCACTGTGCTGTGGGACCGTCACTCAGGCAGCAGCGCCAGGCAGGCGGGACCGAGGGCACCTCCCCGAGGGAGGGTCTGGGAGCCTGAGGGAGGCGGGCGTCGGGCAGGGAGGTAGAGGAAGAACAGGGCCGAGCGAGACACATTCTCCCCGGAGCTATGCGGACAGTGTGAGCCCAGAAGCCAAAGCAGGCGGCCAGCGGGAGCCGGGGCGTAAGGGCTGAAAATGCAAGGAACTGTTTCCTGTTAGATTTTCAGATCCTCTTGAGACCAACTTCAGGTGAGAAAAACTTGCATTAACCATCCCGAGACACATTGGCAACGGAATCCACTACCTTTAAACGTTTCAGTCCCTGTAACGTGCGGGGGACGTACCTGTAGGACCAGGCCGGCCACGGACTTCTCTCCCTCACATGACCCCGACCTGGAGGCTGTGCTGACAGGCGGTGGGTGTGCGAGCACGTGAGCTGCGGCCCTGGGAACACGTGGCTGCCGGTGGGGATTTCTCTCACGGTCAACGGCCTGGGGCATCATCATTTAGGTCCATCCCACTTCTCTCGGACCGTGAATTCCTCAGAGCAGAAGCCGTGTGCTCTCCGTATTTAAGCACCTCGCACGACTGCAAATAGCAAGCGCTCGATACCCGGTTCCTGAAGGTGCCAACTGCAGGAAACTGTGTGTGATTATACATATGCACACACATGTACATGTGTATGTACAGATTCATCCATATGCGAACACATGTAGATATGTGTATGCTCATGTGTATTCATATGCATGTTCATGTAGATGTGTACACTCATATATGTGTGGTCACGTGTGTGTACCCTTGTGTGTATATTCACGTATGTGTATAGTCATGTGCGCATTCATGTGTAGTCATGTGTATATATTCATGTGTGTACCCAGTATGCCTGTATACTCGTGTGTGGTCATGTGTGTGTAGTCATGTGTGTAGTTGTGTGTGTACTCGTGTGTGGTCATGTGTGTAGTGTGTGTAGTCGTGTGTGTAGCTGTGTGTGTGTAGTGTGTGTAGTAGTGTATGTGTGTGTAGTCGTGTGTGCGTGTGTAGTAGTGTATGCATGTGTAGTCGTGTGTGTGGTCGTGTGTGTGTAGTCGTGTGTACTCATGCGTGTGTGAAGTCATGCGTGTGTGTAGTCATGTGTGTGTAGTCGTGTGTGTAGTCGTGTGTGTGTAGTCGTGTGTGTGTGTAGTCGTGTGTGTGTGTAGTCGTGTGTGTGTGTAGTCGTGCGTGTGTGTAGTGTGTGTGTGTAGTCGTGTGTGTGTGTAGTCGTGTGTGTGTGTAGTCATGTGTGTGTAGTCGTGTGTGTGTAGTGTGTGTGTGTAGTCGTGCGTGTGTGAAGTCATGCGTGTGTGTAGTCATGTGTGTGTAGTCGTGTGTGTGTGTAGTGTGTGTGTGTAGTCGTGTGTGTGTGTAGTCGTGTGTGTGTGTAGTCGTGTGTGCGTGTAGTCACGTATTAAGTTGTCCTGTCCTCCGGTCTGGCTGTGCTGCCCCCATTCTCGACAGTAAACATCCTGAGAAAGTGACCTTGGTCACCCTCCAGTGTGTCACCTACCTGAGCAGGTGGCCTTGCTTTATGCACAATTCCTGAAAGAAATTCCCTGCAAACCAGATGTTTCTGCAGCAAACTCAATTCTAAGTATACAAAGAAATCTGCTATTTGGCATAAACTTCACATACACTTTAGAGAAATGTAAACTGCCAACCTTAAATATATCTGTTTTCAAGTCCGAGTTTGACACATCAGGTCTGTCCCACCCGAGTCACACAGAAACTGAGGAGCAGGCTCAGGAACACCTGCCTCTCGGCTGGTTTTCCTCCCCGGTAACAGCCAACTGGTCCGAGAAACAGACCTGCCCTCCTCTTGGTCCTTCCCCAGGAGCGCGGCTGTGAGCCCGAACCCGTCTCTAAGATACGGGGCGTCCATCCACCCGGGAGAAAGGAGGCTCCCCTCACCCCACGTAATTAATTCTCCACGCCGAGGCCCTGCCGGGCGTCCGTCCCCACCGCCCGCCCTCCGCCCATCTCTGGCCCGCAGCGGGCACCGCGGAAAAAAGGTTGGGGCTGGCGGGCGATCCTGCAGACCCATGAATCCATAATTCAAAATAAGCCCATCAAAACATTTGCTCTTACTTTTCACCCCACTGACCCCCCGGTGGAAATGTTAAGACACAACAGCAGAGGAGGTGAGCGGGGCGGACAAAGGCTTTCCCACAGCCTCCAGCCCCGAAACGTCCTAATCCCATTGACGCCGTTTCTCTGGGGCCAAGCACTGCCCCGGGGGCTGGGCTCCTGCCCGCGCCCCTCGCAGCGCCCGGTGGCTGCGTAGCGACCAGCTGCCTGTTGCTATGGCGATTGGTTCCAGAAGGGCAACGCGGGGCACCTAACCCAGGGGCTTTTAAACCAAACCACATGCTTATTAAAAGAAAGGAGAGAGTTTCCATTAAAATATCTGGGCTGATTACATTTGGAAACTTAATAACATGTCTTGACTCAAATAACTCCCACTGAACGGGGCCCCAGCAGGACTGAAGGAGTTCACCAGGGGAGCAAACATCTCTGGGGAAACTTGGCATCTTAACCCCGGTTAACATTTTAATTAAGGAGGGAAAATTCGGTGTCATTTGCTTTTCTTTGGTCTCCAGGAGCGGCGGGGGACACGCTTGAGAATTCTCCAAGAGACCGGCGGAAAGAAATACATTAGCTAATTAGTGATGATCCGCGACATCTCTATAGGGACCTGTACACCCCTCCGCTTCGCCCGCCACCGTTTCCACGCCCCCCCCCCCCCTTTCCAGCCGTTTCTCAGCAGAGGATGCACGAGCCTAAGTGCTTGTTTTAAAAAATATATTGTTAATTGAGAGTTACGCCGTCGCTCGAGTCTTTTACTCTGCACAGCCGGAGAAAGGCAAGGACGGGCGCAAACTACAGCCCCGTTTTTTGGGAAACGTCCAGAATTCAGTAACTTTAGAAAGCTTTTCCCCAAACCCTCATTTCATAACCATCAAAAACTCATCATTTTTATTAGCATTTCCTTTTTCCAGCCAGGCAGGCACCCTGGGGAGAGTTTCTCAGGCCGGCCCAGTTAAGCTGAAAATTTTATCTTCACTGTTTTGCAAATGAGCTTGTGGAAGGGAGTTTAGAACCGGAGCCAGCGAGCGGGAGGGTCCGCCCCGCGCCCAGCGCCAGGGGCAGCCTGGGGTCCTGCGCTCACCCGGCTGGGCTACTGTTTGTCCAAAAAACGGAAATAAGAAACGGTAGTAAAATCGGCTTCGTCAGAAGACGTGTAGAAGTTTCCAGTTTATCTCCAAACTCAAGTAGTAGCCGGCAGAGGCTTTTTGTGTTTTAAGTGTTTGCCTCGCCCTGCGTTCTTCTGTTAATGGGAAGCCTGTTCCTCCTCTCGAGGTCCCTGAATCTACACCCCAGTCCTTGCGGCCCTGCATTCCCTTCCCCGGAGCCCTCCCTGCCCCGCGTGGCCTGCGGTCACCCTCGGGCCCCCAGGGAAAGCACACCCAGCGGCCCCCTCTGGCGAGGGCCCCAGAGCGATGGGGAGCAACTGAACTATGTGTTAATTGCGTTAAGGCGCTTTCTCTAATGAAATAGTAGCTTTCTCCATGGCAACGGTGATTAGAGGGTGCAGAGCGGCGGGTCCTCAGGGCCTGTCTGTCTGGGAAGCGCGGCCCCTTCACGGAACAATTCAGGGCCCAGAGACGTTTATTGTGCACATTTCGCCTAAGCTGACTGCTCGGGTCACACTCCCCAAAGCCGCTTTCTCTCCCTCTGAGCGCTGTTCTCAAGCCGATCTGGGGGGTTTGGGGGGGATGAGAACTGTCTGGAGCTGGGAGTGGGGGAGAGAGCGCCGAGATCTGCTCCAGCTCCGTTGGGGGGATTTGCAGTTTGAGAGTAAGTTGGCTCTACGGAAGCCCAGGCTCCACTAGGCATCTTAAAGATGCTCACTGAGAGGCCCGGGGGGGGGGGGGGGGGGGGGGGCGGGGGGAGGGTAAGGTCAGTCCCCTTGCACTTCTGTGCATCCTTCTAAAGCACACAGCATTTCTGTGTTATTCCCTGCAGGGTAAATGATTTTCAAAGTTGGAGGAAGGGGGAAATAAACATTATCTGAACGAAAACATTGCAGAGTGGGGTGAGAAAATAGCCCTAACAGATGGCAGGACTGCAAACGGATGGGGGTGGGGGAGGCATCCCCTAGTCTGGCTTCTCCGGCTTCCTTCTCTCGGGCCCATGTCCCCTATCTCCCCGTCTCGGTGGGTAAACCCAAAGCACGAAGGCTTCGATCCCCCCCCCCCCCCCCACACACACACACGCGGTGGGGAGACAGACGCGCAGCTTTGCACAGCCCCCAGCTCTGAGGCTGTGAGGAAGGACAGCAGTGACCACACTTCAGGGACGTGAGATGAGAAGTTGCCAGGAGCCCCCCCCAACCCACCCAGGTAAAGACACATTTTGGAATGTGAGAAGAAACTAAATATAACTGTGATTTAAGACTCCACACTCAAGTCTGAACATATCCCCAAGTATGCTGTTACTTTATAACAGAATCCGATGGAAATGTATCCTATTTAAGAGCGTGGGCGCCGGAGGCCCTCGGCCTGGGCTGGTTCGTGTCCTGACTCCCAGGCTCAGCTGTGTCACCCCAGGTGAGTCGCTGAATCTCTCCGTCCTCAGTTTCCCCACTTGCGAAATGGAGATGAGCCCCGCGTAAAGCATTACTTCCTGGCCCACGGCCAATGCTCGGAAACGGTAACAACTCTTACTCTCCCCGTTGTTCTTGCACAGGGCAAGGCCCCCTTAGGTGTGTAGAGCCCTCCACGGTTCACAACCGGGCTTCCACCTACCTCGCTCTGTAATCTTCCTAACAACCCACCCGGGGCTCTTCTGATAAACCCTGGTGGTGCCTTTGGAGGGAGATCAAAGCCCCTGTACCAGGCGCTGCAGGTCAGGCAGAAAAGGCCAGTTGCTGGGGACAAAGCAAACAGAGAAATCCAAGCTTCACACTCTCGCCCTGGGGACTGGAAAAGTTCTGGGCTGTGGGGGACAGGGGCGAGGGAGGACCAGACAGTCCTGCCGTCCGTCCGTCTTGGAGCAGACAGCTCAGGGCCTCTGGAGAGGTGGAGGCGGCGAGGGAGGCAGAGCAGGGTGGCTCGCCCAGGCCCCAGGAGGCAAGGGAGGCATCCCCGGGACGCTCGCTTCTATTTTGATTAACGACACTTAAAAGATAATGTTCTTAAAGGGCCTTGAAGTGCTTAGATTTCTCTGGGAAATAAAAACTCTATTTATACTGGCATAAAGTATAATTATTCACACTTTCAAAGTGTTTGAAGATAATTGGATGAAGTCCACAGATCTAAATATTTATAATGCCCAGAAATCTGTGTGCTACTGCAATTTGGTTTCTACTTAGAAAATATCTCATTTTTATATTATTATACTGGAAATACTGTTACTCAGACTTTCAAATCTGAAGGGAAAACTCTGAATTCTAAACAAAAGCTAATATACAAATAACTTTAGGCAGAGACTTCTAATTACACTCTGTACGCTGGCACATTTCTGGGCTTTTAAATCAAATATGCAACACTCTCCAAAGGTATTTACCCACATAGCTGCAGCAGCAGTGACCCAAAGATAAAGGTGACATCTGCTGCCAGACCAGGCTGCCCTGGAAGCAGAGAGTCCCTCCTATGGGGTCGTCTGCATACTCCAAGTGTGGCGCTTAAGTGTGGCACAAGAACCAACAGAACCTGCTTCCCCTGGGAGCTGGTGGGGAATGCAAAATTTCAACACCTGCCCCCCCGCCCCCAGGCCTCCCGAATCAGCATCATTTTACCAACATCCCTAGGTGATCCTTGTAGACATTAAACTTGGAGAATTGGTGGTCTACACAGGGCTGGCACATAGCGAAGTGAAAAGGCACAGGGTCATCCACTTAAAGGCTGCCTTTCCCAGCCCGGCCAGCCTGACTCAGTGATTGAGCATCGACCTATGATCCAAGGATGGTTCGATTCCCGGTCAGGGCACAGGTCCAGGTTGTGGGATTGATCCCCACTGGGGGGGCGTGCAGGAGGCAGCTGATCAATGACTCTCATCATTGGTGTTTCTGTCTCTCTATCCCTCTCCCTTCCTCTCTCTGAAATCAACAGACACATTTTTTAAAAAGACTACTTTTCCCAGACTCCCTTGCAGCTAGGTGTGGCCGTGTGTCTCAGTTCTGACCACTGGTAGGTGATCAGAAGTGATACTACTTCCAGGTGTTGGCCTTAGGACAGGAGTCTTTCTCTTCCCTCTCCCCTTGTCTTGCTGGAGGACATGAGCATTGTGGCAGGAGATGGAGCCACCATCTCAAATCACAAGACGGAATCCCCACGCTGGGGAGGGCAAAGCAGAGGAGAGGCCGAAATACCTGGTAAGGAGGCAACGTGTCATATGAGCTTCACGTCCGGTCACCACAACACATCTCTGCTTCTCTGTCTTTCATGACACCACCTTCTGATTGCAATCTGCATAGATGTTATTTCTCATTACAGGCTGTGAGCTTTTTGTAGACAAGGCAGGGGCCAAATCTTGGTTTTACACTCTTTGCATTGTCTGGTTCTGGGTCTGGCCTACAATAGGCACACAAAGCTCTCGGTGGAATGGAAGAGCAAACAAATGAGTGGATGATGGATGATTTACTATCGAGAAGTGTACGCTAGCCTCCCACTGGCCAAAGATGGTATTTTAGGAGCTTCAATAAAGACAGTAACTGCAATGGATTAAAGCCCATCAAATATGTTCAAATGTGTTAAAATGTTTAAATCCACTACACACACCCCCTAATTGGTCACCTCCAAAGAACAAGGGACAAAATTATGATCATGAAAACTGGTCAATAGAAGGCAATGATCAGTACTGGCTGCTAATACCGAACAAGAGAAACCACCAGACATTTTTTGACTCTCGCTGGAAAACACCACCACCATGAAACAATTGGACCTGGATTAATTAAGCCTTGAGATTCACCCTCGGCCCATGAAGTCTTCTTGTTTTTTTCTGTTCCTTCTTATTACTGTTTGTTTTCTCGTGAGTTGTTTGGTTAACCCCACGGAGAGCAGCAATGCATTTCACTCCAGCCTACGAATCACACTTTGTTCCCCGTTGGCGCCAGAACTCCCCTCTCTCAGCAGGGGGCGCTCTCTCGGGGGCTGCTTGCTACCTGTGAAGCAGTTCTATTTAAATTGTTACCTACATAGAATCAAAGAGATGTTCTCCTTCATGTTGGGCTATTTTCAGTTATTATAGAGTAATATGACAATATTGTTCATATAAAGTTGTATACACATTAATCTTATTTTAACATGTAAATAATCACTGGCTCACAGAGGCAGGAAACAAGTTAACTGTGTTCCTCTCCAATCCTTTGTGATCACCAACTTATTTTTCTGCTGGGAAGTGGGAGAGAGGGGGAGGCTGGACTTGTTTAATTGGTGGTCAGACATGAATGAGCTCATGTTGGCTATAGTCAAGGCACTCGGTGAGCATCGCAGACTGGAAAACACAACTGCAGGAGAACTGTTGGGAATACTGGTGAAATGAGATATATTTTAGATAATACTATTGTACCAGCGTTTAATTTTCTGATTCTGATCATTGTACTGTGATTATATTTGAGAGAGGTACGCAAAATATGAACAATTGCTGAACCTGGGTAAACGGTATGCAATGGTTGTCATTTTTGCAATTTTTCCACAAGCTTGAAATTATTTAAAAATACAAGATTTTAAGAAATGGGGAGGAATCTGAAACCCTGGCCTCGCTGGCACGTGAATGCCCCTCCCTGGCAATGCCCAGAGACAGTGGGATTCCAGGTGAGGAGAGCACCATGCAGCTAAGAAAGAAGTGACTCCCTGGAAGGGGTGGGTGAGCAGTGGCATCAAAAGTGAGGGCCATCAGCACTCTCTCAGGCCAGATGCCTGAGGACTTTTATTAGCCAAACAATATAACAGCAATCAGAGCAAAACAAATACTCCGTACGGTTTAATCTTTATTTTTACAGGATTTGGCAGGAGCCATGAGGTCTGGGTCGGTGGGCCTTTTGGGGAACTTTGTATTTATTAAAATGCTCTGGACACTGGTTATTATTCTTTCTCTCCCTTTGAAAATCGGACTGGAAAGTCTGATAAATGGGCAGGGGCAGGGTCCAGATTCATGTCACTACCGACTCGAATGGCCCCCCGTGCTCCAAAACCAAAGCTGCTCCTGCGATCCACCGTCCTGAGATGCTAGGTTCCCAGAGGACACCTCCCGGGCCTGAAAATGCTGGGCCCGGTAGAACACAGGGACCTCAGTCACGCTGGTAACAAAGTGTCCACTGGAAAGCTCTGTCTGAAGGAATCCTGTAATACTGTAAATTCCCTACACGAATCTAACTCATCCTCCTGGAAGAGGTGGTGCCTCTGCCCTTAGAGCTGACACTTTGTTACTCTGCAAGTTCCACGTAGCTCCGAGAGCTCACTTCTTCCGAAGACTGAAACAGCACAACAGACAACCAGGCTACTGTGTCACAATGCGGCTTAATTTAAAGTTTCAGCCCTGGACAGGCAGGTCGGTTCGTTCGAGCGTTGTCCCGATGCACCAAGGTTGCCGCTTCGATTCCCAGTCAGGGCACAAGTCTGGGTTTTGGGCTCTATCCCCTGCAGGAGGCATGCAGGAGGCAGCTGAGCTGTTATTTCTCTCTCACGTTGTTTCTCTCCCTCTCCCTTCCTCTCTCAAATCAATAAAATTATACTTAAACAAAATAAAAAATAAGAATTTTCAGCCCTGGTCGGGTAGCTCAGTTGGTTAGAGTGTCGTCCTGATACTCCAAGGTTGCAGGTTTGATCCCCGGTCAGGGCGCATTCAAGAATCAGCCAGTGAATACAAAAATAAGTAGAAAAACAGACATTTCTCTCCCTCTCCCCTTCCTCTCTCTAAAATCAATAAATAAATAAATAAAAATAATATGCATTAAAATTTTTTTAAATTTTGATGAAATACACATAACATAAAATCTACCATCTTAACCAATTTTAAGGGTATAGATCAGTAGTGTTAGGTATATTCACATTGTTGTACAGCCGATTTCCAGAACTGTTTCATCTTACAAAACTGAAACTCTGTCCCCACAAAACATCCCCCCGTTCCTCCTCCCCCCAGCTCCTGGCAACCACTATTCTATTCTGCGTTCCTGAACTCGACTACTCTAGATACGTGCGTGGAATCAAACAGCACCAGTCTTTTTGTGACTGGCTTATTTCACTCATAAAATTTATATAAAAAACACTGGCCTAATGGACCAAAAAGGAAAGTTTACATTTCCACGTGGAGTTAGTCAGAAGTTTAAAATACAAGGTAAGGAAGTTTCTTTCTGCCCCCTGGTGGCTCTGGGGAAAATTTAACTGAAAGGGCAGAACAAGGACAGGAGAGCAATTTCTGCACTTTGCACTCAGGGTCACCTGAGCAAGCACCGCTCTCAATGATGATGAAGACGGGTCAGATGCTCCCGCCAAGGCTCCCTCTCGGCTGGAGGCTGGCCGGTGGCCGCAGGTGTCTGCAACCAACACTGGGGAAGCCAGTCCAAAGTACGGTCTCCCCATCTAACAGCCTCTAGTCAGAGTCCATGGAGCTTCATGCTGAGGACACTGACACGAGTTTGCATCAGAAGTTGGCTGTACTAGGTAAAAAGTTATCATAATTACCCTTAAAAATACAATCAAGGACTGAAAAATCTTTTAAAAGCAGAGCTGTGAGTCAACCCGTGCCATGTGTCTTCTGGACGGACAACTCCGAGGCAACCCCCGGCTGGTTCCGACAGCTGGAGAGACGCTGCAACGAGGATCCATCTTTCCCACTTTTCTTCTACAAAGCCGGGTCACTGCGTGTTCGGGGTAGGCTTCTTTCGGGAGATGCAGTTAATTTATTTTATTGCTAATGATTTATTGATAAATTTATAATTTTTTTCTATTTGATGAAAATAAACATGTAACCAGTATCAGAAACCTGAAAGATTCAAGATGCAATATAAGAATGGAGTAAAACAGCAGAAACCCGGGGTAAATATTTCTGAGTTAATTTATCAGTCGTTCAAATTGTTCTTGAAGGAAACGTTTTCCTTCAACTGTCGATCTCAAAGCCACAGCAGTCACCTTAGGAAACGACACAGACCCTTGGTAATGAGCACGACAAACTCACACGTGTGAAACATACTCAGCAAGTTTAATTCTTGGTCTACTTGAAACAGTGAATGGGAAACATTTTCTAGATAGGACTGAAGATATCACCTGTGACAACCAACTGGACACAAAAAAAATGCAATTTTACTTAGAGCTAAATCTCAAAATATTTTTAAAAATATAAACATACTTTTAAAAGTAAAAAAACTTAGCTAAATCTGTCATACTGGTCCGGTAACCCACCCTTCCCACTGTGCCCAATTTAAAGGTCTCTGTTCTGTAAATAATAAATGAATCAGAACCAGGAGCTGTGTTAAATAACCTTAGCTTTTAAGACAGGCATTTTCTAACGGGACATTTTAGAGACGCACAAACTGTAACCTTAGCATAGATCTCCCAGAAAACACCTAGTTGAGGGACAAGAGGGGGCTCAAAGCTGTAAAAGCTACACCTTTTCTGAATGTTCAAGAAAAAGGGAGCCCAGCCGGGCGTGGCTCAGTGGTTGAGCGTCGACCTATGATCCAGGCGATCAGGGTTCGATTCCTGGTCAGGGCACAAGCCCGGGTTGCGGGCTCGATCCCCAGTTGGGGGCGTGCAGGAGGCAGCCAATCAATGACTCATCATCGATGTTTCTCTCTCTCTCCCTCTTCTTTCCTCTCTCTGAAACCAATAGATATATTTTAAAAAGAAAAAAAAGAAAAAGGGAAATTCCTCCTGCCCAGTGAAAGGCAAAGAGACTGGAAATGAGGCAGAAGCACATCACCAAGTTCCACAAAGAACTGATAAAAACTGTTAATGCTGGTCAATTACAATCCTATTACCTACAAGGAGGGGCTGAAGTCCTAGGGCCCCTTTCTCAAAAGATAGGCACAGTGGAGTATTACGCAGCCATTAAAATGACTTTCCTCATTAGTCTACATAGTCACTATATATCAAATAGGTAAAAAATTACAAAACAATATACATGGCATGATTCCGTCTTTCTTTAGAAACAAAACACACACATACACATCGGTAGAACAAAGTCTGAAAGGACTAACTGTGAATGGCAGCAGTCAGTGACGGGATTTTGAGTGACTCTTATTTCCTTCCGAGTACTTTTCTATATTGTCTAAATGTGCTGGGGTGAACACTGCCCATTTCAAGGAAGGAAAACGACAAAGCTATTTCTATTCTGGAAAAAATGTCAGTGGAAATGGTCACTAATATTTACATAACTTGGAGAACTGGATTCGTTTTATCATAAACCTACCAGGAAAGACAAACACCTGTAAATGTCTCCCACAAACACACCGTGGACTGTTACAATCAAAGCAGGCTTTGCTTTATGAGATATTTATGAAAATTTCTCTGTAAACTTAAAAAAAAAAAAAGTTTATTGATTTCAGAGAGGGAGGGAGAGGGAGAGAGACAGAAACATCAGTGATGAGAGTTGCTGATCGGCTGCCTCCTGCAGGCCCCCGACTGGGGATCAAGCCCACAACCCAGGCCTGTGCCCTGACCGGGAATCGAACTGTGACCTCCTGGTTCATGGGTCGACACAAAACTGCTGAGCCACACTGGCTGGGCCATTAACTCAACTTTTTAAGAGAAATTATATTCAAGATTGTAATTTAAATCTCTTATTTCAAATCCCTTTGGGTAAAATAATGTCTATTCCCGAATTCATCTTGTGAAAATCCAGACTTTGCTAAAGAAGGAGACTTTTATTCATCCCTGAGAAAGGGACCCATCGTGCTTTAAGCAACCAGGTGCTCTGGAATGCCAGTTACTGAAAAGCAAATGCTGCGGTTCACAGCCAGCGGTTCACCTCCGTCCTCTGCATACTCACGACGGGCAAAGTGCCCTGGAGACTTCAGGAGATGAGAACACGGGTCTTCCACGTACTGACCAGCGGGCGCCACTGTGACAGAAGCAGCGTTATTTCCCCACTGAGCACCACCAAACACACGTTCAAAAAGTAGACACAGGAGCAAAAACACAACATGCACCAAACTTGTTGCTTTACATGTATTTACTGGTTTTCTTTTGGAACAAAAGAAGACACATCTGAACAACTTCTAATTTAGACACTTCCCGGTGACACCCATGTACTTCCCTGTCCTTGAAATCAGCAAGACAGACACGTTGTCGGTAACTGGTCATCATCTTATTTTCACCTTTATTCATATGGAAATGATAGAAAGCCTATAAAACCAAACCATACGCTGTTCAGAATCTGAAAAGGTTCATTTACATGACAGAGTCCACCATGGCAGCCACACAACCGGTGTTTTGCAAAATGGAGAAAAAGTAGGGTCAGCGGTTTGAAAGGAAACACACACAGTGACAACCTCCTGTCCGTTTTAATCACGAGTAAGGTAACAGCCTCTACACTTCAGAACAGAAAAATTACACTTTTTAAAAATAAGAGAGTAATTTCCATGGAACTGAAGTAACTTAAACAAAGGTGGCTGTATGGGGGCCTCCACCACCCTGGCATACGGGGACCTCCACCACCCTGGCATATGGGGACCTCTACCACCCTGGCATACGGGGACCTCCACCACCCTGGCATATGGGGACCTCTACCACCCTGGCATACGGGGACCTCTACCACCCTGGCATACGGGGGCCTCCACCACCCTGGCATACGGGGACCTCTACCACCCTGGCTGTATGGGGACCTCCACCACCCTTTTGCCTCCAGACAGGAAGGCAGGTGTGTTATGTGAAATCAGAAAGGGCCACAGAATATGGGTGCAGAGCTGCCCGCTTTAAAGAGGTTTGCCAACGGCCTTAGAAAGGTCCCGTGTCTGTCTCAGAGCACAGCCACTAACATGAAAGCAGATGTCTCAGCCGGACCGCGTGCCGAAGGACAAAGCCGGTCACTCCCCTTGACTGTCCTGTCCTTTCTTGCCCACTACCAACACTCAGCTAGGACTCAAGGACCAATTACTGTCTTTTCAAGAAACTGCTCATTAGGATCACCACACTATCTATTCTCAAAAAAGACCCCACACACGAATACAGCAACAGGGAAGGCTCTCCATGCCTGACTCTTCCAGGGGCTCACTGGAGCCACCAAAATGCCACCAGCAGGGACCGACCCACGTGGTGGTCCCCAGACAGGGCCGACCGCCATCCCCCTGAAGGAGCCCTGCTTGGAATTCAGCGGAGGAACAGCACGTGGTCAGATTCAAGCCTTCCCCCCGTCTGATACTCAAGGTGGGATCTTGTGAGCTTCACCATCCTACACGCTCCCCACTTGGATAGAAGCAGCTGACAACGGAGCCCGGGCTCTGAACGCCACGGGCACTGGGTGCGACCTGACCTCACTTCAGTCCCAGGGACTTCTCACAGCACGTCAGGGACCTGTCTTAAATTCCCTCCAACAGCAGCATGCAGAGCACAATTCTATTTGTTGTAAAACTGTGTGTGTGTGACATCCTCTCTTTCTCTGTATGGCAGGATTTCAGATTATTTTTACTTTCCTACTTATCTTTTTCTTAATGTTTTAATTGCTCACACTATCACTTTTGTAATCATAAAAAATTAAGCTGTTGTTACTTCAGAGGGAAAAGAAGACGTTTCCTAGATTCTGAAGGCAGTTCCAAGCAAGAGTCCATCCAGTGCTCCTGGGAACTATTTGAAGGGGGGGGGGGTCCCAGAAGATGAAATCCGTGCCGTCGGAGAGACCGGCTTTGCTCGCTGCTCGGTCCCTAGTCAGCCAACAGCTACACAGGGCAGGAGGTACACACACACTCTGAATGAACACATGGTTTGGATGTTGAATTTCTGGAATTTGACGTTTAAAATCATTGTTTTATGAGCCCCCCTTTTACCGGCTGAAATTATTGTAAAATGTTCTATCTAAATTCAGTGCATTTAAAAGAAAAGTATAAAATCAGCAGTGAGAGTCAAACTACTAAGCTTATAATATAGTTTTCAAAGGTCCATCAATAGAAAACAGATGAATGGGCAGAGTGGGGACTGAAAGGGTTCAGGGCCGAGCAGCCGGCGACAGAAGCCGGGGTCAGCGGAGAGAGCACAGGAGACACCAACCCCATCCCCACCACCTGCCCCAACTCCCCTGCAGCTCCGACCTGGTGCGCCGGCCTCTCCTTCCTCCAGCTGTAAGAGCAGCTGGATGTGAACCAGCCCTTAATCAATAACCAAAGACAAGCGACCTCAGCTCTGAGGTGGGAAACCGAGGGCATGTTACTCCTGAGGCTGCTCAGGTGAGGGCAGGAGCTACGTTTTCTTCAGAAACTCCATTTCTCAGGTTTTTAGAAATAGAGCAAATTACATATCATACAACCAGGGTAAACAAACACTTCACTGTCCAAGCTGGGACATTCTGAGAGTCAGGGGAGCACTGGTGGTAATTTCTAGAACATCGGCCGACAGCAGCCGTGAGCAGGGCCGTCTGAGTAAAGACCAGGTCGAGGTGATGCCTTCCTTCCCTGGAGTCCTCTATTAGACGCCAGCCTGATGCCAGCAGTGACTTCACCTGAAACGCAGCAGCTTGTTTTAAATGGACCTGAGGCCACACTCTGCTTTGATTTCTAACAGAGCAAAAAACATGACTGTAATTTAAATTACTCAAGGCTCACGTCTGATTTTACTTCCTAGAACACTGACAATGAGAGAAGCTGACCATGTCTTGTTCACAAAACAAGCTTCTGAATGATAAACCCCAATTAGGAGGCAAGGTCACAACGTACCTTTAAAATCTTCACACTAACCATGAGATTCTCACAAATGCATTGCCACAGAACAGTTAGGAAAGTAGGTAACAGTCAAAACGAGGAGGATCTGCAGGTGGAGCCGGGATCTCGGGCAGTGACCGGTCTGGGCGGCGCGGGCTGAGCGAGGGGCGAGCGCGGCCTCAGCTCCGGAAGAGCAGCATCCGCTGGGCGCACGCCTGCCCCACCAGGCGGGCATATTGCAGCACAGCGGCCTCCTCGGCCGGGCTCCGCTGCTGCTTCTTAAAGACCCCGTAGGGCAGCACCGTCTTCTTGTACAGCACCTGCAGCCGGTCGGGGTCCGTGCAGCGGCCTTCGTCGGCTGCAACAACAAAGCACCGGTTAGAGCAGCCACGGAGCAGACGGCTTTTCATCCCTCACCGACAAGCACCGGAAACACTGACGGGTAAGCGCGAGGCACCGAGCCCCTGAGCAGCATCGACACGGAGGCCAACCCGAGCGGGTCAGCAAGTACACAGCCCGGCTGAGAGGTAACCATTCCCGAAACACCGGGGGAGGGCAGGAGCTGTGCACCATCAGAAAGCTGACACCTCTGTTATTTTCTCGCAACAGTACAGTCTCTAACCTGCAGTCTTTCTGAGTCAGACTGACAGGCGTCTTGTCCCCCGCAGAGGTTTCGTCTCCACGAGCCTTTGCTGACTCGGCCTCTTGCTGACCTGAGCGGCCGGGTCGGGGAAACAGCACGGGGGCAGATTCCCGGAGGGCAAGGTGGGGATGGCGGGTGGCTGCCACCTCGGTTCTCCTTTGTTCCCACGTAAAGGATTTCTGGTTTTAGCAAGCACGCCGAGCGCCCAGAAGAGCCCGTTCCCAGGCTCCTCCACAGCTGGGAACACGGACGCTGTGGCAGGAGATCGAGCCTCTGTCCTGGAGCTTGAGGCTAAGAGCTTCCCCCCCCGCCAGTTCAACAGAAACACATCAAGAGGGAACCTGGTACGTGAGGGTTTTGTGGAACCCAATGGCCATGCCAGCCCTGGACTGCCCGTGTCTAGAACTTTACATAAAACTGAAATAAGCCATCTGTATAAGTCAACTTACTTTAGGTTTCCATTCCTGGCAGTCGCTCCTGATTCCAACTAATACAGAGAATCACGTTACAACATCCACTAAAACGCAGTGTCTCATCCCTGACTCGGCCAGGCTGCTTATAAGAACACCGAGCCACAGCGGTGGCTCCTCGACTACACACCGGAGTCCTTAAAACACAAGCAGGCCTGGCTCCCACCCCGAGATCGTGATTATAAAACTGATCTGGACACAGTAGGGAAGTTCCTCAAAAAATTAAGAATGGAGCTGCCACTGGACCCAGTGATCCCACTTCTAGGAATGTGTCCTAAGGAGCCTGAAACACTCATCAGAAAGAACTTACGCACCCGTGTGCACAGCAGCGCAGTTTACAGCGGCTGAGATCTGGGGGAGCCCACGTGCCCAGCAGCAGATGAGGGGATGAGAAAGCTGGGGGGCTGCCCTGGCCAGTCTGACTCTGCGATTAGAGTGTCAGCCTGCAGATCGAGGGGTCCGGGTTCGATTCCGGCCAAGGGCACGTACCTGGGTTGCAGGCTCGATCCCTGGCCCCAGTCAGGGTGAGTGTGGGAGGCAGCCAGTCGGAGTGTCTCTCACATCGATGCCCCCCCCCCAACTCCCTGAAAAGCAACAGAAAAAATATCCTCGGGTGAGGGTTAAAAAAAGTAGATATAGGTGATTGTGCGCATGTGTGCGCGTGCGTGTGTGCATGTGCGTGCGTGTTTGTATACACACTTGCATTTCCTCGATCTGCCTGCTACAAGGGCTTAGAGCAGCAACCTCAGGAGCAACGAGCGGCCTAACTGCCCCGGCCTTGTTTCCCAAACGTCCCTACAAAGAAAAACCCGAGATGCGTCTACCTGCACAGCGGGGTCAGGAAAGGACAGAGTGAGCCTGGAGTGCTTTGTGCCAGGAGGTACGCAAATGCTCAAAGCAGAACGAGACCTGTCACAGGAACACAGAAGCCACCTTGGAAAGGTCCCGCTGGCCAACCCTGAGAAGAGGAGCATTCGGGACGAGTGACAGGTCACAATGCACTGACTCAAGCAGATTCCACGAGCCCTCGCAGACATGAACCACCAGGACGGCTGTGCCCAAATCAAACTATAAAGGAACATTCAGAAAGATAATGCACCCCCACGTTCACCGCAGTGTTACTCATGGTGGCCAAGACACGGAGGAAACCAAAGTGTCCTTCGCTAGAGGCCTGGACAGAGCAGCTGTGGGAGGACACAGGGAGCACTCTCAGCCGCAGGAAAGATGAAACACTGCCGTTTGCAACCACACGGACGGACCCCGGGGCCATCTCGCCAAGCGACAGGAGTCAGAAAAAGCCAAGAACCCTGAGATCTCACTCACGTGGGACACGGAACAGAGAGAGACAATGAACAGGCACAGAGAGGGGAGGGTGAGGGGCAGCGAAGGGCACAGGGGGCTGGACACGGTGACGGAGGACCTGACCTTGGGTGGTGGGCAAGACGTGCAACACGCAGGTCACGCCTCACGGAAATCCACACTCGAAACCTGTGATCTGAGGGACCAACGTCCCCCCAATACATTTAATAAATAAGTAAAATTCTAGGATTCTAAAGATTACAAAGAACATTTAACGAAGGTAAGTGATACTCCACAGAGTAGCGGACTGTGTTCTTT
Organism: Miniopterus natalensis; assembly: GCF_054644295.1. Lineage (NCBI taxonomy): Eukaryota > Metazoa > Chordata > Mammalia > Chiroptera > Miniopteridae > Miniopterus > Miniopterus natalensis. The sequence goes on along the minus strand of NC_142094.1, from coordinate 58,886,644 downwards.
AAGACGATAAGTAAGGAAGCCTTAGGACCGTCCCGGGCAGAGACCAGAGACAGGACAGCACATGCAGCACAGAACCACCTGAGCTCGGACAGGAACGAAGGGAAAGGAGAGCAGGCGTGCGCGCCCGTGTGCGCCCCCGTGTGCGCCCGTGTGCGCCTGTGCACGCGCGACGAAGGACATTGCTGGGAGGCCTGCGGCCCCTGCTGGGCCCTGGTGGTGCTAACGCATCGAGCTACTCTCCTCGATTTGCTGGCTACACTCGTCGAGAGGAAAGTGCCTTGGTTTTCGGGCAACACAATACTTAAGAAAGCGGCGCCGTGTATCTGCAACGTACTGGCAAATGGTTCAGAAAAAAATAGAGTAAAAGCGAGAAAACGGCAACCGTGGTGACGTTACCGCGGGGAAAGCACGGGAAGGCGTCTGTAGGGCTCTTACCTACCATTTTTCTGTAACTTGAAATTACTTCAAAACAAAGCAGGGACGTGTGCTGAGCTACGTCCTGACTCCCACCGCGCCCCGCGTCCGTGTCTGGGCCGCAGCCCACCCTCCACACCTCCCTCACTGCTAAGTGCTGCTCTCACCCCCCCACCGCTCCCACCGAGCCCGCTCCGGCTGCCGCTTTTCTTCTGACACGTCGGAGCCTCACCAGGGTCCCGTAGTAGAAGCGCGGCTGCCGGGACTGACGGCAGGCCTCAGGGAAGCAACGCTGTATTTCACATGTCAATACGTGACAGCTGACAGTTTTTTACTATCAAACACACAGAATCAGTTCCTCTTAGGATCTATGATGTCAGCTGGTTGGACAAACTAGGTTTATTTGGTTGGTAGCTTTAAACCCCCAGATGTGACAGCTCACAAAGCTGTTGCCATGAGTAACCGGTCATCCCGCTGGCAACCGCAGTGGGAACTGCACTTCCAGTAAGAGCCACAGTTCTCACCTCCCAAGGGAGCTCGGCATGGGGGTGCCTGACGCCCTCCCAGGGAATCAATTGAGAGAGATCCAAAAGTGCCTTCGGCCGTAAAACCGGAGAACTTCCCAGGGGATGAACTCGAATCCAGAACCAAGGCTCCCGCCTCAGGGCAACAGAACCTCTGTTCCTTGCCAGAGGTCTCAACGTAGGACTGACTCCCCCATTCCTGCGTATCACCCCTGGGTTAAAATGACTCCCTGATCCGTCCCCTCCCCTGTACTTCCTCTCCACGGCTTCCATGGGAGCGGAAGGCCTGGCACCTGCACAGACCAGCACCCGCCCACGGCCTCAGGTCCTCTCCTCCTCCACAGACTCCATTTAACGCCACTTCCTCACGTGCCACTCGCCCCACATCTGATGCAACGTGCACCTCGGCTCAGTCACCTCCATGCCGCTCAGCAAGGTCAAGGGTCTCCTTGTTCCAACACATCGAACACATTTACGTCCCCATGCCGAGCACAGCGCGCTCAGAGGCACACGGCCGCTGCCACGGCCCACCGCCCCGGGCTTTCCTGGGCGTTTCCCTCGCCAGCGTGTCCCCTCTTGCTCTACGCGAGGGGACGGGTGGCCGGCTGCGGCTTCAATACAGACCCTGCTGATTCACGACGTCCAGCATCCTTTCAGGTGCCTGTGCGCCACCCGCATGCCCTCTTCAAAGAAGTATCTGCTCAGATCGGCTACCCTTTTAAAATTGCATTGTTGTTTATTTCTGCTATTGCGTTGTAGGAGTTCTTTATATATTTTGGATATTAATCCCTTATCAGATATTTTCTCCCATTCGGTGGGTTGTCTATCCTGGCTTTATTAAGGAACAGTGGACAAAAATTAAAAATGCATATATTTAAAGTGTACAATATGATTATTTTGATACATGTCTACACTGTGAAATGATTACAATCAAGCTAATCAACACATCCATAAAAAATGATGCTTTTTAATGCAAAACTTTTATAAGATGATGACTCTGGTTCTTCACGTGCCTAGGTGGACGCCCTCCCCACCTGTGAGTAAACCGCTGGGGGTGGGAACCAGGTCTACACTTCTTGGTACTCAGAGCCCGACACCACATTCCCCACAAGGCGGGCGCGGTGCCGGGTCGGCATCCAGTGGGTCTGTGGTTCACGGTGCTGACCTCAATCCCAGACTCTTCGGAGACGAGCGTCAGAGGACATATCCCAGAGTAAATGCCCAGCTATTATCAACTTTCTCGTTAATTAGTTTCATATGCTTATTGCTCAATGTCTGAGTTCTCGATTCAAATCATTCTTGGGTTATTTTCCTTCGTTTCTGAATGTGGTATGTTGAAATTAATCAGGTCAAAAGAACTTTAAATTGTGCTGTTGAGGCGTTTTTAGAACAAGGATGGTACTGAAATCTTCACAGACTCCATTCATTAACCACAGTGACGTGTAAGGAAATGACGCTGATGTAAAGAGCCCATCAGATACCTTCGGCTTACCTGGCGCGAAGGCTCGGCCCGTGCCTCACGTCGGGGACTAGTCTGTCTGCCTCCCCAGGGAGGTCAGGAGCCCCAGAGACAGATACTGTGGAGGGTGCCCACGCTCCAGATCTCTCAGCAACTGGCAGAGCTTAACTGATGACTCGTACGAAGGGAGGAATCTGGGCCCAACTTCGACAGTGAATCACAGCCAATGTCAACGGCCTGAGCTGGGTTTACAGGGACTTTTAGAGCCACGAGCTACAAACTGTCTTGCTGCTGCTCAAAGGTCCTGTGGTACGAGTCCCCCGTTCAACAGACGTATCACCTGAGTGCTTGATTCTATCATCTTTGGAAACCACTTCCACCAAGCAAGCGCCCCGTCCGAGGTGACGCGTGGAGGTGCTAGACAGAATGGGCTCTGCCGTCTCATCCGGGGTTCCTCTGGCTCAGAGGAAGAACGTTTTCTTTAACCTCTTGCTGCTCCTCAGGCTCGAGGTGCTTGCTTTCATCTTATGAGACCCTCCCCCCTTCCCGTGCTCGAGTCCAGGGCGATGCTCCACGAACCTCCTGGGTCTCTGCTGAGCCTTCCTTTGTTCTCACTGGCTTACGCTGGAATCCGCTGGTCACCTGCTGGCTCAGGTCGCCCAATGACACACGCTCTTGGTTTTCGTTTTCATTTCATTACACTGCACTGAAAATGTCCACTCTGAAGCAAAATGTTTTAACAATGAGAAGGTGCAGGGAGCACTATAATGAGAGTATTACGACCCCTTTTCATCATTAAATAAGCAAGCTGACCAGCAACCAGTCAGTCAGGGCACAGTTTACCGCTGACCACTGGACCTCAGACAGCAGCAGTGGGAGAGACTCTGTGCCGTTCCCGGCCGGGCCTGGGACCCTCTGGTGTCCCCATTAGCCAACACAGTCTGACAGAGACAGGGATCCTGTCTCATGCTGCTCAGCAAACAATCAATTCACAAGTCCATAAAGGTTAAGTTTCTAAAATCCAGTTTTTTAAAGTAAATCTTTAAGGAGTCTTCCTATAGCCCAAGTGCTTCTTCCTAGTCTTGAACCTGTTCAAGAACTTTCCAGGGAACCACAGGAGCCGACTCAGAGGCCTCAGAGGGGGCCGCTCAGTCCTTTCAATCCAAACACGCTTCTATTGCATTTCAAAGTCTCAACTACCCCTTTACCGTATTTTGAAAAACAAAATAATTAAGTATTGTGACTAAAAACAAATAAAGCAGAGCTGCAAAGCACCGTCTTTTAATCTACACATTCCTCTCCCCTTGAAAATCGCAATGTTTAAAAAACACTTTCAAAAGTGTACAGCTAGGAAAGGAATGGCTGCAGTTCTTAATTTAAAGCCAGGACTATGCTGCCAAAGCAAACTGGCACCACGGCAGATTCAAGAAGTGCAAATAAACGAAACGGTCCCTTCTGCTTTTCCTTGCATTCTTGAATGCAGCGCGAGCATTTAAGAAAACATGTTCAAAAGCCCTAGGTTTTCTGGCTTTTTAAATTGATTTTAGAGAAAGAGGAAGGGAGGGGAGGGAGGAAGAGGGGGAGAGAGATTTTTACTACGAGGGAACCTACTTAGACTTAAATGTGACATAAGAACTCAGTTCCTGACACGTCTGACTTTAGACCCTGACTCCTGCTCCAAACTTCTCTGCTACTGTCTGGTCAAATAAAGCATCTTCGCAACTTGACACTGAGAGAGCTAAAAAGAAATTGAGAGAAAAACACAAATTGCACTTAAATGTTCCCTAGCACACTCAAATAATGTTTGTTTAGCGTAAAATGCTTTTTAGAAAGCACATCTGACTGCACAATGTAAAATCAACGGGCCCGGTATTTCAGTCCCGAGTCTGTCCGAGGAGACAAGCCTACAGGGTCGCATCTTGCTCGAGAGACGCACCGGGAGAGCGCAGACACTTGGTAGACAATGAGAGTTACATTACAAACAAACAAAAGCAAAGAGTGACTTACAGGTTTCATTTGAGTATCTACTTAGGGATATAATCTTTGGAATACTTGACCAATAAAATCACAGCATCAGACCCCTGTAAAATATAAAAATACTGAAATCCTGACCAAGATTGACAGCAGACCCTTTATAGAGAGCGGGACAGTCCAAGTTTATCTAACGTAGCAGAGGAGACAGGAGAGAGGAACAACCTGCCACCTCACCAACTTACAAGTGACATTTCTACCCGACGCCCATATATGTGTGGACATGTAAGAATAACACGTAAGATGACCTCTTAGTTGTTAGTATCACTAGAATTGAGAAACAGAGCAGAGGCCTGTTAGCAACAGACAAGGTGCAATGACCGTTAAATAGAGATGGGTTTAAACTGAGCAAGTCCTCACCTAACATCACAGATAGATTCTTGGAAACAGTGCCTCTAAGAGAAACGACCTGTAATGAAGCCGGTTTCTGCACAGGCCAATCTGAGTGATCGTATGAATGTGACAGGACAGAATTCCATCACGTCCAAAGGTCTTAGAGTTCAGTGGGAATCAATGACATATCTCAAAACCTAAATGTAATTCAAATGCCAGTCAAGGCACCACCTTTTGGGCTTAAGGGATGCAGCCTTCCGTGAGCAGAGCCAGTCACCAGGTCCTGGGTGAGCCCACCTCTTGGAGATGCAGACGGCACTGCAAACAGGCTCCCGTGTCTTTCCACCTGGACAGGCTGTGTCACGAAGGGGAGTGTGCTGGTCACGGTGTCAGGGAACCTGAGCACACCTGCCACGCTGCAGAACTGGGCCCATTAGGGAGCAGATCCCTCTCATGGTTTCGCCTGCCACCCCAGCACTGCTAGGTCCCCGGTCCATGAGCAGGGCACAAATCTCCACTGTGCAGGTCCCAGCAACGCTCTGTGGTCTCCAGGGTGCTGGTCTTGTGTTTCTAAACACCGACGTTCCCTGATGCTGGTGTAAGTGGGTGTATTTTCATTCACTCTCCAACTGTTTGCTGCTAGTGTGTAAACATACAACTGACTTTTGTGTATCAACCCTTCTCCCTGTGGCCTTGCTAAATTCACATATTAGTTGCAGGAGTTGTGCAGTTGACTTCTGGAAATTTTCTATGTAAACAATTTCTATTGCCAACAGTAAATACATAATTAAATAATTGACTTAGATTTGTAATTTCACCATCAGTAACAATTAAGGTTCATTACATCTATAAATTGATTAGATTTTTAAGTGTCCTCTGTTAGACAGTTGAATTAAGAGGAAAACTGAGTACATTACATTTATGTTAAAAGTTTAAAAAGTGTTCAAAGAAATTTTAATTCACACTTGGTAATTAAAAACAAATGTTATTCAAAAGCCCCTTAAAATGACTGCAAGGCTTTGAAAATAAGATTTGTAATCTGAATTTAAATGTTTAAAGAAGAAACAGATGTCACTTCAATAGACTGTTACTTTAATGAATTGAATAACAATTTTTGCAAACAAAAATCATGCTCCTGGGCACCAAAAACTTAGCATTCGACAGTTAATCCCTGCACACCCACAGATTTGAAACCCTAATATAAACCTTTAAAGTGGAGATAAACCAGTCTTTGCATGCTGGGGGTGTGAACTTTAGTGGGCTGGGACACCCATTTAGGGGGTCAAGACGGCCCTTTTCTTTCCAAGTGACAGCAAAGGACACGGAACATGTCCCGTCACAAGAGAACAAACAGCGCCTCGGGGACCTGCTCCTCACCGCAGGAGGGCTCCCTGCCCCCCCCCCCCATGCAAATCTGGTTTAGGACCCTTCCAGGCAGACTCACTGTGCGCTCTATGCCCCACCACGCAATGTGCACGCTTTACTGAGATCCCCACGTAGCTGTGCCCCCGCCAAGTTCCCTGAGGGCCGGGGTGAGGAACGGGCACCCCCACCTTAAAGCAGAGGTCCTGACATCATAAATACTTGAGTGAGTGACTTTATGATTCTTGGCTGCCTCCTCTGCCTACACCAACTAGCAAGAGTTCTTTGAGGGTCGACCACTTTTTTGTGTCTGATGTCCTCAGTCCACCTGCCCCAAGGCAAAGGACAGGTCAGCTGACATCAGGCACATGCCGCCTCACCCTGTTTTTCTACAACAGACGCTTCACCCCCTGGCTTCACCTCCGACTTGACGCGACCCCGGAGCACGTTCTGTGAAGGGAGAGGGACAGGCCCCTCTTGGGTCCTGTCAGAAGCAGCGGCGGCTGTGCCGGGAGGAGCCTGCTCTGCATCTGTGCAAACTCTAGTGCAGAGGCATTTACCCCAATGGGACCCTGCTCAGCCCGTGCAAATGGAAGCCAGGGGACATGGGGCTCTCTCTCTAGCTGGCTACTGACAGCAAAAAATATGTGTGTTAAGTATTCAGCAATCAAAGTATTCATTTTGCAATATTAAGTGGGTAGGTCAACCTCAAATCTAAATTTGAAAAAAATGTCACCCTCACTGCAGCACAATTTCAGGAGCCCCAGGAAGCTCTGGTAAATTTACTGTCTCCTTCCCCAGTGGTTAAGGGGACATTCTCGCTGAGGTACACTCGGGGCCACAAACAGCACGCAGGACGCGCATGGACGTGGGCCGGAGCTCCTCTGAACCGAGCTGCTTCACACACAGGCACCGGCAGGCACAGTTCCTTTCCTGTGGGCATACGCGACGGAGACCACAGAAGTACGGAGAAATGCCAGGGAACGCGCCAGAGACAGAGAGACAGAGACAGGACGGAGCAGAGAGAAGAGACAAATGAAACAAGACAAAACACACGGAGCCCAGGAGCTTCACAGGCTCGAGCTGGGAGAAAGCCGGCTCCATGGGCCTGGGCTCCCAGCAGCCGGGAGGGCCAGGACCCCTAACTGGGTGACACTCAGAGCACTGAGCCCCGAGGGCGCCGTCACTTCTGAGTGAATTTAAATTCAAGTCCTTACTAACAGTTTATGGCTGAGTTACATTAGAGACAAATTAGAAAATGTCTTGCAAACATTTCAGAGTATGTTCAGAAAAGAGTAAAACCTAGGCCAGTCTGTGGTAAAACGTGTACTGAAGACTGTTCCGCTCAGCTCCTTTGTAGTAAACACTAAAAATAAAGACTCATAAAATTACAGAGCAATATCTGAGTCAAAATTACTTGAGGTCTCTGATTAAAAACAAGTATTAGTTTTTGCAATAAATACTATCTGAGGGGCCAATGAGGAAACATTCAGTTATGTTCTAAGGATAATCGACGCTGCTTGGGAAGCGGCATGTGCTCAGTAATGTTTTGATTTTTTGTTAACCTGAAACCAAATAAGCACAATATCCGTCCAACATTAAGAGTCAAATAAAATCAGTTGTCACGGCTCTAAACCAACTCCAAACGCCTGGTATAGGCTTTCAGTGACACCCGTACAACACCGACGCCAGCCACTCCCACGCGGAAGCTGGGGCACTTGTTTGCCGAATGACTGAATTAATACTCAAGCAGTCACCTCACTAAAAGCAAGAAGCAACACAGCAAAAGCTAGAAGCACGATTCCTGTTTTCATTAAAAATCAACACACAGGTACCTGCACAGACTAAGAATGACCAGAGCAGAGCATGAAAACACCAACGGCGACCACAGCTGCGCGACGAGGCCATGGCACCTTAAATCTTCTTAGGGGTGGTTTTATAAATGTGGACAAATTTACCACTAGTGTTCCCACTAAATGCTTTTTAAAAATAATTTTTAAAAGGACGTAAGGTGTAACTCTGATGCAGAAATTTAAAAATCTATCTGCCTTGGACATAGCGCATCATCCTGGCTCGCCAAGGCTGTGGGTCTGATCCAACGAAAGCACAAATGGCTGAGCAACAGGTCGCTGTCTCTCTCTCCCGCCTTCCTCTCTCTCTAAAATCAACAAATAAAAAAATTTAAAAAATTTTAAATCCATCCATATCCAACTACCAATTTAAGAGCAATCTCAAAGACTTTTACATAAAAACCATTTGAGAAACTGTTGAAATCCTTCCTTTAGAGTAGGCAGAGGTCCTGAACTGGAAAACAAAAGACCTGCCCTGGCCGGTGCTGCTCAGCGGTTAGAGCACCGGCCTGTGGCCTGAAGGGTCCTGGGTTCAATTCCAGACAAGGGCAAGTGCCTCAGTTGCAGGCTCCATCCCTGGCCCTGGTCTGGGCTCGTGCCGGAGGCACCCAATCGCCGTGTCTCTCTCACACCCATGTCTCTCTCTCCCCCTTCCACTCTCTGAAAAGCAATGGAAACAATATCCTCAGGTGAGGATTTAAAAAAAGGAAAGAAAGAGAAAAGACCTATTTTTGAACACGAGGGTTTCTTTAGAATTTTCTAAGTTACGTCCGAGCGCCCGCCCCCCCCAGTACTGTAAAAGCAGTCAGCACAGTAGGTGTTTACTGTTACCCGCCTTCCAAGTTGAAAAATAACCAGAGCCCAAATCTTGAGAGTGAGTGCATGTATGTGTGTGCACGTGTGTGTGTGCATGTGCGTATGTGAGTGCGTGCGTGCATGTGTGTGCCCACGCACGCAGGGAAAGGGAGAGAGGTTCCCAGAGGCTCGCAGCAATACAGCATCTCAGGACGCGGGAAATGTAATCTTTTTCACAAGTGGCCACTGAAGCACCTTGTAGCCAACTCAGTCTCACGGAGACCAGGGCGGACGGCTGTGCTGTCTACAGAGAATCTAACTACGGGAGACTGGAAGGGGAGCTACGAGTTCATGGAAACAGCACCATGCTGACTAACACCACTGCCCACTAAGCTCCGTCTTTTCCCTGAGTCAGAGTCTGGGTCAAGTGAAAGTAAAGCCGACGGTGTCTCACTTGTGCCATTTAAATCTCCAAGCGTGTTTCGCAGCCTGCGTGGCACATTCCAGCTCAGCGCTGCATTTTAACTTCCTAAAGCCACAGGACAGTGAGCCAATTTCAAACAGCAAGCGTCTGGACTGTGACCTTCAACACAGGTGACGCATGGTGTCCTCCTGAGCATGAAAAGGATCTTCCTTTTCTCCTGTTAAAGAGGAGACAACGGCCCCAAGAGCAGTCACTTGTGCTAAGCCCCCCCCCCGTCAGCCGAGACCCAAGACCCGACTGACTTAGTTTCAGCCTTCCCCAGGAACAGAACAGAGTCCTAAACCATGGACCTGGCATCACCTGGTCAGCGCTACTGAGGTCAACCACCTGATGCACCCGGCACCCCCTGAAGCAAGCAGCCCTTCCAGACACCCAGCTCTTTGCCAGCGAAATGTCCTGTCCCGCCCTTTCCTCCTATAGTTCCCCCTCTGCACAGCTCCTCCGAGCGCCTTTCTACCGGCTGGATGGGATGCTGCCCGATTCACGAATCATTGAATCAAGTCAGTAAGGTCTTTAACATTTACTGTTAATTTTTTTTAGCACTTTGAAGTACTATTTTCAAAAAAATTTACTCCTCTGATTTTTGTAAATGAATTCTAAGCAATAAATATTAAGAGCTAAAGTTAATGCCATCAGAAATGCAACTCAGATTATAGGAAAGGAACAAGCTCACTGGGGGTGGTACACAGTTGACAAAAACCAGTCGATACGAAGATTCAACTTTTCTGCCATGAAATGCTCGTTGGTGCTTACTTTAGAAAATGAATTAAAAATGACTGACATGAATGAATCTTTAGTTGAATGTCCATTCACTGCCGGGAATTATTCAGACACACACACACACGCATGCACACTACACAATATACACAAAGCTATCTGGACCCTGTTAGGAGCCACAGACACAGACACAGACACAGACACATGAATTCTAAAAGCAAAGCCAATGATTTCCAGCTGAGCTCTGCTCCCCCCATACCTGCTTCTGGGTCCTGGTTGAAACGGCAGTACTTGGAGTTCTCAAGGGACGGCAGGCACTGCTCGATGGGAACCCAAACATACGTCTCAGGACACAACAAATCGGAAGGTCTGTAATGACCCTGCAGAGACACGAGGAAAGGGGGCACAGGCATTACCAAGGGCTCCGGGTCCCAGGGAAGGTGCTACTCACAAAGTTACATGAAGTCAGCCAGAAACCGCTTTACTGTAAACACGCAGCGGCTCTATTCCCAACTGCACTCGCACCCCAAGGATGCTCTTTTAACTCCGAGACCACAGGACGCCCGTGTCAATCTGGAAGACTTGAGTTTCTACTTCTTTGGGGAGAAATAGTTAACATATGATTCTTGCTGAGCTGATTGCTAAGAAAACCCAGTTTCAAACCAAGTTGTCTTTTAAATGCTAGTTAACAACACAAGGCAATGTCTTTTCATATATGAGAGCGTTATAACTTGCATATGAAGTGAACTTATTTTCCAAAATAAAATTCTATTAATTTCATTCTAATATATTAAAAAGTGCTGTCTTGTCAACATACTCCCATGAGCAACCTAAACTCATAAACGTAAGTAAAGAGGGGGCTAAAATGCACCACGAAACTTGAGGCACGTTGCGATGGCAACCCTCTAAGTTCTTCAAACCTTTCTCCATTTTAGAAAAGTGACCTAGATATCTATAAGCCAACTGTGCACCCCACATCTAAAAGACTACAGAACAGTCACAGAGGGAGAAGAAATCATTCACCTAAGGGTACTCTATAGACAGCACTTAGTCAAATTTTTCAGAAATTTTAAAATGAGCTAAAATTCAAAATGCCTTTTCTTGAAATTTTAAAATTCAAAATTCATTGAGGTTAAAATCTAGACAGTGTTTTTCAAATTTTCTGCTGCGACACAGAGAAATACATTTTACGTCATCACCTAGTAGAAATATATGCAAATACAAACCAGAAGCAGACCGTTGCTGTGGAATGCCTGCCATGTGATCCTTTATTTTCTATTCTACTGTTTCATTTTTTTTTAAATGCTGTTGAACAATCAAAACTGCTTCCCAACAGCAAATGGACCACGACCTTAGAGTCTGAAAACACTAAGTGTGAAAACCATTACAAAGAGCACTGCTGCGAGGGCTCGGCTGTGGTGTACAACGGCTCTTCGTCAGAAAGGCCTCCTCGCCAGCCTGCCGTGGGCTGGGAACCACGGGAAGCGTCCCTCAGGCATGACATGAGCACCAGGTCTCCTAGGAATTCAAAGCGTTCAGAAGCTGGTGAGCTGATGGAGAAGCTACGCAAAATGTGCTCAAGACAATTACTTCCTGCCTGAGAGGCTGCGAGAGAGTCCAAGGGCGCGGGGCTCGACTGGAGACTCGAGGCCACTGGGTTTGTCCAGGGCAGGAGGGAGGGGAAGGAGAACAGCCTAGATGAAGGCTACGGTGCGAACAGAGCAGAGCTGGGCCCAGGGCGGCTCTGGACCAGAACCAGCAGGGCTCGACAGGGATTGCAGGTAGGCTGGGACTGGATTCTGTGGAACCTCGGATACGTTTTGACTCTGGACGACAAGGGACGCTTGCCGGCTGAGAGAGCAAGTGCGGAAGGAGCAGAGGGGAACTCAGGTCTCCGGCTGATTTTCAGGGCAGTTCCCCAATTGCTGAGCCTTATGCCCTAGAGCAGGGAAGGCCGCCTACAGGGCACTCCAGGGGTCCACATACTCACCTACTATTGAAGCTCATCACACAGGGTTACTCAAGTTAGCAATGTACCAGGGAGTGTAATGGAGCCAGATGTTCCACTGATGCCTCATCAAAAGCAATGTCAGTCCCTCCATTAATTCAGAAACTTTTACTGGGGCGAAAGGGAGCGAAGCTGTCCGTATTATTAGCAAATCTGGAAAATTACACAGCCGTCTAAATCAGTGCCTCTAAATCATTCTTCCTTTCTGGTTACAGACCATTCTAAAAATCTGATGGGGGGGTTAAAACTAAATATAAAAGCTAAAGATACAAAACTTTCAGGGAAGAAAAACAGTAAATTTTCTTGAGGCACAGAAAGGTTTCTAGTACACAAAAAAGAGCCATAGAAGAAAAACACTGATGAAGCTCATCAAAATTACCTCTGCCTTCAAAAAGTTATTAAGAAAATAAGAAAGCTGAAGACTGGGGACCACATCAGCAAAGCATGTGTCAGGCAACAGACCTGTACCCAAATCACGTAACTGAACAACTCAGTAACAAGAGTGAATAACAATTCTTCAGAAACAGGCAAACGACAAACACTCTGCCAAAGTTACGTGAACGTCTAACAAGCACGTGAAAGGATGCTCAGTGTCAGCTACCGGAAACGCAAATTACATCCACGATCAGATTCCACTGAGCACCCACTGGGACGGCCAAAATGGCAAGACGGAAAGGCAGGTTTTGGTGAGGATCCGGACTGTCCAGAACTCGGAAGCTGCTGGTTTAAACTGGTGGGACCACCTAGTACATCTCCACCACCTGTGAGCGCGTCTGGGATAACCCCCGAACGGGAGTTGCTGGGTGCAAGGCTTTACGTTTCTCAGCACAGACTGTTTTCCAGGGAAGCTGGCCACGCCCCGGTCAGCGGCGAGGCAGGCGGCGCTCAGGCCCCCGGGGGCGCACCAACACGGGCACCACCCAAACTCGCGGTCTCTGCCGCCCTGAGCGCGGTCGGGGTGGGTCAGTCTGCATGACGCATCTCTCCATGTCTAGTTTGCTTTTCCTTTTCTATGAAGTGGACCCATTGTGTTGTTAGATTTCTGGTCTTTTCTTATTAATTAAAAACTCTACATGTATTAAGGGAATTAACCCTTAGTTTGAGAAGTATGTTGGGTTTTCCCAGGCTATCAGCTTCTGACTCTGTATGCCACGCTCTTTGTCATGTGGAAATCTAGTAAGTGGTAAAATATATCATTTTTTAAATGATGTCTGGGTTTTCCAATATAATTAAAAAGGCCACTATCATTCGAATATTATAAGAACATTTTCATGGGACTTTTTTAGGTTTTGTTTTTAGTGCTTTTATGGCTTCGTAATTTTACATTTACGCTCCATCTGGAATTTATTTTGGTGTAAGGTAGAAAAAAGGACCCAACCTAATTTCTTTCAGATGTTTACCAAATGGCCTCAGCATCACTTTCTGAACAATCATCATTTCCCCCACCAATTTAAAATGTCTTTGTGACAACTTTCTAAATTTCCACACACATGTACATCGCCTCTGGACTTTCTATTTGTTCTGTACGCTGACCTGTCTGTCTGCTCACGAGCTGGTGCCACATGGTTTTAACTATTACAGCTCTACTGTATATTTTAGCACCTGGCAGATCTCACCCCCACCCACTGCTGTTTGCAGAATTTTCTGGCTCTTCCTGCTAGATTATTTTGGATTCTGTATTTAGTATACAAAGATATTACTTACGTGAACAAGGAAATAGTAATAAAAATGGAATGATGTATCTTCTCTATTGTGATGGAGAAACCCAAGGATGTCCAGTAAAAAGAAAATAACATTTATCATCCTGAGTTTTAAAAAACACACACACAACATAAATGACACCATTGTCTAATTCCAGGTGGAAATGAGCACTGACTGGCTCAGATAAAATATTCAGGGGCTAGGGGGGCAATCAGGCTTCACTCTGAGACTTTAAGGTTGAAATGAACATATTTCATGGGGATGTGCAGATTCATCAACAGCCACCTGAACCAGTGCCTGAACTTAACAGTGATGGTGACAAATAAAAAATATTCAGTCAATGAACACTGACTGGGTCCTCACTTGTGACAGGCACCAGGTGCTGGAAACAGATGAACAAATGCCGTCTCTAGGTAACAGTACACGGGAGACGATACCACGTGTGATCACGCAAACCGTCCAAAGTTCCTAAATGGCCGCAGTGTTCTGCTAAGGCAACACTTGCTCATAACAATGGGTCAGATATTTTATTTCTAATTCTTTAAATACTTAGTTTATGCCCTTGAAAAACAATAAATATACCCATTTCAACTTATCACTGAAGTTAGATTTTTTTATTAGGTTAAATCATTGTTTTTCTAAGTACAGGCTTATCACAGTGCTCTAAACATTCTCTCCAGCCACTGAAGAGGCAGAGGGTCAGGGGACAAAGCGCTTTGAAAGGCCGAGTTTTCAACTTGCTGGGGAGCTAAGTGACCAAGGCCCTCAGCTCAGTTTAAAGTCGCATCACACGGATGGAAATGCAGGGCTGAAGCCACCCAGCCTGCGCGGCTCACGGGAGAAAGCGAGAAGTGTCTGCGTGAAGGATGTAACGACTTACGGATTTGGACATACTTCCCCGTGTTCAGAAGAAAAACAACTTAATCGACCTCTAAGTGCCTTTGTTCACAAGGAACAGCGAGGCAAACGCAGATCAATTCTTTCCTGGGGCGCTTGACTTCCGGTAAAGAAGAAATGTCAGTCACCACAGATTTCTCTAAAGTGCATTTTGAAACGTGGTCTGACAGGGCTTAGCTCACAATTTTTCAGAGCGTTTTCCATCTGACCCGCACTGTAGATGAGCTCTAGCCCCGCCCCAGGATGGTGCCCTGATCCAATCTCACCCCGCAGGGCAGGCATCTGAAGAGGGGGGCCCCAGGACAGGGCAACAGGGTTCAGCGTAAGTGCCTAGAAAGGTAAATCTCCCTTCTAAAGGGCTCACAGCGGAGGAGGGAACGTGCCCTTTTCCCCACCGATCCCGGGAGGAAGAGCCCCGCTCAGAGCCCTGACGGGATGAGTTCAGCAGACGGTGGTCCGCACACCACCAGCCATGGGTGCCAACCTCCTGGCTGCTCACACCCTGCAGAATGAGCACAGAACCAAGTCCCTGTGCTCCGAGCTGCCCCAGGAGAGTGAACGCTTTGCTCAGGGGAGAGCGGTACCACCCAACGGTGTTCCTCCTTTCACGAAAACGGCGCGGGCTATCTGGAAAATCCAAACCATACTACACTTCCCCCGACGAAAAAGAGAGAAAAAAGCTAAAATGTGATCATAATATTCCTGGCACAGGCTCACCGACGGTCTCACCCTGGTCCTACAACATCCTCACGGCTACCTGTCAGCACCTGAAGCTCTGTTCAGAGGTCACCTTCTCCAGAAAGCCCGCCCCCCGCCTCTCTCCCACAGGACGCACCCGCAACCACTCCCGCAGTTACCCACGTGCTGCGTCCACAGGAGGCTCCTGCTGGACCGTGGGAGTCAGAGGGTCGTAGTCTGACCTGCTCACGGACACCCCAGCCCCTCGGTGAACACTGCGGGCGAGTGAGCGTGGCTCCAGGCTGAGTCAGTAGGAGTTCCCTGAACATGCCGTCTCCACCCTGACGTGGCTCACGGGACCAGTCAGCCTCTGCTGAGCTGGTGTCCATCCGCGCTTCACTGTGCGCGCAGTTCCCAGCCTTCAGGAGCCCCGTGAACCATCAGCTACTCAAAGTACAAAGACACGACCCTGAGGGGCCTAGGAGAGCTAATGAAATGAAAGGGGGTCTTGTACTCAAGGGCAGAATCCACTGGTTATATCACTTTAGTTTTCTGTTCCAGCTGAAGGCCCGCCTTTCCTCAGTCTACCAGCCCACACGTTCCCCTGAAGAAGAGCGGCATTTCCACATTACGTGTCATGTGTTAACACGGAGGGGGTGCGACGTGGACAGAGCTGAGCAGTGGCAACAGCAGCGTGTTCTCCGCGTGTCAGATGCAGTGCTCATGACAACGCTGCACACCTGGGCGAAATCTCACCACCGTAGGAAAGTGATTGAAACACACGTCCACTGTCTGGACAGAACACACAGCACAGGACGGTGGGGATGGTGGGGACGCACTCAGGGCTGGACCCGCCACCCCCATTCTCTTTCTGCAACTCAATTTTAAAATGTTCACAATTCTTTAAAGTATTTTCAAAATAACTTCCAAAAATCTTCACAGTCGTGACTCCGTTCAGCACACACCGGGACCCTGCGCCCCAATGGGACGGGAGGATGGCTGGAACCTGCGAGGCGGCTGTGCTAAAGCGAGTGGCGCCCGGGCTACAGGCCACAGAGCGGCTGCGGGCAGACCCGCAGGCTCAGCACCGGGAGGAGCACCAGGACATAAGAAACTCCGGTGGACACAGCTGGAGCAGCCCTTGCTCTGAGGGCCCTCGGAAGAGGTGCCTTCGCAGTGAGTCAAAGTCTGGGTGGCACCACAGTTGGACAAAAATTAGGCGATTACCAAAAGCAAATACAGACCCAAGGCCCACATAGCTGTCCCCCTTGTGAGCTCCCAAACAGGTCTCTCAAAATGTCACCAGATGGGAAAAGAAACAAGAAACAACCGTTTCAACTCTACAGATTAGCATGTGGAAGCTTCAAAAGTAAACGTATCTTTAGCTTTACATTCAAAATGTCAACGTTCGGTTACTTATAAAGAGTAACGCCATCTTTCCTTCAAACAAGTACCAATTTCCACAAATTCCCATTTATCACCTGCAGGTAACTCTCTTCGTAACACAGGTGCCCGTGGGAAAGAGCCCTCAGGTCACGAGAGGGCCCGCTGTACCTGCCGTCATCTGGACAAAGGCTGTGAGTCCCAGGGCCTTACGCGACGTTGCTGTTTCCTGTGTCTGACTGCACCCTCCCAGGTTCCTACGGGCACACTTCTTATGACTGACCGTGCAACTGACCAAAACCGAAGAAAAGCTCAGTGTTGACATTACAACGGAAAACGCCCTGTAACAATCCTGAAGAAAGCACTGACGTTTTAAAACAAGTTCACAGTGTTAAAAGGTCTACTCTCTGATTATAGTGAATCCAGAAATACATGATTTTAATTTCAAAAAGGCTTTAACATCGTTTAAAAATCTTTTTCTTTCTTTTTTGGCCTGTATGAGACATATGTATTCGGGGCTACATGTTTGCAAATCGGACGTGTAGGGATTCTCTCTGAATAGTATGTTTCTCTTTGTATAGGTTTAAGCAACATGCAAATGAGAAGTTATTTCTTTAATTCAAGTTAAAGAACTCGAGACTGTTATTTTTCTCAGAAAAAAAGAAAATCAGGGAAAAGTAAAGAAATGCCTTCACATGATATTCACCGTGAGCGCTCCTGGCTTCTAATGGGAAACATCTGGGATGGGCTTGGCCGGCGGCAATAAAACTGAAGTTACCAATTCTCACCCTGCCATTGTGAGAGAACGTTGTTTTTACAGTTTTCAAATTAAAACCAAACGGTCTCTCCTTTGAACTCTGGTCCTGAGCAAAGATCTTTATGAGATTTCACTCTCAAGAATACTTTATAAATATTTTGAAAACATGAAGGATTTTGTGAATATTTGAGAAAAGAATAAACCTGCAGTTCGTGTTGAAAGTTCAAGTTAAATTAAAATGTAAGAACATTAAAAAGACACTATTGTTAAAGTACGGGGGCTGGGGGGACAGAACCAGCAGCACTGAGCACAAAGAAAGATTAAAATCTTCTTTCAGGGAAAGCTCACATAAGTGTCCCATTTCTATAATAAACTTATCAGTTTTATTAAAACCACTGTTTAAAGAGAAGCCCTAACACTACAGACACAAACCTAGCTCACAGCAACCCATGTTAGAGAAAGCGGGGAGCAGGCGTATTAAACCCAGTCGTCTCCCTGAAAGACAGCACCAAGGAGCCGTCAGTGAAGCACCAGGCAGACCCCTGCTCCCTGATTTCATTACACAAACAGAGTCTGACTTATCGGTCCCCAGGAGAGGGCTTGAGGGGTAACTCGAGCCGCTCTGTTTTCAGAAACGGAGTTTGGACTGTGCGCGCTCAGTGGTGCGGTGGGCGAGACCCGGCAGACAAAGAAAGGGCCTCAACATCTGAATCCACTTGTGCCCCGACCCGAGGCCAGCAGATGCACTCCATGTGCTGGGACCAGGCTGTGAGAACTTAAAATACATATTTCTTCCACCGGCAGACAAAAGCGAGGGTATTCTGCGCTTCTTTAATTAAAATCCGAGGGCTCGCAAAGGCCCTAGTACGCACCTTAAAGCTTCCTTAAGACCAGGCTACTTATTTTACCGGAAGCAAGTAGCACAATAAAGACTATAATTCAGTTTTAACCACAGTCTTTGCTTTGCTTCTGGAAACCCCGGGTTAATCTTTTTCTTCTAGAAAATACAAAGGAAGCTTGTGAAGGAAAGATTCCCAGAGTCAACTTACAGCCCAAATTTACTTCCAAGCTGAAGGTCGAAAGGTGCCAGGACGTAGGAGCAAGAGGGGATAGAGGAGGAAGGGAGCGAGCAGAGGGAGCCAAGACCAAACTCGCAGCTCTGAATCCGCTGAAGGTGAGGCAGTTGAACAAGCGCCTGCGTTCCCGCGGCGGGGAACCGGGCCTCTGCCAGGCTAAGGAAAGGAACCAGCCCAGTGTCTGCTCTCCCAGGACAGTCTCAGCGGAACGTCCACTGCACTGAACTGCACCATGTCCCCTGAATTCCGCAGCAGGTCAGGCAGGGGAAGCAGCAGCCTTGGCCCCGGCAGCCTCCACTCTCACTTCACACTCGGGGGAGAAGAGTGTCTTCAGGCCAGTTCCTGGAAAAGCCAGGACCCGGAGCTGCTTCCTCCCTTTCCTGTTCGAGTTCCCAGCTAGACCAGACAACATGGAGCCTGAAGTGGATCGGCTTTACTTTTCAACGTTCTTTCTTGTAGACCCTCACCCGAGGGTAGTTTTTCCATTGATTTTTAGAGAGAGTGGAAAAGAGGAGAGAGAGAGAGAAACATCGATGGGAGAGACACATTGATGGGTTGCCTCCCACATGCTCCCTGACCAGGGCCAGGATTGAACCGCAACCGAGTTATGTGCCCTTGACCAGGAATCGAACCTGAGACCCTTTAGTCCACGGGAAGGCGCTCTAACCACTGAGCCAAACCGGCCAGGACCCAACATTCTTTCCCAAGTTGAGATGCAGAATCACTAAAAGCTACGAACAGTTCGTGGGACGTACTCAGCTGTAATAGTCAGCAAGCTGTCTCTGACGGATCGTGTCTCTAACTAAAGCTACTACATTCTCCCAGTAAACATTCTTCAATGCCTGAAAACCTCAGTCGTAAAAGTCTGTTTAATCACACCCCAGGGGGGATATGAAGTTAGCTGCTACCTCCTATTTATCCCAGGGGTGTGATCTTTGACAATCAATTATTTTCTTCTGTATGATGGAAAATTCATCACAAATGATCTAAATGCTCCAAGTTTAAGGATAACCTTTCCCCCCTCTACTGTGCAGCAGCAGGAGTCCCGGGGAATTGAAACCCCACGACCCTGAACGTCTCCTCGAGGAAAGGCTCGGGGGCTAGTGTAACAGCTTCGAGGACCCACGCAGTCCAGCAAGCCCAAAAGATCACCAACAGACCGTGTCTGCCCCTTCTCAGCGATTAGTGACGTGATCACGACAAACACAGCAATTCACCGAGTGGGCAAATCAAGCCTATTCACAGAGTTTTAGGTAACGTATCAGGAAGAATTTATGATGTTACAAACACCAAATAACCTTGGACGACGACCTGAGAAAGCTTACTCATTCCATCTAAGACGTTTAGCCTAAAATATCATATTAGTCCCAACTCCACTGACCATGTTGCTAGAACAGAATTTACAGATCTTCAGGATGATAGTAATTACTAATGCCTCAGTAAGTGTTATGATCTTACCCATTTTTAGCCCATCATAAAACCACACAGGCACACACACAAGACCTTTATGATGTGAGAGTTAACATTTTGTGCATGGCTGGAAAGGACTTAATTTTGAAATGCAGGTATGAAGGGAAAGCTGTCCACGGCTAAACGTTAACAATTAGACCATTTTTCTATCATGGCGTCTATCTGTGACTTTACACAAAAATACATCATCCTAAAATTTAAGGAGCTAATCATCACCTTTACATCTAGTAACACTTTGGAGAAATCAAAATAGCCTAATCGCCACGTCAGAACTCTCTGGAAATAGTGTAAGTAAAACTGAAGCTGAAATCTACAGCTTCCAGATGTGCAAAGTGTAATTCTGACAGGTGACTTACGCAGAGTCTGCAGTGATGCTGTCTGTATGGGTCTGAGCCTAAAGGTGTCTGGAGGCTGTCAATCTGGGGGCCGTCCAGAAGGTTCCAGGGACGCGGCACCTGGGTACCACGGTGGGTGCACAACGCAGACCCTGCAGTACCTTCTGCATCATCAGGAGCTCACAGGTCTCCAGGTAAGTCATGTGCTTCAATCCACTGCAGTCATTCGACCTGACGCTCCGACTGTCCGTATTTTGGCCAGTGGGAGTCCATGTAGGTTGGCTCCCGTGAGCCCCCAATGTGATCCTGGTCATTTACCGCAGCTCCCGCGCTCACTAACTTCGCTTATCGCCACACAGTTTCCTAAAGGAGTTTAATTAGCTCAAGCTTCACTGTGTGTTTCTGAGTAATGGATTTGAAAATCTACACTAAATAAATGGAGTTTCACCCAGGTATTTAACTTCAGTCTTGGAAACCAGTCTAGCCTGTGAGGCCCTGAGACTTGTGCCTATAGCAACAGCACGAAGCATGTGCAAGACGACTGAGAAGAGGCCCACCAGGCAGAAGTGAATGTCACTTCCCAAAGCAGGTCAGCGAGATACCCCGCCTCCACCGAGGGGCGTGAAAAGCATCTGAAAACTAGAATCGAGTGCCCTGGGAGCAAAGAAAAGGAAGTTCATTCTATTTTCAAATCAAATTTGAATAAAAGAAATAAACAAATGTCTATTTTTTCTCTCTGTAACTTGAAGCCGCTGATTTTCAGTAAAGATTACGTCCACGTATAACGAAGCGCTTTAGTGTCAGTGGTGTTCACGGAGTTGCCGCTGTGAGCTGGGCGCCGTGCTAACTGCTCTCCGCGTGCAGCCTCATTACCCTCCCCCCACCGCCCTACGGGGCGACGACTCCCCATTTCACAGACAAGACATGAGGCTCGGGGTCTCACAGATGGTAGGCACGAGACCACAGTCTGAACGTAGCTCTTCCCTCTGCAGGAGCGCGATCGTAACAATGATTTCTCCTGATAACATGGCAACTAATGTTTAAATTCCGTAAGGAAATAGTTTTATAGTCCGATGTTCAGCAACATTTCATTAAGAGAATGAATAAGTATATAAATTTTAAATGTTTGCAAACAACTGCAATCATGGCATATGTTTTAAAAACCCTCATAGTCAGAAGAAATTGTGAGAGAGAAAAAGATCCTACCCCTGGGCAGGCCGGGGTGCAGAACATCAGCCTCAAGGTTACTCACTAACAGTGAGGGGGGAAGGCAGCTGCACCGGGGAGAGACCCGGGAGGTTCCACCCGAGCCAGGTGACAAGCTTACACCGCTCCGGGCGGGAACCTCACCCAGAGGGCCCAGGCATGACGTCCCAAGACCAACACACCACCTGGGTGGTGTTCCGACCAAGTTCTGCCTGTGTCCGAGGGTGACTGATCAGACCAATTCAAACCGAGGGACACCAAGCTCGTTAGAAGTGCCCAAGTGTCAAGTATAAAAACCTCACAGCTGCCTGACTTCTACGGAATGAAGGCGTAAGAGGCAAGAGAACATGTACAGACAGGAGGCAAGATCTGAGCTGTGATGGAGAGACCTGGGTGAGGGACGGGTGGGAACTGGCTCCATTCTAAACTCACCACCGAGGCAGAATCATCGGTGAGAATGGTTAGACCGTATGATACAGGCTTCTCGAAACAGGTTCGCTCCAACCATGGGCAGAGGATGGGCCAACATCCCTTCCCAGCCGAGCTGAGACGAGTAAGACCTCCCACCCCAGAACGCAGAGGCCAGCCCTGTGTGCCCTCCGCAAGAAGGACGGACTCGACTTTGCTGCTCGGGTCACCTGGTTGTTACGAAGCTGTGCAGTGTCCTTATTTCTAAAAAGCAAGGGGACAGAAAGATTTGTGAACACTGAAGACGGACCCCAGCACACATCAGAACTAGGAAGAGCAAGCACCACATCGGGATTGTGGGACTTGTGTGCTGGGGCTGCCCCTCTAACAGGCCTCAGGATTTGCTAAATGATCTCACTGCACAAAACACTGAATCACCTGTAAGCTGACATGAGGGCCACACATGAGCCTCCTCGAGAAAATTTAAGACAGTCCTGGGCCATCAATGAGTTTATGGCTGCCCAGGGTCATGAATTAGGACAAGAAAAGTCTCTGGTGCGTCACACAGGAGACTGTATCCCAACACTGTGACGTGAGCCCAAGTTAATCTTCCTGACAGCTCCTCTGACAGCCGCAGTCTATCACCCTCCGTAACTCAGCACTGCAAAGCCCCACACACCTCGAAGGCAGCAGCAACCGTTCACACCAGCTTCTCAACCCTCGGCACCACCGACACTTTGAGCCGGAGAATTCTTCTCTGTCAGTCAGTTTTCTGGGCACTGGGGGCATTGACAGATAAGACATGGTTTGCTCAGGGACCCGACCAGCAGGAACCATGTCGGCTCCTGGTCCTCTTGCCTCAGCGTCTGGCATGTCCCATAGAAAGGAGGCCCTCCATGACCACTGCCCGATCACACTCCTACCGGCTAGAGCACAGGGAGGGCTACAGACAAGCACTGAGAAGTGACAGGGTTCAAAGGAAGGGAGAGGCCCGCCCAGCTCCAGCACTCAGGGAGCGGGGTGGGCAGGGCTGCCCTGGGGACCTGTGTAGGAGCCTGGTCTGGAGAGGAAGCTGTGAGCTGCACGTGCAGAGATAAGTGAGTCCCCTTCCAAATGAGAGAGATGGCATGCAGAGAGGGAGACTCATGGGTACACAGAACAGTGCCCGCGGTCAGAGGACAGTTCAAGAGCATGTAAAACAGTGTCCGCGGTCAGAGGACAGTTCAAGAGCATGTAAAACAGTGTCCGCGGTCAGCGGATGGGCTGCAGAGAGGGAGAAGCAGATTCCCTCTTCAGGAGGTCAGGCAGAGCGCCAACATCAGAGTCTTTCAAAAGCTCCGAAGTTTTCGAAGGGCAGGAACTGTGTACTAACCAAGCTGTTTCATTGTGGGAAGAGGCGGGAAGAACAGGAAAGGAACATGAGTAAACATGCTTTCGATCCCATCTACATTTACCTCTGATTAACACCAAGTCTCTTAGGTTCTCCAAAGTCAGAAGTTAGACCCTCGCCAGAACCTGATGGACAGAGCCAGGTGCACGCATTTCAATCCTTCAAACTCTCATTAGAGTGCTGAAAGTAAGTGGAAGTCAATGCAAACTCTGTGCAGGGCAACCACACTGAGCTCCCACTTTCCATCTGTAATGAGCAGCTCAAAACACAACACAAGGAACTGCTTTTGACTCTGATGCAGCAAAGTTCAGCATGTGACAGCTTTAAAAACAAGCATTTGTGATGAGCATGTGAATTTTTTTACCTCCCACTGCCAGCAGGAGGCATAAAAAACCCCTGACTAACATTATCCTGTGGTCACTGGACATAGCATCAGGGAATCGGATGCTGCAGAGCCTGTCCTGTGCTGGGGTAACTGGCGAGACCACTTGAATTTCTTCAGACCGGAGGCAGCACGTCACCACCACGTGTGCCAGATGCACCACCCAGGACTGCAGTGAAACAACATTTGCTAATTTGTCTGGTCAGAAAACTGAAAAGCTGGGAGCTTGGGGATTTCAGGGGCACGTGGTTTTGCAGATGCAGCTCTGTAAACCCCCATTTTCTGGAGGTGCTTTTATAATGGTAATGCCAACGACCTCCTGTCAGGCAAATGCTGCAGAATTCCGGGGTTGCTGCTAGACAGTCAGCTGAGGCAGAGTTTAAGGATAATTAATCACAGGTGAACAGGCTTCATTTCTTTCCTGACGTTTCGAACCCTTTCTGCTGCTTCAGCTATCTGATGTCCAGCCAGTCACGATACCGGAGCTGAGAGCCCGGTCCCCGTCTGCTCTGGCCAGCACGCGAGCCTGGATGGAGGGCTCTGTCGCAGCACCTCCTTCGGGTCAGACGGGCCTTAGAGCCGCAACCCCAGACAACACAAAGAAACTTTTAAAATTATTCTAACACCATTTCTATATACTCCAATTTTCACTTTCAAAGGAAATCAAGTATCTTTGAAATGTGCAGGAAGGAGTCAAAAGAGAGAATGTAAATTAATCTTTACATGCAAACAAACATTTTGAAAATGCAAAAGATTTAAAAAAAGGTTTAGAAAACTAAAAATATTTAAAACAAAAGCTCAATTTTAAAAAGTATATATAGTAACTACATATAAATATATGTATAATAAATATATACCAACAGCTCAGTTTTAAAAACTGCTGGTTGGCCCTGGCTGGTGTGGCTACGTGGTCAGAGCATCGGCCACGGCCTGAGGGGCCCCAGGTTTGATTCCAGCCGCGGGCGGTGTCTCTGCTGCAGGCGCCATCCCTGGCCCTGGTTGGGGCGTGTGCAGGAGGCAGCCAATTGGTGTCTCTCTCACATCGATGTTTCTCTCTCTCCCTCCCACTCTCTGAAAAGCGATGGAAACAATATCCTCAGGTGAGGGTTAAAAATAAATCCTGGCTGGCAGGCAGACTAAGCACACACACGCCTGGCCAGGGGACCACCCTCCGCAGCACCAAGTGCTCCAGGAGGCAACTCCTCCCAGCACGTCGCAGCTGCCACGAGGCCACTCCGTTCCCCTTGTCAGTGACGGGCTCAGGTGGACAAGAGGCACAGCTCCGACAGACGGAACGGGTGCCATGGGCTGGGCGGCTTCTTGGGAAGGTTTTCCTGGACCTTAAAGAGGCACACAGGCCACTTCACACACAAGAATAGCCTCTGTCAAAACAAAGGAAACCAGACAACACAACGTGCTGGAGAGGCTGTGGGAATGAGAACCCCCGTGTGACTTTGGTTGGGCTGTGAAATAGTGGAGCCACTGCAGAAAACACTATGGCGGTTCCTCAAAAGCTAAAACTAAAATTCCCATAGGATGCAACAACTGCATTTGGGGTCATAAACACAAAAGAGCTGAACTCGGGGACTTGAACAGACATTTGCACACCCAGGTCCACAGCAGCACTCACAGCAGCCAGGAGGTGAAGGCAGCCCGGCGTCCCCCCGTGGACAGGCGCATCAACAAGACGCGGCACACACAGACTCACTCGGCCTTGAGGAGGGGGAAGCCTGACACCTGCTACAACATGGGCGGACCTGAGGGTATTGTGCTGAGTGAAATAAGCAAGCCAGTCACAAAAATGCCGACACCGTACGGTCCTCTTCTATGAGGCACCTCGAGGAGTCGCCTTCACAGGGACAGGAAGCAGGACGGCGGTGGCGGGGCAGAGGGGAGACGAGAAGCTATGCTTCATGGGTACAGAGTTCCAGCTCTGCCAGATGAAAGGGGTGCTGGAAGTGGATTAATACCTCTGAACTGTACACTTAAAAATGATTACGATGGTAAGTTTTATGTATGTTTTACCACAATTACAAAGAGCCCCAGGACAGGACATTCCTTCCTGAGTGAGCCACGGGCAGTGGCCTGCAGTGCTGCATGGCCAGCAGGCGCCGGAGCTGAGGGGCAGGCCAGGGGACACACAACCCCTCCCACCGCGGCAGGACAGCTCCTCCACGGAGAAGCTCCTCCAGGGTGAACACAGCCAATGCCTGAGTCCCCACACTGACACCAGTTTATGCTAAAACAGAACCAAGTCCCAGTAAAGTGGCCACAGTTACTGTAAGTCAACGGGAGTGATGACAGCACAGCACGTGAAGACAATTCCTTTCATCACCACTACTTTCCAGCTCTCGGAACCGTCCTCCGCGACTATCTTGTGCCTCACACCCGAGACAGTGGCCACAGACGAAGCATGTCTGACTATGTAACGTGCACGTAAATCACCGTCATTTAACACAGACACACGCAACGGTAAATCCAAAGGAATGCAGTAGAAGTACTGCATTTCAGGGACTACGCTGCTCGAAGACGTAACTGCTATAAACCAGCAGCCGTGAGCACTGTGCGAGAACTGACTGCGAAACGTGCCACTATGGAGCTATGGAGGCTCCACGTGTGACCTCCACCTGCAGTGCTCACTGTTAGCAAGACAAGCAAAATAAAAATGTGTCATCATGCTAAGAAATGTCCTGCAGGCTCAAGCCAGGGTATAAATAAAATGCCTCATAAGGATGAACTGTCTGAGTCAAACGGCCACCTCGAGGTCTGACTGCATGTGCACACTCAGGGACTTTGCCAAAACTCTCACGTGAGCCATCAGAAACCTCTCAGATCAGCACAGCTCCATTCAGGACACATGTCTGCACAGCTCGGCACAGAGTGACTCCCGTCCATGGGGAAACCCAGACCTGCATCAACCTGCTGTTAAACACCTGAGTTTGCTCTGCATCACACAACACGTGTCTTTACTGTGAAGTCTGGGATCTAACGTGTCTAAACCCCAATAACACACGACTCCAGTCTCAGCTACAGCTGAGTGTCACCGGGGCCCCTTTAGGTGCTGCACTATAGTTACCCGCACGCCCCTCAGCTGGAGCCCCCTTAGGGCACAGCCCACATCTGCACGGCTACAGCAGACTGCCAGTGTCCAGCACGCACCAGGTTTTTCAGAGACAGGTCCGTCTTGGTTATTAAGAAACACTGCTATTCAAAAACATACTCTGTTTTCCTTTCAGAGAGAAAACTTGTGTAGATTTTTCCATGTATATTTTATAATGTGGAAAAAACGTCATTATCAATTCTTTAAACAGTTAATTATGGTCTAAGATAACATTTTAACTATTATTTTAGTTATAGTTAAATTTACCCTCATTCAATCTTAAAAATGAGAGCTTTTACAAGAGTGTGCAATTCATTTTCTGTGAGTTACCTTTTACTGGTCTCTAGCTCCTGACCCTCAACTCGTCATGAGAAATACTCATGCCTGGACCAACATCTGCCTGACAACTGTGAACAGCACATTTTCTGACTGAAAATCCCACTTTCATAAGCAGCTGTGCTATTCCTTCATAGCCGAGGGTTCTCATGTGCTCCAAATACAGTAAAATATCCTTGACTAAATAAAAATATACTGACTCCTCAGTTACCTAAAGTGGCTTATCTTCAATCATAATGCAGTGGAAATAAGTTTCTTAAACGAACAATATAAAGATTAAAATCAACACGTTCTTAAGGACCTAAGAAGTGTTCAACTATGCCAGGAAAATGCTGGCTTTACAAAATTAATTTACTATCCAAATATTTTATCATTATCTCCCAAATAGCTACTAAATCACTAACTATACTACAAATTTTCAGAACTGTCTCTCCCAAGGAGGTACAATGTAAATACAATATATTGGGAAACTTTAAGTTTTGTTTCAATGGTTAAATTGAGTCCCCTCCCTTTCCACTCTGGGCTGTACCCTAACTTTAAAGGTTTCAATAGTGTTTCTAAATTCCCAAGAGAAATTAACTTTGGGGATTTCAAAGTGAGAAATTAGGAATCCTGAAATTCTAAGTTGTTCTTAAAGTACTTCCAATATTCCTCATACTCTTTACTCATCAATATGGATATCTTAAAAATTAGTTAATAAGTTTAAAAAAAAATCAAGTTTAGTGGCATTTTAAAAAGAACTAGGCTATAGAAAATATTAACACACTGGAAAATGCCAGCAAAACCGCTAGGTACTATTTCTAATAACCTAACACTTGCATCTCTTAGCATGTCAGTAGCACTACAGGAAATCCAAAGTTGAAATTAGCAATTTATAAACTTATTTTGTTTCAAAACTTATTGTTTGGAACAGCACTCATATACTCTGCACATGAACTGATAATATCATATATTTACAGTGTTATTTACAGTGTTAACAGCAGACAGGGCCAAGAAACACCAGCGGTGCGGCTACAGCCGCAAAGGAGACCCCTGGTCGACGGAGACTTCACGGATCCTCCCCCTGAAACGCCAACCTGCCCTGCTTCAGGCCTGATGGTGGGTCCCTCAAACTCTAACACCCCTGTGGTGCCGACTCAGCTTTAATTTTTGTGGCAGAATCATTATATTTTCCCCCAATTTCCTGACTTCTAAACCAATTTTTCTCAGGCTTCACTTGGAAAAGACATGCAAATTTACCCAGAATAGCTAGGATTTCTATGTGTTCAGCTATTAACATACTGCAGATTAACCCACATTAAACAACTACTGAGTACCCAGGAGTAAGGCACTATTCAAGCCAACGAACCAGCTAGACTCTAGAAAAGTTTAAGACATTTAAAAATAACTCATGATTTACATTAGAAATATACAAGCAAGTTAAACATTATGATGTGAAACTATGAAAGAACTAATTTTCATAGTTTGAATCCACAGCAGACATACGTGAGCTCCCCTTACCTTATACTTCATCTTGGGACACGAGTGAATGTAGAAACCCATGTAGTAATAGCTGAGCTGAGGTGTCTTCTCATGAAGCTGCCTGGTGAAAGCAATTTCTCTGCCAAAAGAAGAATAAAGATGAAGATACAATTAATCTAGTTCCAATATTCAACGTACTGTGTAACCTGCTGACACACAATTGATAAAATTTGATACTAAGCTCTCAAAAACGTCCAAGTGTTGAAAGCATTTTAAAAACTCCGCGAGACGATTTTTACTAAAAGACTGTCAGGAAGATGCACAAAAGGCACCTGTGGTGTGCAGCACATATGAGCCGGAGCCTAAAGGGAAGTGGCTGTCGTCTGAGCAGGTGCCGAGTCAGGCACAGGGCCAGGGAGCCCATCCCACTCTGTATACTTTACTAACTGCGTCTTCCTTCCCACAGACAGACGCTGCTTTAATCCACTTACACCAGATCCATCTGACCTTTATGAAAACATACACAAAAGTGACAAGAAAAATAAATAAAGAACGTAATACTAAGGAACCACGAGTGGCTCTGACAGGAGCGCAAATGCATAAACTACGCAACAAAGGCATCCTGCAAACACGACGACTCCTTGCGCACTAGAGCAGGCGGGGCCCGGGACTACCACCAGCGCTGGCCTCAGGTCTAGAAGTGGGATTTCTAAACACCAGCGTAAGAGGCTACACAGCAACAGGTTATGTGTGCTATCACAACAGGGCTCCTGCTGATCTGTGAGGGACGTGCACAGACGAGGAACTACTGGAAGTTCTACCTGACCCGTCACAACTGTCTAAGGCTCTCAGGCACTCACCGTAGCGCAGAGTAGACGCCCAAGGACAGAAATGAGTAATCGGGATCGTAGTACAAATACACAGAGGACACACAATACGGAAGGATGTCGATCACCCCCACAGCAATGATCTTCCCATCGAGCCAGTACTGCTGGTGGAAGGAGCCGTAGCCACAGTCCGGTCCGTTAGGCGGGTTCTCTGGCTGTGAAACAGCAGACACGCAAACACAAGCAGTTTGTCATTTTTCTCTTTCTATCAAAAACCTTAGTAATGAATCTACTGTCCTACAGCTCCTCTCTGTGGCCTCCTTCCTCTGCAGTCCCGCCCTGCAAAGTGTTTTACGAGTAGAAACACTGACCAAGAAGGAAAACGAGAAATCAATTGAGAATGTTCAGCTTGTTTTAAAATCTGCCAGTAGGCAACATAAATCTTACAGGATGAGTAAATATCAAGCTGTATCTTTCTGTTCCACACAAAAGCGGGGAAGAAACCGTGTATGAGAAAAGGTGGAGAATGGACAGGGACAGGGCGGGGTGAGGAGACCTGTCCCGACACCCGGCTCCGACAAGGCGCCTGACTGCACCGTTCTTCCAGGGCAGTTCCTGTGTAGTACAAGGGGCTGTAACAGTCTTTCTAGCCAAGGGAAAACAGACCTATTTCCTCATCGTTACTTTAATGTAGCTGTAATCCCACAGAAAAAACTTAAAGTGTAACTATTTTTGTAAATAGTGACTTGAGTGATACTTCTCATTTCAAAATTCAGCATGATTCAAAATATAACTTGTTAAATGAAAACTACAAAGCAGCATAAAAAAAGCTGGCTAGTACTAAATGGATGCTCGTGTATGCAAATTAAAAGAAAGGCATTTAGGAGGTTTGGGGATCCCACGGGGAATGACGAGAGAAACCACCTTACTGACGGAGGCTGGGAGGGAAAGGTGCTGACCTAAGTAACCTCCTCGGGTCTGAAAGAATGAAGGCAACAGGAAATCTGCACGCAGCACCTGAGAACACTGCTTCCCAAGAGCACTGCAGGTGAACCATTCTGCTACTGAGCCCATCTGTGCTGGAACTAAACAGCAACGTAAACGGACGGCGGGTGGCAGAAGCCGGGTTTCCGCTGTGCGTGTGGGGATTTACAGACAGGAAGGGGGAGAGGCTAGCATGGCCCACGGGGTGATGGACCAGAGCTGGAGATAGGAGTACAAATTCTTGTTTAGTGTAACACAGACAGATGGTCACACACAGAAATACTTACAGGTGTGTATCTCACACACATGATCACACAAGGGTCAGTCACACCCATATATTTATTTGTTCTGTCAGATGGTAAAAGAAATGACACCCCAGTAGCAACAAGCACACCGAGGACCCAGATCTTGGTTTCTCCACTCTGCTGCAAGAGGAACCAGAAAAGAAACAAGAACCATTTCTCTTGGAGAAATGGCTGACTCCAGGATGGGGCGAGGTACGCAAGGTGAGCCTGGAGTATCTGTGGTGCCCGAAAGCAGGAAGTGCTCGGAAAAGAAAAGCCGGCCCACACCGCTGGGGCCCTATCAGAGGGCCCGGGGGCAAGGGAAGGAGCTCCCAATGGCCCGAGCCGAGATAACCTGGGCAACAAGATACAGTGGCCGTGGTTGTAACCCGAAGCGCACACTGAATATCCACGTTCACATCCGTCACAGAACAAATTAGTGAGGAAGGAGGACAACTTCCCATGAATCCAGAACGTGTGTGGACACCCCTCTTCCTAAGGGCAAGGGAGCCAAACTCCCTACTGCGTAAGTGTGGGCTGCACACGGCGATCACCTTCCAGAGCCCAGGACGGGAAGGGGAAAGAACCTGCACAGCTGCTCACCATCAGCAGCAAGTAAGAAAGGACTTACTAGGTGCCCCCAGCATCAGTAGTTTCTGTAACTTCCACTGTTGTAGTTACAATGTTGCTTGGGCAATAAATACATCTTTAAACTTTTATTTTTTTTAAATATGTATTTATTTTACAGAGAGGAAGGGGGGGAGAGAGAGAGAGAGAAACATCAATGATGAGAGAGAATCATTGATCGGCTGCCTCCTGCACGCTCCCTACTGGGGATCGAGCCCACAACCTGGGTATGTGCCCTGACCTGGAATTGAACCACAATCTCCTAGGTCATAGATTGATGCTCAACCACTGAGCTGCATCCAGCAGGGCCATCTTTAAACTTTTAAGAGCTTCCACTCATTCTAATAATTATGTCAAACCCAGGTTTCAGCATTTGCTGTCACATTTAGCTTTGCTGTTGAAAGTCACCATTTCCCTAGAAGCAAATACAGTTTCAAGAGAAGAGGTAAACAAGCAGAGGCATTAACCAAAAGGAAACAGGGAAGTGCACCAGCCTGCTAGAACTACACACCTGAAGTGACCCCTGCAGCTACACAACGTGAAGCCTAACAGCCTGTCTTAGAAACCGGGATACTCCAGTGAGAAAGAAACAAACTCCTCTCTTAGGGACTTTATAAAAACTGTCTTTCAGAGGAAGCCCTGAGGTAACAGGAACGCACTCCGCCTTTAGGCACAGCCCTGCAGGAGCCACGAGGCTGCGGCACAGGGACAGAGAAACTGTCAGCTCAGGAAGTGAAGGTGGAAGCTGCTGACGACCAGAAACCTCCCAGTCGAGGGCTCGCCAGACGCCTTTGAAATGAGTCTAAATTCTTCCATGACTTCAGTTTAGTGCATCCCTCTCGGTCACTAAATCTATTTGTGTATTTGTTCATTCATTAATTCAAAATTATGTGTCAAGGACACACGTACAGACTCGATAAGCACATTCTCATAAGTGAATGACCAGCGTGCTCTGTTACGCCCACATGTGGATCAGTCCCACTTGTGGTACCAGCTTGAAATTTTTCTTAAAACTGCAGTTACATCCCGGTTTCCAATATCCATCACTTCTCTCTCCCTGGGCTTCCCATTTAGTAACCTGTTTCCATGTGCTTCACTGGTCTGAATGGGCAATTTGTCCTACCACAGGCATTATTCCCAGCTCTCAATTTACGTGGAAGCCAGGGTTTTCCCACCTGCAAAGCACTTTATACAACTATGGGCTGCCCTAGTTACTCAGGAAAAACAGGCCACAGAAGAACTGACTCTGACCCCATTACGGCACAAAGGAAACCTAACATCCAGGAGTCGATTAAGGAATACAATCATAAAACCATGGAGTTATATAAGCTGGCCCAAGACAGTAATTTAACTTCTTTTAAAAACAATGTACAAATAAAAGCATCCTGCAGACTGTGAGCAAATTTGGGTAAGCTTTAGCTTTTGGTGTAAGGGGTCTGAACAGCACATCCTAAAAGATTATGTCCATGAAATTACATCAGTAGTAGCTCACTCATTTAACAGCAAAGTTATTTAAACAAGTAGCAGATAGCTTTAATTTCCTCATAAGTAATTTAACAGTCTGTCCTTCTCATGCCTGCAGTTTAAACAGATTTGGATATGTGAAAGAATACAAAGTTATTTCTCAGAAGTTCCTCAATTTCAAGGATTTAGCTGACAACAGGAAAAACATAATAAAGCTCACCACTTGCTACACAAAAGAAACCCGCCTCACACACTGGGAAGGACGCATGGCTTCGGTGATTAATGAGCTGTGCAGTACAGCACCAGAGGCACCACGCAGAGCCGCCACCAATATTAATAGGCCAGGTCAGGCCTCCAATCAAACTGCTCCCAAAGTCAGTGTGTATCTATCTACTCTGATAAAGCACACCTGTCCCCCGACCCATCTGCCTCCACACCTCAGTTATGCTTAAAACAAGCACTACAGAGACTCAAAGCAACAGACAGAGGGTGAGTCATCTACCAGGCACCAGAGGTGACGCCGGGGGAAGGGGGAGTTCAAGGGCAGGACCAGCAAAAGTCTGCAGGGGCGCTGAGAGCAGGGCCTGTGTTCTCCTTCCTTCTAAGGCATCCAAAAGTACCTCCCCAAAACACAACTGTTCACACACAAATCTACAATTAGACAACTGGTGTCTGAATTTTTTTTAACAGTTCACAGAGGCCCCCAAAGGTAGTCTTTTTAAGCCCCTGATTAAGGGCATGCATTGTTTCACAGCAACTTATTCCTTGTGTCGCCTTTTGTTAATAGTTTTATGAAACATTGTATAAACTAAACTTTGGATTCATTTTAAAAATAGAAACCCGAAGGTGTGTTAAACCACTGTGGCATCAAAATCTACACTCTCTCTTTAAAAAAACAAGCACTAAATTTGAAAATTTGAAATAGTCCATAAAAGGAAGTAAGAGGTTAAGTTGAAAACTGCCTTTACCAACGCTCATGGCTAACATACCACACAGTTTTGTGTAAGTGACTTAAAAATCAAATGCAACCAGTTCCTAATTTTCTGGCAGTCAGTACTCTGAAGAACCGAATTAAACAACATTATGAAGTAAGCTGATTACAGTACATTCATATGAGCAATTGCTGTGTAGTAATTAAAGACTATTTTTCCCAAGACTTTTTAGTAATATTATGAACATTTCTCCAACTTAAGTAAAAATTTAACACTGTGAAATGGGAGCTATGATCCCAATCATATGAAAAATCACTGGTGTCCTTCAAT
Organism: Miniopterus natalensis; assembly: GCF_054644295.1. NCBI lineage: Eukaryota > Metazoa > Chordata > Mammalia > Chiroptera > Miniopteridae > Miniopterus > Miniopterus natalensis. Next base: position 58,852,639 of record NC_142094.1, on the reverse strand, counting down.
AGTGCAGTTCTGGCCTTGATTTTCTATTGTCTGGGTTATTTTAACATTTGGTTGGGGCAGAGGTTATGTGCCCAGCGGAACAAATAACCCAAAACATTAGTTTAATGCCCGTAAGAGAATTGTTTTTATCTAACAGCCAGCTATCTCATCTCAACCTTTTATTAAATTGCTTGTACATATGTGTGTACTCATTGTAATTAACAGACTTGGCGAAGGCCAGGAAGCCAATTTAGGGAAATGCTAAGAAGGAATTCCCAACTTTCGGCTGAGGGCTTCTCTCATTGGACACTGCTCTGTGGTACACTGTGTTAAAACACAATCACAATATATTAACATGTTCTGTTCAACATCATTTTGTTCCAGCTCAGAGGGAGGGTGCTACTGGCACCTACTGGGTGTAAGTCAGAAATACTGCTAAGCATCATGCAATGCACAGGACAGCACCCACAGAAACGACTGAACTGATCCGTGTCAACAGTGCCATGGCCAGGAAACCTCGCTCTAGTGTTTACAGACCACATCTCAAACTCATCACGGCCCTCCCTCCGATGATGTTACATCACTTCATGTAACACAAGTCTTAGAGCAGTGTCATTCGTCTACTCCTTCTCTCTCGTATTGTCGTCTCATTCAAGCAGCTGTGACACTGAGCTTAACTCATCTGCCTCTCCAGGCTCAACTTTCTTCATAAGAAAGTGGGGACTATCTTCCTCAGAGACATTCTGTAAGAACTGAAACATAGCAAGCTGAGAGCTTAGCACTACGGGTGCTAGCTTCTCAGTAAGTTATAATAATTGTAAGTGAAGGATATTTTAACTGACCTGAAATGAAGGACTAGGAACATCTGAAGAGAAATCTCAGTAACCTGCAGTCACACAGGTTCATTTTTCCTTACAAAGGCCGGTCCTGTGGCTGTCCACCTCCAAAATGACAGAGACTGCCCCCTACTGGGCTGGCTGGCAGAGCTCAACTCAAGAGAATTTCAAGAATCTCTCAGCCTCTGATATATAATCCCTTTTATTTACCTACGTTTAATTGAAGACATCTGTAGGTGGTGCCACACAAAATGTAATTCAGACTTAGAAATGTCAATAAAAACGTCGGTGAGGGAGAGGCCCAATGTAAACCTAGCAGGGAGTACACATCAGCAGCACAGAGCCCACAAAATTAGGAGTAGAATGGAAATATGTTGCCTGACTTGACGAGGTGATAAAAGCTCTTTTCCCATAAAGCTTAATGAGCTCTATTAGTCTTCAGCTTACAGGAATGTAAAAGGGTCAGCCCCACCGAGGGAAGTAACAGACTCTCCACACATGGCTCCATTCAAATGACAGCGGCTCACATTACTGATACAGTTACTATAACCTGACAATTTCGCTAGATTCACAGGGTGGCTAACTGTTTAGGACTTACAACAAAGGGACATGGTTCATTCGCAGCAGCTTTTGTGGACAAAGTGAAATTTAAAGTCTCCTTCATTTTCAACGGCACGTCTCAGGTATGTCAGTCTCTACCAGAATTATTTTTCTTTTATCCAAAATTAGCAAAGGTGTTCCAGTATTTACCATATTTGCAATTTTTCTTCTCCAGCTAAAACACAAGCTTAGTGGCAAAAATTAAACATTTAGAGACTTAAACATTCTCCTGCTTAAGCTTTGCTCTGGCTCTCAGGCTCTGCAGGGGCAAAGGAACAGAGTGCTGAGTTCAGTGTCGTGGAGACTGGGGGGTAGCAGCCAATAATGACATCAGCAGGTGGCCCCTGTGAAACTCCAGGCTGGAAAAATATCAAGAGAAAACTCTCAGCTATTTCCCAAATACCTTAAGGTAAGAAAAGGGCACAATCTCCCAGAGAGTGAGAACGTTTCTGTCTTGTTACCTATGCTGCATCCCCAGAGTCTAAAATAACTGCTGGCACATGGTAGGGACTCATAATGAGTATTTGCTGCTTGAATGCCTACACACATTCATTCATGAACTGAATTAATTAGCTCATAAACAAATAAATGCTCATGTTCTTTTCTTTTGTCCCAAGTCTCCTCGTGGCCCCTGCTACTCTGTAGAGCGGGGTTGTCTGGTAAGGCTGAGATGCTGTTACAAAGGAGGGGTCACCAGAGAAATGGCCTGGGCCTTCCCTGCTAGCGCTTAGGAACACTTGTCCCCCGGCCTCCAATTTCCTGCAGGGAAACTTCCAGGAAGTATTGTTCTTAAGGAGCAACTGCTCAAGAGACAGAGGTCAACACAAGGTTACCATGTCAACGACACTGAGTTGAGTAAAAAAACTCAAATTGACTTTGAAATACTGGGCGACTCCCAAAAATCTGATTGGCATGAATTAGGGATAAGCAGGAAACCTAGAAATAAATATTAGCAGAAAACCACAATCAAGACAAAATTTATTTTAAAAGCCCTCTGGTCAAAGTACTGATAATATACAGAATATATCATCAGTAATTCAAGTACTATAAACTGACAGTTGGTCATACTAATACTGGTTATAGATGCTGCTTGCACACTTAGACCACTGATTCCGAGCAAGACCAAATGTCTCCACATCAAGACAGGTCCATGTATTCCCAATAACTGTAGGCATTATATAGTATTTTAACATTCTTAACATTGAGGCAAACCTATGAGAAGAAGTTTTTAGAAGTATTTTAAGATGTATTTGTCAGCTAAAATGTTTAAAGGACAATGCTTTACTTATCTATGCGCCCCCCAACCTCACAGTGACTGCAACAGGCTGGGGGTTAAAGGTTCACACAGTCGGATGACCAGCAGAATCACACTCTCCACAGCAGAGGAGGAGAAATATGGGAGCCATTCTAAAAGTGACATTTCAAACTATTTTTAAAACGTCACAGAAAAGCTTTTATGTATATGTGTATATTTGTACACATACATATATATGTATCTCATATTAAAGACCTATACAAATACATTTCCTATTCTTACATTCTTAAAGGCAGAATTATGCTCTGGATAAGTGATTATGTGTGTTAATATGTATATTTTACTTTTGTAACTACTAACTAGAAGGAAATCAACTGCTTTGTAGTCATGCAAGCAGCTACCTAAAATTATTTGGCCTAGTAAATGAATTCCCACAGCAAAACCGCAAACTTTCCCTGTTTGGACGAGTGAATAGGGAGCATTGTTCACTTGTCAAGTCCTTGCGAGGAGGCCATAAAACGTGGGGCTCCTTGGACTTCATGGGAAAAGCAGACCTAAAAAACAACTGCTAGAGACCGCTGGCGCTCGCGACAAGATTATTCCTATCACAGGAGCTTTGCACTCACTAAACTGTGCTTAACTCGTTGTAGGTAAATTTCTCAATACTCTTGGGAAATTAAAGCAGCTTTTACTTATACTAAGGCCAGTGAGTGAGCTCTTACCTCCAGAGGCGAGGTGCAAAGGAATCCCGTGAACTGCAGTCACAGTTGAATAGAATCCGGTCCATCCCATAAACAGGCAGCAGGAGAGAACAAGAAAGGGAAGGTTATTGACTGTTTAATGGCATTCAAAAGGCTGGGGCCTACTGAGGGCGTGAGCGCACTTTTCTGTGCTCTGGACGGGTTACACAGCGCATGAGAGCGTGGTTTTATATTTTATGAAGACTTTTAGGTTCACTTTAGGTGCTCTTACTGAAAAATTGGAACTGCCACCTTTCCAGTTCTGTTGATCACGTGGCAGAGTTAGGTATTTATAAACCAGAACATGCCTAGATACATGAGTGTCTGGTTCGTTTGCATAACTGAAGGGAATGTCAGTCTGATACAGTGAATACTTTTTAAACATAACTTATTTTCAAATACAGAGACTAACAAGAGGGGAAAACGAAGCTGAAAGTGTCTGTAAGTTCGTCTGTAACTACCACGCTCAATGCCTAGTTGGTCTAACCAACAGCAGAAGGAAAGCATCTATCCTACTTCACACGCTGTGGATACAGGACTCAACCCCCCACCCCCCTCCCCCACCCGGGGCAGGCTGACCCAGGATCCGAGAGCAGACCTGCCCTGGCGCCAGGCCGCCACCTGGTGGCCATAGTCACACAACAGACCCGTGTTCTACTACCTCCTGCTTCTCCACAAGGTCAGAATGGACACGCTGTGATTTTTCCCTTTCATGACCACATTTACTGCCTAATCATGTCTGAATGTAAGATAAACCTTCCCCCAAACAAGCACCCATCAGAAGGGCAGGTCTCCTTACATTTAAATTGCTCATAGGAAGTTCTCTGTACTAACTTAGAAAAGTTTCCATGAAGGCACAGGAGCCTGAAATAGGCTCAATCGCTGCAAGTCTTAAATTTATACAAAATCACCTGATGGAATCAGACAAAGTATTATTGATAAAAGGGCATAATTTCAGGGACTTGTTCTCAAATAATTCAACAAAGTCGCAAGGGGAAATAAGGCTAAGAGTTGACAGTGTTGACGCTGGGCATGTAAGGGGCTGACCATTCTATCATCTTCATGTGAAGGCTTGACATTTCCATTTTAAAGTTTCTTGTAAAGTAAAAATCATTCAGATTACTTTTCAGACTTACTTATTAATCCTAGGACTATGTCTTTCAAATATGTGAACTTCTTTCAAAAAAACCTTTTAACCTAAAAACTTCTCTTAAAAAAGATTTATTCATTTTTAAAGCCTTTTAAAGATTTCTGTTAAAAAGAAATGGTAACATTGTGAACATCATGATTGTCTACAAACAGATAGAGAAAAGCTGTCCTGACATTAGTTGGGTATTTGTGGATAATCTCCATAAACTTCATGCACAACCTCAGTGCTGTTTTAAACAATCTCAAAGGAAGGAAGGTGATGTGCTTGCTCCACAGCTTCTGCCAGGAGAGGGATGAGATCTCACGCCATCCCATGTTCCGTCCCACCCAAGACGTGAACATCCCTGTGTCCAGCACATCCAGGCCATATATGCCCCTCAGTTATCAGACTGGTTACGAAGGAGACCAAACTCACATAACTTATTATAGCATATAACTGCACTATATCATTATTATTGTTGTCAATCTCTTATGTGCCTAATCAATAAACTGAGCTTTTCACAGGTATGCAGGTATAGGGTTCCGTGCACCAAGGCAGGCGAGTAAGGAGCACGCAGGGGCCTCTGCTGACTCAGCCCGACGACAACAGACACACACTACAGTCAGGTTCCTGGACAGGACACTGAGTAAGAACCTGCCCTTTTCCTGAGGATTTAGAATGTCCACATGTATAACTCACTTTCATAAACACTCAGTAACCTACATTGAAAATGCAGAGTAATATACACTCCACTCAGCAGGTGAAAATGGCCTAAGAAAGTTACAGTTATGCTTCACAGACCACCTCATCCACACAGGAGGAAATGAAGGTACCTCGGTCTTCCCACATTCATCGGGTGGATCCTGGTGTATGGCCATTTGATACTTGACATACAAAGAGAAGGACTGGCTGAAGGACGACTTGAACTCTGGGTCCTCAAAGGAGACAGGTACTAACCTCACCTTCAGAGCAAGGAAGATACAAGCAAATGCTATTGAAACGCCTCCACCTGATGACATGCTTCTGAAGGTGAGGCCAGAGTAGGATCTCCGCAAATCCACTTCCAAAGCTCAGCACTGGCATTTTCCAGGAAACGAGTAAGCCCCGGAACGAGCTGACTGGCACAGAACCCGAAGCACTCGCTTTATACTAGTATCTTTGAAAATCTTAACTCCTAAGGGCCAAGACAATGTATTTTTCTTTTGTTTTGGCTTTTCCTCTACCAACCTATTGTGGTTTTCTGCACACCCTAGAGTCAGTATTGCGGCTAACGGTCACGGTCACGGCCACTACTTCTGTCACCACGACATAGTGTTTTAAGCTTTTCCCTTCCAGATTTTTCCTGGGTAATTTGACTTATAAAATTATAAGCAAATGAGGACTTCTGTTCAAATGTTCTATCTCACTTTTCTAGTCCCCTCAGTTGAGCATGGACAGAGTGAGGTAGCTATGAGCCCCTCTACACATGACCTGAAATAGGGAGAAAGTGTATAGACCGTGCTGTGCCAAGTGTGTCCACTGTGAAGAGTAAAGGATTTTGCATTTTTCTCATAAACACTTTTACTTAGACCTCTATTACTTTTAGATGAATGCATCTGAATGATTTTAAATAAAGATAATTCATTTTATGTGACTTTTCCGCTTTGAAGTTATACATGTCTGGCACTAGGTAGAATCTGCACTTTCAGAATGTCCATTAATCCAGCTCTATCTCTCTGTAGATATGCTGCAAACTGAATGTAAGTAAAATGTAGCACAAGTAAACCGAGAATTCAAAGTGGCGTCGGGTGGAAGGGAAAGTTCCGTGTGCACAGAAGACTGAGCTTGGCCTGCTGACCTGGCTGACAGTTGGCTCATCGGGCGAGTGGCTGTGAATAGCCATCTGGTAGCGTTTATAGACCTGGTACGACTCCAGCATTGTGGCTTTGAACTGAGAACTTGGTGGAGATGATCTCACAACCCTCACCTTCAGAAGGAGTTAAAAACAATGCTCGTTAATTCATCAGTTTAGTCCATGGAGTACATATCAACAGTTACTCCCCCCCAAAAAGGACCAAATGTTCCGATACAAATATTAATGCACAAACATAGAATATTTTAACATTAAAAATCTACCAGTTAGTAAATAAACTTAAGTTATTTCTCCGACTTAGAGACCCATGAAGGAGGCAGAGAATCCTGTCCCAAATCTGCAACTACAGTCTATGACCCAATAACATAAGCTGCATCTCCTGTAAAATGACAGAATGCTCCTGGCACTCCAGATACAGACGACAAATAAAACACTCTTTAATCTCAGCTGCGTGCACCTCGCCTGCAGTAAATCAGTCGGAAAGGCTGCCACGTGAATACATTTTCTGGACACTGTCCTGCGGGCTGCTGACCCTAACTTACCACCTTTCCTTTAGAAAGACATTAAGCAAAGGACCAAGACTCTGAGTCACATTTCCTCTCCTCAAATCTTAATGTCACTGTCTTGCTCAGTAGATGACTTAACCTCTCTGTGCCTTAGTTTGCTCATGTAAAATGAGGAGTTAAAACTGTAATTGCAAACATGGCTAACGTTTATTTTACCACTATTTATTTACTAACCAGTTAAAATGGTTAGCAAAACAAGACAGTGAAACAGAAAATCAAAAGCAACGTAATAAAAAGGCATAACTGGAAGCTTGACGTATGCCTCGGGAAGCCATTCCCTGTGAAGGAAGAGCGACACCCAGTGGACAAGTCTCGATCCGTCCAGGTGCCACTACGTTAAGAAGTAAAAGCTGCCACTGGGCTACTGGTGGGTGTGCCCGGTTCCCTGAGTGCATTACTATTCACCATCAAACGATAAATGACTCGTCACAAAATACTTTAAGTGGCGTGTTAATTCCCTTTTTACAATTTGGGAAGGAGAAACATGAATAACGAAATCAGAATAGCCAAGAAGTTGTAAGAGTGAAAGCTGTTAAAAACACGTCCGACAACATGTACTGTCCTAAGGTTTACACTGTGTCAAAGTTAACTTTTAATGTAAAATCTTTAGTGATGAGTGACGATCTTAGGTGATATTAAGCTATAAATTCAAAGGCCGACTAATTGCAAATCATGTGAGAATATGATATTATGGCTAATGTTTTAGAAAGAAAACTCATAAATACCAAATGAATACTGAATAATCTAAACTTAATCTGGACTGTAAATCAATTTGGGAAAAACAACAGGAATGCTCTAAAAGTATTCACACTGTGCTAAACTGGTTTGGGGAATTAATGAGAAGTTTATTAAAGTAAAACAACTTAGTACCGTCTGGTTGATCCCTAACTGCTGGCTTGCATATGTAATGCTATCTGCTGCCTGGATCAAGGTCAGAATGTCAGAGCAGCCCAGTGACACGGTGCCTAGCGGGATCTGTTATCCTTCACTCTCTAAACCAAAAGTGCCAAAATGAGATTTAAATGGTGTTTATTTCTTTTTCACTTTAACTACTAAATTTCAGAGGTGCAAAAAGCCAGAGTACTCTGCGCATCATTACATACTAAACCTGGAACTGTTTTCCCAACTTTAGTCAAACTGCCTACTTTTTTCATCTTAAAAGTCTCTCTCAAGTAGCAGCTGACTTAGTAAATACAAGTGCTGCTCCATCCCAGTTCACTTTAATTCCCTGTCGTTTAAACAGCAACGTGTCGGTGGATCGATATAGCCTCAAGTGAAGATACACAAGTTACTCAACAACAAAAACAGTAAGACAAACCAAAACATTGCATGTTCTCCGAAGTACCTCTAACTTGTGAGACGCGTTCTCTGGCAGAGACTCGAAGATGAAGTCTTCGAGGGATCTGGGCTGGCCGGGCTTAGCCTTTGGAGGGCGCGGAGCAGGCGGTGCACAGGGAGCTGGGAAGCCCTCGGGCCCCCCAGCTGGGCCCTGCTGCGCGGCCTTCAGCCTCTTCTTCTCTCTCCGGATCACCTTCGCTTTTCGACATGGAGGCTTACTCAGATCTGGCCCCCTGCCTGAAGAGAATTCCAGAATATTAGGCCAATCACATCCGACTCTGGAAACGTTTTCTCAAAAGTCTCCCAGATTCCACAGGGTAAGTGCGGGATCCCAAACACTAGCTAGCTATGGGGCAGACATTTAAGAGGGCCCCGAGTGCAGCTGTAAGTCCATCACAAAACTACCCCAGAAGCAGGAACTGCCACAGGAAGTAAAGAGGCACAGAACTTTTCAGGCAGGTTGTGCTCGAAAATCTCCATTCTTAAAAAATGTAGTAGAAAGAACATAACCAAATACCTCCTGCTCCAGGACACGCTGCCCCCAGCCCATCTTTCTGAAAGCACTGGTGACAGACATGCTCAGCCACCGGGTGCAAGCACTGACCCCAGACACACTGCGGCAGGCTTCGATGAAAGAACACCCTAGCGTGGTTGAAAGTACGTCTCTCCACATCTAACTGAGGACTCATATTATTTGGCTCTAGTTAATCACAGTTCTGTATTAATCAAACCTCTTTAAAAGATAAAAATTTAAAGATTATATGCCAAAACTTTTCGTGAGGATCATCAATCATGAGTCAATGACTGTTTCAGATGAGGGGGGCGTACATGGAAGTTCATTATAATATTCAGTCTTCATGTCTCTGTTTGAAATTCTCCAAAATGGATTTTTATAACCAATACACAGATAATTTTTGTAATAAAAATTAAAAATAAAAGAACTAACCCTATCGCTCGAGACAGTAAAATTTGAAAGAAATGATCTAGCTCATTCAAAATACTTTATTGGGTTATTCTTATTATTAGGATGAAATCTCAGACCGTCAATTAAAAGCCATGGAAGCCTTACATTAAAAAAACACACAAAACTATTCAATAGAAACGCAAAGTTTTCTGTGCTTTTATATGTGTAACAAAGAAAAACTAAAGTAGTACTAAAAACCTCTCCCTTGGATCATTTTGTATAAATAAATGTAAGAACAAATTCAAGAAATGAAGCATAATAACCATCCAAATTATTTTATGGAATTTTAAAAGAATTGTATACACACACGTACACACGTGCACAAACACATAATAAACCCACTTAATGCTGAATAAAAATTTCAAATCTATTTCTTTTATAAGTGAAAACATGGAAAACAAATCTTACCTTATTAAAGGTGAAGTTAAATATCAAATAAAGTTTTTTTATGACATAAAGAAATCTAATAATAAACTGAAGAATTTTAGGATGTCTGCACTTTGGACATAAGACCTAAAATTTACTTTGTCTCAGTTAATACCAAAAATGAAAGTGTTTAGCATATCTTCTCACTGACAAAAATTTGGTTCTCAAACCTGTAGTAAGAGGAGTTGGGCCTCTTATAAAACGTAGTTGGGGATAACAAGGCTGTTCTTTCAGGCTTATTAAAGGACATAGTTTAGTAAGATATGACTTGTCCACCTAAACCCAGGTAGTGGGTTGTGTAAAACAGATCTAGTTTATAGGTTTCACAGTAATTCACATTTCCAGCTGATGAGGACCCAGGGGCAGGATCTCAAGCACAGAGAAGCACGCACTGTGACTTTACACGGCCTGAAGATGACTCCACTACCTGGCTTAGGAGCCGGATGCACTTCAACTGAGTGGGACGGCTCCCCGGAGCCCAACTCCTTTTTCTCCTGTGACTGAATTAACGCCTTAGGTTCTTCTTTCTCTGTGCTTTTTCCTCTCGTCTTCTCTTCCCTCTCTAAACTCTCTCTGAGATTATCACCGAGCTTTTTCAGGTCACACTGGATATCCAATTTATTTATTAACGCCATGTCACCAGCCACGGCATCCTCCATGCTGGGCTCCATAGGCTCGTCTACAAATCAAACAAATCAAAGTCCATCAGCCAGATACAGTTAAGACACACAAAGGAAAAAGATGTCCCTTTCACCCAATGTGGCAGGAACTACTGTGTCCACAGTCCATCCTCATGTCCCGCAGAGAAGCAGAGCTGCAGGCGGGGCCGGGGCAGCAGAGCAGGGGAAGGGCTGCCAGTCCCTTTGCAAGTGTAACCACATTCCCACCAGCAAAATACAGCCAAGTCGAGAGGTCCAATTTTACCTGCTTGTTTTAAAGGAAATTTGTACCATGAACTTCCACCCCTCCCCTTGGAAAAAAACATCATTTTAAAGTAAACAGCTTTTAGACCCTCATCTCACCATCACAATTTCCTTTGGAAATTTCCCCGTTAGCCAGAAATTTCAACATTTTTTTCAAAACCTTCTTGTGAGATTTTGATGGCTGGAACTGTAAAGATCGGCACCTAGGAAAGCAAAATAAATATTTAAAAAGTGAACTCAAACTCTGAAGAAATGAAACCAGTTATGGGCAGTACCCAGTACCACGAGGCAAAACTTGAATGTGAGCACTGTGCCAGTTACACTGCAGAACAAGGAAAGCCCTGAGCTAAAACCTATAAAAATTTGATATCTAAAAGTAATGAGTATTTACCAATATTTTCCCAACATTTCATGAAATCACTCACTACACTGCCAAATAAAGAGGGTATTTTTCCATGTATTTACACACGAGCCAATCACACATCACTGAAGCTGCAGATCAGCACATGAGCACAGCACCAGCATGTGGGAAGATAACAGAAAAGCGCAGCTCATCGGCTCTTCCTTACGCAGACATCTACCAAGAACGAGAACTGACTTAAAACAAGCAGGACTCTACTAAAGAATTACACACAACCCTCGTATTGTAGAGCCGCTTCCTACGAACCCGAACTCTTACCTTATTGTGTACTGAGGACAACATGTTTGATTCATCACGGGCTTGTACACGTATTTCCCACTTCTAAAATTATAAAACAGTTTTGTTAATTTCTCATATACACCAAAGTAGATTAGTATAAAAGCACAAACTTAAGTTGGATAAAAGCCTAATCAAGAGTAAAAACACTCTAGGTTTCGTTACTCTCCCTGAGCTAAATCACCTTGCAAGGTGGGCATTCTGACGAGAGGCCAGGCTTTCCCCGCTAGACCTTCACCTGTATGCTCCAAAGCTAATCCCGTCACCTTCGCACCAGCACCTGCAATCCCTTCCATGCCTGACAACTGCCAAACTCCTCAATACCCGGGTAGAGAAAACTGCCCAGGATGCTGTGGGACTGGTGGACGCTGCTGCCTAAGACCTCCACGCTTGGGGGTTCCACGTGCAACAGCACAAAGTACCCCCACACCAACCTGTTCCTCGCATGCTTTCTAGATCTCAGTTAGTGGCAGAACCATACATTGTGGGCTGAATTTTGTTAACTCTAACCCCCAGCACCTCAGAATGTGACTGTATTTGGAGATAAGACCTTTAAAGAGGTGACTGGGTTAAAAAAAAAGCTGTTAAGATGAGCCCTAATCCAATCTGATACGAGTCCTTACAAGAAAACTGGCCCAGCGGGCCTGGCTCAGTGGTTGAGTATCAACCTACAATCCAGGAGATGGCAGTTCGATTCCTGGTCAGGGCACATGCCAGGGTTGTGGGCTCCATCCCCAGTCGGGGGCATGCAGAAGGCAGTTGATCAGTGACTCTCATCATTGATGTTTCTCTCCTCTCTCTCTCTCTCTCCCCCCCCTCCTCTCTCTGAAATCAATAAAGATATATAAAAAAAGAAAAAGAAAACTGGAAACACAAAAAGACTTGAGGCACCAGGGATATGCAAGCACAGAGAAAAGACCACGTGAGGACACAAGAAGGCAGCCATGTACAAGCCACGGAGAGAGGCCTCAGGAGACACCAAAGCTCTGGACACCTTGATTCTGGGCCTCCAGGACTATGAGAAAACAGATTTTTCTTGTTTAAACTGTCCCATCTGCAGTATCTTGTTATGGCAGCCCCAACACACACTCAGGAGTTCAGTTCCCCAGCCAGGAACCTAGGAGTCATCTTGGACTCTTCCCTCTAATGTAGCTCTCTCTCCAGTTAGCAGGCTTTCCACTGCTAAAATGAATCTTCAATCTCCTCTCTCTCGCCACTGCTATTGATGACAATGGCAGGCCTCACCCGCCTCCTGTCCCAGCGCTGCAATCATCTCTGGAACTGGTCTTCTCCCTCCAGGATCACCCCCCGAACACTCTTCTATTACGTAAAACAATTTCTTAGCACAAATTCCACCGCATTCTGTGCGACATAAAAGCCTTCTGCAGCCCCCTTCCACCTTTAAAAAGGCTCCTATCACGGCACACAAAGTCCCTTAGCACCTGGCCTGATTCTGCTTTTGGAACTCGGCTGTTATTAAGTTTAAGTCATGAGGTTTCACTGCTACGCTTAATCCCATGTTTCCTGGGGACCAACCAGCACAGGGCACGTAACACTGCTCATACTACTTATGTAGGGAGCTTTACTTTAAAATCATGCATGTAGAAATAACTACCAAAAAACCTTAGCCATCAAAGGCAACGTGTGGACCTTAATGGAACCCTGACTCAAATAAGCCAACTGTTAAAAAAAAAAAAAGATGTTTTGAGACACAGAGAAAATCTAATCAAAACTAGGTAACAGGTGACATCAAAGAATTACTAATTTTGTAAAGTTGTGGATATGTTACAAAGAAAAAGAACCCTTCCGTCCTAGAGACCACACGTATTACAGGCATGACACCTGACCCTGGCTTTGAATTATCTTGTGGGGGGGATGGAAGTGCCTTGGTCTGCTCAGGCTGCTATCACAAGATGCCAGGGACTGGGTGGCTTCTAAACACAGGTGCTGGTTCCCCACAGCTCTGCGGCTAGAACGCCCAGGATCCAGGCGCCAGCGGGTCTGGGGTCTCTGAAGACAAGCTTCCCGGTTCCTCTCTTCACTGCGCCCTCACAAGGGGGGGCAAGGGGGCTCCTTCATGAAGGCGCTCATCCCACCCACGAGGGCTCCATCTCCATGCTGAACCACCTCCCCAAAAGCCCCTCGTCCACACACCAGCACCACGGGAGTCAGGCTGAACAGTAAACGCTGGTGGGACACACTGCAGGGAGCAAGAGCGTTTGATGAAACAGGACAAACTGTTAACTGAGTGCTGAAGCTCGGCGATGAGACACGGGGTTCATCACAACGAGCTCTGTGTCTGCGTATTGGAAGTTGCCCTAATAGTCGTCCTTAAAATGAGAGAGAACAAAATCATTACACGAAATAACTTAAAATCCCCTCCACCTCTCTCCAGCGGCAGGAAAGCGGTGTGGCGGACCCGCCGGCGCCCGGGCTGAGGCCGGGCCTGAGTCTGGGGTCCTGGCCCCCCCCCCCGCCCGGCGCTCACCTCCGCCAGCCGCGGTCCACCAGGTCCTGGTAGTCCTGCACGGTCATCGAGTGCGCCCACATGCCTGCGGGGCGGGACGAGCGTCAGCAGCCGGCCGCGCCCTGCTCACAACGCAAAGCGGCGTTTTCCAAACGCAGACAGCGCGGAGGAAACCCGGCTCCCGCGGGGAAGGGGTTCCCGTCTGTGCCACCGGCTGGTTTCCCGCGACAGGTGACACAAGGTCAAGACGCGGCACAGTCGCCTTCGCTTAAACATAAACACGCGTGGGAGTGATTCCCTTGAATTCGGGGCCGGCCAACGGTCTCCATGACACAAACTCCGCTCCCCGAGGCAACCGGGGCGCGCCGCACCCCTAAACACGACATCCCGACGGCTACTGGGCGGGGCGCTCGGGACATCAGCGGGAGCGGTTCCTGCGCAGGCAAGTCCTCCCGGTTTCCGTGCCGCTCACGGCGCGGCCCTGAGCACCGAGAACGGACGGACGCGCGGCGCCGCTCTGAGCTCCGAGAACGGACGGACGCGCGGCGCCGCTCTGAGCTCCGAGAACGGACGGGGACGCGCGGCGCCGCTCTGAGCTCCGAGAACCGGACGGACGCGCGGCGCCGCTCTGAGCTCCGAGAACGGACGGACGCTTGGTGCCGCTCTGAGCTCCGAGAACGGACGGACGCGCGGTGCCGCTCTGAGCTCCGAGAACCGGACGGACGCGCGGTGCCGCTCTGAGCTCCGAGAACGGACGGACGCGCGGCGCCGCTCCTCCCGAGCGGGGAGCCGGGAGAGGCCCAGGGGCTCGGACCAGGAGCCACGGCCCGCGCGGCGCCCACAGGGTGGAAGAGTCACGAAGACGGGCGGGGAGTCGGGAGCCCGTTTAGCTGAGGGCGGGGAACGCGCCTCCCGCGGGGCAGCGGCTCACCGGGCGGGGGGAGGGGGACGGTCCGGAGCCGGGAGCCCGGAGCGCCCAGGCCCCCGCCCCCCCCCCCCCCCCCCCCCCGGGAAGGGACCAAGGCCCCGCCGGCCCCTGGGCTGTGACGACCAGTGGGGCCCGGGTTCTGCGGCCGCTCTGAGGGTCCCGCACAGGCGCAGACACGGACCCCACGCGAAGCGGCCACTCCCCCCTCCCCCCCCCCGCACGCTTTCCAGGGCGGCTCCCAGACCCGCGAACTATCCACGGCGGACACTTAACGCGGCTCCTTCCTCACTCTCGGCGCCGCGACGGCCCCGCGTCCGGCAGGCGCGGGAGGACCGGGCGCCCGCCGAGGCCCAGCCCGGCCCCGGCCACCGAGGCGCAAGGCGGGCTCCCCCACGGGGCGTCCAGCCGGGGCGCTCGCGGGCGCCCGGCCCTCAGCGCGGCGCGGTGCCCGGCTCCCTCCCGCCCGCCTTAGCCCCGCCCACAGCGGCCTTGGCCCCGCCCCATCCGCCTTAGCCCCGCCCACAGCAGCCTTAGCCCCGCCCCGCCCGCCGGCGTCAGCAGCGCCCTTCCCCAGAGAACCGCCCGCTGGCGCCCGGCGGAGCCGGTTCCCACGCCCCGCGCGGGCCGGGAGGTGACCCGCGCTGTTCACACGGGCCTCCCTCGGGAACCCGCCGGCGCGGCAGGAAACACGCTGCGGGCGGGCCCTCGGGCCGCGAGGCGGGAGGCGACCCCGGGAGCGCCCGGGAAGATTCTGAATCCCCGCGCTCCGGGGGCTCCGGTGTGCTCCCCGAGACGTTCCGTTCGCGACGCCCGAGCACCTGCGCGCCCGCGCGCCGTCCACGCTCACGGCGCCCCGCACTCGCTGCCCCGCCCGGCCGCACTCGCCGTGCGGGTGCTGCCCCGCCCGCGGCGGGCCCCGGGTCAGCCCGCGTCACTGACAGCACAGCGCGCCCGGAGCGGGTGCGGGCCCCGCCCACCCGGCGGCAGCATCCGCCCCATCGGCTTCCACACCTGCCGCTGCGAGCGCGTCGCCGCCTCGCGGTCCCAGCCCCGAGTGAAGCACCTGCGCCCGGAGCCTCGCTGCTGGACCGTGCGAGGGGCTCTGCGTGCTGACGGCCACAGGGGGGGCGTCCGCGCCGCCCGCGCCCGCACCGCCTGCACCCGCACACCCTCCGCCTGCACTCGCACCGCCTGCACCCGCACTCCCCGCACCCGCGCCGCCTGCACCCGCACTCCCTGCATCCGCGCCGCCTGCACCCGCACTCCCTCCGCCTGCACCCGCACTCCCTGCACCCGCACTCCCAGCACCTGCAAACCCTCGGGCCGGTCGGCAGAGCCGCGTCCCCGGAGCCCCGAGGCCGCCCTCAGCCACGGTGACCCCAACACCCCAAGACCGCGCGGAGCCCCGAGGCCGCCGGCCCGCCCTGCCGCCGCCGGGCCGCTCACCATTGGAGCGACTGCCCGCCTCGTTCTTGCAGTAGCCGCAGCGGTAGAAGTCCTCGCCCTCGAAGTACTCCACGATGCTGGACGGGAGGGCGGCGCGCGAAGCCATGGCCCGGCCCGGAACGCGGCGCACCGGCCCGCTCGCCCCACAGTGCACCGCGCCGCCCCACACTGCACCGCGCCGCCCACCGCCCAGACGCGCGCGCGCGGCGGACGCCGAAGCCGCCCCACAGTGCACCGCGCCGCCCGCCGTCCCGGCGCTGACGTCGCCCGCGCCATCTTGGCCCCTGGCACCAGCCCTCCTCTCCCGCTGCGCCCTCCCGGGAGGGGCCGCCATCTTCGGTGAGGCTGAGGCGGCGACAGGGCGAGAGAGGAGACGGTCTGGGAAGCCGCGAGCGGGCCGAGGGAGCGGGGGCGGGGAGCCGGGCGGTGCGCTCCCGCGAGGGGCTGGCCCGGGCCGCGGGCGGGCGGGCGGGGAGGGGGCGCGCGGAGGCCGAGCCCGCCCGCGCCGGGGGCTCACCGTGGGACGCCTTGCCCAGCGCGGAGTCGCAGTAGCCGCAGCGGTAGCCGGCCCGGAGCCCCTTGTACTCCACCACCGAGGCCATGGCGGCCGCAGGATGTGCGCGCCGGCCACGCCTCCCGGCGCCGGGGACCTGGGCAGCGGGGCGGGGAGCCGAGCGGGGCGAGGCCGCGTGTCTTCCGGTCGGTCCCGAGGGGCCGCGACGCCCTGGGCGTGGGCGGGGAGGGAGCCCGCCCGGGGCCCTGCGCGCGTCGCCGCCCGGCCCGGCCCCCGCGTCCCGGGAGCCGCAGGCGCGGGGTGGCGGCCGCCCGCGGGCCTCCCGCGGGTCCCCCTGCAGAGGCCCCGCCGCGGGCGCCCCGCCGGCCTCGGGCGGGAACCGGCGCGCGCCTCGCGCGGCTCCGAGCCCCGCGCCCGCCTCTTAGGGCCGCAAAGAAAAGCCGGGCGCTGACTTTTTTAAATACGATTTCCAGGGCGTCCCTGTAAGAGAGTTTTTTTAGCTGTGCTGCGGCCCCTGCCCTCGCGAGCCCCGGGTCTCCGGCCGAGGCGCGGTGTCCTGACGAGGTCACGAAACTCGGGGAAGCGGGAAACCTTCGGGACGAGGCGCAGCGTTCCCGCCCCAGGCCCCCCCGCCGGGTCAGTGCCGGCCGGGCGGGCGGTTCCCGCGCCCGTCGCGTTGCTAAGCGGCCCGCAGCCGGTTTGGGGGCCTCCGGGCCGCTCCAGCCCCTGCTGGACCCCGCGTTCCCAAGACAGACTCCGCCGGGCCGTTCGCTGTAGCTGGCCTGGGCCTCCCGGGCTGGTGCGCCTGTCGTTGCGGGCCTGGGGCCTGGGGCGGCGGGGGGGGGGGTCCGCCTCCGTCCTGGGGCTCCCGGCTCCCCCGTTAGAGGGCCCGGCCTTCTCCCAGCCCCAAACCCGCCCACGGGGACCCCGGGGCACCGCCCGCAGGACGTGCAGGGTCCTGGGCGTGTGTCAACCCCTGCGATGCTTACAGCTTCACAACGTAGGAAACAGGCTAGATAACTTGTCCAAGGTCCTACAACTAGTAAAGGACAGGAGGAAGGAAAGGTGATTAAAATAAGTTGAAAAAGAAAAGAGAGCCACAAATACTAGGTCTGGACTTACGTAGGACAGCAGTTCCTAAAGGTCTTTATTTTGCTGAAGATCGGAGACATTTTTCATCTTTGAGGTCCAAATGAGAAAACAAACCTTCATTTAGTTTCCCCCTTTTTGGGGAGGGGTTAGGGGATGGGAGCAGTATTAGAATTTTTTTTATTTATGAAATTACCAGCAATAGACAGCTTTGTTTTTAATTCCAATTATATCAATAATCACTTTTCAGTAATCACTTTAAACATCATATTGATGAAATAACTGTCAGACTGGGTAAAAAAAAAAATAAGGCTCAACTATGTTATCTACCAAAAACACCCACTTTAAATATAAAAACACAGGTAAAAGTAGAGGCAGATACTGGTAAACTAATCAAAAGAAGGCTGGAGTAGCTACATTAATTTCAGACAGTGTAAACATCGGCAAGGAAAATTGGGGATAAAAAGGTACAGTACATAATAAAGAGGTGAGTTCCCCAAGAATATATAGCATTCCTTAATGTGTGTGCACCTAGCACAGTAAATGACAGGAGGAGGCAAAGGTGATTAAAATAAGTTGAAGAGGAAAGAGAGCAACAAATACTAGGTCTGGAAAATATGTGAAGCAAAAACTAATATAATTGCAAGTGTAAATGGATGAATTCACTGTTACAGAAACCACCATTTCTCTGTCAGTAATGGCCAGATCCAGCAGACATTACACCAAAAGCACATAATTGAACTCGACAGTGCCATCAGTCACCTGTATCTAACTGACTTCTGTGGAATACTCCACCCAGCAGCAGTAGAACGCATGTTCTCTTTAAGCTCATATGGAACAGTGCCCCAAGTAGACCACACTCTGGGTCACAAAAACACCGTAATGATTTTAAAAGAATAGAAATACAAAGTATGCTCTCAGACCACAGTGGAATACAACTAGAAATCAGTGACAGAAGGCGGCTGGAGAATACCAAAATGCTTGGAAACTGAACAACACACTTATAAATAACGCTTGAGTCGAAGTTTCAAGAGAAATTTAGAAGTATTTTGAACTAAATGAACACGAAGATACAACTTACCAAAATGTGGGATGTAGCAAAAACAGTGCTAGAGGGAAATATACAGCACTGGAGGCATATACTAAAAACAATCTCAAGTCAACAATCTAAGTCTCTACCCCAGGAAACTAGAAAAACAAGCAAATTAAATAAAGAATAAGCAGGAAAAACTAACAAAAAATAAAGCAACAACAAATGAAGTTGAATATAGTAAATCTGTAAAGAAAATGAACAAAACCAAACTGATTCTTTGAAAAGACCAATAAAATGGGCAAAACTCTAGTAAGGCTAATTAGGAAACTGGAAAAGACAAATTGCCAAATGAATGAATGAAGGATCATCACTACTGATCCCATGGACATTAAAAGGATGATAAAGGAATATTACAAACAACTCTATGCCCTTATATATGTGATAACTTAGAAGAAATGGATCAATTTGTTGAAAGACACGATCTACCAAAACTCAGAAAAAATAGTTAATTTGAAGAGGCCTGTGTCTAAAGAAATAGAATCAATAATTGATGGCCTATGAAAACAGCACCAGGCCCAGATGAATTCACTGGTGAATGCTACCAAACATTTAAGTAAGAAATTATACCAACTCTACAGTCCCTTCCAGAAAATAGCAGCAAAGGAAATTTCCTAATTCATTCTATGAGGCCACCATTACCATAATATAAAAACCAAACAAAGACATTACAAGAAAGGAAAACTACACACCAATATCTTAGTGAACATTGATGCAAAAATTCTCAATGAAATATTAGTAAGTGGAATCCAACAATGTATAAAACAATTACACACCACCACCAAGTAGGACTTATTCCAGGTAAGCAAAGCTGGTTCAGCATTACAAAAACAGTTAATGCATCACATCATAAGCTGAAGAAAAATCAATAGATGCAGGAAAAGCATTTAATAAAATCCCAACACCTATTCATATTAAAAACTCAGCAAACTAGGAATGGAGAGGAACTTCCTCAACTTGATAAGTGACATCTACAAAAAACCTACAGCTAACATACTTAGTGGTAAGAAACTAGATGCTTTCTTGGTAAGATCAAGAACAGTAGTAAAAGGATGTGCCCTCTCACCACTCCTGTTCAAAATCATACTGGAACTCCTAGCTAATGCAATAAATAAGAAAAAAGGTATACATATTGGGAGGAAAAAATAAAACTGTCTTCACAAATGACATGATGGAAAATCCTGTCCCACAAAAGGAAAATCCCAAAGACTCAACAATAAAAATTTCTTGTAACTAATCACTAGTTACAGCAAGGTTGCAAGATACAATGTTAATTGGAATTTGAAACTAAAAATACCATTTATATTAACACCAGAAAAAAATGAAATACTTATGTAAAAAATCTAAGAAAATATGTAGAAGATCTATATGAGGACAACTACAAACCTTAGATGAAAGAAATCAGAGGTGTAAATAGATCAAGAGAGGATCCATGTTCATTGACAGGAAGATGAATATTGTTAAGATGTCATTTCTTCCCAACTGGATCTGTAGAGTCAATATAATTCTAATCAAAATCTCAGCAAGTTCTTTGTGGGTCTCAACAAATGGATCCTAAAGTTTATCTGGAGAGGCAAAAGACCCAATGACCAGAACCGTGTTAGAGGAGAACAGACCAAAGGACTGACTACAGACTTAACTTACTGTAAAGCTAGAGTAGTCAAACTGGGGAAAGAGCACACAGATCAAGGGGACAGCAGAAAGCCCAGAAGTAGGTCTGTACAAATAAGTCAAACGATCTTGGACAAAAGAGCAAAAGCAATTCACTGGAGAAAGGGTAGTCTTCAACACATGATGCAGAAACAACTGGGCATCCACATGCAAAATAAATCCAGAGTTAATACGTTTCACAAAAATTAAAATAGATCATAAGCAAAAAATAAAATTCTCAACAATAACACAAAAATGGGCAAAAGATCTGTGTAATTATAATAACCAACTTGTCATAAATTTGTCAAATCTCATGGAATGTACAACACAGAGTGAATCTTAATGTAAACTATAGACTTTGGTGAATAATGTATTAATATTGGTTCTTCAGTTACAACAAATGTACCACACTAATGCAAGATACAAATAATAGGGGAACTTGGAGGGAAAGTACTTTTTGGTCTATATTTCTGTAAACCTGTAGCTGCTCTAAGAAGTAAAAAGTTTATTAATACAGAAAAAAAACAGTGATTTAAAATTTTTTAATTACATGTTAAAGTAATATTTTGTATATCCTGGATATATTTTTAAATTAATATCCCCTGTGTTTTTCCTTTTGCAAATGTAGCTTCTAGAAGAACTTAAGTTATGTCTGTGACCCACATTCTCTGTTTGTGGAACAGTGCTAGTCTAGAGCCTAGTTCTTGCAGCTCCACTGGGCCTACTCATTCTCTATTTGTGCTTCTAGCCCTACAGTCTCAGCGTCTTTCCTGTAGTGCCACTTCTTTTAATCACTTTCCATTAACATTCATAGTTCCCTCTTTGTTTTGGGACATCATCAGGACTCCTCTACATCATGCTCTGGTTCCAGTGTCCCTCCCCACACTGCATTCCAGCCTCCAGCATCCCTTCCCCCCAGACAGTACTTGGCTTGTGCTCCTTCCTCTAGTTAACAGCCACCCAGATTGAGGCACCTCTTGCTTGGTGGGTCTCGGGAGTTACTCCCACATTCCTGCCTCTCTGCTCAGAATGTGCTCCCCCAGAAGTCCCGGTTCAGTCCCGCCTCACAGACTCCTGCCTTTGCTCCCCCTCTGTGTTTAAGCATCCCCTTTGCACCGCTCTCGCAGGTGTGCACTTGCATGCATTTGTTTCCTGCCGTCTGCAAAGGTAAGGACTATTCCCACTTCTCCAGTACGCCAAGTTTGGTGGATGGCATGTGCTTAACATCACAGCTTTGCTGGTTTGATATCCGTGTTCAGGTTTCAGTCTCACTTGGCAGGTGTGTGGCCTTGAACACATCGCGTACCTCTCTAAGCTGCCATTTCCTCACAGGGACAAGGGGGAGAATGTTGCCATGTCGGGTGGCTGGAGCGTCAGTGTTTCATGTTCAGATTCTGTCTGAGGCACTTTCATGTTTTAATTTTGTTTTTAAACTCTTGCAAAAAGGAGACAGCAGGCAAGGTGCTGTTTCCAATGCCAGAAATTAATCTGCAGTTACACTGTGAAATTTATTTCAAGTTCTGTGACATAAGAAGTGGTTAACAATCATTTCAGTTCAGGAACCATCACCTTCCCCAGGCAGGACTTATCATAACTAAACATGCTTCATGATTTTCGACAAAGGATTAAAATTTAGGTATATAATAGGATGCTGTTAGCAGTCTTTTTCTTTCATATTCATCATAGAATAACATAACTCAGGCCGTCTTTTCCTCACATTAGGGCAGAGTCTAGTCTTGCTCATAGTTTGTTTCAGCCTCACTTATCAAAAGTGTTCTTTGTTTATCTCCCTGGCTTATAAACATTCTTTACCCTCCCAGTGTCTCTTATCGGGAAAGAGAAACAACTTACAACATAGTACTTAAATTACAAGTACTTTTAGATCCATGTGATTCTCTTTACATAACTTTTATTTTAAGTAAGCTGATTCCGTAAAGAGGGGCTCACATTAAGAATTGCCTGTTTTTTTGCCCAGCCGGGCATGTCTCAGCAGTTGAGCATCGACCTAGGACCCAGGAGATCAAGGTTCAATTCCAGTCAGGGAACATGCCCGGGTTGCGGGCTCGATCCCCAATAGTGACTCATCATTGATGTTTCTGTCTTTCTCCTTCACTCTCTGAAATCAATAAAGATATTTAAAAAAAACAACACCTATTTTTCTTTACAAACAAGACCTATTCTGTTTTCACAGGAGGGTAAATGAGGTATTGCCTTTTAGCACTTCCCACAGTGCCTGGCTCATAGTCCATGAACACAGGCAGACATACCTTGGACACATGGCAGGTTAGGTTCCAGACAACCACAATAAAGCAAGTTGTAATCTTTTGCTAGTGGAAGGTCTTGCTTTCAATTTGTTTAAAAAAAATCTGAAGTGCAATAAAACGAGGTATGCCTATGTTGGGAACTTGTTACCGGCTATGGTGCCGCCACATCTCAGGCATTTTGACTGAATATCATGAGTTTGACATCTGAGTGGCATGACTCAAAGTGATACCTTGTTTGGTGTAGGAGACAATTAAAATGTAAATTGAAATTTTAATTCAGTGCTTTCTATGAAATAGAAACCATTATCATGATGATGTTTGAAATTCATTTAAGCATAAAATACTCATATTACTGTTTTTTATTTCTTTAAATTTTTAATTGATTTTTTTTTCTAGAGAGAGGAAGGAAGAGGGGGAGAGAGAAACATCAACCTGAGAGCGAAACATAGATCAGCTGCCTCCTGCACAAGCCCTAACTGGGGACCAAACCTGCAACCCGGGCATGTACCCTGGCCAGGAATTGAACCGGCGACTTTCCGGTGCACGGGATGACACCGAACTGAGCCACACCGACCAAGCTAACTTTTATTTGCGAATATGAGCTGGGGCTTCAGTGTCAGGCGTGTTTAGGGCAGTATGGCCATACACATAGTCCATCTTGGAAGGCGTAAGCTTTAGTCCTAATAAATGAGAAGCCAGGTTGTGATTAATTACTCGTCTCCTTTTCACATTTTTTAAAGAACTAGAGAGAACTTAATGAGCTGCATGAAGACTGGACAGTGGCAGCTTCCACGTAGGATGGAGTATCGTGCGACTGCAGGATCATTTTCATTCATTTGTACTTCAGTGCTGGTGTATTTTCTGCTTTGTTTTCAATGAGTGACCAGTTATGAACATAATTAAATAATGTAACTAAAAGTGTATTAAATAATATGAAAGCTGAAAACCAAAGCAGCAGCTAAGTGAAGATGAGACCATGTGACGGGCCATCCGCACACTCGTCTGACTTCCAACTACTGATTGTGTGCACAGGAGCCGCTCCAGGGTTTCCCACTGACCCCATCTCCGTTGGACATAGTATATCCAAAAAGGAAGGAAAGGATGCTTTTGTTGCCTTGAAAGGCGCTTCCCTAACTGCACGAGGGGGGATGCCCGTGTCTGAAACACAGCCCAGCTCACACTGAAACGCGTCCTTGACGACTAGGCGATGTCTTCACCTGCCAGCTCAGTAGTCTCAACCTAGGGCAGCGGCGACGTGTAAGAAAGCTTGTGGCTGCCCCTGAAATCAGCCCAAAGCATCCCGTAGAGGGCTGAAAGTCTGACGGGCAGAAACTTTAATGGCTGAAAAACTATTTTGCAGAAAAGAAAATGAGAGATTAGAGTGGGGCCAGCAGTTTAGGAGAACAGATGCTGAGGGGGACACAGTGAGAGGCAAAGACGCTCCTAAAGCTGGTGGTCACTAGGGCAATGGCTGAAACAAAAGGCCCCCGAGGAAACGGCAGGAGGCTGCAAGGACAGAGAGTGACCAGCAGTCTGGGAGGACGGTGCAGTGGGGGCCCAGCAGCATGCAGACCCCACCCTCGCACCCTCTCTGGCGGCAGGCCCGGTGGTGGGATCCGAGTGCAGAAGGGCAGCAGGCACTTGCCTTCCGTTCCGAGCACAGGCAGGAGGAGGCTCATCTGGGAGCGCGTGTCGTGCAGGCACACGTTCTGCTTCTGAAGCCAACCCTGGGGCCCTCGGCCTCAGTCCGCTTTGCCACAACGGGGGTAACGAGCACCTGCCCCACCTGGTGGTTTGAAAGATTCAGTAAAAGAATCCGTTGAAGTTCTTGGCGCAGTGCCTAGTGTGCAGTCAGCTCCACAGGTGCTGCTTGGGAAACAGCCTCTTAGGAAGGCAGAATGTGAAAGCGAAATGAGCTGCATTTAAAAGGCAAATGCGGTTTTGGTTTTTTCCCAGTTCTGCGTTGTAAAATCCTCTCTGCTGCTGAGAAGTCAGAGAAGCAAAGTTTATAGCTCAGATTGGTAAAGCCGGTTAGGAATACCAGGTCTGGAGGACGTGTGAGAGGCCCATGCTCGCACTCGTGAATTTTTCTGCATTCGATTTTAAAAAATCACTTTCTTGCTGTGAAATTGTTTTATTAACTAAAATGTAAACCTTTGACAAGAATCCTAAAGCCTTTATCGTTGGGTAGTTGTTGGTGGGAATTACTGATAGCTTATAAATTATATTTATTGTTAATAACTTAATGCCTGACAACTTAGAGTGTGGACTTAACCAACTTTGACCACTTATTTTCCCATCCAAGGCAAGTTCTTTGTTCTGCGAACAATTACAAACAGTGGTTTGTGGAATTTGAAATAGTAACCTGGCCTCCCCTCTCCAGGGTTAAAACAAAGGTCCTTCTGACAGTCTCGAGCGCAAACGAGGTGGCTCTTTGCTTACACTATTGGACAGCAGTCCGTCCTTGCTCCCAGGAAAAAGACATTGAACGTATCGCACCGTCCTGCCGACTGGCACAGAAAAGTGCCTTTCACTACATAATGAACAGTCCGTCCCAAATCGACTCCCGAGCACTTCCTACTCGCGCGTGTTTCCTGAGACCCTTTCCAGATCCCAGCATAATTTCTCTCTTTGATCTTCTAGATTGGCCTGGGCCAAAAACACTCAAGACCCTGGAATTGCAGTAGGTTCCCAGGCCCCACTAGAAAAGAAGATTAAGGTGAGGAAATATTTACCATGAATTTTGGAGCCAGCAATACAATACGTTTATCACCAGGATGGAGAGGGCCTGAGGGCTCTGCCTGTCGTGTTTGGTTCACTGAATCCCAGTGCCAGCTGGACAGCACTGACCACAGTGCACAGCCTGTGTCCTCACTGGGCTGTCCGGTGAGGGACGGTGACCTTGAGCTGATTGCTACCACAGGTTGTGCCACTGTGATGAAAGGGTGGGGTCTTACTTGAGCACGGGGAAGGTCTGAGGAAGTGACATTTAAGCTGAAGCCTGCGAGTTGCAAGTGCCCTGGCCAGAGCTGTGGAGGACCCGTGAAGCTGCTGGGGGACAGAACACGGCCTCTGAGGCGCCGGAAGCCGAGGCTGCGGCAGGTGAGCGAGCAGTCTGGCCGAGAGGCTTGGAGAGGCGGTCAGGAGCCAGATCAGGAGGCCACACTGGGCTGTCCGGCAGGAACGGGATGGGATTGATCTGTGGGACGCAGCGGTCACTGCCGCCGTGTGCCGGGGCTGGGGGCAGAGGGAGAGGAGTGGGTTCAGGGAAGCCAGTCGGGCTACAGCCCCAGGGAGGGTGCGTTTTGAAGTTAGATGTGACGGGGTTGAGGGGGAAACTGACGAACACGCTGCAGGGAGTCGAGGAAACAGCATCTGGGCCTGACGCTGAGAGGCAGGCACAGGGCAGCCCTGTCCACCCTTCCCCCTAGAGCAGTGGGTCACCTGGCTGAGTGACTGAGACTGTCCCTGTCCAAGGAGGCCTAAATGTGACTGTGCTCTATCAAGTGACAATGTTGCTGTCCTTTCCTGCATTACATTTAAATGACAGGAGCAGCAAAGCAGGTGAAAGGAGTGGCCTGGAGGAGGCGAGGAGGGCTTGTCAGTCCCTGGAGGACATTCAGCCCACGGCTGGACAGCCCAGGGGTCCGAGCTAGCCTGTCACAGGCCCTTGTCCACAGGGCCTGGAAGCCCAAAGGAAATAAATATTTCAAGGAGTGCAGTGGTCACCTCCCCTCCACAGAAGGCTGCCGAGAGGTCAGGTGTGACGGGGACAGAGGTGGGAGCACCGGCGGGCAACGTGGCGATGCCTCAGGACCGAGGTGGGCGCATCTTGGAGAAGGGCGAGGACAGGAACCCAGTGGAAGGAGGGGGGAGCGCGGGGTGAGAGAGTAGAGGGGCTCTTCGGGTGACGCCGTGACGTGGGCAAGAGGCGGCAGAAGCTGGGGAGGGCCCCGCGTCTGCCTGAGGACACGGTGGAGCAGCTTTGTGCTGAAGGGGCTCCAGGAGTGGGAAGGGGACCTGGACGCTGCGCATGCAGGCCTGGGAGCTCAGTGGGCACAGGCGGGAGACTGGCTTCTGACGAAGGGGCGGTGTTTCCGCTGGGAAGGCAGGTCCCGGAGGGACGCGTGGGGTGGTCCCGATGGGGGGAGCTCCCGAGGGACTGCTTGTTTCCTCGAAGTCTGAGGCCAAGTCCTCAGCTAGGAGGGGACCCTCAGAGGGGAGCGAAGAGAGCGTGACGCGCAGTGAAGGGACGCCAGCTGGGACATGGTGCGGCAGTGGCAGTGCCAGGCGGGGCTGACGGCCGCCTGAGGTCCGCACCATGGACCAGCGCAGGAGGTTCCGACACCGCCCTCTGACACGCGGCTGGGTGGCGTCCATTCTGCAGAGGTGAGGAAGTCGAGTCTCCAAGCTCCGGCAGGAGAACGGGACGCTTGGTAAGCCTAAGGCCCTGTCTTCTGACTTCTGGTTTGCCAGAGCAGAGCGCTGCGGTCAGAGACCGAGGTGCTGGAAGGTGCACGGAAATACACGATGGTTCCAGAATGGGAAGCCCACGTACCGGAGGAGGAGAGACCGCGGGGCGAACAGACGGGCGGCGCTAAACAGTGGGACTACCTAGTGTCGGCGAGGGAGCTGGGCCAGATAAAGAAACACATCTTCCGAGCGGAGCGCGCCAGGGGCCTCAGGGACCACAAGTACCGGCTGTTTCCTCAGAGAATCCCAAGTGAGAAACTTCCCCCCAAAACGCTCACCCCGCAGAAGGACGAGAGGGCTCACAATGTCCAGAAAACACCCAAAGCCAAGCCCCAGAAGCACCAGGCAGCATGGGCGCAGGAGCAGATGCAGAAACACCAAGAGCGCATGGCTCGGGGGCGGGAACGCGCGGAGCAAAGACACCCTAAGCCGGGGGCCCAGACGCCCCCCGCCCAGGCGCCTCCCCTCCTGAAGGCTCGGGGGAGGCCCGAGGGAGTGAGAGAACTGGAGCGGGTCACAGCCTACCCCGTTGCCCAGCCGCGCCAGGACGCACCCATGGAAGTGACTGTTCTGATGGAAAAGCCTACAGGAGAGCGCGAGGTTAAAACACCACTGGGAAGAGAGCTCCTGGCTGTACCACCGTTTCTGAAAAGTCGACTAGAAAATAAAGTTAAAATTTCCTAGATGATTGTATTTCTTTTTTAGGCTGGCGTACTTTCATAGTGCAGGAAAATCCCACGCCCTAATTTTGTTTCTAAGTGCCTCAAACGGGGGCAAACTATAAACACAAAACTTAGACTTAAAACCACCGTTTTATTATAGCTCATAATTCTGTATTAAGAATTCAGGCAGAGCTCAGCTGGGCACGTTTCTGCCCCATGGGGCACCACTGGAGCCACTTGGGGACACTCAGGGGACAGCTGCTCTGGTCTGGAGGGTCCAAGACGGCTTCCCCTACGTGCCCTTGGCCGGAACAGCTAGAGGCTGGGCTTAGCTTGGCCGTTTCCTCCCCTCTCCCCACGTAGTTTCACTCGGGCTCTGCGAGGCCTGTCAGGCCCCCCAAGGCTGCTTACGGCCTGGCCTCAGGAACCCCAGAACGTCACTCCTGCCATACTCTAGCGCTCGAACGAGTCCCCCAGGCTGCCCCACTTCACGCAGAGAGGAGACAGACTCTTCCTCTCAAAAAAGTTTGCAGCCATTTTTCAATCTCCCCCTGAACTCTGAAGCGTCTATCACACCACAGAAGAAACAAAGCAGAGCAGGTCCTTCTGTAGAACAAGCCCTGTGGTGAGAGCGCAGCCTGGGAATGCCCCGGGGGATCCGCAGGCAGGCAGGCAGGCAGGCAGGCAGTCAGTGGGGAGGAAAGCAGGCCTGCCCCCAGCCAGCACCATCCGCCGAGTCAGGCGCAACCCTGGCCCCAGGGGACCTCATGGGAAGGGTTTGCAAAGAAGGCCAGGGGCACAAGCAGGGTGACCGAGCAAGAACGGGCTCCTCAAACTCAGGTGCGGGAGGAAGGGCTTTGTGGGCACTACACAAACTTGATTTTACAAGAATAATATCCATCAGCTGTTTTTTTGATTCAGAAGCTGAAAACAAGTGGCCCCTACTCAGCCCATCTGGGTAACTCCCACAGATTTTTAAAAACAATGAAAATGTACATGGTTAGGAAACGGTAGTTTCAGAACGTACAGGATGCAAAGTGCCGGCTTCTCCACCTGGGTTTGGAAAAAGTAACCACGCAGGTTTCTTAGCGAGGACTGTCTGAAACACGCAGAAAGCCAGCGAAGGAGCGAGGAAGCCCAGGCCACACACACGTGCTTGAAAAATCACAGCGTGAAACGTCCAGCACAGGCCACTATTTGGAGACAGAAAAGGGGCATTTCTAGACGGGAAGCCGGTCAGCAGTTGGTAGGCTTCCCGTCGGGTGAGCAGGGTGGGGAGAAGGCCGGGTGACTGCTGATGGGTGCGGGTGGGGGGCAAGTATGTCCTGCACCAGACTGTGGTGACGCTGGGGTGACTCCCCCGTGAACAGACTGGTGATGTTACATGTTAACGGTGCGGCACGTGAATTCATCTCAACGAGGCCGTTTAACACAAATCAAAGAGCCGGCTCGAGTCTGGAGCCTGGCAGTAGGCAGAGGGCCTGACGGGGCGAGGCTTGGAGCTCCGCTGGGGCTCAGCTGTCTCAACCCTGCAGGCAGTGGGGAGCCCTGAGAAACTGACATGTGGCTTTAAAGGGGGAGGAATCTGAAGGACAGACGGGAAGCAGGAGACAATGGCCACGGTTTACCGACTGGAGCGGTTCTCACTTCAAGAGGAGATAGGACAGTAACTTAGGGGTCACGACAGCTTTGTGGAGATGAGCATGGCTGAAGGGAAGGCACCAGACATGGAGTGGGGATGACGCGGAGTGGGGATGAGGCCGAGTGGGGATGACACAGAGTGGGGATGAGGCCGGGTGGGGATGACACAGAGTGGGGATGAGGCCGGGTGGGGATGACACGGAGTGAGGATGACGCCGGGTGGGGATGACGCTGGGTGGGGATGACGCGGAGTGGGGATGATGCCGGGTGGGGATGAGGCCGAGTGGGGATGAGGCCGAGTGGGGATGACACAGAGTGGGGATGAGGCCGGGTGGGGATGACGCCGGGTGGGGACCTGCGGGCGCAGGAGGAGCTAGAATCCAGAGCCTCCCAGAGACACCTCTACCTCTGACATGAGCGGGGGGAGGAAAGGGGGGGTGCAGAGAGCCGAGGACAAGGAACCCACCAGGGACCGAGAACACCAAGGGCAGACCCCAAGGCCCAGCAGAGATCAGATGTGTGGCTTCCCTCTGGCGGCCGAGGACGGAGGAGCTTCTTGCGTGTAAATCACAGGCTGAGCCACGTGACACTGCTGATACTTGACCATGTTTTAACTATAAAAACTATCTCATATGGTACAACCTAACGTGTTGACGTGATAGCCAGCTTTACAGCTAAAGGATGCAAAGAGAACCCAACAATGTGTAGGCCATTAACAACCTATCTCAAACTGTCAGGACAGGACAGCCTCCCGATAACAGGAAATGAAGAGTAACTACAATTATTGTGAATATGGCAGTGAATTTCCTTTAATCAAAGACAACCATGACAAATTCATAAACTATCAAAAGCTACATTTTACTAAAAACAATCTGTCTTTAAAAATGTTCAATCATACAATATATACAATACATGCTGCTTTCCTTTTGGATTTCACTTTCCACCTGAGTCCTAAAAAAGGGAGGGGAAACAGCTGGTTAACAGTTTATAAATCAGAAGCTGACTTAAAGTGCATCAGTGAAACCCAAGAGCCAGCCCCTCAGTGAGTGGGGCCCAGGCTAACCCTTACACTACATCTGCGCCAACACTCCCCTCCCCGCAGTCATCCCAGAACAAAAGGAGCTCAATTAACTGAGGCACGTACAAAGAGTTTACAGTAAGTACTAAAAGGCTAATTTTAACTCAAAATCATAAAAAATCTGAACTGGGGGGGAAAAAACAGACCACCTTAGCAATTATCAAATTCAAAAAACCCTCCGCATTTTATAGCTGAGTGAGCTGAGGAAAGTGACGCTGAGCGAGAGTGACCAGCCCAACGCTCCAAAGGGCAGAGCCAGCAGAGCCCAGCTCCTGACCCCCGCAGCAGTGGGCAGCGCACAATGCCAGGTCCTCACCGAGCTTTCCCTCCGCAACGGTCCCGTCGTGAACGTGGGGAGCCGCTTCACGGCCGCTCAGGTCTGAGAAACGGCCCTTACTCACCTTTCCAGGGAACCCTCCTTTGCTGCCTTGTACCCACAAAGTGAGCAAATCTAACGGGACACTGAGCAAAACTGATGGGAGGATTCAATATTCACTCATCTCACTGACCAGCTCGTTAGGGGTTAAAAAAGCCAAACCAAAAACAAACTCCTGCTCTGCCTCCGCTGCCGGCACCCACCAGGTCCTGCCAGCTGGCCGTCGTCACCAGCACACGGCTCTAACCACGGGGCACTAGAGGGAGGCAGGACCCAAGCTTCCCCAGACTGTGACAGAACAGGGTGGTCCGGGAGCCAGGGGCAGTGTAATGATCACCTGCAGCCGTCCCACAAGAAGGCGCCTCAGCTGGCGTCAGCACTCAGGCTCTGCCGGCTCTGGCCAGAAACGATCACGGGCTCAGAGATCTCAAAGGTCTTCACGATCTCCTGCGGGAAACACAGAGCACGTGGGCACCGAGGACAAGGCACCCAGGGGCCACCGAGGTCGGGGACAGGACCACCTGGGGTGCCGAGCGGAGCTTTACCTCCCAGTCACGGTAACTCAGGGCTATAATCCCCTGATTCCTGATCTGGGTGTTGTGGTCAATGCCTTCACTCTCCTCATTAATATTAACAGGCTCTGTGTGAAAAACAAGTTTCCAAAGGTTATCAAATCAGAAGAGGTCATCTAAACAGAAGCTGACCAACAACGGGAATGAAACCTGTGCTGAGCGGACTGGAGCATCCCATACGTATGAGGCTTCGTGCATCGCTGAGCGGTAATATTATTACAGCAGCAGGGAGTCCACTGCTTCCATTAAAAAAAGTAATCGAGTGACCCACTCCCACCGCTTGAAGACCTCTTCATACCCACGTACCAGCCGCAGAGCTGAGCCCAAGTGAGTCCACCGTGAACTGATACGTACAAATGCAACGGAAGTACCTCCTTTCCTACTGGAGATCTTAGCGTGAAGGAGGGTGTGGCATTACCCGACTAAGAATTAAAGGTTCTCTCGGGGAGAAGGGACTGGCACACCAGGGAAATAGAGAAAGGGAAACTACGAAAATAACTGCAATTACAAACTCTCTAAATTAAAATTTGAGGGAAATTGTATCATTTCTTGTCAATCTTGACAACAGATGTTGAATCAGTGACAGAGGAATCCATCAGTTTTAAACTATGGCTGTGTTTTCAGTATTTTCAGTTAGTTGAGCAAGATCTAGCATAAAAGTTTGTTACCTAAAATGAGAACTTTTACGTTTAGTAAAATACATTTCATAAACTCTAGTACTAAATATTTTTCTCTAAAACTAATTTTTCTGAACATAGGATCATTTACCTATTATTGGCAATCGGTCTTGGTCAAGTTTTATTCTTGCAAAACCATCCTAAAACACAAAAAATTGTTTTAGAAGACTAAAATTTAAATCCAAAACCTACAACCATTGGATAAAAAATTACTCCATTAGAAAGTCTGTATCTCAGACAGTGAAAACATAACAAGGCGATTCCACGGGCAAGACTTGAGCACCTTTCCTTACACTCCACAGGCTCCACCCTGAGGACCTGAAACAAAACTGTCCTGCTCCTCAGCTGATGCACACGTACTTTTGCGTATTCACACTTTCTTACGCATACTTTCGTCATTTACCACGGTCAGATACGCCTTCATTATTCTGGGGAAACATGGGTCAATACGAGATTCTTGTCTCAGGTTAAGATCAAGTTCATCTTACGTGTGCAGGAAAGCAACCTGACGGGACTGAAGAGTCTAAAGCACATTGCCACAGCACATTTTTTTTTACCTACTTTGAAGCAATTTCAAACATAAAGAGGTACAAGATCCTCCGTATCCTTTACTCAGCCTCACGGTTGGCGTTGCCCACACTGGCCCTCCCTCTGCAGGGAGGCAGAGGAGGCTTACAGCCGTTCGCATGGAAAACAATACAACAAACAACGTATGAGAACAGGCTGTTTCGAGTACTCACAGCTGTAAACCTACGTCTGCCCACCCGTCACTACCAACTTTTGTGAGCGGGATGGACAACCTGACCCCTCCCCTAACGCTCCAGTGTGCGCTGCTTCAGAAGGACATTCCCTGACACGACGTGACTACATCACATTTGGGGAACTTAACACTGACACCAGAGTGTTAGCTAAGCTACAGTTCCGTGTTCGAGTCTTCCCAATTCTTCCACTAAATAATTTTTTTTTTTTCTATTCTCACCTGAGGATATTTTTTTCCATTGCTTTTCAGAGAGTGGAGGGGGGAGAGAGAGACATCGATTGGTTGCCTCCCGAATGTGCCCTGACCAGGGCTGGGGATCAAGCCTACAACCCATGTATGTGCCCTTGGCCAGAATCGAACCCGGGACCCTTCAATCCATGGACAACGCTCTAACAACTAAGCCAAACCAGCCAGAGCTTTCACTAAATAATTTCTAAACAGAAAAGCAAGCACCCAAACTTAGAACTTGTTTCTTGTTTTAACCAGTTTTCCCGCTTCCAGGTCAGTTAGTATTTTGCTACAATTGGTCTAACCCATACTGGTTAGTACAACACCTCTGCTGGCTCCCATCTACCGCTGTTATTAGTTACCTCGTTAAAAGCACATAAAAACAACCGAAGGAATGAATCTTACCCTCACAATGAAGGAAACGTGAAAGATGTTCTCCACCGTGCGAGGGAAAGAACGTGGGTCGATCACAAAGTCAAAGAAGGACATAGGAGTGTCAGCTATGGACAAGAGGGAAGCAGTTCTTCAGGAAAACAGCTGTTATGCAGCAGTAAGCCAATACTCTAGCGTCAGCCCCGGGAAGGGATGGGCACCCTGCTGTGGCGACCCTTCTGAGGGTCACTTGGCACATCTGTTAAAACCTGGTATGACCCCTGGACCTGACATCGACCTCCCCACCAAAAGGCTGTCCTTCAGAAATAGCTCACATGCACAATCAGGCCAGATTCCTACAGAAATATCAGCTCACGTGCATAGTCAGGCCAGATTCCTATAGAAATATCAGTTCACATGCACAATCAGGCCAGATTCCATCAGAAATATCAGCTCACGTGAACAATCAGGCCAGATTCCTACAGAAATATCAGCTCACGTGCACAGTCAGGCCGGATCCTGCACTTCCAAGGTTTATAAGGGAGTAAAGTGCTACTAGGAACGCGCTCGTCCGCTAGCAGAGGGACTAGTAAGTGCATTTATGCCACAGCCACACAATGGGAACCGCTGAGAGAATGAGGGAAGCTACAAGCACCAGGAAGGAAAACGTCCACAGGGAAAAGTCACGTGCAGAACGTGTGTATTACGATCAGCTTTGGGGGAAAAACAAAAAACAAAATCCTAACTGCTCATGTGCATATTTATACGACTGACATAAACATAATCTGAAAACCTCCCACCACATTTTACAGGCAGCTACCTCGGGAGAGGAGAGGTGGAACAGGTACTTTTTACTTTTCTCACCTCTACATGATGTTTATTTTTTTAACAAAAAAACACCCCATTGTTTAAAAATAAAAGGTACTTCCCCAGCCTTCCCCCATGGGACCTCTAAAGGGGAGAGGCCGCATTAAGTACGTGGGCCAAAGGAATCAGATGACTCGAGCATCACACGTAACTGAAAATGCCACTGAATAAAAACAGCTTCTCCTGAAAGTGACATGTCTAAAGAATGCAGATCGCTCCATCTGGAACTTGGTGTCATACTTACGATCTTCTCGAAAGTATGTTTGCAACAATCCTAAGATTCTTTCTACTTCCTTTTCTGTGGCTTCCTGCTGAGATTCTTCCATTCTTTTTAACTGAAAATACAAAGTCGTCAGCAAGCCGCCGGGCCTCCTGCCTATCAAGCTCCTCTGCCCTTACCATCCACACTAATGCCTTTCACGGGGGGTTGCCAGCAGTGTTTATCCCGTCTTAAAACTTTGTGAAAAGAAAACATTTCAGTAGCATTTCTATATTAACTTTTTCAGTAGAGGAGTAACATTACCAAACCAACAGTTTTCAGGTTGAACATAACAGCAAAATACAAAGGGTACTTTATAACAGCAGTTCTCAACTGCGAGTGATCTGGGCCCCGGGGACACGGCCAGTATTTGGCTGTCACAGCTGCAGTGGGAAGGAAAGATGCTACTGGCATCTAGCAGGAAGAGGCCAAGGATGCTGCTAAACATCCTACAGGGCATCAGACAGACCCTCAAAACAAAGAATGATCCAGCCCCAAATGCTGGCAGTGCTGAGGTTGAGAAACCCTGGTTTAGGAGAACTGACCTGAAGTACAGAAATGAGTTAACACTAAAACAAGTGGTCAATTCAATAAAAAGTTTAGAGGCTCAAATAAAATGATTACTTAAATGAGTTAAAACTAAAACAAGTCAACCCAATAAAAAATGTAAAGGCTTAATTAAATACAATGATTATTTAAGTGAGTCTAGACCCTGCAGCTTAGAAAAGATAGCCATCAGTAGAATGTGCATGCAATCTGGCCATTTTCATTTTAGGTGTTTTTAAAATGCAAGACGTAGAAAAACAAACCTGGACAGGCATCTCCCGCTCCTTTTCTGTGGTACAAATTCTCCTTGGACGTTCGGGTCGTGGCTTCGGCACGGGGCATTCTCCTTGTATTGAACCCAACCTAGTGAAAAATACGAGCTCATGTGTTTTGGTTGTTTTCTAAACACACTAACTTCACTCACCGAAGCAGCTCCCACGTGGTCAAGTTCAGACCAGGCATTAAGGACACACGAGCTGACACGACACTGGACTTGTCAGGCCTCTGACCCCCTTCTGCTTCCTTGTTTCTAAAAGAGCTCCCAGGAGTTTACCTGACCTTGGAAATCACCTCAAACACCTCCACGCTTTGCTCTGAGCAGCAATCAGGGAACAAGCCTCTTGCAGATGGCTGCTGTCTGTTTTGCAGCCAACTTCAGAGGTCGGGAAGGGTGAGCATGTGGGGAAGGGGGCAAACAGCTCCTGCTGTTGAAAGCCTTAGGACCAGGGTGGAGGCTCACAGCCCGACTCCAGAACACACCTATCTTAGGATAACAGGAGTCCACCTGAACTCCT
This sequence comes from Miniopterus natalensis, assembly GCF_054644295.1. Classification (NCBI taxonomy): domain Eukaryota; kingdom Metazoa; phylum Chordata; class Mammalia; order Chiroptera; family Miniopteridae; genus Miniopterus; species Miniopterus natalensis. The sequence goes on along the minus strand of NC_142094.1, from coordinate 58,816,581 downwards.
CCACCTCCCAAAAAGGGCCTAATGCAGGCTTAAGGTACAGCAATTAGATGTACCATGTAGAGGCCAAGGCCTCAAGACTTTAGACCCATGTGGCCCCTACACCCGAAGAGATCTAGGTATAGTGTAGACAAACGTGTCCTCGTGCACAGACTTCAGCATAACCTGGCAGAGCCCCCAGTGCTGCACTGGAGCACTGCTCAGGTGCTCCAACAGCGTCGGGCAGAGCCGTCCACCCAGAGCAGGAGAAACCTGAAACCTGTCGGGAAGTTGACCCTGTGCTCACAGCTCTGCTGGAGGAGTTGCTGGAGGTTCCCAAGTTGGGGCCTGCGGGGTAAGCAAACCTCAGCAGTTGGAAAGGCCCAGGGAAGAGCAAGTGCAGGGCACAGAGTTGTAGGTAACTCACTGTAGCTGGAAGCTGGGCGACCCAGGTGATGAACAAAGTGTCAGTGACACCACAGAGGGCCAGCCCTGCACCCTAGGGTTTGTGACAGACCCGAGCTCAGCAGCAAAACAAAGACCTGGATTTTATCCTATGATAAAGAGGTCTGACCTTTATGCTGTAATATAGAAAGTGCTCTGGGCACCTGAGTTCCCCAAAGGCTTGTTAAAAACACGCCTGTCCCCACAACACAGGCCTAGTACATACTCATCCCCAAAGCCTTCTACCTGAGACACCACCAGTCTCAAGAGGTCCTGAGAGTGAATGAGAACAGACAAAGGCCCAGGAGCTACACTCCTTATGGAAGAAAACGTGGGTGGTGACCCTAGAGAAAGTGTCTACTGGGGGACAAGGTCTGCATATTTGAAGGCTGACTCAGAAAAGAACCATGAAGAGCTGTCCTGCCCGGCCGCAAGGCTCAGCGGCTGAGCGTCGACCTAGGATCCAGGAAATAGCCGTTCGATTCCCGGTCAGGGCACAGGCCCGGGTTGCAGGCTGGATCCCCAGTCGGGGCCGTGCAGGAGGCAGCCGATCAATGACTCTCATCACTGATGTTTCTCTCTCTCTCCCTCTCCCTTCCTCTCTCTGAAATCAATGAAAACATATATATTTTTTTAAAAGGCTGTGCTTAGTTTCCCCAGAGGGCTACGCTAGGAAATTAAGACAGGAACGAATTTCATTTGGGTATAAAGGAAACTTTTCAAAACTAGAGTTGCATCCAAAAATGAACTGGGCAGTTCACATGACAATGCTCAGTAGTCTTCAAACACACGCTAGTAGCCACCCAGCTGGGAAGCGTGATGAACACACTTTACAGTGTCAGAGTCGGCGAGGCCCTTTAGAGGGTCCGCCTGCACCACAAGGAGCTGAAAGGTGGTAAAACAAAGCCAGACATGACACCAGGCACCCGAAGGCTCCCACGCCCTCGTCAGGAGGCTCTGGCCCTCAGCTCTTCCTGCTTCAATTAAACAAGATGAGTTTCCACCCACATCAAGATCTTATGGGCTTTTAAACCAGTTTATTGTCTCTAGACAATGGCATCATGACCGTCACGTCTATAGTATCAGGTAACTTGTCCCTACAATCAAAAACAATTTAAGGTTTTACAATGGCTGGTCTGTTGGATTTTTAAAAGAATCTTACAGGAAATGGAATGTGTGGGTTTTGTTAAAGGTGTTTTCTGCTGTTTTCCCCGATATCCTCCAGGAGTCATAGACTATGAATTCAAAATCAGGACCGTCTTCATCACGGACGAGTTCTTCGGCTTCTAGCGGATTTACACCCATGTGTGTCAGCTACAAAAATGAAGGGAAACAAAAACCCCAGTTCAGCCACGAGCAGTCACTCACCACATCCAACTACCTGGCCTAGACCAGGGAGAGGACCGTCCATCTGAAAACTGCCCCCCTGGGAAGAGTTGGCAAAAGTCTAACAATCCTCTTATCTCAGACTATCTTACAGAAAATCATTACGTTAAATTTGCCTTTAGGGAAGTGCACTGTTATAACATTATGTAAGATTATAAAATGTCTAGACGTTATCAAATTAAAACGGTAGCATCCCACAGAAACAATAGCCAAAGCCCCCGCGAGCTGAACCCTGTGAAAGGCCCTCCAACTCTGAAGGAAAGAGCTTCGGAATCGGGCAGGGAGCTGCGGTCAGCCCCTCCGTCTCCTGCCCCCGCCCACCGCCGCCCAGTGGTAGGCAGATGTTTCCACTCCTGTCTGGTCAAATCCACCCATCTCTTCTTTGTCGTCTCTGTATCTGTGTCAAATCTGGAAAGTCTTCCCCTCGCGGACACCAGGCAGCTAGTGACTTAGGGCTCTGGATGGAACGCTTTACGACTTCTGGAATTTACTGATAGGTTGTTTGAAGTACAGAGCTTATCCTGATAAGTAAAAGTAACTTAAAAAAGATGACCCAACATCAGGTCACTTTACTGAGCTGTACATGTGCACTTTAAAAAATGCTATATACTTCAAATAAAAAGGGTTTTAAACGGACAGAAATGTAAGGTTTAAAATTTAAGTTAAACTTCAAATTTAAAAAAAATTAAGGTTTTAAAAGCAACAAACTCCTCATACCTTTACAAAATAATGATAATGAATTTATCTGGTCAGATCTCATGGTACTAAGTCACTTAATAATATTTGACAGACATCCAGTGGGAAGGTCAACGTCCCAGCAGAAACGTTGGGAGGTGGCTCAGAGCAGAACCAGGAAAAAACAACAGATTGAGAGGAAAGGTCAGTCTCACTGTGCGTCTGGGGGTTAATTGATGGAGGGAAAGTTTCAAAATTCCAGGTTAACAACCATTCAAACTTATTAAGAGGCAAAGAAAAATAAAACAGGAAAAACCACCAAAAAAACCCCCAATCACATTCCTATGGTTCTGAAATATCCTCAGACAGACTACAAGCAGCCCGTCCACCAGACTGGACTCGTTCCAGCTGAGCCTGCCATCTGCAGTGTGGGCTCTGGCCACCCCTGGGCAAAGGTCCCAGGTCACTAAGAATAAACTAGAGCATGTAATGAGCTGATAGGTGACTGAGGAGAAAACACGACCACTTGTCATTAAACACAGCACCCAGAGTCCCAGGAACCTGGTGATTTTAAAACCGCTCTAAGCTCCGACCCAGAGCCCACCACGCAGCTCTTCTGTCCTCTATTCAGTTTGGTGAGGCCTCTGTGAATAAATCTGAGACCCCCCAAAAGGAACACTGAAGAGAAAGCTATTGGCATGTGGATATAAGCAAAGTCGGTAATTACACAAACCAAATATTTTTTTAAAGTCTGTAGCTTTGAACTTACTAGAGTTTCAACGTATCTTAACATATCGAACGAGTTCAGATCAGAACGCAGCTGCTTGGCTTTCTCTTTGCCCAAATCCGAAGCCAAAACAAGAAAGTGGGCGTCCAGGACCGCTTCTCTGGCTCGGGACACTGTTCGAGAGAGAAGAAAAACACATTGTCCACAGGTGTTTCCCATGCATTTCCCACTGGACCAAATATAAATCTCAAACGTACCTATCTCACTCTATACACTGGCCCCCCACCCAGCCCACCAAAATCTGGACCCGGACTTGAAGCTGAGCAGTCTTCCTGAAAGCCAGCTGCCCCCGTTCCTACTCCTGGGGACTGAACCACGATCTCTTCACAACCAGGGTTTGACTGAACCCCACCATCCCTATCACAGGGCTCGACCCTGGACTCCAATGACCAGCCTGGTCACCCTCATCACGCGGGCTGGGGTAACTGCACGCCCACCGTGTGTTGACCGGCCATCGGCAGTTGTCAAGGAGCCTCAGCTGAAAAGTGTCAGAGCCGGGTGGGCACTGGGAGGCTCCCAGCCTCACCTGGCATCCGAGGCACCACCCCACAGGCGGCCAGGAGGCGACCTCTGAGGATGGATGACCCAAAAGGATGGGACAGAGGACATGGGGTTTAAGATAAGCTAGAGCGAGAAAAGACGTAAGAGGAGACAAGAAGGGAATGGGCGGGGGGACGGCGGATGAAGGCTGGGCGATGAGGGGAGGGTCTGCCTGAGGGGCCAGCAGGGCTGAGCAGCTGGGTTCCTTGGACCCTACAGGGAACAGGAAGCGTGAAAGGTGCCCTGGGAGCCCCGCGAGATGCACACGGCCAGGTTCAAACACAGATGCCCGCCTGGCCCGCTCCTCGCGGCCGTGACCTTTGAATCACCCAATTTGTGGACACTCCTCAGGCTGGCAGCTCACTGACCCCAGCTTTTGGTTTTGTGAGTCACTTTCTCGTCGCATTTCAGGAGTCACTGCAAAGGGGACCTGAGCGAGGCGCGGGAGATGGGGCCCGGGCCGGGCCTGCCCCTCGGCTCAGCCGCGAGGGAGGCGCCAAGCTCCGCCCTGGGGGCCGCTGGGGCTCCACGGGGCTGAGACTGAGACCCTCACGTCCACCAGCGGGGACCACAGTTCCTGTGGCTGACCCACCCCGTGGGCCGGCTGAGGGGGCTATTCTGCCGAAAAGAGGGGACCCAGTGAGCAGAGGGGACGCGGCTGAGGGGCGGTGACCCCTGGACCCAGGACAAGGTGCCAGCAGCCTCGCGGCCCGCCGGGTGCAGGCCTGGGGGGCAAAGGGGCAGCGCGAGGGGCTGGTCTGACCAGCGGGCACGGAGGCGGGTCCCGGCCGTGGTCCTGGTTCCCGAGGGGCAGCGCCCCGGGGTCCCCCCCTTCCCGCTCCCCAGGGTGTCGGGGGCCTGTCGTCGGGCGGTGACCGTGCCCACGGCGGGGCTGCGGGCGGCGGCGCTTCTCCCTCCGCCACGGTCGTATTTTAAAGGCCGTCGCCCCGCGGCCCAGAGCTGGGCGCTGGCATCTGTCAGTCTGTCTGTCTGTCTGCCTGTCTCACAGCCACGCACACGCCCCGAGTGGAGACGCGGCCACCGCGCAGGGTCGCAGGTGGACCGACAGCCGGAGCCGGGGACTGGGGCCGGGCCGGGAGCAGAACCGGCGCCGCTCCTGCGGCCCCGCGGACACGGCGGACACGCGGCAGCGGCGGGACACGGGCGGCGCGAAGGCGACCGCGGGCCCCGCACGGGCCGCGCCGCACAAACGCGGGGTCGCCGCCCGACCGGGAAAGCGCCGCCGCAGGTGCGGGCCTCAGGTGCGGGCCCCACGCAGGGGCCTCAGGTGCGGGCCTCAGGTGCGGGCCCCACGCAGGGGCCTCAGGTGCGGGCCTCAGGTGCGGGCCCCACGCAGGGGCCCCATGAAGGGGCCTCAGGTAGGGGCCCGCGAGCCGCCCGCTCTCCCGCCGACGCCCCGACGCCCGCACCTCCGTTGAAGAGCGAGTTGGCCTCCTCCAGCACCTCCGTCAGCCGGTCGCTGGCGTTCAGGATGTCCTCCCGGTTCTCTGCGCGCAACACACGGGCCTCGGGACCGCGCTCCCGGGGCCAGGCCCCCCGACCCCCGGGGCCCACCTTCCCGACGGGGCGCCGCGTCCCCCTCCGAGGGGCCCACAGGCCGCCCCCAAACTCCCCGGCCACGCGAGTCCCGGCCCACGGCGGACGGGCCGCCGAGCCCGGGCGGGGCCGCGTCCAGCCTCCCTCCCGGCGGGTCCCTCCCGGCGCCGCCCCGCCCAGGTCGCGCGGCCCCGGGACCGGGGGGGCGGGAGCCCCGGAGCCGCGCCCGCCGCCCGCCTTACGCTGCACCGAGTTGATGAGCGCCCGGTACTGGTGGCGGATCTGGCGGCACAGGCCGTGGTCCGTCTCCGCCTCCAGGCTCGCGGGGTCCACCATCTCGTCCCCCGAGTCCGACGGCTCCCCCTCCTCCAGGCTCGGGCGCTCCGGGGCCTCCCTGCGCTCGGGCGCGGCGCCGCGGCGGGACGACAGCGGGGAGCGCGAGCGGGAGCGGGAGCGGGTGCGTTCCCGGTGCGGCTCGCGGGCCCGGCCCCGGCCCTCGGGCCGCCGGCCGCTGCTGTCCCCCGACATCGCGCCGGGCCGCCCGCAACTTCGGGCGGCGGAAGTTCGCGCCAGAAACTGAAACCCCGCGCGGCGCGAGCGCCCGTCCCCGCGGCGCGCGGCTCGGGAGCCACTCAGCACAGCGCCGCCTGTGGCCGGAGGCCGGAGACGCAGGGCCCGCGGCGCGCGGCGCGGGAGCCGCTCAGCACAGCGCCGCCTGTGGCCGGAGGCCGCGCGCTCAGGGCCCACAGCGCCGGGGCCACAGCGGCGCGCGGCTCAGGAACCCCTCAGCATAGCGCCACCTGTGGCCGGAGGCCGGGCGCGCAGGGCCCACGGCGCCCGGGCCACCGCGGCCCCCCGCGGCGCTGCAGGAACCCCCGGGTCCCGCGAAGCCCTCCACCCCGTTCGCTCACGCTGTGGGGTAGAATCCCGCGGACAGCCCCATACCCGCCCCGCCAGACCTTGGTCTTCCCGGGTCTCCGGCGCCCCAGCGCAGCCACGGTGCGCAGCGCAGCTGAACTCCGATCGCCGTCCCTTCTACCTACCTGTCTGCACCGCTGCAGTTTACGTTCGTGATGGGCTCTCAAACTAAAAAATTCAAAAATACCTTCAAACGAGTCCAGGAGAATGGGGTTACATTTAGTATAGTTTTAAAGGTAAAGGTATGAATTCAATTCCTGTATTTTGGCTTTTATTGCAAATGCTGTTTTCCCAAAGCTCTGTGGTGCTGAGGACACGTTTCCTCACCTCCTGCATTATGTATTCTCTTCACTGCTGCCAGCGGCATACCTGCTCCACCCCACTCACCTGGGTCTCAGGAAGGTTATACTCCAGCGCCTGCTTCCATTGGCCCAAATGAGTCGTGGTGATGTCATCCCCTTCCCCAGTGACCCTGCCAGGGGCAGGCATGCGACTGGTCCCAGGCGGTGAGGTGTGGGGGCACTTCCCATCTGGATGAGACACAATCCTCCAGAAAAGAAAGTCTCTGTCCCCACCCCTACTCTTTTGACACGCTGTCCTGAGGGCATGGTGCTGGGCATGGCCGCGCCTACACTGACGCAGTGACACGCAGGAGGAAAGACCAGTGTGCCAGGGACAGCAAAGGCCGCAGTGGAAGAACTGAGTGAGCTGCCTCCCTCAGACTCCTCCCCCTAAGTAAGCCATAAACATCCTGTGCCTGAAGCCACTTAGTTGCTCTGTAGTTGCCACTTGCAGCTCAAGGCATTGGAACTGAAACAAATCCTTAGCACCCATCCAGGTTCACCTGGTGCAGCTACTCAGCTGTCTTTCTCTTTCATCTCCTTCACCTGGAACAGTTTCTCCTCATCGTTCGTGACCTTGACAGTTGTAAAGGGTACATTTTGTAGGTTCTCCCTCAACCTGGGCCTGTCCCGTGTTTTCTCAGGTGCGGACCCAGGCCGAGCATCCCTGGGAGGAATATCGTTGAAATGAGGCGACGTTCTCGGTGCTTCACACAGGGGCCCGTGACGTCCGCCCGCCCCACTCGTGATGTGAATCCTGATCACCTGGTCATGCTGGCGTCTGCCAGTTTCTCTGCCATAAAGAATCCTCGTGTCCTTTGTTGGTGGTAAGGAGCAGAAGAAGACACTCAGGGACCAAGCCAATATCGTCTGCTTTCTAGAGTTGTCACTCACCAGCCTTAGCATTTATGATTGATTCTCACCTGGATTAACAGCCACTATGAGGTTTGCTGAGTGGTGTTTTCTATTTCCATTTTCAGCCATTCTCCATACACTTACTGTTTCACATTGTGCTGTCAAAAAAAAAGCTTTTCCTTATTCATTTATGTCTTCACGTAAGTATGGTCTGGGCTGTATCTGTTACCATCACTATTTGCTTTGATGCTTAAGTTGTCCCAGACTTGGAAACTGGGAGCCCTGTGTACTCTGCCCTGTGACACACACTTTTCATTCTTTGAACACTTCCTGACTTTTCTGGCACAGCAAGACCTGCAGGCTCACCTTCTACTTTTCTTGAATCAGTCATTGTTCCAAGGAGTGCAGGTCATTTTTCGAGGACAGTGGTATTTAGAAACCAAGATCTGGTGCCCGGTATGCTCATTGCTGCTGGGGCATCATTGCTTCTAGACGCTCTTGGGAAGCAGAGCTATGAAATATATGTATGTATTTACGTACTTACATATAATAAATACATCCATCCATATTTTTCTTATATCTTTATCTAAACCTAGATAGATGATAGATGATAGATATAGATAGATAGATGATAGATAGATAGATGATAGATAGATAGATGATAGATGATAGAGATAGATGATAGATAGATGGAGAGACAAAGACCTGAGTTCACACCAATACCTGTCATCTCAATGCAGCACCTCTGGGGTTTTTTCTAGCTTTCCTTCTTTCCATCTTTATAATTCCCTCCTCAACAGTGAGAAACCTGGTTATCATTATTGTGAATATATTTCCTTACTTGCCTATCCTGTTTGAAACCAAGCCCTGGACATGCTGGCTGCAGGCCTGCGCCTCTGGCTTTCACACTTAGCTGTCATTGCTGGTGAATAGCTCCTGCCTGTTTATTATGTTTATCCAGAGCGGCCATCAAGCTTAGCCCACAGTTCCTATTTCTTTCATGTCCCTAATACCTGATACATTGCACCAGCAAATACATTTCCTTCACTCAGCTACCACCTGAGCTCACCACCAGCAAAAATTTTAACAATAGCACTGCCACCCTAACTCTGTGCCAGGGACAACCTGTGTGCTATCTGCCACCAGTGATGGTGTGCTCCTCCTTGTCAGCCAGGTGGCAGGTGACCCAGCTCCAAAATCCCATCCTGATCCTGCCTGGTTTTTTGGACCACCCCACTTCTGGTACCAACTGTCACAGGCTGGCTTCTCCAGGAAGCAGGCGATGAGACAGACCAGCACCCAGGAGCACTGTGGGGGGAATGCTATTGCAAAAGGGAAGGCCGCAGATTGGGCAGAGGGAGAATTGAATTGCCCATCATGCATCTCTTCAGCTGCAGCCATGCCCACAGGGACAGACAGCCATGCCCACAGAGACAGACGGCCAGGCCAGTCTGTCAGCAGCACTTCGCAGCAGGGGGTAAACACATTCTTCTTCCTGGAGGACATGCATGGTGCAGCATGGGGTTCACCACAGAATCGTCACGGCTGCTCTAGTACCTCAAGGGAACCCCCTGTGCTTCCTCCGTAGGTCAGCTCTCAAATGTGAAAACCAATGTTTTCATTATTGGATTTCCGTGAATATAGTTTAATGCAGAGCTAATGATTAATGTGATTGCTGATTACATTATCTTTATACGTTTGCTCCCCTCTCCAGTTTCTGATGGCTTTGATCGCACTATTTGAAGAAATATCTTGTTGACTCTTCCCAGCCCCTTCATCAACTATCCTATTGAGATTCCCCTTGAGTTCTGGAAATCTCCATTCTGAGGCCCCCGTCTGCCGATGTCAATTTGAAGGAGCTGTAATTCCACAGGGCTCCCCCCTGTTAAATCCATTGCTCTCTGGGTTCCAGGTTTAAAGCCTCTCTTAGCTTATGCCCTGGCTTTGTGGATGCACTTTCTTAGAAGAGAGACACAAAGGAGGCAAGTTTTATGAGCCTCAAAATGTCCATTTTGTACCTTGCCATTTGGTTGATGATTTGGCTAAATATAGAATTTTAAGCAGAAAATAATTTTTCCATCAGGAATTTAAAAGCGTTGTTCCATTGTCTGCTTGAAATGGATTCAGGTTCAACACTCAGCCAACGTTCCAGGTACTGCTGTGCCTGGAAACACAACACAGAACAAGGCAAAGTCCCCGCTGTCTCAGGGGAGGCAGGTAATAAACTAAAACAAACACGAGGGTGAGACTTGGTTACCATAAGTGCTGTGAAGACTGTAAGTAAGGCCAAGGGTAGACACGCTGACTGGGGGCTGCTGTTTCAGATGTGATGGCAGGGACACCTCTGAGGAGGTGACATTTGAGACGAGACTTGGATCCTGAGAAGTAAGAGCCACGCTAGGAGACGGGGAAACCGTATTCTGGGCAGAGGCAAGGGCACAGGAAAGTCCTGAGGATAGAATGAGCCTGGCGCGTCCAGGAAACCTCAGGCAGGCACCTGCAGCTGCGGCGCAGTGCACACGGGAGCGAGGGCTGGAAAATGAGCTTGGTTCCGATTCTCCATACTTTGCAAGTGACCCGTTTTGTCATTGAGGATTGGTGGCGGACCGAAGATGACCGTGAATTCTGTGACACTCCTCCTGCTGGAAGGGGGGGGGGGGGGTTCTGTGTCCCCTCCCTTTAATCTCGGCCCGGTGACTGCCTGACCCTTAGAACACAGCAGACGGGATACTGTCAGTTTCCGGACCCAGGCCTGGAGACATTGGCGTATTCCGCTTCCAGTCTGATGAACATTCGCTCTTAGAACCCATCCCCTGTGCTGCCAGGAGCTCCGAGCCACGCGGAGAGGCCAGGTGTTGGCCACAGGTGAGCTCCCCGCCAAGCCTGTGTCACCTGCCAGCCATTGTGAGCCCAGCCCCCCCGAGGCTTCAGAGGACTCGGGTTCTAGCTGGTCTGACCGCGGCCCTTCCCCCAACACGAGAACCGCCCAGCTGAGCCCAGCCACCCACAGAGCCGTGAGTGACACTAAGTGACTGTGCAGGGTGCAGCCTGGGCCCTTTGGGCCTGGAGATTCACCTCCTTCAACTCCGGGAAACATCCTCATGTTGCTTCTCCAATCATTTCTTTCCTCCACTGTTCTGTGACAGGCCTGTGTCTCCTGTTAACCAGGGGTGGGACCTCACGGATTGAGTTTCTAAGCCTCTAACGTTTTTCCACATTTTAAATCCTTTAATTCTATTTTTTTTGAGACATTTTATTGTTAGCCTTCAACCTTCTATTGAATTTTTAATTTCAGACTATACAGGAGGTTTGGTGTTTGCGATTTTTGCGTTGGTCTGGTTGGTGGCGCCAGGGGCAGGTGAGACAAGGCGAAGGGGCAGGCTCCGCCGACACCTGTGTTTACTTTTCACCCCAGTTCGGCTCTTGGTGTTTCAGAGCCTCTCCCGGGTCTGCAGGGCAGGCGGGGTGTGGTCTGTGCTGGAGCCCCTCCGCCCCTCCCACCCCGGCTGGAGGCCGGGGCTCCTGGGCCTTGAGTCCTCTGCTGTTTCACTTCCACCCACAAGCCTGGAGTGACCTTCTGTCGACTCATGTGCCCTGCGAGTTTGCTTTGTTATTGTCACAACAAACCTAAAAGATTTTTCTTTGCTGTCATCTCGATGACGTCTGTGGAAGGAAAGGAGTTGAATTTGCGTGTTCTTTTGGCTTCATTAACGGAATCTCTTTCTCACTGTGTCTGGAGATCACAGGCCGTGAACGTTACCTTTTTACTTTTACAAATCTCCCTGTCGACTGTCATACGAAACATCACTTTGAATTTATTTCCCTCTTGGAACTTGTAAATAACCATCAGGCCTAAGTGTGCCCTGGGAAATGATCGGTTTTCGTGTGTTCTCTGCCACATGCTGGTAATTTTCAGCAAGGCTGCATTTATGCGAACGTGACCTGGGAAAATATGAAATAAAGATACTAATAAAATCTCACACGAGCAAATTTTGAAATGTTTCAAATCTCCCCAAGTAAAAAAAAAAAAACTTGCTTCTGTTAATTAATGAATTCGCGTTTTGGTCAAGAATCATCTCGAGGCCGACGAATGATGAAACTACACTTACGGCTGCCACACGGTGGCGCCACCTCAGCTGGTCAGCAGATGCCGGACTGTGGGGACCATGCTGCTCAGAAGCACCGAGACTCTGACCTGTGATTTTAGTGTGAAAAGAAAGATTTTTATATCTCAAGGCAATTGCACCCAAGCCTTATGCGTTGGAACTAATATTTTAGTGGCACTAAAAATATGCTTCTGGGTTAATAAACTGGGAACAGGCGTCGGATGTGACAGGAAACCATGAGGGAGGCCAGGCGAGCCCGCCGTGATGTGCCCGGTGGTTATTTAGAAGTAGACGCTCTGCATAATATGCGAGGGGATGCTGAGAAAACAGAAAGCAGCACTAGGGCAGAAATAAGCCACAATGACTGTAGATCCGGGCCCCTGAAAGCACCCCCTCGATGCCTGTTCCTGCGGGGCAACTGGGCTTGCATTGTCCCAGTGTCGAATGACACAGGACCTTCAGGAAAACATCATAACATGTGATCGCCTTGCACAATTCTATACTTGCATAAGGGCTTTCTGTTTTTAAAGGGTTTTTATGTACATCGCCTTGTCCCGGCCCGGCTGGGCCTGTGGAGAAGGTGCGGCTGGGGCCACTTTACACCTGATGAAATCGAGGCCGTGACCCGATAGAGTCGCTTCTAGAGAGGAGACGAATCACGACGTAAAACCCAGGCTCGCTCCTTCGAAACTCGCTGGGTCTTAGTTATTGCAGACTTCTGTCCTTTTCAAAGAAAATTTAATTTTATTTTTTGTTTTTTAAGTCTGTTTTTTGTTGTTAATAGTGTTACAGATGTCCCCTATTTTAAAACTCTGTCTTCTTAAGGAACCTTCTCCCAACCCAATCACAAATTTTAACTGCATGAAAAGATGAGTTATGATCAATTGAATTCAGTGCTCTCAATAGGAATTTTGAAAATTAAACATTTCTAGTGAAAATTAGATTACCTTTAAAATTTTTTTGAAAAATTACTATTCACATGAGATAAAACTCCTAGGACAGAAAAGGAAATATGTGAGGAGACAATCTTCCTGTTTCCCGACCCCCACTCACCACCCCTCTGTGGAGGTGGCCACCGTCACTCATTTATTGTGCGAATTTCCAGAAAGAGTAATTTACATATTATAATATAGTATGATTTTAATTTTTTTAAAAACTTTATTGACTGATTTGAGAGAGAAACATCAATATGTCGTTCCACTTACGCATTCATCAGTTGATTCTCGTATGCGCCCTGCCTGGGGATCGAACCCACAGCCTTGGCGTATCAGGAGGACTCTCTAACCAACCGAGCTACCGGCCAGGGCTCACCTCGCAGGGCTTTTTAGAGCATAGGATTTACCTATTACACACAATGTACTACACACATATGTAGCATGTTATATACTGTTCTGCACCTTAGTTTTTTTCACTTAATGATGCATCTGGGAGAGTTTTCGGTGTTGCTGCATAGAGACCTCCCCATCCTTCCCAACAGCTGGGAGATTTCCATCCTGTGGCTGCCCACGTAACTCACTGAACGCCGGTGGAATTCTAGGCAGCGCTGCCGTTCAGAATCGGCCTCGCAGTCATTGCTCGCTCTCCCCCTCTCAAGGGAGCATATTGACATTTTCAAAACGGACGACTTGATTTCGTGAGGTTGGGAGACGCCGACAATGATCTGTCCCTGTTTACCAGAAGTACTTCTAATTTTATAGTCTTTTTTTTTTTTTTTTATAAGGCTGCTTTGTTTTGAAAAGTGGCCAGCCCTAGCCAAAATTCAGAACTGCCCCGAGCAAATTAAATTGCAACTGAAGGCAGTTGAAACTGGCTTCGGTTCCCAAATAAACTTAGAAACAGGGCCGCAGGCTCTCCTGTACCTGCGAGCTCCCTGCCCCCTGGAACCCTCCCTGCGGGTGCAGAGTCTTCTGGAAAGCAGCCGCCAGGCCGGGGTCAGGTTGCTCACACGCGGCTGCCTCCCAGGCCAGCGTTCCCGACCTTAAGCCAACGCACATTTATAGCGCACGTCCATGTGATCCTGGGGAAGAAGGCCGGCGGAGGGCAGTGCCGGGAGGTCCGGGCGTCAGGAAAGGGGCCTCTCCCCCTCTCTGCTCCTCATGCTGAGAGGATACTGGGTAAGTCAGGCTCAGAGGGACGGCTTTTTCCCTTCGAGCAGCGTGTGGCTTTAACCTGGTTTGGCTACTGACATTAGAGGGATAAATGCCTTTCTGTCTGTCTGTCTTTCTTTCTCCGTATGAAGGGGAATTAAAGGCACCTCTGAGCTTCTTAAGCTCCCCCCACCTTCTGATTGTCTTCTAAACACATAAACTGTATTTTTTTCTCTCCAATAAGGTAGGAAATGACCCCACTGATCTAGACCTCAGTCTCTGCATTTGTAAAATAGGGTTGAGCGGTTTCTCTGGCCTCTGTTAGGGATCTGCCCACTGCAAATACAATTTTCAGGCACCGTGACTATGGACTGATGAGTTAAGGGAGCCCCTAAGGCCCTGATACACCAGGACTTTGTGGCAAACAGTTATTTTTAGATCCTGAGGGTGTCGACTTTGGCAGTTTGCACAGTGTCTCTTCAGATTCACACAAGGACCTCTCCCGACCCGATGCTGACGCCGGGGCTGCCGACCGGAGCTCCCGTGTGATCGCAGCAGAAACTGTTTCTGAGCCTGCCCTGGTGTCAGTTATGACTGAGTCACGGGCTCACAGTGAGGCAGGGCCGGGCCCTGAGCCTCGGAGAATCCTGAGGCCGGTGCAGTTCAACACAGGGGAGTGCAGAGTGAGTGAGTGTGAGTGTGTGTGTGTGTGTGTGTGAGAGTGTGAGTGTGTGTGTGAGTGTGAGTGTCAGTGTGTGACTGTCAGTGTGTGTGTGTGTGAGAGTGTGAGAGTGTGTGTGTGAGTGTATGTGTGTGTGTGTCAGTGTGAGTGTGTCAGTGTGTGAGTGTGAGAGTGAGTGTGTGAGTGTGTGTGAATGTTTCAGTGTGTGAGTGTGTCCGTGTGAGTGTGTGTGTGTCAGTGTGAGTGTGTCCATGTGAGTGTGCGTGCGTGTGAGTGTGTGAGTGTGTGTGAGTGTGAGTGTGTGAGTGTGTCAGTGTGAGTGTGTGCATGTGAGTGTCAGTGTGTGTGTGTCAGTGTGAGTGTGTCCATGTGAGTGTGTGTGCGTGTGAGTGTGTGTGTGAGTGTGTCAGTGTGAGTGTGTGCATGTGAGTGTCAGTGTGGATGTGTCAGTGTGAGTGTGTGAGTGTGTCAGTGTGAGTGTGTGCATGTGAGTGTCAGTGTGTGTGTGTGTCAGTGTGAGTGTGTGAGTGTGTGTGTGTGAGTGTGTCAGTGTGAGTGTGTGCGTGTGAGTGTGTGTGAGTGTGAGTGTGTCAGTGTGCATGTGTCAGTGTGAGTGTGTGAGTGTGTCAGTGTGAGTGTGTGAGTGTGTGTGTGAGTGTGTGTGAATGTTTCAGTGTGTGAGTGTCAGTGTGGGTGTGTCAGTGTGAGTGTGTGCATGTGAGTGTGTGGGTGTGTGTGCAGGCCGTTTTGCAGCGGGCTCCACGAAACAGAAATGCAGGCTGGGATTCCTGATCCCACGCGCAGCCCTCACCGCCCAGCGTGACATCTGCATACGTGTGTGCAAGGGGCACGGCTCCACCCAGTTTTCGCGGCTGCCTCCCAGCGGCCCCGCGTCCTTCCTGCGGACATCTGGCGGCTACTTGGGGTTTTCCTGCCCTCGGGCCGCCGGGCAGGGCCTGGCTGCTTCCCTCTGCTTCCTCCTGCACCAGGTGGATTTCGTGGCTGTCGGTGGTTGAGGTTCAGGGAAACCTTATCATAGGACATTTATTTTGCTGTAAATGGGCTTGGGCTTTTGTGGTGCTGTTTTTTTAATTTTGTTGTTCCTGTTTATAGGAGGGGATTTGGGCGGATGAGAGAGCTCTGCTGTCGTTTCCCAGAAGTCCGCGTGTCGGGTTTTTAATTTCCGTCGGGAAACCGGCTTGATGTGCCGCAGCTCCCGTGGGTGGTGATCAGGGTCCGAGTGTGTTGGACGGACAAGAGGAGTGGGACAGAGAGAAATGTAAGGTGGCCCGTCCGTCAGTCCTTCGTTCGCTGCAGCAGACTTTGAGTGTCCGTGTACCAGACCCTGGGGGCGAGGTCACAGTTCACCACACTCACCAATCCAGGCCCTCGGGGAGCTTCTGGGCCAGTGGGGAGGCAGATGCTGAGCGGGCAGTGGCCGTGGGGAGCAGAGTTACCACGAGGGGCCCGGGGGTGCGGCTGAACCAACACGCTCCTCGGTGGAACCGGGCAAGTCCGGAGAAGGGCTGGCCGGAGGGAAAAAGAGCAGATTCCAGTCTAGAGGGTGCGTGACTGTGAGTCACCCGAGTGGAGATAAGCATCGGGCGTAACGTGCAGGTGGGGAGAGGTCAGGGCTGGCGTCCCGACCTGGAGCCTCGTGCCCGACTCCGTAGGGGACACTCTGGGCACCGATGGAATCTTCCGGGGACAGGACCAGGCTGAAGACCGAACCCGGTCTCATGACGCGGCTGCAGGGAGGGGGCGGGAGGAGCGGCCGCAGGAGGACAGCGGGGTCTGGCTTAGCGCCTTGTGAAGGGAGAGAGGCTGGCAGGACCAGGGGACTGAGGAAAGGCCAGAGCCCAGGGCAACTCTGGAGGGTGTCTCCAATCAGGAGGCGTTTGCTTCCAGGAGACGGAAACCCACTCAAGACGGGGAGTCAGTGGAGGAGACACAGCTCCGGCTGCGGCCACTCCCCACGCCTGGTCCTGCGCCGCCTCCTGCCCCGATCTGGTCTGAGGGTGGGCCCTCCCGTCCCCCCTGCTGGGCTCCGGGTGCTGGTCCTCCCTGGGGTGGGCGCACAGGCCCCGGCCCTCGTTCCCCTTCGCCTTGTGACTTGTGGCCTTGGAGTGACTCCTGGGGCCCCTATCAGATGTCCAGAGAGATTATCTGATGGGCCCGGCTTAAGCCAGAATCAACCCCTCGTCCACTTCGCCGTGTCCAGGAGGTGGGCTGGTGCGCTGAGCCGGGACGGCTCCTGAGGGGGGGGAGTAAAGTGAGCGGTTTTCACAGCAAAGGACAAAGGCTGGTCCCGAAAGCTACCTGCTCGAGGGTGTGGTTTCACGGGATCGGGAAGCGAAAGCTGGTGGCAATCACAGGTGCTACCAGCCGCCTGCAGGGTGTGTGTTTAATGAGCCACTGGCGTCCTGGGGGGTGGGGGACACACCGGGTGGCTCACCGGGAAGGGGGAGCCAGGACGAGCGCAAGGGACCGGACTGTGGCCTGGCCAGCAGGAAACCGTGATGCCGACCTGGCCAATGCTCTGATTTCCTTTTTAACATGTTTTTATTGATTTTAGAGAGTGAGGAGGGGAGAGGGAGAGATAAAAACATCAATGGATCAACAGCGATCGGCTGCCTCCTGCACGCCCCCTACTGGGGATCGAGCCCAAAACCCGGGGATGTGCCCTGACCGGGAATCGAACCTGAGACCTCTTGGTGCGCCAGGCAGTGCCCAACCTTGAGCCACACCGGCTGGGCAATGCCCTGGTTTTCAAGGAGACCACAAGCCCGGGTGAGATTTGTCCGTCTCACCGCAGGAGGTCCCAGCCCAGCCCCAGGTGCTGGGAAAAGACGGTGTCGGTCGGATTCCCACTCTCTGGGGAGGGCAGCTGGGAGCAGCCCTGCACATCCCAACAGGCCAGCAGGGGGGACCGGCATTTGCTGGACTGTCTGTAGCCTTTGACAGTCACTGGATCACCCCCAGCCCCTGGCCCAGGGCTCTTCCTTCGGCTGCGCCGGAAGAGGAGCGTTTGGGAGTTTCGTAGCCCTGGCCTGCTGCGGCAGGCTGGCGCGTTTCAGTCTGGGGGCGCTCCGTGCAGGGCAGGGGCCGCGGAAGAGAGCGGCCACCTTGCCAAGGTTTCGTGAACGTTGTTAGTGGGGGCGTTTAAAATTACATGGCGAGAGTCGCTGTGAGGAGTGAGCGCTCCGAGTCTGTGACCTAAAAAGGGGAACTTTTGCTCCACATGCAGTCGGGGAGCGGCCTCAGCAGAGCCCGTGTCAGAGTCGGTGCCAAAGAATTATAAAGAGATTAGACCCAGCGACAGGGCCGATGCTGTTCCAGCAGAGAGAGCCGGCTGGCTGTGAGGCCACACGCCTACGTCCCAGCGAGCTCGGGGGTGGCGAGACCCGGTTGTGTCCCAGCGTTCGGGGCTCCAGGGGGTGTCCACGTCCTACCAAAGACGGGCCCTCCTCAGAGCAGCAGCTGCCCGTGATGGCTGGCAAGCCCTGAGCTGCAGGACGTAGCTCAGGACAGAGCCTTTCTTTCTGGCTCTGCTCATTGTGAGAGGACCCCGAAGGGAGTGGGTGTGGGTGACGCTGGAGGGACCATTGCTAAGTGGGGCCAAGTTTTTCATTTAGAGAGGACTTAATTTTGTAGGCAACTCTGTGAGATTAAAATCATGGTCCCGCATCGCCCTGGCTGGTGGTTGGAGCACTATCCCGTGCACCTAAAGGTCATGGGTTGGGTTCCCGGTCAGGGCACATGCCTACGTTGTGGGTTTGATCCCGAGCACGTATGAGAGGCAACCTCTCCTCCCCCCACCCCAGCTCTAAAATTAAAAAAAATATATCCTCTAGTGAGAATTAAAACAAAAACAAAAGCAAAAACGGCACGTGGTTCTGTATTTCCTCCTGGTCATGCAGAGTCCAATTCCTGTGAATATCCTTCTGCGAGAACAGATAAAGGTTCAAGTCAGGATCTGTCAAAGCTATTTTGTGTCTCACGTTTCATAGCAAACAGATGAGACAACCAGCCCTTGAATCCAGGTCAGTCACAAGACCATCCACTGCTGATCCAGGTCTCTCAGGAGCGTTTGGCGATGCCGTTTGCTTTGCCTGGTGGGCATCTCACTTCCGGCCTTGGTTGGGTGTGCGTCCCTCTCGGCCAACACCAGCCTGCTCTCCTGCCCCAGGACTGTTGATATTTTTTTGCCAATGACTGCTCCTCTTCGTTTAGCATAAAGAAAAAGATTCAGGTTGGCATGTTGGTCAACAGGGGCAGAGGGAAGCAATCCAGCTATAGACTCCAACCTTGGAGAAGCAATGAGGCAGAGAAGGAACAATGCCCACGGGCAACCGGTCATTAGTACCAGAGCTGCTCGTCTGGGCGGATCCTAGAAGTAGGGAGCTCACGAGGTTATCCTTCGGGAGATGTCTTCATACCTGGTGAGACAAGTCCTCAGGCCCATTTTCTGGAAGCCAGGTAGTAGGAGCCAGACACTCAGTATTAGGAATGAAAACCGACATGGGTGGGAGAGAAGACTGAACAGGGACTTGGGAAGCAACCCTTGCCCTTAGAGGTCTACTGGAGGCACTGGTTTCCCCACCTGAAGTTCAAGAACGAAGTTTGGTTTGGCAAATGCAGGTCAAAAGTGGCTGAAATACTGGCAGGCCACTTGCTTGGGAAGGGATGAGCTAATTTCAAAACTCACCCTTGACGGGCAGAGAGTGGCTCAGCCAGGATTGGCTCAGGAGCTGGAGTGGACCCGAGTCAGAAACGAAAAAGGAAGCATTTCTTTCTCTCCTTCCCACCCAACCTCTTTTTCTTTCTTAATTTTTTATTATGGGCTTTTCAAGCATTCACAGAGGTAGGGAGACTATTATAAGAATCCTCATATACCCATCACTGGTTTCAACCATTATTTACATACAGCCAATCTAATTTCATCTATTACTCCACTTTCCATTAATGTCTGTCCCTTCCCCCACCTTCCATATTGTTTTAAAGCAAATCATCCCATCATTCAATCGGTAATATCGAAGTATATGTATCTCTAAAACATGAGGGCTCTTTTTCTGTATGTGTATAATCATAGTATTACGATCACACCTTTAAAAACCACAATAATCCCTTAATAGTAAAAATTCTTAGTGTTCAAATAGATCCCTGATTGTCTCATTTGTTTTGTGTTGCTTTTACAGTTGGTTTATTTCAATCGGGATCCAAGCAAGAACCACAAAAGGCCTTGCCCACCACCCTCCCTCAAGTTTCCACATCTCCCCTGTCATCTCCATCACATACATCCTCCAGGAGTTCCCTACATCTTCCGCCATCATAGCCATCTTTTCCTGTGAATTCTTTTGTCATGGTTATAAGAGTAACTTTTAAGTCCTTGTTTGCTGATTCAAACTTCTGGGCTATCTGGGCGTCTGCTTATGTTGATGGTTCTCGCTCTTGATTATGGGTCATGTTTTCCTGCTTCTTCGTCTGCTGTGGTTACAGTATCTTGGCTATTGCAGTGATACATTGTAGATGTGGGTTCTGTTCTCGACCTCTGAATACTATTGTGTTTTCTTCTACCAGGTAGTTAAGTGACTGGCAACTGTGGAAGCTTAGTTTCAGGCCTTGTTGAGGTAGGTCTGTTTTGACTGAGCTCTATTTCTAGGGCATACTCCTTAGTCCTGGGATATAGTCCTTATTCCTAAAGCTTGGTTCTTCAGCAATTTCAAACATCTTATGCAGAACCCAAGTTGTGAAAATCACACACATAAAAATTGAGACAGAATTCATATAACATAAAATTAATTATTTTAACATGAGCAATTCAGTGACATTTTAAAAATTCACAGTGTGGTGCAGCCGCCACTTCTGTCTGGTTCCAAAACCTTCCTCATGCCAGAGTAAAAGCCCAAGCCCATCCAGAAGTTTGCTCCCCATTTCCCAGCCCTTGGTGACCGTCGCTCTGGCTTCTGTCTCCCTGGACCTGCCTGTCCTGACATTTCACATCAGCGAAATCACATGATATGTGACCTCTGTGTATGGTTTCCTTCACTTAGCACAACGTTCTTGAGGTTCTTTGGAGCTGTAGCCTGTGTCAGCACTTCATTCCTTTTTAGGGATGCATAATATTCCATTGTGCGGTGAGACCACAATCTGCTTAACCATTCATCTGTAGACACATACACACTTCTGCTCTGCTTGACCCAGAAGTGGGCGCTGAGCTCCCCTCCACATCCAGGCTTCTCCTTCGAGGAGCTCCTGACACTCGGAGCCGTTGATGAAATGCTGGTTTATTCCCTGGGGGGGGGGGGGGTCGTACCTGTGGCAAGGGCGGGCTTCTGCAGAAGCTCCCGTTCGAAGGAAATGCTCTACCTCTACAGAAACAAACCTAGGCCAGCTGCATTCACGCAAGAGTGCCTGGTTGGTAACGAGTGGAGCAATCCTGGGAGGTGGGAGGCTGCCGGGCAAAGGGTCTTTGGGTGGCTGCCCTTGGGTCCTGCCCGAGGGTGCCGGGGCCTCCTCCCACCAGGGTGGCAGGTCTGACGAGCAGCCATCCGGGCAAGCCTGCTGCTTTCGTGACTTCACTCGTTAAACTCTGGCCACGCCTGGTAAGTACATTCTGCACACCCCACACCTGAGCAGGTGCCAGGCTGCAGGCACCACCCTTTCCACAGGTTTCTTTGTCTTTCCACACTATTTATGGAATTTTCCCAGATGCACACAGGCGCCCAGTGAGCATTTCCTCCTTTCTAGAAAGAAAGATTTGTCCCCCGCTCCACTGTGCCCCGTGTCCAGTGGGGGACAGTCCTGCTCCCTTAGGTGCAGCCAGTTGATCACGGGGCCAGCTTTAGTTTGGGTCTGAGAGGAGCCCCCTCAGCAATGGTGTCCTCTGTGTGAGAGGCCCCGGCGCAGTGCCCGCGGCAGGTTTGCGCAATCTCAGTGGCCCACGTGGCGGCCGCCCAGGTATGAGGCACAGCTGGGCGGTGTCCGTGTGGAGGTGGAGGCGGGCTGTTTGCCCAGCTGGCAGGGGTGGGTCTGCTTAGACCTCGCTCGCCTCTGGTGAAGAGAAAGTCCGGTTGCTGAAGCGCGGACTTCCCAAAGCGCAGACCTTCCCGAAGGTAAGTAGCTGGCAGGGCCGCGCTCTGCTCTCCGACAGCCTGAGGGTGGCGGCCCTGGAGGGACCCACACAGCGGGGCCCCCCGGTGGCAGCTCCGGAATCTACACAGAGCTGACGTTTTGCCATTTTCTTTAGCCTACGGACGCATTTCGAAAAGCTCGTTCGGATGTTCTGATTTTTAGTACAAGGGTTGGAATTAATTTGGTGAAGGAGGAGTTTCAGAAATCAGTGCTACCTTGGACCGCGTGGAATTCCAGCCGCACGTGGCTCCAGCTGGTTGGTACAAGAAAGGCGCAGTAACTGGCAGGGGCGTGATGATTGTGACGACCGCAACACGACCTTATTTTCTAGCGAGGCATCACTTTCCAACTGAGCGTAAAAAAATAACCTGACGTGATCAATTTTAAATAAAGGAACATTTTTACATTCTATAGGCGAGCATATGATTTTGGGGGGGTTCATTTTATAAGCAGCAAATGGCAGGAAGGGGTTAGGGAATTGTGCCCGTTTAATTCAAGGGGTAGTAGGAGCGAGAGAATCGATCGCTACAGTGATGTCACTCACGATTTTCTCAGTTTGGAGCATTTTAATTGCTCAAAATACTTAAGTTGTATTTTCCCGGGACTGTTCACATAGGGGAGAGAGCGCCCGGTAGCTGCCCGGTCAGCGCCCAGTGGATAAGCAAACCCATGGACAGACTGTAAGCGAGCCCGTCCCGAGCCCCCTGAGGGAGGCTGTGGGGTCAGCTGTACTGCCCAGGAGGAGACCTTGAACCGAAGGAAGGAGACTGAGCTCTAGTTCAGCTTGGTCTCCCCAAAACCGGGACCGGGCCGGCCCCTGCCTTCTGCAGCCCACTTCCCCCGACAAGGCTGTGAGCCCCGAAGGTCTGAGAGCCTGTGGTTCGCGAAGTTCTCCGTAACTTGTGTGGTGGGGTCTCCTGAAAGTCGGGGGACCCGTGTCCGCAGAGGTCCCGTGCGTCTCGTGGGCTGGGCAGGGAGCACCCTCGTCGCGACGCTGATTAATAAACAGCGTCACCGAGCGACCCCTCACTGCCCCCGAAGCACCCCCCCCCCCCGTGGCATCTTCGTCGCCTGGCCCCGGGAGACCCATTTTCCTCAGCAAGGAAACCACTCTGCCCTCACAAAAACGTGCAGAAGTGACACCGATTCGATGACACAAGTGTTTAGAGAGAAAAATGCAAGAGCCGTGCGCTGTTGGGGAGCCGAGGGTTTCACGCCCCCGGGCGCTCCACCCAAGCTCGCTGTCACCGGCCGGGGAAGCCGCGCTCCGGTCCCAAACGCCCGCGATCAGAAACACGCCCGGCAGCCCTCTCCTCGGGCTCCCCCCCTGGCAACAGGCCCCTGTCACAACGTTTGCACATAGACAGATGTGTGTGCGCACTGGCGGTAACTCAGAGACGCGGCCGCAAACCCGTTTTTCAGAAGTGTCTGCCAACCCCGGGGTGGGGAGTCAAAACACCAGCCCGTCCTGGGAAAGAGCCTGGGTGGCACGTCGCTGAAGAAAGCCCTTCTGAAAGCACGTTTCCGCGCTGGGGCTGCAGAGATAAACATTCCCAGCGTCGGGCTTCGGAGTCTGGGAGACAAGCAGACAGGAAACGCCTCCCGTCGTGTTCGGTTTTACGGACGCGAATGTCCTTCTGTCTTTTCCAGGAGCCTCTGATTAAGTCCTGAGGGACGCTGGGCACCCGACTGGCCATGGGCAACGAGCACAGCACCTCGGAGAACCAGGTGGGTGGCGGGAGCCTCTCCCCGGCCTGCGCCTCTCCGCTGCCCCGGGCTTTCCTCTCCAGCATCTTCTCTCTGCCAGGAAGGAGCGAGCTAAAGCCCGGGCTGTGTGCGGATTCGGGCACGTACGGATCCGCGGAGGCGTTGTTCTCATTTCACTTTCAGAATTCCCGTTTTGAGGCTACCCTAATTTATAAGCCATAAAAACTAGCGTTTCTTTTCTTTCTTTTTTATTTTGCACTTTTATTGTGAGAGTTTGGCACATTTTTTTCCTGGGTTGTGCCCCACGCCCATCAACCTACATGGGTGGGGCAGAGGAGTTTAAAATAAAACTTTCTGCACAGCACACTCCTCCCCCAAACTAAGTTATGGCCCTAAAACAGTGATTTAAAACCTGCCAATGGCGAGCAGATTAAACGTGAGCTATTGTTTGCAGGTTAGGCAAGGTGTTCGTGATAGCCGAGTGGACTCTAACTGCTTAAGTGTGCATACGGCCGGGGTATTAAAATATATTCGGATTTCATAGTTATCCATGTTAAGTTTTACATTTTTAATTCAATGCCCCGGTGAACAAAATCAAGGAGACACTTCCCGTGTGTCTCTCACACAGTGGAAACTCTGGATTAATGGGACTGAGCTCTTTGAATTAGAAAACTGGGTCTAAGAGCCAGCACAAGAGAATGTTTTCCCTCTTCCACATAATCTTCTTAATCGGGAAAACAAGGGCCTTTCAGAGAAGAAGGACAGTCGCCAGGCGTTAGGGGCAGGACAGGAACAGTAACCGTGTTAAATGACCGGGTGCGAGACAATAGGGAGAGGTGGGGACCATGGCTAACAGGGGGTTCCTGCCCTGTTGTCTACAGGAGACGGCCGCCACCCTCTCAGCTGTGGGAATGGGGGCCCCTGTGCCAAGACCTTCCCAGCTCTTCAAGGGAAGTCAGGAACCCACATTTTTCTCTGTGAAATCTTTAAATTTTTACAATTAAACTTTTTATTTTGAGGTAATAGTAGAGGTATGTGCTGTTGTAAGAAATGACGCTGAGAAATTTCATGGGCCCTCTACCGACTTTCCTTTTAAACCCGCTTCACCTCGAAACATCGGAGGGTAACATCTTGTAAAACTGCAGGATCACAACCCAGACACTGGCATCGATAAAGTCCAGCTACAGAGCATTCCCGTCAGCCGAGGGTTCCTCCTGTTGCCCTGAGACCCACCCCCACTTCCTCTTGTGCCCCATTTCTAACCCCCGGCCACTTCTCGTTTGTCCACCGTCTCTTCCATTTTAACGTTCTGAGAATAACGCTGTGCAAGTGGACGGGATCGTATGGGACCTTGGGGAACCGGCTGTGTTCCCTCCGCGTCACCTCCTCGAGTCCGGCAGGTTGCCCGTCGCGGTTTACTGCCGCGTGGTGTTCAGGGCACAGAGGGAGGGCAGCCCACTCACCGGAGGACATCCGGGTTGTCTCCGGTTTGGGGCTGTTGCAAATAAAGCTGCCATGAAAATTTGTGCACAGGGTATTTTGTGAACATATGTTTTCATTTCTCGGAGATGAATGCCCAAGGGCGCAGTCGCTGGGCCTTAAGGTGGTCACGTGCTTAGCGCCGGAGCAGCTGCCACAATGTTGCATTCCCGCCAGCAGGGCCGAGCCATGCAGTCGATACAGTTTCTCCGCGTCCCTCGGGGATGTTACTATTTGGCGTTGCCATTCTGACAAGTGCGTGTTGGGATAGCTCGTCCTGTGCGGTTTTAATTTGCATTTCCCTGGGAGGCGATGATGTCGAACGTCTTTAAGGTGCTCGTTGCCATCTGTATGTTCTCTGTGGTGAAATGTCTGTTCGTGTTTTTGCCCATTTTCTAGCTGAACATTTTTCTTTTTACTGCTGAGAGTTCTTTCTATAGTCTAGATACCACCCTCCGTCAGACTGTGGTTCGCAAATATTTTCTCCCACTCTTGCTTGTCTTTTCACCCTTTTGACCTGGTCTTTTACAGAACGGCAGCTTTTCTGAGGTGCAGTTGACCAGTTTTTCCTTCTGTGGACAGTGCTTTTGGTTTCAAACCTAAGAATTCATTGTCGAGCTCCCCATCCCGAAAATTCTCTTTTATGTTTTATTCTAAAATTTTTATAGTTTTACATGTTATATTTAAACCCATGATGCATTTTGAGCTAATTTGTGTAAGATGTGAGATTTAGGTTGAGGTTCATTTTTTGTGTTTCTGTTTTGTTTTGCTTATGAATGTCCATCTCTCAAGTACCATGTGTTGAAAATACTCTCCTTTCTCTGTTGAAAATACTCTTTTTTCTCCATTGAACTTTCATCAAAAAATTAGTTGGTTCACCCGGATGGCGTGGTTCAGCGGTTGAGCGTCCACCTATGAACCTGGAGATCTTGGTTTCGTTACCGGTCAGGGCACATGCCCGGGCTGTGGGCTCCATCCCCAGTGGGGCATGTGCAGGAGGCTGTGGATCAATGACTCTCATCATCAATGTTTCTATCTCTCTCTTTCCCTCTCCCTTCCTCTCTCTGAAATAAAAAAAACCATAATTTTAAAAAAATTAGTTGATATATTTGTGTGGGTCTGTTTCTGTGTTCTCTCTTTTATTTCATTGACCTGGTGCCTCCCCTTCTTGTAGCCTTCATTCTGCTGCTATATGGTCTTAAAATCAGGACGAGTGGTTCCCTCCACTTAATTATTTTTCGGAATTTCTTCAGCCATCCTAAGACCTATGGCTGTTCATATAAATTTTAGGATAAGCTTGTCTATGTCTATGAAATTCTTTGCTGGGATCCTGATAGGAATGACATTAAACCTGTACATCAGTCTGGGGAGAACTGACATCTTCACTGTGTTCAGTCTTCTGGCCCACGGACACATAGTATCTCTGTATTTATTTGGGTCGTCTTTGATTTATTTCATCACCACTGCATAATTGTCAGCATAGAGATCCTGCATATGTTTTAAGTTTGTGCCTGAGTATTTTATTTTCTCTGCAGTGACTGTAAATGGTATCGTGTGTTTTCAATGTTGGTTCCCACATGGTCATCGTCAGGATGCTGATTGTTGTGTGTTGATCTTGTATCCTGTGACTTTGCCAAACTCGCTCGTTAGGACTAAAAAGTTTTTTTATAGATTCCTTGGGATTCTCTTTGTAGACAAATACGGTATTTGCAAATAGGGAGAGTGGTATTTCTTCTTTTCAATTCTGTGTACCTTTTTTTTTCTTGCCTAATGACAATGGCTAGGAATTCTAAAACTGTGTTAATTAAGAAGAGTCGGAGTGGATATCGCTGCCCTGTTCCCGGTCTCGGGGGTAAGGGTTCAGCCTTTCACTGTTAATGAGATATTGGCTGTGGGTTTCTTGTAAATTCTCTTTATCGAGTTAAGGAAATTCCCTTCCAGCCCTAGTTTGCTGAGGATTTTTATTGTGCCTGGGTGTCGGGTATTTCCTTTTCTCGATCGGTTGACGTCACCATCTGCTTTTTCTTCTGGCCTGTTGGCGTGTTAGACTCACTGGTTAATTCCTGAGTGTCGAACCAGCCTTGCACGCCTGGAAGAAACCCACTTGGTCGTGGTGTATAATTATTTTTAAACATTGTTTGATGTGACTTGGTAACATTTTGTTGAGAATTTTCGCATTTAAATTCACGAGGAACATTGCTCTGTAGTTTTCTTTTATTGCCTGGTTTAGTATCCGGGGGGTACTTGTCTCATGCAATGAGTTGGGAAATGCTTCCCTTCTTCTGTTAAGCCCTCTGTGTGTTGGGGGGGGGGGGGGGGATAATGTTCCTCTGGCTGGATTAGGTTCACGTCCTGGTCTTTGTCATCTCTACTTAAAGAAGGTCCCGCCCTGTGTTTTAGGGCGGAGATGGCATTCCCGTGGGCTGAATGCTGTCCGTGTGCAGACACAGTCCAGGGCACTAGACCTATATTCTGGCTTCAGTCCTGCCCACTAACCAACCAAGCCGCTCAAGGTCAACACTCCATAAGGTCGTCTAGATCTGCTTGGGCCCCAAACCCTCTGCAGGCCCCACCCAAACCCGTGGGCGGCACCCAGGATGGAGCAGAGAGTCTCACGGGGGGATTCTCCCTCCCAGGGGACGTTGTCTGCAGACATCTCTGGTGTCTCGGCTCCAGGGTGGAGATGCTACTGGTACCTAGCAGGTAGAGACCAGGGATGCTGCTGAATGTTCCCACGCCACAGGCAGCCCCTGCAACAAAGAATGACCCACCCCAAAATGTCAACGGTGCCCTGTCCGGTTGGCTCAGTGTTTAGAGCACCAGCTGTGGACGGGAGGGTCCCAGGTTCAATGCTGGCCAAGGGCACGCAGCTCACTTGCAGGTTCGATTCCCGGCCCTGGTCCGAGCATGTGCAGGAGACAACCAATCAATGTCGCTCTCCCTCTCTCTCCCTCTCTCCCTTCCACTCCCTCTGAAAAGCAATGGAAAAAATATCCTCGAGTGAGAATTAAAAAAACGTCAAAGGTGCTGAGGTCAAGAAACCCTAGACTAGAGGGCGCTTGTCCTACCTGTTTTAGGAGACTTCCCAGGGGCAGGGGGCAGACCCTCTAACCGAAGCTGAACTTCTGCCTGAAAGCAGACAAGGCTCAAACCAGCTCCCGTTTTGCTCCCTGTTATCTGTACAAAATCTCGCCGTCCAGGACCGAAGGCCGGTTTGTTTGGGGTGGACTCGTAGGAATGGAACTGCTGCGTCATGTGAAGGATAGTATGTCTCGCTCTCCGTCTCCACCTGTGTCTCTGTCTCTGTTTCTACATCTCGGTCCACGTCGGCAGCCGAATGCTTTTCGGGAAGGCCACGCTGATTTATGCCTCTCTCATCGGGGCGCGAGGGCCCCCTCACTATCTCTGTGCAAACGATGGATATCTTAGCCTTTGGGGATTAGAAAGACGCTGGGCGGTTTGAGAACTCTCACCCCTCTGAAGTCCAGAGAGGGGCTGGGCTGCCATAGCCGCCGACTCCGAGGTTCAGAGGGTGACGCTGGACCTGTCTCCCCCTGGGTCTTGTCCTGCTTAGTGCTCGGAGAGGAGCCCTCAGCCCCCGGCCGCTCCCGGTCTCATGCTTCCTCCAGCAGGTGGCCCAGCCTCCCGACCAGCCCTCTAAGGAACCCGAGTGGCTGGGACTGCCATGTGCCTCCTCTGGGCTCCCTCACTGTGCCCTTGAACATGGGCCACAGAGTGAACCAGGCCGAGTCAGGGCCCACCCGGCCGGGAGAGGGGGGCCCAGGTTGATGATGGCCCCTCGATATCGCCTACAACAGACTCTCGAAAGACAAAACTGTGGCCATTTCATTACACTGTTTCCTAGCAGTGTCTTCCCCTCTCCATCCTCACACAACCCTGTCACCTCACACCTGGGTCACTGCGAACACTCCAAACCAGTTTCTCTGCCTCCACACCTCTCCTCCCACCCCGCCCCGTCCCGACCATGCCCCAGCCCTCTCTCTGAGGCGCTCTCTGTGACGACGCCCTGGGGCTCCCTGCACGCTGCTCCCACGGGAACTCCTGGGAGGAGGGATGGGGTCTGGAGGAACCTTCTGTTCACAGACTAAGGCCCAGGCACTGAGGACCAGCCCCGTCACCAGGGCAAAAGATGAGAACAGGCCTGCCCAGTCCTGGCTCTGGCCTCCTCATGCCCCTCAGGCTGCAGGCTCCTCTCCTGCGGTTGTCTGGTGTCCCCAGTCGCCGTGGGCAGGGTGGGAGCTCACCCAGCAGGTGAGACCTGGGAACAGAAACCGGCAAGGCTGTCACTCGGGTCCTGCGGGGATGCTGTTCATGTGCCCATCCTAACGGCGAGACCCCTTTGCTTTCAGAGAGAGGACCCCAGCCTGCACCACGCTGTCCTGTGGCCTCCAAACCCTGGGCCTCCGCAGGTACTGGGACGTGTGCTCTGCATGGACTGCTGCTCAGCCCTCCTAACAGCTAGATGGCGCTTTGCGTTTTTTAAAACTAAGCTTTTATTGATTTTTTTTTTTAGAGAGAGAGGAAAGGAGAGGGAGAGAGAGAAACATGGATGAGAGAGTCATTGGTCTGCTGCCTCCTGCAGGCCCCCTCCTGGGGTTTGAGCCCGAAACCCGGGCATGTGCCCTGACCTCCTGGTGCACAGATGACGCTCAGCCTCTGAGCCACGCCAGCCGGGCTAGACCGTGTTTTCAGGTTTCCTCCTCTCCTTTCCTCCGCCCGCCCACCTTAAATACAGTCAGACCTGCAGTACTCATTTAGGTTTTTAAAGATAACACTATAAGTATCTACCCAAGAGCTGGCTCAGTGGATTTGCTGTGGATGCTGAGTGAGGCCCATGTTCTCACCATAACGCAGACGCTGGGAGCCAACACTAACCCTTCCAACCCTTCTACTTGGATTCCTCCGTCCAGGGGTGAGGCTGGGGGTGGGGCGGTGGCCCCATCGTTGCTGTGGGCAGGTGGGTGTGTCGTCAAAAAGACTGAGGTCCTGATCAGTGTCTGTGTCCTGCAATCATAGGCTGGTTGAGCCCGTAGTTCAGCTGCCGCAGGTGTTTGCTGTTGACGGGGGAGGAGGTGACCCTGGGAGCCATGCGTCCATTTCGCCCAGGAGAGGGTGTCGAGGTCAGGGTGCACCTGTGGGTGGTCAGGTGCAGCCTCCTGCCCTGAAATCCTGTCACACTCAGGGGCCAGAGCATTAGTCCCCCGGGTGACATGTTCCTCTCTTTAAGAAAAGTGCCGCTTCACCCCAGGGTGGCTGCCAGGCGGGCCTGCCAGGTGCTGTGTCTCTGCGTGTCCCATGGAGCAGACACATGGGAGGTGGTGAGATGACTGTCGTGCAGAGCCTGGCGAAACCGTTTGCACGTGTGATCTCACCTGATTCTGGTCACGCTCCCGGGAGGTGGGCAGGCCCAGGGGCATGGCTCCTGTTTTCTAGAGGAGACTCAGGCTCAGAAAGCAAGTCACCCTGTCGTCTGGGCAAGTGGAGGAGGGAGCAGGAGACCCTGAGACCTAAGGGCGTCTCAGGGTTGGCCGGGCCGGGTTTTTGTCCGGCTGGGGGCTCCCACAGCACTTAGCCACAGAACTCAGGGTCTCAGTGACAGACTTGCGTGTCCGGAGGGGGGTGCGGTTTGTCACTCCCTTGGAGCCCTCAGGGGCGTCAGGCACTGGCTTGGGTGCTGTGGGCCCAGAACAGGACCAACAGCCCAGGGCCCTGCCGTGTGGGCCTCACACCCCGGGGGAGTCGGAAAGCGAAGGAGTGAGCAGCTGGCCATCAGTGCGCTACAGGCGTTCACTGGGTTGGAAACGCTCTCTGGGTACCAGCCCTATCCTGGCACTTGTGAGGCCCAGCGGCCGATAATTCAGCCACAATCTGCTCGAGGCGGCTTCCCTCCCATTTGGAGGAGCGGACAGTGAGCTGGGGACAAATACTCGCAGGCTGCCATCTCCAGCAGTAACTGGGACGATTTTTTCTTTTATTGTAATAAAATAAACACAATATAAAATCTCCTTATCTTGACCATTTCTAAGTGCATGGTGGCATTAAGCACATTCACATTGTAGAATCAGCACCACCCTCCCCTCCGGGACATTTCATCACCCAGCCTGAGACCCAGTACCCGCCAAAAACAGGTCCCCATCGTCCCATCTCCCCAGCCCCTGGCGATCACCGTTCCGCTTCCTGACCCTGCGAGTTTGGCTGCTGTGGGTGCCTCACGTAAGTGGACGCACAGTGGAGCATTTGCCCGTTGTGGGGAATCGTGAATGATGCTGCTACGAACCATGGTGCATACGCACCTCTTCACGTCTCTGCTTTTAATTCTTTGGGGCATATTCCTAGAGATGGAATTGCTGGATCGCATGGTAATTCAAGTTTAAGTTATATATATGATCTTAAAAATAATTTTTTAAAAGCAATTCCATTGTCAAGATATTTGTAGATAGAGTCCAGAAAACAAAAGAAAACAAAAAACCAACAATTCTCAGCTAAAAAAAACCGTGGCCAATGCTCTAAAGCAACAAGACAGGTGCCGAGACACCTGACCGGCCCTGGGCTCCCCAGGAGTTTCTGTTTGAGCTCCGAGCGGAAGGATGAGTGAGAAATGGGACCGGGGTGGGGGTGGGGGGGTGGAGAACAGGAGGCTGTGCACCCCCCACCCAGGCCTCACGGGGCAGATCTCCCTGACCCTGGCTCCATGTCCCCGAGGCAGCCTGGGCCCGAGGTTCAGTCCTGAAGGCGCCCTCGGCACAGCGGCCTCGGGTCATGGGATTCACGGACATCCAAGGACCAGAGGGCCAGGAGGACAGGGGCACAGGCTCGTGAGCCGTCCTGGGACCCGATCACCCAGAAGCGTGACTGAGCACATCTCTGCAGGCTGAGGCTCGGGCGCCACGTGATCATGATTTTGCTTGGGAATATTTTCGGATTTACAGAAAAGCCGCTGAGGTCGCACAGAAAGCTCCCACTTACTCTAACCCGGGCTCCCTCCACCAGGTCTTTTAAAATCTCCATCGTCTGCCTAGAACCTGGAACCAGCCCTTCCCAGGGTGGCAGGATGAACGAATCTCACTGAAACGCGGCTCTGTTAGCGTCTCCACCCTGAAGGGAGCCGTGGGGACTCGAACCCGCTCTCTCTGGCTCCAAAGCGCGTTCATCTTTCCACCACATCCCGTGAGAAAATATTCCGCTTGGGGAAGCCTAAAATTCCGCCCTGGGGGCCTCCTCCGTCTGGGCGGGACACTCGAGGCCGGGTGGCCCCCGCCGCGGCGGGTGAGCTGCGGGATCTCTCTCCACCTCGGAGGTGAGGACATGTTGGGCCGACCCAGCGGGACGGTCTGAACGTTTGCCTTCCGACGGACGAGGGGCCCCCACAGAGCGGTGTCCCTGCTCCCTGCTCCCTGCTCCCGCCGGGTGGCCGCAGCTGCGCCTGAAACCCGATTCCCGCGCCACGGGGATGCCCTTTGCCCCACTTCCCAGCGTTCACCTGAAGCCGCGAGAAGCTCAGCGGAGGGCGGCCGGCGGGCGAGACACGGCCCTGATCAACCGCGTCCACGAGCCCTCTGCTGGGACCACCGTGAGCAGGGTCTAGGGAGATGGCCGCACTCAAGGGGCAAGGTCAGGAACCACCTCGGCTCTTGGGAAGGTGTTTTTCAGGCCTGGAAAGTCGCCGTGGCTGCCGGAGGGCTGCCGGGACGTAGACGCAGGGCTGGGAGTGCTCCAGAGCCAGAGGGAGGCCGCGTTTACTGAGCGAGGGCAGCGAAGGGGAGAGCTGCAGACCCAGCCTGGCCGGTCCCTGCTCACAGGGGCCGTTGCCAAGATTTCCCGGCCTGCTGCTGGGAAGTGTAAGGGGAGACGTCAGGAACGCACGTGGTTTTGCAGAGCCGCCTGTTGACACAACAGATCCCTTGGAATCCTCTTAGCAACAGGGCTGGTGCTGTTGCTAGGGATGGGAAAGTGGACGGGGGGACGCAAGGACGCCGGCCGGTGTGGCAGAAGCCAGGGCTCCGAGGGCCGCGTGCTTCTCCCGACCTGCAGAAGTGTCCACCGGACGGAAAGGGAATAATCTACTTTTCATACATTTGACAAATATTTATGAAGCGCCTCTCTGTGCCAGGTGCTATTCTGGGCATCGACTCTGGGCCCCGGGACCACATTACTCATAAACGTCCGGTTGTTTTAGCTCCTTGGTGTGTGGCAGGAAGGTGGCAGGGGCCACGGGCAGCTGCTTCCACTGTCTGGTGAGGCCGCATAAGGGAGGGGTCAGAGCACAGGCTCCGGACCCAAACCATCTGGGTTCAAGTCCTGGCTCTGCCACTTCCAAGCTGTGTGACCCTGGACAAGTGGCTTAACCTCTCTGTGCTAAGTGACCTTGCCTGTGAAATAGGGTTGTTGTAAGATTGAGTTTAAACGCGGAACGCACTGTAAAGAAGAGTACTTGGCACAAAGAAATTGTTTATAGTTACAAGTTTGCCATTATTGTTACAGCGGAAACAGTGCTATGCGGTGTTGGGTGTAACTATTACTGTGGAGAGAGCACTGGCTTCAGGGCAGAAGACCTGGCCAAGCAACTTTACAACTTTGTTTCTCATTTGGAAAATGGAAAACATGATTTTACGCCAGTTTAGCCCACAGCGATTTTGTTCTAAACTTTGAAAAGTGCCATGTGCCATTCCCTTGGATAATACTATTGCTTTCTTTCTTTTTTAAAAAAATGTCTTCATTGAGTTCAGAGAGAGGAAGGGAGAGGGAGAGAGATAGAAACATCAATGACGGGAGAGTCATTGATCGGCTGCCTCCTGCACGCCCCCCACTGGGGATCGAGCCTGAAACCCGGGCCTGTGCCCTGACCGGGAATCGAACCCTGACCTCCTGGTTCATAGGTCGGTGCTCAAACGCTGGTTCGCACCAGCGGCCTATTGCTCTCTTCTAATGCACCCAGATAGGCTTGTGCTGGGGGAGCTGCTGTTTTTGCAGATCAGCTTTCTATTGGGAGGCGGGTGGGGCTGAAAAGGGAGAGAGGCCCACCCTTTTTCTTCTTCAAAGACAAATCTGAGCCCATGTACCTCCTTTGACAAGGAAATTTGGTGTGTGGTTCCTTCCCCCCCTTTAGAGCAAAAAGATCTTTCTCTGTTATTGGCATCTGTCTGGGCTGTGAGACATGTCAGTGTCTTTTCGGAATTACTTTAAAGTCACCTCGATCATGGAATAGAGGGCAGGAGATTTATCTGTTAAATTATTTGCAGAATAATCCACTGCAGGTAATGTGATGGGAAGGGAGGCCTGGCTGCAGGAGTGTTCGGAGCCGAGGCCTGCATGAAGTTTGCCACGTAGGAACGGGGCTACGATTCTAAAAACCCAGGGCCCTGATGCGAAAATGCTGCTCACTCTGAGCTGTGGTTCTTGGGTTACGATAGTGAACATTTCCAATCATGCATCCAAGGAGTAGATTTTATAGATGAAGAGCCTTCAGCAAAAGAGTCGGGAACACCCGGGAGTTTGAATTCATGGTGATTTAAAGCGTGTGCCGTCTCACCCTGGCCAGTGTGGCTCACTGGTTGGGGCACTGGCCCGACCACCGAAGTGTCGCAAGTTCGATTCCCGGTTGGGAGCGTGTGCCTGGGTTTCAGGTTCGATCCTGCTGCGTGCAGGAGGCGGCCGGTCGAACCAACAGAATGGCCCTTGAACGTTGTGGTCAGTGGCCCGTTGAGAAATGTTTTTGTGTTTTCAGAGATTCCTGTTTGATTTCCTCTCCAATCTCTCTCTCTCCTGGCTCAGAGGACTTCGTCAGCTCCGAGTCCGGGATCCCTACAACCACCAGGGAACAGTCAGAACGTAAAGAAGAAGCCGGAGGAGAAGCCGAGAAGCGCCGGCCTCGGAGATTCGCCCAGGTAGGAGCCAGGCTCAGGGGACTGACTCGGCCCGCGCAAGGCCAGCTTGCTGCCTGCTCAGTGTTTGCTTTGAAAATTTACCCTAAAACCCAGGGCATGTCCCTTGTGGTAAGACGTTCGACACAGGGGTTCACAGGCCTTTTGTGACAGCCCAGACCTGCGTCATTGGAAAATTAGTACTTTTCTGCCCAGAGATGAAATGAGTCATTACAGGCTCCATTCCAGCAACGCTCTAGGGTGCTACATTCATTGTCGGACTTAAAATTAAAAAGAGGGAGGCCACCGAGGAACTGATCGGGGGCATCTGGTCTGGGGCTAAGCCGGGGTCTGTGTGGAGGAGGAAACTTTCCTCCACCCTCCTAGGTTCTCCCGGCTGGTCTCACATCTAAGTCAACATGAGACAGACTCACAGAGAAAGTAACCGAATTTAATTACACACATACCTATGGGAATGCCCCCCACACGAGAGAGTCAGAGACCCCCCCCATACGTGAGAGGTTCGCGCCCTGAGCTGAGGAAGCGGTGAGAGCCCTGGGGCTTCGGGGAGGAAGGCCCTTTGCAGGATGGAAGAGCAGGAGCTCAGTAATTACATTTACCGTCCATGAAGAAAGGCTACAAATGTCATCTCTGGCAATAACTCTTATCATGGGTAAAGCCCTTAATTTAAATTCTTCTAGGTTGTTATGCCGGGTGAGGGGGCAGAAGTTTCTCTGGAGCCTGCAGGGTCTTGATTGCCTTTAGCTCAAAAAATCCGGATGCCGAGTGGCTCGTCTTGGGGAGGCTGCTCTGAGCCCCTCGCTGTAGGCACCAGCGGGTGACACGGGGTTCACAGAGGGTTCGCTGAGGTGACTGGAGCCCTCATCCCAGGGAGGCTGGAGAATTCCAGAAATCACCACGGCCGCCCAGTTGCAGTGGGACGTGGCCAGTGAAGGGGTGGCCCATCGGTCAGCGGCTCTTCACAGACCCACAGTCGG
Source organism: Miniopterus natalensis (assembly GCF_054644295.1). NCBI lineage: Eukaryota > Metazoa > Chordata > Mammalia > Chiroptera > Miniopteridae > Miniopterus > Miniopterus natalensis. The sequence goes on along the minus strand of NC_142094.1, from coordinate 58,781,028 downwards.
GTTCTGGTTTCCCTGCCCAGGGCTGTTGGGAAAAAGTCCAATGGACGGCGCCCATGCCGTGTCCAGCACCCACAGCTTCGGGGCCTTCAGACAGGGCCAGCAGACAGGAACACTCAGTCCCCAGAAGGGACAGGGACAGGGACACTGGAGGCAATTAATAACTACCAGTGGGCTGAGCACATGATCTGATTAGAAAAACCCTCCTGAACAACTGAACCCAGCTTCCGGAGGCTACAATTACAGGCCTCGAAGGAACAACTGAACGGGACCCCCCCCAAGGAACAAAAGTGAAAAACCAACTGACAGGTTCCCGCCCTCGTTATAAATATCAGACAGTGAAACTTGGGGCCTGAGAACCGTGCGTAGCTTTTTACCGTAAGACTGAGCGCCGCTTGCTGCTTGGGCTTTAAACGTGACGGTCGCGGGTGAGAGTGACCCCTGGTGGCAGGATCTTGGGGCCCGGCTCGCATTTTCTGGGTGGTGTTTCCAGAGCAGGCTCTTGGAGCCTGTTGGTGAGAGTGTTTGATTTCTTTAGGGGACTGGCGGTCAGGTGGGGCCGAATCATGGAATATGCCTCAAACAGCACCTGTTTCATGTTCACGAACTTTTTATCATGGTAACTGGACAGATGTTTTAATATTTGGTTCTAAGAAGACCAGACGGCTGGTCCAAATGGTCTCTGGTGATCATGAAACTAATGGGCGGGTTCATCTTTTCTGGAATTCTGCATGAGAGGAGTCGCCACTGGCCGTCTCTGTGAGGCTCCGGGGCCTCTTCAGAGGCGTGGAAACCGTTTGGGCCTGTGTCGCAGCTGGACTGAGACTACGGGCAGCTCAGGGTCCTTTGTTTCCTGTTACTCGGCTTTAGTCAATTGTTTTTCCTTGAAGAATTGCCTCCCACTGGTGTCCAAGTTGAGCATAAAAGAGGTGCCTTCTAAGAGCAAACCCGAAGAAGCAGCCTCCTGTTCACAATTAAAAACACAATGCTCCTCCGTAAATGGGAGAATGTCTGTCGCGCAGGCCCTGGGCTCACTCGCTCAGAGACTATGAAGAGGTGACCGGCTCCGGGTCCCCAGGTTCTAGGTTTGCTGGGAGTCAGGATGTTTATAGAAAGAGAGAATGACCAGCACCCCTGGGTGCTGTTTAAGTGGGCTGGCCACCCAGCACCCACAGAAATGATCAAAATAGCACCTGACTTTCATTTCCTAGATGGGCACCAGATATGATGCCAAATGGTCTATATGCAAAAAATAAAAACCTCTTTTCATTGAATCAATTCCTCTCTGATGAGTCCTGACTCAGCCAGGCGGGTGGGAATGCCCTGCTAGCTGCCCTGAGACCCCCTCTCCTGCCCTGGTGAACTGGGGCCATCACTTGTCTCCTCCGCACCCCACCATCCCTGAGATGCCCACTGGTCCAGGCCACACTATCTGTTGGGCCCACGGCTGTGCTGCTTTTGTGCGGCATTTGGCACGTGGGACTCTGGCGAGGCTGGGAGCCCCATGGCCACTCCCGCCCGTGGCGATTCCTCAGGCCCTCGGTGCTCATCCACTGCTCACCCCTGTGAGCCTGTGGACTCAGCCAGACGTTGCCCACTTCTGAGACCTTTTCCCTGCTCTCTCCTCACTGTGCTCGGATGGGTTCGCTCATCCTTTTACCTCATCAGACAACCAGCGTTTTCTCTCCAAAGGATATACAGGGTGTCCCAAAAAAGTGCACACACACTTTGAATAATTATTCATTCCAAAGGGTTAAATCTGAAATGAAAGAAACATCAACTGAGCTATCGGCTGTTGAGTGTGCATTCATTTTTGGGAGGGACACCCTGTATTATCGGTTTTAACGAAAGACGGGAGGAGCCATTGAACTCAAACTGTTTCTGTTTCCTACTTGTAAAAACTTCAGAGAGAAAACGCAGAAAGGCCTGCGGTGGCTCCTGCTGGGCTGGAGCCGAGGAAAGAACATAGGGAGAAAGGCGCATGTCGATATTGCCAAGGAAGGTCCCTCTGCCCAGGTGTGATCTCCTCTCTGCGGATGGAGCACTGAGGCCTGGGGCCCTGTTACCTGTGCCTGCGGCAGACAGTCCAGTTTCCCCCGGAGGCTCCGTGTCCCTCTGAACTACGCAGGAGCCTTATGCACCCCCAACGGGGCAAATTCTCCATCTGATTAGAGGGAGTCCCACCCGGTCAACTGTCTTGCCTCCTGGTTGCCACGTGGTGTCGCTGTTGTGACTCAGCCCTGCATTGGCCAAGCCCCAGCAGGGGCTGGGCGGCGCCTCCCGGATGCCCATCCTTCCAAGGATGACCCCACCCTCCCAGGACGAGGCTTAACCCCAGGTTGCACCTCTTGGTGCTCAGCAGCGTCCACCCCTGAGCATAGCAGCCCTGGGTACCTGCGTCCAGGCTGGCTCCGGGTCCACCGCCCACCGTCCCATGGAGACTCCCTTTCCCTCCAAGGTTACCACCAACCAGGGATGGGCAGCCCTTTCCTCTTAACCCCTCAAAACACAGCGGGTCTCACCCTGAAGCCTTTCCCCGGATAACAGAGCCGTTAGGCGGCCCCGGAGGAAATTAGGTAAAGAGTTGTGAGCTCGTAGCCATTCCTGCCCTTCAACACTGTGCCCGCTCATTCGTCCGAGGAAAGCCCCAGGTGTTGTCTCCGAGACGGTGGACTCTGAATTCCTGGCACCCTTGTCAGGGGAGGAGGAGTGGAGCCTCAGCAGCCTAGAGTCTTCGCTGTCGTCCCCGGTTCTCAAGAGTGAGCCAGCACCAGGGTCACCTGCCAGGCTGGTTAAAGCACAGACTGCGGGCCCCTCCTCCAGAGATTCTGCTTCTGTGGGTCTGGGCGAGGCCTGAGAACCAGAATTTCTAACAAGGTCTCAGGGACACAGGTGCCCCTGACCCAGGGACCAGGCTCGAGAACAGCTGCACTGTGTCCTTCGGCTGCGTGAGGGACACAGGGACATCGGTGGTCAGCAGAAGGAGCCTTCTGCGAGGGCTGGGCTGGACCAGGAGAGTCGCGTGGCGGGTGTGGGGGAGCCTGAACAGAAGGGGGCGGCCCCAGGGGCCAGCGCAGGCAGGGGCAGGATTCCTGGACTGGAGCTCTGTGTGGGCGGGAGGCCAGCCGACCACAGTGCTGGGTGTTTACTTACCTCACACACAGTGGGAGAAGCGAGCCAGGCGGAGGAGCACCTGGCGGGCAGCCGGGAGGCGGAGGTGCATCCTGCCGGCAACGGGAAGCGGGGCAGTGCTTTGGGGTGGCTGGTTTGTGCTTAAACGAGGGGTCCAGCATGCCAGGGGAGCATTCAGAAGATGGATTTAGGGCCTGCAGTTGGGGCCCTGAAGGGGAGGCTGGGAGGGCGGTGAGGATGGTGGCTGGGAGACATCCCCAGGTACCCACAGAACCCGCAGACAGTCCCCAGGTAGAACCCTCAGTGCTTCAGGGACAGCTCAGTTCCTGCCCACACCCAGCACCCTCAGCACCCGACCAGGCCTCATCCTCTCGGTGGGGGGCAGGTTTCTTAGTCCATGTAACAAACACGGACCCACAGCCCAGCACCGGCCGAGGTCTGGGCCCGAGGCCAGAGGCGCGAAGATGAGCAGGACGTGTGGTCCGGTTGTGGAGAGAGGCGTATAAACCAATAATCCTGGAATAAGCGGGATGCTATGGGCCGTCCGTGGGGGCTCGGGGGCCGGAGAGGGGCTGGCTCTGCCGAGGGAGGAAAGTTCGGAACTGAGCGGAGTCAGGGCCTGCGGGGGAAAGAGACAGTTCCCGGCAGGGGCGGCAGCTCTGATCGTTACCCGTCTGCAGGAAACAGAGCAGGAAGGGCTAGATGTCCTGGCCTCTCGAGCAGGACACCTCAGAGCTTTATATTTGGGAAACAGGTGATGTAGCGTATTTATTAAGCTCAACCTGTTGGCTTTTTTTTTAAACCCTCAGCCGAGGATATGTTTATTGATTTTAGAGACAGAGGAAGGGAGGGAAAAAGAGAGAAAAACCTTGATTGGTTGCCTCCTGTACCCATCCGGACCGGGGACTGAACTTATAACCTGGGTATGTGCCCTGACTGGGAATCGAACCCGAAGCCTCCTGGTGTAGGGACGACACTCCAGCCAACCGAACCACCCGGCCAGGGCAACCTCTTGGTCTTTTTAAAGATATGAATTCAGGACAAAAAATCCACAGTGTAGCAGCAGATTGGGGAAGGAAGAAAGATGGTTTGAAAAAAATAAAAAGTGGGCTGCCTCCCCCCCCCCCCCCCCCCAGTCATCTGTGGACGAAATCTGCCCAATGCTGGGTACCGACCCAGGGCTGAAGCCCGTCACCTCACCCAGCAGCTGGTGTCGATGAACGTAGATGACCGGAGGGGCTATATGAGGAAACTCAGGATCAGGGAGGTTGAGGAACCTGCCGCAGGTCACACAGCCTAGAATCAGCTTGGGTGGAGGCCACTCAAAGCCCAGGCTGTGGCCATCCTGCTGCTCAGGTATCTGAAAATACTTGTGTTGTGGTCTCATCATGAGAAAGCCAACCCCAGTCTGTCCTTAACATTTAATTTCCCTCTAAACAAGGTCAGTTCTCAGGCCCAGAAAAAAGAAAAATCGAAAAGATGTGATGTGTTTCATGAGCAGCAGTGGCCCAGCTCCGAGTGACCGAGCCATGCGTGGCCTAAGCCGCAGCATCGGTTCCTTCCAGAGAGACCTCTGGGAAGTTTCTATTCACAGGCTCTGCCCAGGCCGGTGTGTCCGGCGGAGCCGGGTCCCGCTCCCGCCTCCGGCCGGCTTCTGACTCACTGTTCCCCTGGCAGGAAGTAAACACCAGGGGAGGGAGGCGAGGACTCCGGACAGGGGCAGAAAAGCAGGTCAGGGGCTGAACTGGGTGCGAGTCCGCTCTCCGCTCCTCCGGTTTCAACAGCGTTGAAGAAGAGGGAGTAGTCTTCCTCTCCGAGATAATGCCCATTTATTGTAACAGAATCGACCTTGGACGGTGCCTCTCACAGCAACACCTGCTGAATGAGAGGAATGAAGTTAACGTACCTTTATTCCGAAGCACAGCTGGGCCCACTTGTGCCTTTTCCCAAACATCTCAGGGTCCCAGGAGCGTTTGGAACCTACAGTGTTAGCAAACCAGGCAGAACTGCTTCGAACCCTCTACCATTATATCAAACTTATTTTAAAACTTACTGAGCTTCCCTCATTTTGAGCTATCGTGAGTTAGTTTCCACGCTCCCCGGCTCGGCACGGACCAGACTCTTTGCGATTCCCCGTGTTGATTTTCGGGGAAAGTGGTGCCATGTGTAATGGTCATGGGAGGGATGGGGGGGGTCTCTTGGTGGGAGGAATGAGCTGCATGGGGTTTAGTGGGGTGACTCTGCCTGTGACCTGTCTGCCCTTGGCATCCGTGGGATCTGATGAAACATGAAATGTTTTCCTTGTTGACAGCGTCGCGCCCGGAGGCTCTGGCACCACGTCTGAGGGTGCTACCGGCCTGGACCCATGCATGGCGTCCCCAGAAGTGACCAAGCCGAGGAAGCAGACACGTAAAGCCGGGGGCCCGAAAGGTTCTGCACTGCCCAGCCCGCCAGCGTCCTGGGAGCCGGAGAGCCCCTTGGGCTCCCTGCCCTTTGCTGAGGGCCCCCCTGAAGCTTACTCCACAAGCCCAGCAGCGGCACCTGAAGACTGGCCCCTCATTCAGCCCCTCGCTCAGCGCCCCAGGAGGGACCCTTCTCTGAATGCTCAGGAAGACCCCAGGGCAGCGTTGGCCCCTCCAGGGGACAGACCTGCTCAGCACAGTGTGGCTGCCACTGTCCCCAGGGCTGGGAAAGAGAAAGGCCTAAAGGAAGGAGGGAGGGAGTCAGCTTCCTTCAGATCCATGGACCAGCTGCCAGGAGTCTCACCAGTGCCTCCCAGAGAGTTGACAGAGGAACAGCAGGGCGAAGAGGATGGCCGGCCCGGTGGCTCCGAGTCCCAGGGGAAAGAGGCTTCAGGTGGCCTCCCTCCACCAGGGTCCAAGCAGGGCGAGGCTCCTGTGCAGGTGGTCCCCACGAGCCCCCCTGCAGCCCCATCAGGCAAGAGCTTGGCTGGCCTGCAGGAGAGCCCCCCGATGCCCGAGCCCCTGGGCCCACAGGAGCCAGCCCCCCAAGCCTCAGACAGAGGGAACTGCCAAGCGGAAATGCCACTTCAGGATTTGGTCGCCGACTCGGGCGTCTGTCATCCCTCTGGGAGCAATCCTGGGGCTGCCCCAGAAGCTAAGGTGATTGCTGCTCCCCAGGAAAGCTGCCAGGATCTGCCGTGTCCTGCCCAGGCCCTGGGGGCCGGGGGTTCTCAGACAGAGACTCTGGATGCCAGTAATGCTCAACACCCCCTGAAGACTCAGGTGCAAGGAGCTGAGCCCAGGAAGGCTGTCTGCATGGCAACAGGTGACCAGCCCAAGGGGGCTCAGCTTGTGGGTACCCAGGACCCACATCTGGCTTCAAACCTTGCTGCTCAGACCACAGAAGAACCCAGCCGGGGGCCCAGGGAGTTGGTGTCCAGTCCCAAGATGCCCCTTCTTACAGCTCCTGCCGAACAGCTGGCAGGTGCAGGGTTGGCGGGACAGGAGAAGCAGGCCTCAGACCTCGGGTCCCGCCAGGATCCCACCAGGCCCCCCGAGCCGGACGGAGCCAGTGAGCATGCTGCTCCCCCAGGAGCTGCCCGGGAGGGGCCAGGGTTGCAGCCCGACCATCCTGACCTCCTGCAGGACATGGGGGGCCGGGGGAGAATGGACTCTCTTCCTGCTTTAGAATCTGAGAAATCAGGCTTCCTGTCGACTTCTGCTGCCGAGGTTGTCCCGGAGGCCCCGGAGGTGGAGAGCTCATCTGCAATAAAGACCAGGAGCCCCCCGTCGGCGCCGGAGCCTGGCAGCCAGGATGGGGAGGGCTCGCTGACGTCCTTCCAACCCCCTGGGCTGGGGCATGATGCAGCTGGACAGGAAGTCCAAGCCGAGGGGCCACATCCCCCCAATGGGAAGGGCTGGGCAGGGGACTGTGGGCTCACGACGCTCATTCAGGAGCCAGATCAGCAGGGAAACCCGTCCTGTCCGGGGCACCAAATACAAGCAGCTGCCCCTGAGAGACCCTCGGGGTCTCCTGAGGACCATCTCCAGCCATCCCAGCCGGACCCAGAAGCTTCGGTCTCTGATGTGCTTGTGGAGAAGTCTCAGCCGTGTGACAGTGAGCGCAAGACTTCGCCAGGTGATCCAGGCCCTCGGAACCCAGTTGTGGAGTCTCCCCAAATCCTTGTACCCGGGGAGCCTCGGGAGGAGGTGAGCTTGTCCCCTCGCGGAGGCGGGGAGCAGACTTCCAGACCAGAACTTCAAGGTGAGCTTCCCAGAGGCAGCCTGCCCCATGCTCCAAGTTCAGCTCCTGGTGCCACCATCGCGGAGAGCCCTGTGACCGCACGGCCGGAGCCGCCCGCACTTGGGGAGAGTGGGCGAGAGCCAGTACCAAGTGAGCGCCAGCCCTCTGGGGTCCTGCTGCCTGCAGCAGACACCTCAGGAGACTCTCCCCTCCCAGGCAGCCTGAGCACAAAGGACAGCTGTGCTGGGCAGAGGCCGAGCGAGTCCCAGCAGGAGCTGGTTGGTGCACTGACAGCCAGCAGCCAGTGGGAAGCAGCAAGTCTCGGGAACACAGGTGTGTCTGAAGCAGCTGGCGCCTGGCCCCCGGTCCCGGGCGTGGGCAGGACAGAGATGGCAGGTGGGAACACAGCAGGGGCCCCGCCCTGTCCATCTGACTCAGGCGCTCTCCGGGATGCAGCTCACGGCCTGCCCGCCCCAGCGCCTGCCAGCCCCAGCCTCACCCTCACTCAGGGTACTCAGGGTGCCCAGGAGAGGGAGGCCTGTGATGACACCCAGGAAGGCGAGCAGCAGCCAGTGCCGGCCCTGCAGGAGATGGAGCACCCGGCTGCCTCGGACGCAGAGGCCCAGGAGCTCCTTGGAAGTCTCCCATCCACCCAGGAGCCAGGTGTGGAAGGTGGGGCTGCTGAGACCCGTGGGGACATTGACAGAGGAGACCTGGGGGTGCATCGGGCTCCAGAGGAGCCGGCAGGGGGTACCCTGAGTGGTAGCTTCCTTCAGACAGAGCAGTGCCCCGCCCTTGGGAAGCAGGCTTCCGCCCCTGCCCCAGGTGAGGCCGGCCACGCTGAGCAGCCCTCGGCCGGCTGCCAGGATGCCTCGCTGTCAGCGGGAGATCCGGGTGGGATCCCCAGGAGCGCGGTGGGCATTCCTGCAGCCCTGACTCTCCCTGGCCCAGAGAGGCTCCCGCCACCTGGGCCACCGGGAGAGGCTGCTCCTGACACTCCTTACCTGCACATTGATAGTGCTGCCAGGAGAGGGGCAGAAGAGGGCCCCAGGGGCCTCGGTGAAAACTCTGGTCCCATAGGGGAGCCCCCACTCTCCTTGGAAAATGTTGCCTCTGGGAAGCTGGCTGCTGGCCCCCTCGCCTCCTTCTTGCAACCAGGAGCCGTGGCGGGGGGCACCTCTGTGGTGCCAACCAGCAGCGGAAGCCCCAAAGCCAGGACCTCTGAAGGGCCTGTGGACTCTGTGCCCTACCTGGACAGGACGCCGCTTCCCGCCAGCGGCAAGCAGACTACAGGGGAGAAGAGAGCAGCCAAGGCTCCTGGAGCCGGCCCCCAGCCCCTCGAGAGTCCTGAACCCCCTTCTGGTGCGAGGGGCACAGGGGAGAGGAGCACTGGGGAGAGGACGCGGGAGCCTCCCCAGGACCCGCGGAAGGGCGCGTCGGGCGGCGTGGACACGGGCCCCAGGCAGTCAAGCATCGTCGCCGGGTTCCCCGACTTCAGGGAGCACATCACCAAGATCTTCGAGAAGTCGGCGCTCGGAGCCCTGGCCGCCGACCGGCCCCAGCGAGCACCTGGGGAAAAGGCAGGAGCCGGCGGGAGTGGGGGGGGCAAGGACCCCGAGGCGCCACTGAGCCCAGAGAAGCTTCCAGATGGGACTCAAGCAGTGGGAGTAGCCCCTGTCCCCGCCCCTCCTGCTGGACTCCGGGTGGATTCAGAGAAGGAGCAGGTGGTGGCTGTTGAGGCTGAGACATCCCACCCGGCTCCCCGGGATCCAGGACCGGAGACGCTGCTGGGGCCAGCAGGGCCGAGGGTGGAGCAGGACCCACCAAGTGCCAGTGAGGGGAAGGAAGTGGCTGGTGACCTACAGGCGCCGAAGGAAAGCGAGAAGCCAGCGGGGGCCAGAGAGGCCGGGCAGGGGCTTGGCAGCCAGGCCCCCTCAGGGCGGGGAAGCGGCCTGCAGGAGTCAGCTTCCCCTCCTTCCTCACAGGCCGCGTCTCCTGTGGGCAAAGCTGCTGACGGGCAGGTGGCCACCCAGAGCCACAGGGAAGGGGACTCCGCTCAAGATGAGAGACTTCCTCCCGGAGAGCCGCATGGGGAAGCGCCCACCGCTGACAGTCAGCCCGAAGGTGCCCGGGGCTCTGCCCACCCAGGAGCATCCACCTCTGCCCTGGAGGCACCTTCTCTCCGCGGGGATGCGCCTACCGTGGCCGAGGCCGTCCCTGAGCCCTGGACCCCCGGCACAGCGGGTGAGAGGAGGCCTGGAGGTGCTGCGGGGATCTCAGAGAAACAAAGTGCCCTGGGCCACCCGAGCGCCCATGAGCCAGCAGCAGTGGCAGACACTCCCCCGGAGCCGGGCTTGGTGGCAGGAGTTGCTGGGGAAGATGAGGGTGACATCAGTCTGAGCACAGCTGAGACCCAGGCACGTGGGCCTGGTGACCTGCTGGGAACAGGAGCTGCGAGGATGTTCTCAGGAGTGGCTCCTGCCTCCGAACCACCAGGGGGCTTTGGGGACCCCGGCTGCTCTGAGGGGGCCCGGGGGACTGAGACTCCAGCCACCCTGTGTGGGGACAGCCCAGCTGGGCACCAGCAGTCCCTGCCCGAGGTTCCCACTCCTGTGGGAGATGGGAAGGCAGGTGCATCTTCACCTCCAGAACCTGAAGAAGCTGGGGACCCTAAGCTGGCCCCAGAGGCAGCCCACGCGGAGAGGTACGTAACCGAACGAGTTGCTGGGGAGGCAGGGTCAGCTCCCAGAGTGGTCCTCTCCCGCTTCCTGTGATCGAATAGATGGGGGGTATTAAGAAGCTAAGCTTTCCGTGTCCAGTTGCTTACGTTTACCTGCTCCAATCTCAGGATGTGCTGAGGCTGGGAAACGTGGGCACTGGGCGGAGGCCCGGGCGCCGGTCCACGTGCCTGGGCCTTTGCTTGAACTTGCACTCATCCGACTTAACCTGTTTCACAAGCATGAGCTGCTGGCAGCCGGCGGCTGGTGGCGCACACTGGGGTCAGAGGTTATGGTCAATCATGCTTTTCTGGAGCCCAGGTACCTCTGCTTTGGAACCTAGATTTGTTCTTGCAGAGAGGCCTCAGTGATCCCAACGCCTCTCAGACCATTGACGGCCTGAGGCTATTCCCCCCCCCAGGAATTTTTGCGTCGCAGTCACTGAAAGCTTTATGTGGGATGCGGGCTTTTCGCTAGGGCCTGAAGAGAGGTGCCCGTCTCACCGTCTGTCACTTTCTTAACATTGTCCCAGCAAGAGCCCGGGGCCTGGCCTGGCACCCTCACCTTCGGTTCCTGAGAAGGACGCTGCAGAGGTCACGGGCGGGGTCATTTCCTGTGAGGCCAGACCTGCAGGAGGAGAGCAAAGGTGGGTGAGAGGTACCAGCCTCGGGGGAGCCGGGGACGCCCAGGTGCTGCGTGTCTTGTAAGGGAGGGTTCTGCTCACACACGACCCTGTACCCCTTACACACCACACCCCAACTCTCCGCCCCTGAGCCCTGGACAATACTAACCTAGTCTATTACCTTGAGGCAAATGGGCTCAACAGTGATCTAGTCTCTGAAGCAGGAATCTCTGATCACCCATAGCTGTCACACTCCACAGAGGCCTGGAGAGTGAGGGTCACAAATGACAGGCGTAACAGAGCCCCAGACCTCCCGCTTGCAGGGCGCCTGCCGCTTCTTTCCGCGCAGAGCGAATCGCCGCCTCTGTGCCGGCAAATGCTGCCCCTCGACGTTTCATCCTTAGAGGGAAATGGAGACACTGTGGACAGACACTGTGAACAGGCTTTACGGTGTCCTTAGAACTCTGGCGCCGTGTGTGTGTGCGTGCGCACATGTGTGCGTGTCTGTGCATGTGTGCACTCGAGCATGTGTGAGCACATGTGCGTACGTGCGTGCATGTGGCGTGTGTGGGTGTCTGTGTGCATGTCTGTGTGTGTGCATGCGCGCACATGTGTGCCTGTGTGCGAACATGTGTGTGCATGCGTGTCCACGCACGTGGTGTGTGCTCAGGCAGGGCGGGGTTGGACTTTGATAGTACCTGCGGCTGCCAGCCTGTCCTCCGAAGCAGCTGCGGGCGCTTCACAAGTGGTTCGGCTCAGGTTTCGCACATGCCTGGAGAGCGCACGGTCGCCGGCTTCTCACATCTGAGCACCTCACCGACACCAGCTGCCTTCGCTGCCACCGGCAGCTCTTGTCACAGCTCTGGGCCGAGACAGATGCAGGTCGGATCTGCGTCGCACACTCGACTCTGCGGCTGCCGTGGCCTGTCGTCCCGCAGCCCTTGCTGGCTGGCTCTTGACATTCCTAGTTAAGGTGCAGGAAACCATCTAACCAGGAGAGCCCCCCTCCCCAAAACGACACATCAGGTCCTTCTTCCATGTCCCTGGGTGCCTGTCACCTTCCTGGAGACCACTCTAACCACCGAGCAACCCAGCCAGGGCCTGGCCACCTTTCTTGTCCAGCACAGAGTTCTGCATCTGCTGAAATAGCTGACTGGCCGAGGGGAGTGAATTCTTTCGTCCTGTGTAGCCCACAGGGACCTACTTCAAGTTCAAAGGTTTAGAGATTGTGTTTTATGGTGAAACCTTACGTATGTCTTTTATTGTGTGTCGTAGTGCACGGAATTTCAACAGAAAAATAATACTTGAGTTGCCACGCGGGGAGCAGAGCAAGTCAAAAGCAGATTTTCCCTCTTGCGGGTTATCGGGGGACATGCTCCTGTTGGCTCTGGGATTCTGAAGTTTCTGCAGACTCGACCAGAACTGACACCATAGAGCAGACTCAGAATCTAGCCCATGTGTTTTCTGTCTCAGTGATGGGGTCGTTTGGTAACTTGGTCTCACACACGTGTGGGTGCAGGGAGCACAGACATGTTTACTGTTTATTTCCCAACGTCGGACGTGAAATTGGCCCAGCTGGGGGATGGGCCATGGGTGTTCCGTGGCTTTGCTCACCTCAAGCCGCCACCCCACACGTGAGGGGCACGTGGGCACCAGCTCTGAGAAGCAGGATTGGCCGGGTGGCGCAGCTGTGGATTTCTGCACACGGTGGAAGCCTGGGGCCCACCGACAGCCTCGCTTGGTTTTTAAGACTCTTCTACAGAAGGTGCTTGGATGGTTTTTGACTTAGGTCCGCATGACTCTTCCATGTAGATGGAAAGTTGAGGATTTGGCATTTTGTTCCCACCCCACTGATGGTCAGATGTGTAGTTCTCGATCCACCTTGGGCATCGCCAAGCTGTTTTTTGCTGAATATTTTAAAAGGGGTTTTTCTTTCCCACTTGGGAAAATGGTTGGAAAAGTATCCTTTTCTATTATCAGTGCATTTTTGAGAAGACGGAATGATTCCCAGATGCGTAGGGTCTTTGTGTGGACCTGGGCTGGCTCGTGTGGGGCAGTGGGTTGAAAAGTTGACGGAGGGGAGGGAGGGGGAGAGGGGAGCGGCCGCTGGCGCCCCGCGGAGGGGGCCGAGCGGGACCTGAGGCCACCCGCCTGCTCTCGCCCTTCCTCCGTCCCGCTTGTCATTCCTCCTCCTCCTAAAATTACCGGCTGTGACGCCACGTTTTCAGGTTTAGGGACAAGGTTTTGAGGATGGCTGCAGCTGCATAGATTAAAGAAAATAAAAAGCAGCAGGTAAAGCCCGGACAGCAGATGCCCCGCCTCCCCGAGGGCCCTCGGGGTTTGATTTTATGTTACGTAGCTTCTATTATTTTAAACTTCCTTTTGAGAAATCTCGGGCTGTCACAGGGCAGCGGCTCTGACGCCCTTTTTACCTGGAGCGGTTTCTCCCCACACGGGAGGCAGTGGAGCCGGGACAGGCCCGTCCATATCCCAGAGGCTTCTTGCTGGCTGTGCTACCCTGGGCGAGCCAGTTTACCTTCCAGTCCTCAGTTTCCATGCCTATAAAATGGGAAAACAACTAGGGCTGGAGTCAGAATAAAATCGGAAAGTTTCCGAAGCATCTAGTCTAATCCCTGGTGTATGGTACGTGCATAATAAAAACAGCAACTACTATTATTTTAAATGCATTGAATCACCCTGGCCGGTTTGGCTCAGTGGTTAGAGCATCGGCCGGCAGACTGAAGGGTCTGGGATTGGATCCCAGCCAAGGACACGCTCAATCCCTTGCCCCAGTCCGGTCATGTGTGGGAAGCAACCAGTCAATGTCAATGTGTTTCTCACATTGATGTTTCTCTCCCTCTCCCCCCCCCCCCCACCTCCCTCTCTTCCTTCCACTCTCTCTGAAAAGCAATGGGGGAAAAAATATCCTCAGTGAGGATTTAAAAATAAATAAGTGTATTGAATCAAAATCACCCTGGCAATTAAGCAAAGGAGGAGATGCCAAGGCCCCAAAGAAAGCGGTCACAGACCCTGTGGGAACAGGGAGACTCGAGCCTGGCTCAGAGCCATTTCCAGGGCTTGGCCTCTCTGTGCGGGTTTGTCCGTCGCTGGGGTTTCCCTAACACCCCTGGGCTCCCGAGGAGCTTGTGACGTGACTCTAAGGTGCCTCGGAACTAAGACTCTGCACATGACTCAGGTGTGCCTTATTATCAACAGCTCCAGGCACGATGAACCATAAAGGTCAGAGGAGCTTTGTAAACGAAGCTTTTATGCTTAGAAGCTTTGTGCTCCATCATGAAACCAGTTTCCCAGAGGTGAACCTGGGCCTTGGGAAAGTGCCCGGCCGCATCAGAGAGCAGCCAAGGTGGCACCCACACCGACAGGGCAGTGCCCCCCGAGGGAGGCAGGGCTGATCCTCTGCACCCTGCGCCCGCGACGGGAGGAAATGGCCTTGGCTCCAGCTCTTCTGGGCTTCTGAGCGCTCTGCCCATGGCCTCTGTCCTGTTGCATCTGGACCCAAGGGTCAGCTCCGGGGCAAGGTGGTGATTTTCCAAATGAGTGTGTCCGAACTGACCAGGCCTCTCTCCCTGGACCCTCTCATTACTGCCACTGCGGGAGCCGCCGTGGGAGACCTGGCTCCAGGTTGGTTTCGGGGGCAACGTTTGAGAAATGGAGATTTCCGACCTGAGCTGAAGGAAACAGGGCGTTCTTGTTGAGGCTCGGAACAGGAGAGACGGGGGAACTGACAGGCCCCTGCTGACTGCACTGAGGACCCCGTCAACGGGTAGGGGGCTGTTCTTCCAGCAACGTCAGCCACCCCAAACCCTCCTCTAGGCCTTTGAGAGAAGACCATAGACTTCTGAGTTCTACTGAGGGGCAAGCACGGGCCTCACAGTTGACAGACCTCAAGTTCCAGCTCCGTGACCTTCTGAACCTGCTGATTTGCTTGTAAATGGTACCTGGGATTGAAGGAGCACTTTCTTTTGAGCGCCGGACACAGAATAGGGACTCGTCCTTCGCCCCCATCTACTTGCTCCTTCTGGGCCCAGTGTCTCAGGTCCTTCTCATCTCTTAGGAGGTGCTGTTTGCAGGGAGGGAGACAGGGGCTCGGACAGGAGATGTGTCTCCCTCAAGGTCAGAGCACTAACAAGAGTGAGTGCTGGCACTAGAACCGTCCGCAACGTTTTCCAGACATCAGCTCCTTGTTTAGATCCCTGATAATTAACTGATTAGTGGGAGGTTACTCACTAAGACAACACTGCTCACCAGAACTTTCTACAGTGATGGAACGAGCCTGTTTCCCTGCACCCACGAGCCACAGGTGGCTACTGAGCACCTGGAATGAGGCACCTGAAAAGCCACGGTCAGTTTCAGGGCCATTGAGGAGCTGAACTGTGAATTTTACTTAACTTTGATTAATTGCAATTGAAATGGCCACGTGGGGCTAGTGGCTACTGCATGGGACAGCCCAACTGGAGGACAGTTTCCTGAGAAACAAGCACTGTGGGAAGGGGAGTCCCGTGGGGTGTGCGGTGTCAGTGGGCCCCAGCTCACTGCACCTCGGTCTCCCTTCTTCTCAGGGCCTGGTAAGTCCTTGGGCAGTAAATATTTTAGCAGCCTTTTGATTCAGGCTAGACTGTGAGAGTGTCTGTTTCCAGGGAAGGCGCTGGGACAGGTCTGGTTACTGATACCTGTAACGCCCTCTCCTTCTGCAAGGCGCCCAGAGAGACTCTCAGGGGAGCCAGCAGGGTGGGCAGTGCAGCAGTGAGAGGCGACAGGGGTCAGCGCTGAATTCTCAGCTGCCCAGGTGAGAGAGGAGCAGGAAGAGGAGGGGCAGGAGGAGAGGCTGGAATCCAGCTGGAGGGAGAGGCTTGTTAGGAGTTCTAATTCCGACCCGGCTCCCGGGGCAGGGCAGGTGGGCATCCAGCTGCTCCCAGCTGCAGCTTCTTTGCAGATAAATGGGGCCACTAGTGTCTCCTGGGCTTTAAAGGGAGATGAGAGGAGGCGACACACAGCGTCCTCCATGGAAAGCCCGCATCTAGTAGCCGGAGCTGTGACCATTACAGAGCCAGGCCTGTCAGCTCTTAGCCTAGGGACAGGTTCTCGAGCAGTCACCCAGCAAATGTCCACCAGGCTGGGTGCTAAGGAGGGAAGCCAAGGTGTCTCCCTTTAGGGAGGGGCCGAGATGGGCATTCGGGGCACTCTGAGCACAGACTTTTCCACTGGAAGGAGGGCAGGGTAAATTGGTAGGTGGGTAGGCAGGTGGGTTGACACCCTGCAGGAGTAAGGCAGGTGGTTAATTGACCCCCAGCCCAGTGCTCACACACTCCTGAGGGACCAGGTGGCTCACTGCTTTTGTCCACACACTACAGGGTATCCCCCAAAAGTGCATACACACTTTGAATGATTATAAAGTCAGTGGTTATTAACATACAGTTCATTTTCAAAATTAAGTGAGTTATCAGCTGTTAAAATGTGTATACATTTGGGGGGGCACCCTGTATGTGTCTTCTCCAAGGGTTGGACTTCCCTCCCTCCCTGGACCACAGCGTCCTTAAGCTCAGGACCAGGAGTTGGGTGTCATGATTCTAATTCTCTGTTTAGAAACGTTTGCTCAGACATGTGTTGGTGGTCATTTCAACAGAGGGTGGGTCTCGCTGGGCCTCTGGCCAAGAGAACTCCACGATCCTCTTCCTTCGGGAGCGTTAGGCTTGCAGACAGGGCACCCGATACCCCGCGTGGCGCCCAGTGGGCCCTCCATACTCGCTCGCTGAATAATTCAGCCCACCTCGCTCTCAGGTGAACGGGAGGCTTCCTGTCCTGGAAAACCAGGTCAGACAGGACTTTGAAGCAGGTGGCCTGGTCTAATTTCTGGTTCTGCCATGACTCTCGAGAGGAGAGCTCCAGCCTCAGTTTCCTTGCCTGTGTAATGCTAGGGTCCACCACGTGGAGTTATTATGGAGAGTACAGAAAAATAATACCCGTGACCCTGGCTGGTGGGCTCAGTGCTTAGAGCATCGGCCCATGCACCGAGGGGTCGTGGGTTCAATTTCAGGTCAAGGGCACGTGCCTCCGTTGCAGGTTCGATCCCCGGCCCTGGTTGGGGCTCGTGCGGGAGGCCACCAATCAATGGACCTCTCTCACATCCATGTTTCTCTCTCTTGGTCTCTCTCTCTCCCTCTTTCTCCCCCTCTCTCTCCCCCTTCCCTTCTACTCTCTCTAAAAAATCAATGGAAAAAATATCCTCAGGCAAGGATTAAAAATGATAATAAAATACCTGTAGAAGCTCAGTTTCCTGTCTACCTGGCACGCGGTGAGCACTTAAATGCCAGGAGTCACTGTTTTACTATTGCTGTTTTCATCATCGCCGGAAGGGTGCTCGGCCGGTCACCGGTACACACTGTGCTCGGCAGGGCCTGCTGAGGCCGCTGCGGTTCCCTTGCGTCTGCCCGGCCGGCTCTGGCCTGAGTCACTGCCCTCCAGGCTGCCTCCCGCCCTGGCCACCAGCCCCGGGTGGCTCAGTGTTGCAACATTGTATCTGATTCGAGGCCCAGCGCTCGGGGAGAAACCAGGGCTTTGGGGTTAACCTCTTGCCGAGAGTGGCCACAAAGAGGCTGAAACCAAGCATTTGTGGGAGAAGGAGCGACCCTGTGGGTGAGCCCAGCCAGTGTGGGTGAGCCCAGCCCGGCCGCACCAGTGGAAGGCAGGCTCTGAGCGCATCTTGTGGGACAAATCGCCCCGAGTGTCTTGGCATGACGTTCTGAGCTGCGAGGCCATCCCGAAACTCGACCCTAGAGGGAGGGGCCGTGTTGGAAGTCATCTGTCCCCGGCCGGCGGCCAGACACCACAGCACAGCAGCCGGAGGAGGAGACCCTTCCTGGCAAGTGACTGGGCAGCTGGTATCTAATCGTGCCTGGCCAGAGCTGGCCGAAGGAGAGCAGAATCTTGGGGAGAGGAGAGCGCCGGGCCTGGGCTGGACGGCTCAGCGTAGGCCAGACCGCCTTTCTGGGCCACCTATGAGGGACGTCTGGGGCAGCGGCCCCTCTGGCTCCCGAGGCCTGGTAACAGGGGTGCCTACCCTTCGAGGAGGTGCCCCACCTCCTCCCTGGCTCATGAAATATCAGAATAAGAAGGACCACGAGGATCGCCAGCATTCCCATTTTACAGACGAGAAACCTGAGACCAAAGAGGATGTTCAGCTTCCTTAAGGCCACACGGCTCGTGGGGGGACACTGGTCTGAGTCACACTGAATGCATTTCTTACGGCCTGGAGGCCGGTGTCCTTTCCAGCAAACCTGCCGGCACCCCCGTGAGTGAACGAGCCTCACCTTGGCTGTGCCCAGCGAGCACCCAGGTAAGCCTGGCGGAAACCGATGCTGCAGATCGTTTTCGGGGGTGCTGGCCGTGGTTTAAGTGACCTGGTCCTCGGGTCGTGTCTGAGGAAGCTGCAGCCTCTGGGCTTGCAGGCCCCGCTCTCCTCTGCTTGTGGCTCAGATTCCCCACGATTTGGGGAGTATGTGGATGCTGATGGCGGAGGGTGGGGGTGCTGACGGGGGAGGGCAGTCTCAGATGAGAGTCAAGGCCAGAGAAAGTTCCTGAAACTTGAGTTTCAGCATCTGGCTGAGGGAGTCTGTGAGCGATTTATCGGGGAAACTCTCAGAGGAGACAACAGCCCGCGTTGAGTTTCTCTTCCAACAGCTGGGCCACGAATAAGGGAGATAAAATGCCCTTAATGATCATCGCAGGGCTTAGTTTTGGTGTTTTGGGTTTTTTTTTCCTTGAATATGGGAAGTTCATCTGTTAGAAACCACAGGCCCCCTGTTGAATGGATGCTTTTGGTTCATATTTTATCTTCCGTGGAGAGTAATTTTTCTGTAGAAATGGCCCCACACTGGCACGGGAGGTCTTTTCTTTTCAGAAGCTCCACTTGCACTTGCGTTTGGGGACCATGACTGGCCGGAGCAGGCGGGTGGTTACGCTTCCCGGCTCCTTCCCGTTCTCCTGAGAATCCAGGGACTCTCTGTGTCTAATAAAGGTCATTCTGCGGCTTCACCTCCAAGTCCCTCCCTTTGATGTAAAAGGTGGAAACAGTGTGAGAGCAGAGCCAGGGCCAGGCTCTGAAGGCATCAGAGGCAGAAGCTTCGGTGTGACCGAGATGCCGCCACTCCCACGCTCTGCTCCCTGGCTGAACCTCCACCGTCCCCTCCTCACATTTGTGGGCCCCTCAGGGACCACATTCTAGTTCAAGAGACCGAACAGCCTCAGGCAAATGTGCGCCTGTGAAGCCCTCTCAGCCCCGCCCCCCCCAAGCAGCCAGTGTCCCTTCAGTAAACTGTCCACCACGTTAAGACAGAGGCTGGTGTGTTACTGTTTGTCATGCAGGGCGGCTTCATCTTCCGCTGAAGAGTTTGGGTGTTTTGAGCTGGATAAATCTGGGTTCACGTCTGTTCACATTTGCTCTGGGTCCTCCGTCAAGTTACTTAATTGCTTGGGGCCTCAGTTTCCTCATCTGTAAAATGGGTATAAAATTAGTGCCTACCTGGTGAGGATTCAGTGCGATCGTGTGGGGGATGTGCCTGCCCAGGGCTGGCAGGGCAAGTGCTCAAAGCCTGCCTGTCACCGTTGGACAGGGAGCCCTCTGTGGGCAGCACAATGGGCTGCACATAGTAGGGCCTCAACAAGTGTCTGCGGAATGATTGTGTCTTGTCCTGTGGATATAGGGTGTGTCTGTTTGGTATATGCCTCAAAAGAGAAATAAGAGTCTGTTGTGCAGGTTAGTTCCACACACAACAAAACCATTCTGGTTACGAATCATTCGTCCACTCCCTCCCTCGCGCTGAGGGTGTAGCATCCAAAGGTTGAGTTTTTGTTTATCTGCTTCTGCGTCCCTTAGACCAGTGGTTCTCAAACTTTGCTACAGGGGAAGACAGTGTGGCAGGCAGAACTTTGCTTCCGATAGAGCCAGAGACTTCCTCAGAAGTAGGATTCAGGCCCTGGCCCGTCAGCCCCAGGGACTGAAGGTCAGTTATGGCCAAGGGCACGCACCTCAGTTGTAGGCTCGATCCCCAGCCCTGGTTGGGGTGTGTGCAGGAGGTGACCGATCATAGGACTGGGCCAAGTTCAAATGCAGCCCAGCAGAGCCCAGGTTCGAGGGATGCGGGCCTTGGGTGAAGTGGGCCTGCGTGCACTCAGGGACGATCCAAGGCCACATCGGGGAATCCTGGGTGAGGCTGCGCAGTCGTGTGAAAGCTGCCCCCACACATTTCCTGCGTGTATTTTGGGTTCAAGCTGACATTTGATTTGAGCAAGGGCGGAGGTGATGGCTGGATTTTTTGGAGTCCTGAATCCCGCCTACACATTTCTCTCTGCCCTTACAACTGAGTTGTAGCTCAGGAATGCACCTCGAAGCATGGACAACCCTCCATGGAATGTGACTCGGAAGCCCAAAGCGGATTCCTTCTAGAAAAAAACAACAACTCTCTCAGACTTCACTCGTGAGGTGTGTCTTGTGTTGTTAGTGTGAGGGCTGAACTCACCGGCGGGGGCGGGCGCCCATCCTGGGCTCCCTGTGGTGCCTTTTTCACCGACATGTTCACAGTAAATAAAAACGCCCCGAAGTTCAGCCCCTGGCCACGCGGACTGGTCAGGAGTGTGGCTCCCAGACGCGGCCTGTGTGTGAACCCGGCTCCCCATAGTGTGACCCCGGGTAAAAGACACCGTCTTCCAAGTCGGTTCCCTTCTCTGTCAGCTGAGGACAATGCTGTGCCCAGCACACAGGCTCAGGTGGTGATCAGGTGAGAGAGGAGGCGGGAGCCGCTCAGCAGCGTGCCCGCTGGGTGGTGAGTGCTCACAGGTGTTCACTGTCAGAGCCGTCATTTAAAAATGTTTTTCTTTTTTTAAAAATATGTTCTTATTGACTTTGAGAGAGAGGGAGGGGAAGAGAGAGGGACAGAGATAAAAGCATGGTTCAGCTGCCCCCTGAACACCCTCTGTCCTTCCGCATCAACACAGCCTTGCGTGTTCCCGGTGCCTGGCCTTGTTCCCCGGATTTCTCCATGTATCACATTGTGGCGTTGGCCGTCCAGGGACGGGCCCTCGGTCCACCAGGGCGGAGAAGGTCAAATAGGCAGAATGGATAGAATTGGATAGAACGGGGCTTCCTTTCAGTCTCCTGAGATAACTTCTAACACACATGCCCTACTCTCCGCTTGTTTTTGCTGCAAACGCCGACCGCGCCTGGCGTCTGCTGTGTCCTTGGTTCTGTCTTCCTGCCTCTCGCCTCTCCAAGCATGGGTCCGTCTTTCCAGGCAGGGTCCTGTCCTACACATTTTCATACCCCCACGGGCACCTGGAATAGTGCCCGCAGGTGCTGTGTGTGCCTCCACGGCAGCCTCGAAGAGGACTTTGGAAACCCTAGGACCCTGGAGAAGACAGTTTAACAGCTACTGCCCTGGGGCGTTGCTGAAAACACTCACCCAGACTCCATTTCTGCAGAGACCCTGGCCTTCCTTGTACTCAGACCCGAGAAATCCTTAACACGTCACGATGCAGCCACGGATGCAGCTGCCGAGGTGCATCCTTCCTGCCTGTGATTCAATCATTTTCTCGGTGGGTTCTAGGTATCCCCAGAGGGAGTGCACGCGTGTGCATCTGATGTCTTCCTCTCTGCCAGCATTCTGTCGTTACCTGGACCTGGAGCTGGAGAGAGTTTACGGGAGCTTCAGGGTTACTGTCTGGGCAGCACTTCTGGCTGTGGCTGGGACCAGGGCCGTGTGGGTTGCCTAGGAGTTTCCAGGGTGGATGCATCTCTGTCCTATTGTGAGATTTGAGAGGTCTGGACTTGGTCTATCTTCTTTTAAAGAATATGCCCGTATTGATCTCAGAGAGGAAGGGAGAGGGAGAGAGAGAAACATCAACGACGAGAGAGTCACTGATGGGCTGCCTCCTGCACGCCCCAGCTGGGGGTGGATGTGCCCTGGCGGGGAATCAACCACGACCTCCTGGTACATAGGTCGATGCTCAACCACTGAGCCACACCCCCAGGCAGAAGCATGGTGTTTTTAAAAAATAACACTTTGCTGGAAGGCAGTAAGGGCCTACTTCTTTATTCCGCAGGGAATTCCTTCGCGTGGGGCTCGGCCATCTGTTTCTTTAAGGGCGGAAAGGAAGCGCTGAGTCATCCTGCGCCTCCCGCCCTTTGGCCCCCAAGTGTATAAAATGTAGCAAAGTTTTCTAGACACAGTAGAAGTAGGAAGCGGCCCAGGAGCCCCGGCCCCTCCCAGGGGCTGAGCCGCCCGCACAGAGGCGGAGGAAGGTGCAGTCGCAGGGTGCGGGGAGGGCGGCGTGGCTCTGGGAGTGCGGTCTGTCTGTCAGCAGAGGAGTCGGTCTGGGGCCGCGTGAGGGAAAAAGCAAAATCCACAACTCACAGCAGAAACACGCGGCCCAGGTGGTTTGCCTTCAGCTCCGCCCACTTCGGAGGGTGCGGCAGCCGGGAAGGTGCGTCAACAGGTTGGGGGACCAGCGCACAGTGCGCTCCAAGCATCTGCTGTTAAGCAGCATTAGGTCTCCGCAGGTGAACAGTTTGGTTCCAGGAACATGCGAGGCATCAGTTTCATCCCCACCTTCTTTACGGGAGCCAGCCCCCCCCCGACCCCCTCCCGTGGTCCGCAGAGTTGGGGCGCCCGGCCTCCTGGGGATTTCCCACGCCTGCACCTTCCCCGCGCTGCCATGCGTAGTGGGAAGCGCCGTGGAAAAAGTAGGGACGGTGACAAGTGGTCGTGACTCAGAGGCTCCTGGAAGGAGTCCGCGGCCCGTCCGCCCGCCCGCCCGCGCCCCGCTCGCTCCACGCCGCGCGGGCCCCTGGGTGCGCCCGGAGCCCGGCCGAGCGCGCATTCCTGGGCCGGGAGGAGCGCGGCGCCCGCGGGAGCAGCTGGCTGCGGGCGAGGACCGGCGGGGGGAGGAGCCTGGCGGCCGCGCTCCCACTCGCCGGCCTTTGTGCTGCGACTTTGCCCGCGCCCGTCGGGGCGCCGCTCCCCCGGCCGCCGCCCCGCGCCGCGCCTTCGCCCCGGGAAAGTTTGCCGCCCGCTTCTGCCGCCGTGGGGACGGCGTGCGCCGCGGCCCCGCTCGGAAAACTCGGTCTCTCCGGACTCGTCGGCAGCCGCGTCCTGCAGGCAGGCGGCTCGGTGCCGGCCATGCCCGGTCGCCCCGGGCCGGTGAGTGCGTTGCGGCCGCGCGCGGGAGGGGGCCGGGCACCCAGGGCTGGGGGGGCGGGGGAACCAGCGCCCCGGGACCTTGGCCGCCAGAGGCGTGCTAGAGGTGGAAGCCAGAGCTCGTCTCGCCTTTTCCCCAACTGGGGCTAGTTGAGGGGAGGAAAGTGGCTGGACGCGCAGCGGTGTCTCCTGCTGGCGGAAGCGGGAGTCTGCGGGGAGCCTGCGGGGAGCCGGCGGCCCGCCTTCTGCGCGGGACGCTCCTTCTGTCGCGCGCTGTCTGTGGTCAGGGTCCGCGCCCTTGGTCTTGGCGCCCGCCCGCGGCTGAGGTCCCCGCCCGTGGTGGGGGTGCGTGCGGTGGCCGGGGTCCCCGCCCGTGATTGGGGTACGTGTCCGTGGACTCGCCCCGCTGGGCTCCTTCCGAGTCCGTGTGGTCCCACCCGACACCCCGGGTGGGCCACGGCGGCGCGTGGGTTGGCCGTAAAACTGCGCTGGATTTCCTCCGAGTTTGGGACTTTTAAATTCTCGAGTAGTTACGTCATGGGCCGGGCGCACTTCAGGGCGCAGCACGTGACCGGCGGCCGAGCTCCCCGGGCTCCGGGCTCCCTCTGCCTTGGGACCTCCTGGAAATGGGGCGCGCGCGGCCCGAGCCGGCTGCAGAGGCCGCTCCTGGGCGACTGCGTCCCTCAGAGGGCATCGCCCTCACGCTTCTGCCGTCCGCCGCCTCTGTCCAGTGTTAGGACAGAAAAATGCGCAGCAGGTTAAATGCGGCCGAAAAGGGAAACTGTCTTCCAGGCCCCGGGGCGACTGGGAAGGGCAGCCAGGGCCCAGCTAGTGCGTGCACCCCTACATCCAGCGGGCAGGTGTACCCAGGCCTGCTCAAGCTCCCCCGGGGTCGGAGCGCCTGGGAAATGGGGGGTCCCGGTGCAGTACCCTGTCTGTTCAATGCCAGAGGAAGGGGAGCTCTGTTCCAGTTTCCCTGGGATTCCCTGTCGAGGCCACATTTTGAAAGCTGTTTTCATTGTACTTGGAAATGACTTTGGAAGTGTCTGGGCCCATGTCCTGAGGGCGGGTTTTGTCAGCCGGTTACATCCAATCAGGTCCTCTGTGTATTTCAGAGGGGCCGTTCTGACAGTTGAGGAACTTGGAGGAAGGACTTGTGGGCATCATGGAATGAGTTGCCTCCCAGAGCTCTTGGCTTTCCCACTCCCAGGTCAGGCTGGCTGCTCCTGCAGAGAATGGGGCCAGTTGTGCTGGGCAGGTGAGTGGAAGGGAGTCCCACGGGGCTCCTTCTCACAGGCTGTGCCTGGGAGCTCGAAATAGGTCAGGGGCGGGCCTCCAGTGCGGACACCACAGCCACCTCTCGGCTCCTCAGGGCCTCTGCCCCTTCATTGTCGCTAGTCACTCCTCAGAGTTACCTGCATGCGAGCTGCAGGTAGGCCAGGCACCGTGGGGCCCACACACACCAGGGCCTTGCTGCCTGTAATCCATGGAGCAAATGTGCCCCCTCTGAAAACCCCATCAGAGTTAGCCTCTGGGCCTCTGTTCCCTCCATCCCTTCGTCCCCTAGGCTGGAGTGCTTGGAATGTTTTCGTCGAAAGGAAACTTGAAGATCAGGGCTTTGAGACTCAGGAGTCCAGGGCTTGGCCAGGGTCACACATGAAGGTGGGACTCCAGCCCAGGACCCAGACACCTGGCCCGTGTGCTCTCAGCTAAGTCCTGAGACTAGGGGGCCTCTTTGGTTCCATCCTGCTTTGTATGAGTATTTATGTTTGTCGTTTCTATGGAGACAGACACTGGAGGACTTGTCTGGTTTTCAGTACTACTCACAGGAGTGACCTGGGGGCTGGTGATTGAAGTAAATAAGACACAGCTCCTGCTTTCAAGGGGGGGGTGAGTGTGTGTATGTATATGTGTGTGAGTGTATGTGTGGGTGAGTGTGTAAGAGTGTGTGTATGTGTGTGTGTGAGCGTGTGTATGTATGTGTGCACATGTGTATATGTGAGTGTGAATGTGAGAGTGTGTATGTGAGGGTGTGTGTGACTGTGTATGTGTGTGCGTGTGACTGTGTCCGTACGTGTGTGTGACTGTGAATGTGTGTGTGAGTGTGATACAACTGGGCATGCACACCTTGGGCAGTCTTCATGGTGAGGACAACGCCCCCAGAGGGGACATCTGGAATGTTCGAGGGTGTTTGGTTATCCCAGGGACTGGAAAGAGCACCACTGACATCTAGCTGGAGAGACCCAGGAGTGCTGAGTAAGGGACAGTCCTGCACAACCAAGAATTGCCTCACCCCAAATACAGTATCGATCCCTATAGAGGACACTGCGAGGGTTTGACCAGTTCTAACTGGAAGATGAGAGACGGGGTCTATGGGCTTGCTGGTTCCAGGCTGCAGCGGGTGTAGGTGAGGCTGGGGAAGACGGAGCTGGGTCAAAAGCCAGTGCGTGTGTACCTGTATGTGTGTGCGTGTGTTTGTTCTGCTGGGACTCAGTTGTGTAGCCAATGGCAAACAGTCTCGGTTAACTGTGGCTTGGGTTTGGCAGACCCTGGCACCTTTTGCACAGTCAATCAGGAGGACGTTTAGGAAGCTGGTGATGGAGTCTCCGTGAGTCCCGATGAGGGGAGCAAACCTAGGAAGGAGAGGCCCGGTGCCCTGCTGTCTCCTGCCGTGACCTGTGACCGAGACGTGTGGAATCCGTCCTGGTGCCTGGGTTTTGTCTGCCTCTCCCTCACTGAAGTCACAGTCCTTTGTTTATAACCTCAGCATTTCCACAGCAACTCCCTGTGATGGCAGAACAGCTCAGGGATTATGAAATCATGGGGGGGAAACGCAAGGCATGGTGGGAAAGAAGACCCTGGAAACACGATTTCGTAGGGAAGTGCCTGCAATAGAGGGCAGAGGAGTTCCCCAAGGACGGCCCAGCACTTATCTGTAATGGAGCTTTCATCTCAGATACCCGAGCATCGGCTGCACCCCCCCTTCCCTCTGGTCCACTCTGGTCCGTGGTTCCAGCCTGTCCTTTAGCAAATGTTGCCAATTAAGAGCAAGCTCGGTTCCTCAGGGAGAAGCAGTATAGAAGCTCTGAATTTAGAGACGGAGATCCTGTGTTAGCATCCCTGCCCCGCCCTTCCCACTGTGTAACCCGGAGCAAGTCACGAACCATCTCTGAGTCAGGACTTACCGCGCGTTCAAGGTGGGGACACCTAGCCCTGCCGCCTGGCTCGCCAAGCCTCGGGGGGGTGATCACGTGATGGAAACACTTGGCAAACTGTGCGAATGGGAAATCGTGTCAATTTTGTCTCCGCGTTATGATTAAAGGGATGTATTTACTGGAGGTAGATTTCCTAACACCCCCTAGAGCTTATTCCTAATTTTGTTATTTTTAACTGGAAATGAGGTGTGCTGGTCAACTTACTTCTCTCTTATTTAGAAGTGGCCACTTGGGCTCACTTTATGGCCATCCCTTCTTGTTTTATCGCCTCCCTTTTCATTGGTCATTTACACTTTCCCCAGAAAACAAGTAAACACTGAAAAATGGGACACTTGTGGCAGTTCGGCTCACCGAGAACAGATCTGGGGCAAAAGGGGACGAGAGAGCGTTTCTGGGCCGGCTCCTGTACAACCTCGGTGCTCACAGCCCCTCTCATCCCGCTCCCTGCGGGGCTGTGTCCGTGTGGGTCCCCCGAGGCCCGGGGGCTGCCTGGGGCCAGGGCACTTCTAGAGTATACGGCTCCTGACCAGCGTCCTCGGTTGAGCCCCCGAGGGCACAGTGTTGGTTTCACAGTTACGGGAGCGGAAGAAGCTGGGTCATGTTGAGTCCAGCATGACCTCCAACTCTGGGGCTGCCCATGGCTGCCTGGTCCACACCAAACAGGGAAGGGTCCCGTGTTCTCTTACACACCTTGACCGAAGCCCGTTCATCTGTGAGGCACCCGGCCTGGAACCTGCATCCGACAGCTCCGGGGTCATCTGTGGTCGGCCACGTGCCAGGCCCTATCCTTGGGGGCCGACGAGACTCTGTATCCTTTCTCCCTGCGTCCTCATGCCCAGTGCCAGGCCTGGCCAGACACGTTTCCAGCTGCCCTTTCCAGGGTCAGTAACTGACCGTCTACAGTGGCTCCCTCTGGAACTGGGTTGGAGCCTTTGCTCCTTGTGTGAGGTCTAAAGAATGTGGCTCCAGACAGGCTGGTGTGGCTGAGTGGTTGGACACCGACCCACGCACCAAGAAGTCACCGGTTCGATTCCCGGTCAGGGCATGTGCCTGAGCTGCAGGCTCAATCCCCAGTAGGAGGCGTGCAGGAAGCAGCCAGTCATGTTTCTCTCTCATCGATATTTCTTTCCCTCTCGCTCTCTAAAAATCAATTTTAAAAAACATTTTTTAAAAAAGAATTTCACCTGCAAATATGAACAGCATAGCTCATAACTGAAAGAGACAAACTTTCCATTTTAAGTGTCTATGAAACATGACATGCCAACCTCCTTGTTGGAACTTGGCCACCTCGCTGACGCCTGCAGCTTGCTTCCCTGTGGCTTTACCCCCTCCAGGCCATCCGTCCCTGTGAGTGTTTGCCTCGCTGACTCCAGGCTGGGACTGTATCAGGGAACAGGTGGAGGGTTCTCCTTGTGGGGGTCACAGTTCCCCGCTGGCCCTGTGTCTCTTCCTGCCCCCCACCCCAGGGCCTCTTCTACCTCCATGCCCCTCAGGGCTGACCCGGGGATATTTCAGCTGAAAGAAAGGTTCCAGGGGGTTGAGGGGGAGTGTGGGCTCCTGTAATGAAGACGAGGTCTGTGGCTGAGGTCTGGTTCTTGCCGCTGTGTTTCTTTGCCAAGTTTCTTAATTCCTCGAGTCTCAGTCTCCTGTTTCATAGAATCGGTTGTCTGCTGTCTACGTGGGGTGACGGAGAACCTTAAAAGGCAGCATTTGGCAAAGCTCTAAGATATTGTACAAATATAAGTAGTTATATATTTCTCACTACTTTTTTTTTTTTTAACTGAAGACTAAATCTTTAAGCTGTGGGCTTTTTAATCTAGGAGTGGAAAATCTCTCTGTTCTCCAACGCGGATCTCTCAGACAAGCTGCTTTCCCTGGTCCTGAGGGAGCCGTCTTCCCACGCTTAGCTCGAGCCAGGCCCGGGGCACACACACCATGGGATTGTCTGGAGCCCGTGCTCTTGGATCTAAATTAAAATTCCACCACCCTTCCCCCCTCTCTAGGGTACGCAAAGCTCTCCACGGTGCCTGGCACAGGCGAGCACCCAGCGGTGTTATCTGCTCTTGTACCATCACTAATAAAGCCTGCATGCAACCCCTCCACACGCTGTGTGGTTTTCCTGCTGATCTCCCTGTAGGTAATGATTTCCGTAAGACACCGCCTCTTCGGTGCCACTGCGTCCCTGTCCCTTCTCCTGTGCTCCTTCCTGCCATGTGGGAGGGAAGGAGGAGGCAGCCTACTAGGCTTCCCACCCGAACCACTGGGGACAGAGGGAGGGAGAGGCTGCTTTTCTTTCTGGAAGGCCCTGGCACACATCTGTCCACTGCAGCACTTGGCTTGCTCCCGTCCCCCTGGGGCCTTCCCAGCTCCCCCCAGCCTTAAAGAAGCCGCTTTCCTTCGGTTCTTCTATTACCACCCTTCACAGTCTCCTCGCTTTAGACTTTGAAGTTGCCTTGCTTTCAGTCAGCTCTGGAATGTGAGATCCTTTTTTTTTTTAAATCTCATTGAGGTATGATTGACATATAAAAAGTTGTACATATTTAATTTTTATAACTTAATGACAGGGTAAGTGTATACCTGTGAAACTATTACCACCATCAAGGCCGTAATACATCCATCACCTCCCGAAGTTTCCTCCTGCTCATTTATTATTATTATTATTGTTGTTGTTGTTATTACTTTCGATCCCATTTGATTCATCCTGGTGCTGGCCAGGAGCTCTTCCTATGGTCCAGGTCCCTTATGTAGAACTGGAGGTGTTGGCTTTTTAGACTAGAGTGTGAATGACTTCCTCTTAGAGACAGAACCCTCTCTGCCTCCCTCCCTCAGGGGTGACTCATGGCCTTTGGGGAAGCACTTGTTGATACAAGCTTCCCACCTTGACATTCCAGTGGAAAATCAATCCTTCGCTGGCCTGCCGAAATTTATAGTGGGCCGGCCCAGCAGCTGGCGGCAGCAGCTGGTGGCTAAAATCTCTGGCAGATTTTTTTTCCCCTCTGAAAAGCATTTCAGCCCCTCTTGTCCCAGCACCACCACTGGTAGCATTTAGAAGCCATTTACGGCCTCTTTCAGTTGGTCCGAGGAGAGCAGTTTCGTGAATCCCTCCACGTCACAGAAGTCGGCTCCCTCTCGTCTTCACCCAGGAGCAAAACCAGATCTCTGGGAAGTAAGAGGGAAAGGCCCCGCTCTGACAGTGCAGTGTGCATTTCACACTGTTTTCTTAGCAATTTCATGCGGTTTGATACAATGTATCTGTGTATACACACACATACTGTGTTTACTTCAAAGTGAATGTAGCTGTGCTGTATGGGAGGTTTATAAACTTTATCAGAGCTCATTAATTCTCGACTTACACGTGTTCTGACACCCTCGGCCCTGCTAGTCTGCAGCACATTAGCAGCAGAGAACTGGAAACATGGTCACAGACAGACGGGCTGGTGAGCAGAAGCGCTGGCTGGCCGCCCACGTGGAGGGACGAGCCTGATTCTGGAGAGTCCTCGACGATCACAAGCCCAGTGCCCCCACTTGTACAGATGGCAGAGCTAGCGCTGGGGAAGTCACCGGCCAGATCCCACGCCGGAGCCCCGGCCTTTTGACTTTACATGTGATTGATGTTTAGGGCCACAGGGGACTTATGTCACAGTCACTCAGGATGCTGGCCACATGCCACTGAGGACATTTTAATTATGTTCAAAGATTCTCTTTTCAGAAAATCAAGGCAATGTCTAATATGCTTAGAAAAATAACTCCATCCCAAAGAGTTAAAATAAAAACGCCGTCCTGTGGAATATCCGGGCAGAAAGCTGTCACCAGAAAATTCTCCCTGGGACCATCACGGTCCCCGGTGGTGCCTGGTGAATGAGGGGGGCTACGTCTCTGAGGCCGACGAGCCTAGGTCCCCACAGCAGAAAGTCGAAACACAGACGTGGGGGGCAGACGGCATTTCTCTTGGCTGTCCTCTCTTAAAGTTCACTCAGTTATGAACGGAAGTTGTCCCTGACACTCAGATTTTCCTTAAATATGTTTTCTTATTTATTTTGCTCATAAAACAGTATGTGTTCAGCATAGAACTAGAAAATAGAGGTAAATTCAACAAAGAAGAAAAAACACTTGTCATTTCGCTCCCTGGACACCTTGGCGTGTGTCCTTCCGTGTTGCTCGGGGGTCTTCCCGCTGTTGCCCTCCTCAGCGGAGAGTCCTGAACCCGAACTCACGTTAGGTGGTTGAGCTGCTGTTTTGCTTTTGTCATCCGCAGATGGCGCAGAAAGCCAGGCCAGACCCTCTAGAACATTCCACAGACGACACATCGCCCATGGGCACTTGTACTCACATCTGTTCAATATTTTCAGTTTTTTTTTTAAAGCCTCAGAATTGTTTTCCAAGTGAAGCCTTCCAGCTATATCGCCGTTTATTAAACCCAAACAGGGCACACTGGCTACATCCTGAGCTGCCTCGGCTCTCCCACAGTTGGGGATCCAAACGAGGGGTGTCTTTAGAGCTGGGGGACTTCCATGGACTCGCCTGACTCCTGTCTGTGGGGGTCAGACTGGAACAAACGTCAGAATAACCAGGTTACGGCTCAGATGGCTGCCCCGTCCCCAGTGTCTGCTCCGGGACTGCTGGGGAGGGACCGAGACTGCATCTCTAACTAGTTCCCTGGTGGCACGGCTGCCGCCGCCTGGGGCCCCGTCAGAACCGCTGGGCGAGGCAGTCGTCGACGCTTTTCTCCTCGCCGGCCCGGCCCGGCCCGGCCGATACAGCTCCTCGGGACCGGGGACACTGTGCCGGCAGCCGGGGCCGAGTTACTGATCTCTGCCAGCCGACGGGTGGCTCCTGCTCAGCGTCACCGTCTCGCCAGAGAGTTTCAGGAAGCTCCAGAGCCGAAAGCACAGCTTCTGTCCCCCGTCGTCCAGATCATGTGGTTTCTTCTGGCTTCCTGTGTGTTCACCGAGGATTTTTCTGTCTCTCAGCTGTGGGTACTTGTGGTACATCCAGCTGCCTCACAGAGGTCAGCCGGGCCTTTATTTGAGCAAGTGCCTGTTAAAGATGCATCATAATGTGGATGTATTATTTCCTTAACTTAGAAAGTGGTCACCCCCAACTCCCCTCCAAAGAACAGAATTCCTTCGAGCCTTTTAAAAGACGGATTTATGTACCCGGCACCCAGTGCGCTGAGCAAGTCGGGAGCCCCTACGAGTTTGCTCAGAGCCCCTGCGTGTCCGGTGCCCGGCTGCCTGCTGTCGGCTTGAGGAGCAAGGCTCACCGTGTTGGCAGTTGTCCAGCAGCGACAACGTCACGTGGTTCACAGGGACACGGGACTTCGTTGTTGTTTTTCATGGTTCTTGAACTACTTTATCTGTGAAGGTAGATTTTGACTGTCTGAGTTAATACAGGGTGTCCAAAAAATATATATACACACTTTGAATGGTTATAAAGTCAGTGTTTATGAACATACAGTTCATTTTCAAAACTTAAAACCATCTACAGAAATGAGTAAATTTTTTGTCAACGCCAGTTTTCAAACTGATGACAGTTCTGGTCCAGGCGCTGCTGGTGCCGCGAAGCAATGGAACCTCCAACATCAAGGATCATTTTGTGTGGCGTCTGTGCGCCCTTGATGCGTCAGCTGTTGCCAAGTTTTCTACCCTAAACTTTATCTTTTATGTGTCCCCATAAAAGAAGTCTAGTGGCGCTTTAGGGTAAATTTTCTCTGTTCAGAGCTTAGTCTGGCTTCACCCATTATTTCAAATCACTTAAACCTGAAAAGGAGTGAAGATTAAATGAGTCATCGGTCGCTGAAGTGCGTACACATTTTTTGGAACACCCTGTAGTTCAATCTTGTCTGTCTGAGACCAGTGTCCTTGCTCACCTGTCTCCCCGTCTCCACATTTCCTGTAATCGGGGCACGTCGGGACGCACAAGGAGTCTTGCCCCTGGAAGGAGGACCCGGGATGCTGCCGGTGGTGGGAGTGAGCGACCTGGATCGCCCGACCCGGATCGGAACCTCGGACAGTGTGGAATGGCGTTCGTGACTTTTCCTTTAGTCCCTGTTTTCCTTCCTGATTACGTTTCCCTGGAGCCAAGCCTCGAAGTATTTCCTGTCTCCTGAGCACAGACGGGCTCTGGGAGGGGCAAGAGGACAAGAGGCGTGGGAAGGAACCGCCAGGCCAGTGCAGGGTTAACCGTGCGGGGCCGCCCCCGGCTGGCCGTCTGAGGGTCAGCGGTGTTTGGGGGCTGGTCACGTTCTCAGGTCGGCTGGTTTATGTCACTGACGACTCGAAATAGCCCGATGAGTCCGCCTTGGAGTTTCCAGCCAATTTGCAGGCCTCTCTGGGCACCTTCTGGTTTTGGCTTTGTTGCTGGTCGGCGGCCCTGTCCGGGCGGCTTGGGCTCTATCTGCCATCACTAGACCGGCTTTATCCAACCCCGGGCCTCGGCTGGGCTGGCTGTCCAGGGCTCCGATCCACCAGGCTCCGCTAACCAACAATGTCAAAGCCCTTTCCTTTCTGTAGCCCGCATCTCACTCTCCACCCGAGCTGTCTCTGGCCTCAGCTCTCGCCCCATTACGTGATCGTGTGCACTTGGGAAATTCAAGACGAAAAAATCAAGAGGCCTGCGGGGGAGGCCGTTGCGCTAATATCTTCCAGATGGTGATGTGAAATGGGAGATAAGACTGTCGCCCATCTGGCCGACAGGACTGATCTGCTCGGCCTCCATCTCGGGGGCCATTATCACCCTTCCCTGACAGCCGGGGTCACTTCGGTGCTTGTCCTCGGACAGGGGCTTCATTTGGCAGCTCTAGCCGATCTCTGAGATGAAATTCGCCGTCAGTTCAGTGGGGGATCTGCCAAGAAGGACTTGAAGCTCTGAACGGAATCGGGAGACAGCGGTTGCTGACAGCAGCAGCTGGACGTGGCTGTCGGGCTGACTGCTGGCCGAGGGGACAGTCCCTGAGGTCCCCAGGTCCTGTGTGGGTGGACACTGCACCCGAACGGTTGGCGGGACCAGCTGTTTGCGAGGACCTGGCGAGGTCCTGCATTGGGATGGCAATGACGACCCGTTAGAAGTGGTCCCCCAGGGATCTGTGTTGAGAAGGATTCTGGGGTCTCATCCAGCTGGGCCCAGCCGGAAAGAACGCCTGATCCAGAATCCTGTGTGTCTGCGCAGTGCGGTGGCTCATGTGCCTTCTTCGTCAACTCGTAAAAAAATAACAGGTTTAAATCAAATCATCTCCTTCATCTTCCAGAAAATACGGGTACCCTACGTGAATTTGAATTCAGCTTTTTGTTGTTCCAATAAGATGTGGGAAACACTGATTAACTCCTTAAATGGGAAGGGGATCTGGACTTTTACAACTGGAAAGTCACGCTGAGCACAGACGGGCTCTGGGAGCCCTACCCTGGCCCACTTCCCTGAGGTCCAGGGAGGGAACAGAAGTGCCTTGAAGGGGTCACAAGGGTGGGAGGCTGCACAGGCCCCGTCTCGGAGCTGCTCCTGCCTCTGGGGGGGTTGGCAGCTGCCAGGAGCTGGGGGCGGGGGGCTGGGAGTGGTACCGGGTGTTGGAAAGGGCCCGACTCCCTCCCTGAAAATAACGTCTTTAAGACGAATCCCTGCTGCTCACGGGAGGCTTGGGTGGAGACGGGTGTTGCAAAGAGAAGCTGAACTGTCCCTCCCCGAGTCTCATCTCTGCTCCAGCAGCACTGCCCTCTGGCAGTTCAGGGGCTTCAGAGGGACCTGCGTCAGCTCCTCCTCGGGGTCCGAACCAGGGCTGGGCTGGCTTCCTGGGTGTGGGACCCCGGGACCCTGAGCTCAGTCCAGTGCCCTGATGTGGCTGTTTTGAGCCTGAACCCTTTCGGAGCGGGGAGCTCTGCGTTTTCACTCAAATGCACTAGCGTTGATTTGCCTCCCGGTTACGTTGTTGGCCCTGCCTCAGAGGGTTGGACTCTGGGATTCCAAAAGGACAGGACAGCTGTCCCACTGTCAGCGGCCTGTTGGTGGCATGTTTGGGAAGCCAGGGGTGGGCGGGAGGGGCTGCCATGGGCTGAGCACTTTCCCTGTGCTGGGCTCTGTGCTGGGGGCTGGAGGGACCACGATGGCGGAGGCTTCAATAGGAGAAAGGACACGTTAGCGGAAAATGGGATGCTCAGGTCCTGCCCAAGCCCCACCTGGCCGTGGAGGGTGGGCATGGTTACCTGCACTGGGTGGGGGCCTCCTTGTTTGGGTGACACCTCAGGACGATTATGGGGTGGGCTAGGAGGGGGTCTGAGAGAGGTAGATGGCCG
Source organism: Miniopterus natalensis (assembly GCF_054644295.1). Classification (NCBI taxonomy): domain Eukaryota; kingdom Metazoa; phylum Chordata; class Mammalia; order Chiroptera; family Miniopteridae; genus Miniopterus; species Miniopterus natalensis. Next base: position 58,746,648 of record NC_142094.1, on the reverse strand, counting down.
TTCAGGGAAAGGTCTGCTTGAGCAAAGATACAGGCAAGAAACTGCCAGGAGCACTGGGGGGCTGGCTCGGTGGGTTAGAACACAGAGAGGAGGGAGAGGACAAACCCAGGAGGGGACAGAGGTGGGTTGTGGGGCCCGGAGGCTGGGGAGTTTCACCTGCATTCTGAAGGCTGGGAGGTTCGTGGGGGGGGGGGGAGGCAAGGAAAGGGCCTGATCAGAACTCGAGTTGGGTCATTCTGGTGTCTGGGGGGGATGTGTGGGGACATAAGGGGAGGCAGGGTGTGTGGGAGTCCTGCTCTGAGGGGTTCAGGCCTGGACCGGCAGAGGTGGCTGGAACAGAGAGTGTTCCAGGGAAGGGAGGTGACTCAGCAGGAAGAGGAGCTGAGGATGGGGCGCAAGGGCGAGAGAACCGGCGGAGTCAGGACAATCCTGCCTTCGGGTGCCAGGGTCTGGCTGGCAGGTGGTGCCCCTAACTACGCTGGGGAGTCCCAGGCAGGAGGAGGGTCAGGAGGGCAGAGAAGGAGTCCAGTGGGACTAGAAGGTGTCGGGGGGAGGGGGGAAGGACCTGTGTGTCAGAGCTTTGGGGTGAGTCACTGAGTGTTTCCCTGTTGGTGCCTGACCTCCTGGGCCAGCAGCCGGCTGGAGGCCAGGGGGGGAGGGAAGATGCCATTCTTACAAGAGCGGTTGAGTCATTTGTTTGGTGCCTTTGGCTGATGGGAGTGGGAAGGGTGTGGCCCTGGTGGTCCGGCCAGCAGAGGGAGGGGAAGGGGGCAGGCTCCAGGATCTCCAGGCTGGAAGGGGCTGCAGAGCTCAGGGGAGCCCCAGGGCATTTGCTAGATGTTGGGGTGCTGGGATGAACGGAACAGATGCAACCCTGTCCTCATGGAGCTCACGGTCCCGGCCCCCCTAGTGGTCTTCAAGTCCTCGGTGATCTGAGTCACCAGGAGGAGTGGGGGCCTCCAGATGTACATCAAAGGAGCCTGTTAGAAAGTGGACTTGGAGGTGAAGGATTGGTGCCTGGATTCATTTCTGGACTCCACCACCTGCCAGCTGCATGACCTTGGCTACATGACCTCACCTCTCAGAGCCTCAGCTCCCTCTGTTAAGGAGATGACAGCTGTCTCCGAGCATTGTCTTGAGGGTTACCTGAGGTCACCTCTGTGAAGCACTTAGTGCGGGACTGGGCACCCAGCATACAGGACAAGGCTCCCAGGACAGGGCATACAGGACTGGGCACCCAGGGCAGTGCCCCCAGTGAGGATGAGCTGCTGTTTTTGTAGCTGTTGACTAGTGATGCCCAAGCTGAGGTGTGGAAGCTGAAGGAGGCCCAGCCAGTTGGGGCAGAGCAGGGGAGGGAAGGGGCGGTGGAACCTGGGCCCTGCAAAGCTAGGCTGTGTCAGGGGCTTGGGGCAAGACTGGGAATTCTTTTAGTGTGCTGGGTGTGGGGTGCCCTTGGCAGCTGTCCTCCAGGCCAGGAAGCCAGCCAACCGAGTAGGTGGAGATGGAAATTAGCAGGACATGGTTGGCCCAGAAACCCAGGTCTTACAGTTCTGCAAGTTGGGGGCCTCCTGCAGGTGCTCACGCCCGGAGGGAAGGAATGAGCCTCTACCACCAGGGCTGTGAAGCCTCCAGCTCTGGCTCTGACCTCAGGCTGGGCTTCAGGCCTCAGTGCTGAGTCATGTAATTCCAGCTTGGCCACTGCAGCCTTGCAGCTCCTCTGTGACACTGGACTATGGGAGAGAAGCTGGAGGCCAACCCTCCCCCCCCCCCCCCCCCCCCGAAAATTGCTCCTAGGAGTTAGTCTGTGGCTGGTATTGCCGGCCTTGCTTTTTGCCAAAGCGGAAAATCAACCTGTTGTGAGCTCTCAGTCTTGTGCCTTTGGGCTTCTGAGGGTGTGTTTGCAGGTGGCTGTCCTTCCACCTTCTGTCCCCAGGGTGTCTCCCTGCACTGGGGGCGGTTCCCTGGCGGCCCAGCAGGGGGCACTCACCCACTGAACGAGGGACGGGCTCTGCTATAGAAATGGTGCACCAGAGAGGAGGTTCCATCAGCCTTTTGGCCTCTGCTTTTCTTACCCTTGGATTTGGGGACAAGTCTCCGGGAGTTTACCCAGTTGTATTTTAGTTCCCAATGCAAAGTTTCATTACATATAAAAGAAATATTAGAAATGATCATATAAAAGCCCCCTCCCCTAACAAAAAATCAAACAAGACAACTCACAGAGCATGTCCTGAGCAGCCACGGAGCTGCCTCTGTCCAAGAAGCCCCAGGCTCTGCCGGGGCCTCAGGAGAGAGGAATTCACCCCGGGCCTGGGGGCTGCTGCACTGCAGGGTGTGCCCTTGGGTCTGTAAATAGCCCATCCCCGTGGGTGGGGAGGGTGGGGTGTGGAGCCTGATGAATGTGCCATTAAGGAGCCGAGTTTCATTGGGAATAATTCTCCCTTTGTGTGCCTAGCACCCCCCCAGCTGCCGCCCCTGTGGATCTCCCTCCCCCGGCCTCAGAGCCCTCGCCTCTGCCTTCCGCCTCGGCCTGTGATGGAGCAGAAGCTTCCACTGCCTCCTGCCAGGGCGTGGCCCAGGGCGTGAGCAGGTATGGTACAGAGCGCTCTCCCGGCACAGCCCCTGCCCGTGGTGGCCTCCCCCAGGCCTGGGGTGAGCTGAACTGGGGGTGGCGCCCACAAGGTGTGGTCAGTTGGGACCCATGATCCGTCCGTGTCTGTGACTGTGTGGGCTGTAGCTGATCTGAAGTTTCCCTTGATAGCGAGCTTTCCACGTGACGGTGGCAGGCAGGAGTGGTTTCAGCCCTAACCAGGGCTGCCCTGAAGCTCTGTGGCCTGGCCTGGTGGCAGGGGACAGGACAGGGATGAGACAGGGACAGGGACAGCTGTGGTTCCATCGTCTCAAGTACACCCCCCCCCGCACCTCCCAGTGTTGCCAACTCCACTCTCTTCATGGCCTGGATCCAGGGATCCAAATAAGCCTTGTCTTTTCCCCTCTGGTGTCTCCCTGGAGGTTTTCAGAGCAAGTTTCAAACAGGCACAGATGACACTTTCGTTTTGCTGAGGTGGAATTCCTGTCACCAGGCCTGGGCCGCACCTGAGGTCCCTGCTGGCCTCGGGATTTGGAGACACATCCTCCGTCCGTCCCCACCTGCAGCCACGTGTCCGTCGTTGGAGCTGGCGCCCCTTCCGTGTGTGCCCGCCATGCACATGCGGCTTAGTCCCCCGTATCGGGGGCCTTGTCATCCCCTCTGTCCTGGGAGGGAAGCAGCAGGGCAGAGGGATGGGGTGTCCTGATAGAGAAGCCAGGGCAGCGTCCCGTTAGGGTGGACAGATGTTCTGCTCTTGCAACAAGCTGGCCGACTTCCTGCCGCCTCCTGCTCTAGTGGCCACTGCGACACAGTCCCCGTTTCCCAGGCAAATTGCTTTTCTCCTGGAGATTTCCCGCCCACCCCTCCCCCAGGCCCATCGGTAGGCATCAGCCATGGGGAGAACAGATGTGGCTGGGGGAGGCCATGGGGAGCAGGGAGAGCTTCCTTTCCCTGCTTCCCAACCCTGCCCAGAGCAGAGAGCTTCTCCCAGGAGGGACACTGTCCACCACAGCGGCCAAGCTTCCCACAGGCCTCCATCCCTGCGGCCCCCAGCTCCTCCCTGGCCTGCCGGAGCCGAAGCATCGTGCAGGGATTAACTGGGCTCAGATGCTGAAGCAGGCAAGGGATCTGATGAGAAAGAATTTCCAGGAACTCAAGCCCAAAGCCCTCGCTCAGGCCAAGGCAGCCATAGCTGACCACGGGGTTTGGATGGTGGGCGGAAGGGGGCGGGGGGTGTGCGTTGTGGCAAAGAGCCTGGTGTGGTGGCCTGAGGGCCAGGTAGGGTGTGGACCTGAGCTGACATGTCCCTGTTCGGAGCCCACCTCCCACTCTGCCTGTTGAGGACGGTGTCCCTGAGGAACTGGTAACCTGGAAACTGGGCCAAGGGCTGCCTGGACAGATGGGAAAAAGTGAGACGGAGAAGATGCAGCCGAGTTTCTGCCGGGAGAATGCTGGTTCCATGGTGCTGATGCAGGAGGCCGGGGACAGCCCCCCTCACCCCTCGAAATGTGCCCTGAACTGCACCCTGGGGGTGGAGGCAGGTGGCCTTGGCTCCCCAGGGGTTCTGGTGAGTGTCCCAGCCCCTCCTGCTGTGGGCAGCCCAGGAGGTGGGGGGAGGGGCCTTAGGTCAGAAAGTGCTGGCTCAGGCCCCTCCCTGCCCAGGGTCGATGCCGTTGTTGTGAGTCAGTTTCTGTGATGTTTGTTGAGCTCATGGGGTGAAATCACAGGCCCAACGCTGTCAGCAGCAGGAGGTGAGTGGGTCGTGCAGTGAGGTCTTCTGCTTGTGTAATCAGTCCGTCCATCCATTCAGCCATCTGTCTGTTTGCTCGGCAGACACGTCCTGGGTCAGTTCTGTACCACATCCCATGTGTGATGTGGTGCAGGGGAAGGAACATAAAGCTGGAGAGACATGCCCTGGCCCATTCACAAGCTGTGTGACTTTGGACAGGTTGCTTGACCACTCTGAGCCATCTGGTTCACTGACCATCTTTAAAATGAGGCTGGTAGGTGACTGAAGGAAACTGAGGTGTGGGTTAAGTAGATGAACGTAGCTCAGGCACTTGATCAGCAGAGCATTTAGTTGATACTGGCTCCCCCTAATGGCCAGCAGCCCCAGGGGTGCAGGGGGAATGGAAACAGCGTAATAGGACATCACAGACTTCCCAGAGGGGCTGAGAGCAGAAGACCCAGGAGGAGAGAGCGTGTAAGTCTGCCTAGACAAGTTGGGGGGCTGCCTGGGGGACGTAGTGTTTCCACTGAGTTTCCCAGCATGAGCAGGTGTTTGCTGAGGCTGAAGAAGGCAAAGGCACTTCCGGGAGGGGCTGCAGGGGCCCAGCAGGTGCAGATAGCAGGCGAGAGAGGCCAGGCGGGAGGACCCGGGCACTCTTGGGCTGAGCGGTGGTGTTGGCAGCCAGAGTGGCAGGTGGTGGTCAGGTTGGGAGGGGCCTGAAGCCAGACTGTGGAGTTGCTGGCACCCACACAGTGAAAGCAAGCTCTCCTTTTCAGCAGGGAGAGTCAGGACTCAGCTGAGTTTTGGAGAATATCTCTGGTGGCCAAGGGGAGGGTAGATGGAGAGGGAGGCCGAGGGTCAGGGGCCATTGGAGGTTGTTGCTGTGGTCCAGGTGGAAGGCGGTGGCGGCCTGAACTAGGGCAGAGGCTGTGGGGATGGAACAGATCCGAGTTTGTCTTTCTGGCTGGCATTCATTCGCTCATGACGTTTGTTGAGCTTGGGCTTGGGGCAGTCTTGAAATGTTCTGGGGGTACAGTGATGACCCCCAAAGATGTGGGCCACGCTCTTCTGAGGGGATTTTACACATGCATGTGCATCCGCACACACCTACACATGCACACACACATGCCTACACATACACACGCACACACACACACTCATTCACTGCTTCTGTGCGGGGCTATGAGTCTGGGCAGGGGCTCCTGGGACAAGTCACCCAGGACCTCGGGCTCAGGGTGAAAGGGATGAGGCAGGAACTGAGTCAGTCTGTTGTCATGAAAGATTGTCTTCATGGGACAAATCAATTCCTAAAAGTCCCTTTTCCTCAGACACAGTTATGAGCTCAGTGCACCCAGTATGAGAAGGCAAGGAGCAGAGGGAATCCAGAGACTGGCCCTGGGGATGGTCATGAAAAGGCAATATTTTTAGGGCTTGGTGCACACACACGCCTACACACGCACACATGCCTACACATAGACATGCACACTCATTCACTCCCTCTGCCCTCCCCTTATGCTAATTACACCCTCAGTAGATGCTCAGGGACGCTGTTTCTGACCCAGCCATTCCGGATTTCCGTTCGGTCCCGGAGCCTTGAGTCAGCAGTCTGGTCCTCAGCTCCCAGTTCTCACTGCTCCTGGTTCTCACTGCCCTGCTCGCAAGTAGGGCAGCCAGGTGTCAGGCTCCATGTCCCTGCTAATTAAGCATGGGAAGTAATTCACTCCAGACAGCTGACAACCGGCCTGCCTGGAACAGGCTGCTGCTCCCGGGCACCCCCTCTCTCTGCCTACGATGCAGGAACGACCTAGGGGTTTGGAGCTTCTGAGGGAGCTTGTTAGCGTTTTCTTCTTGGACGCAGTTCCACCCTGAACAGCCTCTGGGCCGAGGGGAACCCTCTTCCACTCCAGGTGGGCGGGTCCTACATTCCCAACCTGTTTCTCTAGAAACCAGCTTCCCAGTCAGTTTTGGCAGCTGGGAGACCTCATCTCTGTTTACAGCTGAGTGTTTTCCTTGAGAGGCCTCTTACTCCTCCTGCAAAGTAGCCTCCAAAACCAGTCAGCCTTAGCTCCAGAGGAACTCGACAGATTAACACATCACCATTCAGACCACATACAATACTTACGTGCTTTTCACAGAGACGGCAGCATTTTTATGGTGTCTGGGATTTTCTCTTCTTCTTGGAAATTGTTTTCCAGGAAGAAAGCTGAATAACATTGGGTATGTGTTTGAGCCCAAACAGAAGCGGTCACCTGGCCCAGGCAGGCCAGTCGGTTCCCTCCTCCCGGTTTTGAGGGAAACTTGTCTTTATTCCTAGGTACGAGCTTCAGCTTTAGAGGTCAGAGTTTCATTTGGCCACATGCCTACCTTGGGCCCCCTGTTTGTTTTTACCTATGATCTTAAACCCAGTTTATAAGGGTAGTTACAGGAGAGGGTCTGGCTTATCTAAAGAAATTTGTTACACATGAGAAAGGCCATTTAAAATGAATCCACTTAATGGATCAAAATTTTGTGGCCATAGTGGGGGAAATGTTTAACTGGAACTTTACCTTAAAAAAAAAAAAAAAAAAAGAAAGAAAATTGCCAGGCCGGTGTGGCTCAGTGGTTGAGCATCGACCTAGGATCCAGAAGATCGCGGTTGGATCCCCGGTCAGGGCACATGCTGGGGTTGTGCGCTCGATCCCCAGCAGGGGGCGTGCGGGAGGCAGCCGCTCAGTGACTCTCATCATTGATGTTTCTCTCTCTCTCCCCCCCTTTCTCTCTATGAAATCAATAAAAAATATTTTCTAAAATAAAAATTATGAAGAGGAGTTGCTTTCTATTTAATGAAACGTAGACTTTAACGATAACCATATGTTAATGTTTCGAAGGAGCAAAGAATTCCGGCTGCCTTTTTCTGCCAGATTCTCAGGGTTGCATATTTATCGCTTCACATTTGACCCTTGTGGCCCGAACAGCCCCTCTGTGGCACGTCCCGGAGCCGCCTGTCCCCTGCGCTCTCCTCCTAGCACTGGGGCCTGACCTGGGCACTGGAGTCTGACCTGGGCTCTGGGGCCTGACCTGGGCACTGGGGCCTGACCTGGGCACTGGGGCCTGACCTGGGCTCTGGGTCCTGACCTGGGCACTGGGTCCTGACCTGGGCACTGGAGTCTGACCTGGGCTCTGGGTCCTGACCTGGGCACTGGGGCCTGACCTGGGCACTGGAGTCTGACCTGGGCTCTGGGTCCTGACCTGGGCACTGGGGCCTGACCTGGGCACTGGAGTCTGACCTGGGCTCTGGGTCCTGACCTGGGCACTGGGGCCTGACCTGGGCACTGGAGTCTGACCTGGGCTCTGGGTCCTGACCTGGGCACTGGGTCCTGACCTGGGCACTGGAGTCTGACCTGGGCTCTGGGTCCTGACCTGGGCACTGGGTCCTGACCTGGGCACTGGAGTCTGACCTGGGCTCTGGGTCCTGACCTGGGCACTGGGGCCTGACCTGGGCACTGGAGTCTGACCTGGGCTCTGGGTCCTGACCTGGGCACTGGGGCCTGACCTGGGCACTGGAGTCTGACCTGGGCTCTGGGGCCTGACCTGGGCACTGGGTACTGACCTGGGCTCTGGGGCCTGACCTGGGCTCTGGGTCCTGACCTGGGCGCTGGGCCCCCCCCTCTGCGTGAACTCACCTGGTGCCCAGGGCAGGGCTGCAGACCCTGAATGGCGCCCGGTGCCCCTTTCTCCCCCTTGCCAGCCCCCCGCCCCCCACTGTGTGGGCCCAGGTGTCCCTGGAGGCCCGCGGGGAGGGGCGCCCGGCGCTGGCCTGGGTCTGGTTCAGGCCTCAGCGGCCGGCCTGGCCCAGCAGGGAAGGGGCAGCGGCCGCCTGTTTACCTGCCCGCCAGCCGCCCTCCAGCCGGCGGGAGAGTCCATTTCCTCGCTCCTGGAGGGACGAGCCAGTCGGCGGACACCCCGCGCCGCGCCGTGGTCAGCGCTGCTGACCACCACGCCCCCGCCCGGGCCGGGCTCGGGCCTGCGCGGCGTTTGCATTTCAAAGCCACACAATGGGGGCGCCGGGTGGGGGGGTAGGTGCCGGGGGAGGGTCTTCGCCCCGCCCTCCGCTGGCCCCGTTTCCGGAGGAGCCCGCGATGGAGCTTTGTGAAGATGCTGGAGTCGGGGCGGCTGGGGGCTGATGACATCACCGTGTCACACGCGGGAGCCCGGCCGCCGGGGGCTGTAGAGCAGAGCCGCCCGCACCGCACGCGCTCGCGCCGGCCCCGGACCCGGACCCGCTCCGCGGGGCAGAGCCGCGCGCCCGGCCCCGCGCACCCCGGCGCGCCCGCCCCGCGCGCCCTCCGCGGGGTCGCCCCAGGCTCCGGCCCGGCCGAGCCCCGCTCCCGCCGCCTCCGGATGCCCGCGGCCGCGCCCCTCTGCAGTGCAGCAGCCCCGGCCCCGGCCGGCCCGCCCCGGGCTCCCGGCTGCAGGACGCGCGCCAGGACGCTGGCCCTGCTCGCCGCTAGCCTGCTCGCCCGGGCGCAGCGAGGATGGGAGGGTCGCAGTCCCTGCAGCCAGTCCCAGCCTGCGACCTGAACCTGGAGGCTTCCGAGGCGATGTAAGTGCTTCCCCCGGCCGCCCGGAGCCCCCGCCCCCGGGAGCGGCTGCCTGGCTTTGTTACCGTGGCCTCTCCGCCTCTCCGGATGCCCCGCAGCCGGAGCTGGGGCTGGCCCTCCGTTCTGGGCGGCCCTGCATGGCTTTACCCGGTGGCTGCTCCTAGCGTTTTGGTGCCTGCTCTGGAATGAGCATTGGGCAGCTCCAGGATACTGTCCCCGGGTGCAGAAGTGACCCTTGGAATTCAGTTTTTGTTATTCAGCCGCACGGTGGGGGCTCCTCCTGCCATCGGCATCTTAGCTCTGCACCCCCAGCACAGTGGTATTTCCTGCAGGGGAGCAGCCGGGATCAGCAGGAGCTTGTGTGGCCGATCGGTGCCCACAAGTCAAACCAGTTTAGGGGCATCCACCCGCATGGCCAGGCAGATGGCGGGGGCACCTCCGTGGACATATGGTCAGGTAGCCTGAGTGTCCACATGCTCTCTGTGGTGGACACTGTCGAGGACAAGGCCTCTTGCTATTCTTAGGAAAGCCAGCGAACAATCTTGTCATTGGTCCACAGGTTGAGGCAGGGTTTGACTGGATCCGTCCAGGAATCCGATCTTTTCTCCAAACCACAGAGCAAATGTGCTGTGAAGTGGCCTTTATCCGGAATGGGTGTTTATGGGAATTGCCGTTGCTATACGGTCGTCTCCATTACCTACCCGGGCTTGCATGGAGGTTGGGGCTGCTTGAATGGATCGATCTGGCTTCCCGGGCGTATTTCAGCAGTTCAGACCTGTGTGCACAGCGAGCCTCAGCTTTCCAGCCCTACCGGCTCTCCCTTCCCAAAGAGAAGAATGAGCTTAAGAGAAGAGAATTTCCTGGGGGTTCAGGGTGGGGAGGTAAAGTGATTGTTTCTCGAGAGCTCTTGTGTGGATGAAACGATAGCGGGATGGGGCCGTGGGCTGTAGGAGTGACAGGCTGCCATGTGGGGCTGTCTCACTGGTCCCCACGCTTGGGCTGCCGTGGGGAGCTGGCTCAGCGCAGTGATGTCACACTGAGCTGGGCCTCATGGATCTCAGCGAGCCGCACTTCGGAGCAGGTGTGCGCTGGTCGTTTGTCTTCATCCCTGTATCTCGAGAGAGCATCATCTTACAATGGAGGCAGATCGTGTTGGAGGATTTTTCTTTTTTCTTTTTTTAGTGCTGTGAGCCTATCCTTGCCCTGGTTTTGTCCACGTGTAGTATTGTTAGATGCATGGAAATACGGACTACCATGGAGGATTTGAGCCTGTGCAGAAAAGGACAATTTCAACCTATTTTTTAAAGTCTCTAAACTGGAAATCAGTTAATTAGGCACTAGTTAGCTATCAGGGCTCAGACCAAAGAGCATAAGAGACTTGGGAAAAACTGATTATTGGTTTGAGAAAATAGGCTTCTCAACCATTAGAAATTCATCTCACCGGACCCCAACCTTCCTGCCCTCTTTCCCAGTTGAGTTAATAACTAACCAATATTCTGTTGGGTGGGGTCTGAATTTGGGGAGATTCTGTTAGATACACTGCCTTTTTGGATAAAGCCCCCTAAGGTTCTGCCTCGTGGGGATAGTGTTATTTAAATAAAACCGCAGGTTGATTGTTTAAATAAAACTGCAGGTTGGTTGGCTACATTGTAATAGAAGGTGCTAAGCAAATGTTACAATGTTGCCTGGCTGAGTTGGTCCTTATGCACCAGGCTGAGGCTTCTCTCCCCAGAGCTGCTACTTTGTCTCTAAACACAGGTCTCTACTTAGTACATTTACTCATTGACAAAGTCCACCTTCTCTCCCCTAACGTTTTTGTTTTTTAAATGGAGAGAAAGGAAATGTTTGGGGCTGGCACCCTTCCTAGCAACCATTCTTCTCTAAATTTTTGTCCCCTGCTCTCTGAATGACCGGGGCTTGCTATTCTACTACAGACTTGCTCATTTCCAGGCTAGAGGTTTAAAACGTATTGAGAGAGGACCCCTTTCTGCACAGGCTCAAGCCTTCCGTCATGGTGTGTGTTTCCATGCGCGTGAATAATACACCAGGCAGCGTAGCACGTGGTCTGCGGCCGGGAAGAAGCTCCCACTATAAGATGATGCTGTCAGGGTAGCAGGGATGGAGACGAACTTGGGGTGCACACCTGCTGTGAGGCACAAGTGGAATCTAGAGTGAATGTTTCTCTTTTTTGGGGGTGGCTGGCTCCCTGTAAGTGATTGGCTTACAGATCATGCCTTAGAGAGAAACCAAAGGAAGATGTCAGCGATTTGGCAATGCCTACAGGACTTGGTTGTTGTTCTAGGGTTTCTGTTCTATGGCTTTCAGGTTTGGGGTACCTTTGGGGCAGGCAGCTTCGCATCCTGCGTAGTAGGATAAGGAGAGTGGGCAGTTGGGAGTCCATGTCTCCCCTTTGGGGAGGAGCAGCAGGAAGGCTGTGGGATGGGAGTTGGGCAGGGGCTTGGAGGTTCAAGCATTTTGGTCAGTCCTTGCAACTCCCAGGGTGGTCCTCGGCTTTCCCTGGGTGCTGGTTAGAAATGCAGAATCTCAGGCCCCAACCCAGACAAGCTGATATGTAAAGATGCCCACGTGACTCATAGGCAAGAAAGTTTGAGAAGCCCTGAGCTAGGTAAGTCTCTGTCTTGGTCCATGAGAAACCTGTGGCCACTTCTCTAGCTGCTCTTTCCTGCCTGGGAGGGACGTTCTGGTAGCCACATTCCCCCTTATTTCCACATAGAAGGGGGGCAGCGGGCGAGGAGAATCTGCTGCAGAAACACTGCTTGGCCTGGGCGGGTAGGAGACACAGGAAAGGGACAGTAAGTACTCAAGTGAACGTGGTCCGAGCCTATCGATCATACCCGCTGCTCGAGCCTTCCTTCCGCCGAGGCCCCTTGTGGCTCAGCTTCTGCTGAGAGAAGCAGCGTTGGGTACTTTGTCCTTTGTGGAGCTGGAGACCCTCGTTCCAGGGGCTCCCTCAGCTTTCTGCAAATTCTCACACCTTGTCCTCAGAGTACCAGGGGTTGTTTTTGTTTTTAATATGTTTTTATTGATCTTAGAGAGAGAGAAAGGGAGAGGGAGTGAGAGATAGAAACATTGATGAGAGAGAAACATCAGTTGGTTGCCTCTTGCACGCCCCCTACTGGGGATCGAGCCTGCAACCCGGGCATGTGCCCTGGTCAGGAATCAAACCATCGACCTCCTGGTGCATGGGAGGATGCTCAACCACTGAGCCACACTGGCTGGACCCCTGTTCTTTTGACAAGCTCAGCCTGCTTCGACTGTGATACCACTTATGTCCTGGTCTCTGCAAAACCCATCGCAGATAGGAAACCCATGGCTGTGAGGATCGAGATGGAAGGGCCAGGATGGAGGGAGGGACGTGAGGAAGGTTAAAGACAGTGGTTTTACCCTCAGATGACTAAGACCAGGATGTGGCGTTTGCCAAGACGAGAAAGCTGGATTGGAGCACGTCTGGGGGAAGTTGATGAGTTTGGGCTGGGATCCAAGAAGCAGGTGAGTCAGGATTGGCGCTGAGACCAGCCAGGACCAGGGAGAGATCTTGGGTCCCACCTCACTAGGTTGGAGCTCCACTCATCTGTGGTCACCTACGAGAAAGTAGAGATTTGGTCCCTGTTATCCTGCTGTGGCTCCTGACCCCATCGCTCAGCCTGGGAGCTACAGAGAGGCTCCAGCGACTGATCTTGTTCCACTCGCCTCCTGGGGCTTCTCAGAGGTGGGGTGGCACATCTGTGAAGACTGAGAAGACCTAAGTTCCAGACAGCAGCGAAAGTGGGGACACTCTGGGCCGGAAAACTGCCAGCATTTAAGTCACTGAGAGGCCAGAAGTGGCCGCCGGGGCTCCTGGCAGGATCTGTCTTTGTGCCTCATTGGATCTCTTTCGAAGCTTCTTTCTGGAGGTGACCCCTGGCTGAGTCATTTGGCTTGAATGGCAGCAGTCCCAGTGTGGTCTGTGGACAGCGGCCCTGTGCCTGAGGCAGAGTCCACTCCGGACATTATCATTGGACAACATTAGTGGGATTTTCCCCCTAAAGCTGAATACGCTGCACAGCTGTCTGTGGACCGGGAGGGGGCTGAGACCCAGAGGACCCTCCAGGGACCGTATTAGTTCAAGTTGCTGTAACACAAAGTCCGGAGCTTCAATGTGGCTTAAACGGCAGGCATTTATTTCTCGTAGTTCTGGAGGCCGGGAGACCCTAGATCAGTGTGTCAGCGGTTAGTGTCTGGGGAGGGCCACCTCCTGGCTTACGGATGACCCTTTTCTTGCATCTGCACAAGTCAGAGAAGGGGGAGGGGAGGGAGAGCAAACTCTCCGGGGTCTCTTCTTGTTAGGGCACTAATCCCATCATAGGGGCTCCACCCTCATGGTCTAATTACTCGGGGGTTAGAGTTTCAACAGACAGATTTCAGGGGACACAAGCATTGAGTTCGTAGCAGGTGCTTTTCCTTGGCTTTCATTCCTAGATATGTCAGCACGACCCCCGTGGCCAGGTGCCCGTGGGTGGGGGTTCCCAGCCCTGCACCCCCTTCTCTGTGGGACTTACCTGCAGGTTTTCTATAAAATCTGATGGCGAGAACATTCCGAGGCCCTCCAGGCGGCTGTCATTGGCCCAAGGAATCCCGCCATCGCTCTCTGCTGGGCGCTGAGATGGGGCACCTGCTGATTGTGGGGCAGGCACCTAGGACAGGGTGCTGATTGAGTGACTGGACAAGTGGGACATCCGGGTCATTGGATTCTGGGCCAGTCTCCCCCCATGGACCCTTCTGCCCCCATCCCCATGTTTCTTTGTCTAGGGCCTATTTCTGTGGCTATCGTTCTGGTTGCCTAGGAACCACTTTAACTTGAAATATGATGGGCTGTTCTTGACAGACGGATTGCCTGAGCTGGGGCAGTGTACCGGGCGGGGTAAGCAAAAACCGTGGAACAATTCCGTCCTGTCCCCCTCAGATTAACAATGAGGACTTGGGCACTGTAAACAGTTGTTCCGGGAAAACCGATTGTTCGTGGACTGGTGCTCCTGTTTTGGGCCGGATGGAGTCTGGGGACGACGGCAGGGCCACAAAGAACCCAGTCAGCCAGAACTGCTCAGACACATCCACCCGTGTTGGAAGCAGTAGCTGGATGACACTGGTCCTGTTTATATTTACACGTTCACGTTGGCAGCTGTTTCTGGAGAGCGGCGTGTGATTTGCATCCCCAAACCTGGCAGCAGCCGGATGCTGCTGAGCGCAGAGCTCTGCCTCTCAGCCTTGCTGAGTCGGCTCAGGTGTTTTCCATTACAGACACCGTCCCCATCCACCCTGTGAAGCAGGCACTTATGCGCCCATTTTATAGATGGAAGCTGAGGCCTCTGGGTGGCTTAAATCAAGAGGTCATCAGACTTTTCTGTAAAGGGCTAGGTAGGAAATATTTTAGACTCTGGAGGCCGTGTGGTCTTGGTCACAACAACTCAACTGCTGTCAGAGGGCGAAAGCAGCCACAGACGTTAGTAAACCGACGTTCCCGGAAAACTTTATTCACAGAAACGGGAGGTGGGCTGTCGTCTGCTGAGCCCTGGTCCTACAGCTGGCTGGTGTGGACCCGTGTCCCTTCCCTCATGACCTCATGGCTGTTTGTCTGTACACAGGTCCTCAGTCTTTGCCCTGGGCCACCTTCTTTGTCTGTCTGTCCTGTTCCTCTGAGACCTCTCACCTGTGCTCGTGGACTTTACGCTGTTGTGCACCGTGTACAGCATCCCCGCCAGACCCATCCCTTTCGCCCGAGCGGTGCGCTTAACTCAGCTGCTCACTTCCTCTCCTTGGGTTTCTAATGGGAGCTCGGGCTTCACGCGTCCAGAATAGAACCAGCGGCCTCCCTCCTCTCAAAAACAAAACCACATACGTACAAATCAAGTCAGTTCCCACCTCAGCACACGGCGCCTCATCCAGCCAGCTGCTCCGATCAGAAACCTGGTCGTCAAGTCTCCTCCTTTTCCCTCGCCTCCCTTCTTTCCAAAATCATGCTCCTTCCCCGTATCTGCTTCCGCTGCTGCGAGTGTAAAATCCATCCCCTAGGGCCCCACCCGCCCCTTGCCTGCTCTTGGCCGCACTGGCCGCTTGTCCGCGCTTTGAATGGGCATCGGGCGGCCTAAACACCTTGTGAGTGCCGGAGCCTGAATCTCACAGCTGGACCCGCCGGGGCCTCAGGCATCGCAGAGGGTGTTGTTTCCTTACATCCCACAAGCACTCAGCCTTTCCCTCGGGTCCTTACTCAGAGTGAGTCAGGTCGTTGTTTTATCTTGCTTGAACTTCCAATTTGCTAAAAAGTTTATTTTTAGACGGACTGTGCCATTAGGTAAGCTAAAAATCAAGAAATAGCTTAGACTGCAGATTCTCTCTCTCCTGAGGAGACGTAATGGACAGTCCATTTGAAGATAAAAGTGACCTGCAGTGGGTCCTCGGTCCAGGCCTCCCCTGAGTCAGAGGCGGGGGGAGGCACCCAACCTGTTGTGGCCGCCCGCCCCAGGGGACCGTGCAGTCTGCAGCTCTCCCTGCAGGCTCCGGCTTCCCTGGGGTCAGACCTGGAGCTCTCTGGGACTTCAGAGGCAGTCAGCCCCACTTTTGCTTAGTTACCCAGGGTCCCTTCCTGTTTCTTGCAGTCACAGTGTGCACCTGGCTGTCACCTGGTCCTTAGCACCTCGATCGGTGTGTCTTTCACCTTCACCTCCCTGCCTCTCTCACTGGGGCGCAGCCTGACCTAGCGGCGGCCAGTGGCCCCGTGGCCATGGTCCCTCTGCGCCCTGCTGACGTTTCCCCGTAGCCACCAGGTGACAGCTTCTGAATCTGAAAGTGGGACCTGCCTGGTAAACCTGACAGATGCGAGCAACCTTGTGACAGTGTGACATCATCTGCTTGGATTGTCCCTAGGGTGTCGGCCTGGAAAATTCTAGCAGCCCAGCCTGCCAGGGCTAGCGTGATGTTTATGGAAGACGGCGCCTGACCCAGGGCTTCGCAGTCGCCTGACGGTCCAGGGAGGCGCTCGGCCTTTGGTGGTGTTGAGTTCACGCTTTCTCTTCGCCTCAATACTGAGGAAAAATATTGCAGAGGAAAGTCCTTGTCTTTGTGCAGGACAGGCAAGAGAAAGCGAGACCCTTTGCAGTGAGCCCGGAAAATTTACCTGTCTGGTCAGTTTTTGATTTAGGCAGGAGGTGTGTGTCTGTGTGTGCGTGTCTGTGTGTGCGTGCATGTCTGTGCGTGTGCGTGCCTGTGTGTGTGCGTGTCTGTGCGTGTGCATGTCTGCGTGTCTCTGTGTGTCTGCATGTGCATGCATGTCTGTGCGTGTGTGCATGTGTCTGTGTGTGTGCGTGTCTGCGTGTGTGTCTGCATGCATGTGCATGTGTGTGTGCATGTCTGTGCATGTGTGTGTGCATGTCTGTGCATGTGTATGTGCATGTGTGTGCATGTGTATGTGCATGTCTGTGTGTGTGTATGTGTATGTCTGTGTGTGGGGGCGGGGGCAGCAAGGACAGGTTTGTTTGACGGGGCTGTCTGAGGTGCACTGTTTTGATGAATAGAATTCAGTGCACAGCAAGTTTCAAAAATATCTGCTCACTCGCAAACCCATCGAACCCTTTCTCACGTGAGCTGGAGGGACACACGCGACAGTGTGACTCTCTGAGAGCTCAGCTCCCTTTCTGGACAGTCTCCTTCTCTCTCCAGGGACAGCGGGTGGTCTTGGGCCTGACGCAGGGCTCTGGGTCAGCACCCTCACCTTTCCCTTGGCTGCATCCTGGGGGAGGGAGGCGGAAGGAGGCCTCCATTCTGATCGGCAGCTCGCTTGCTCTTCTCGCTCGGGCGGTACCCTCCTCCTCGAGGAGCTCAGAGGGTGGGGCTCATGTCATGGGAACCCCCCCCCCAAGAGGGTCTGCGCTGTGTCTTCCCTCTTGGTGGGTGGTCTCGAGACCCTCCATCCCCAGACCACTCTCGCGCTGGGAGCTGCCAACTGCAGTTCTGAGGAGTGGATGTAGAAATAGATACGCACGTGAAAATATCCCCACCCTTTTTAAAAATAGGTGTGTTTTTATTTTAGAGAGATAGGAAGGGAGAGGGAGGGAGAGAGAGAGAAACATTGATGAGAAACGTTGATCGGCTGCCTCCTGCACACCCCCTACTGGGGATCGAACCTATAACCTGGGCATGTACCCTGACCGGGAATCGAACCGTGACCTCCTGGTGCAGGGGACACCGCTCAACCACTGAGCCACGCCGGCCAGGCGGGCAGGATATGTTTGAAGCTCATAGAGAAGTGGACAAATAGGCCTAACCCAGTGTCAGCACATAATAGCTACTATAATGCTTGTCAGCTGGGAATTGAAGTCATTCAATTCGTGTCTGGCCATTAAGAGCAGTCTCTTTACACTGTATTTATATACAGGTATCCCCCAAAAAAGTATGCACACTTTCACAGCTGAGAGCTCAATTTTGAAAATGAAATGTATTTTAATAAACACTGCCTTTATAGTTATCCAAAGTGTGTGTATACATTTTTTGGGACACCCTATATATATTTACACATCTATCTCATTGTATTTGTATATTTACTTACACAGAGAACGTAGTGTACGCATATGGTGGTAAATATATTTTCTTATAATTCAGAAACATTTTATTAGGCTGCAGTGGCACGTTTCTCTGTCTGATGCATCTTCATGGCAAATTAATTTCCTTTCATTTTGAAAGTGTGTGAAGCCGTAACAGAATAATTTCTTGTACCTTAGTTTTCTGTCGTAGAAAAAAAATCGGGCAGCTGCTGGAAACTGCCCTTATACTTCGGGACTGTGAAATGCTGCTTTATTTTTATGTACCGGCTCTTTGTGGGTGGACTGCAGAAATCCCTGCTCCTGGAAATGTTTCTGAGCCCCCTGGGAAACTGGGGAGGGAAAACGGAGCTAATTAAAAAAGCTGCCACCCGCCTCCTCTCATTAACTTGCCCTCCGCTCCTGGGAGAGGGTGTGGAAATACGAAAACGCGGGCAGTGTCGGAGGCGAATGCCGCCCTAGGGGTCCACGGTGGCCCCTCGTGTTTGGATGCAGAATAAATAGTTCATAGCAAAGAGGCAACGAGCCACAGGGGCGCTGGTGTGCCCGCCCCCCCCTCCACTCTGCCTCCCACGCAGGGCGGGGCGAATGGTGGTCCCTTCAAGCAGGTGCGCGGGCCGGGCGGCTGCAGCCGGGGACCTCATTGGAATTCAGCAGCTTGAACCCAAGAGCATCCGGCCCTCCCTGCCGCTTGGTCTGCTGCTGGGAAAGAGCAGGGCCCCTTTGTGTTCGAAAGCCACACGTCGCCAGGGCCCGGGGATGCAGGGGCACGGGAGTCTCCCTCGGATCTCTGCTGGACGCCGGAGAAGCTCACGGCACCCTCACAGCTGACTTCTCGTGACATCTTGAGGAGGTTTAGATCCTGGAGATCCCAGCTGGGGAATTCAGAGGGCAGTTTGGGGAGCAGAGATGGCTGTGTCCTTCTGGAGGCTGTGGCCCCCCGTGGAGTGGGCCCGGTGTGTGTGGATGGCGGTGACCAGCAGTGGGGACTCCCGGCTGCTGGTCCTTCAAGAAAGCCCTGGAAGGAGGCAAGTTACTCTGTGCACTTTGTCAGCGTTTCCCCTGATGATTGCAGTGCTCCCCAGGGGCCAGGGCGACACCCAGGGCCCTCCAGGCAGGTTCGGACGCTTGATCTCTTAGATGCTCGGTTCTGTAACTTTCTCATGGTTTTCATACCTGTAAGTGGACTCTGCAAACCTTGGGCACCTGGATCTGTGGTTGTCGAGTGTGGATTTAAATTCTGCCTGAGACGGAAGCTGAGCCCTTTCATGTTCATGTCCGTCTGTAAGAAGCCAATGTGGCCCCTGTGGGGTTTACATGAATCAGGTCTTTGCTTGTGAAATTGGATAGTTCGCAGGCTTTGGCTCTTGGGATCCCATCAGAAGCAGCTGTGATGTTTCTCTTCATCTTTTGGGGTCCCTGGAGGGGTTTGTGGCTAGTTGGAGGAGCCAGGGTCCTTGGAGGGGAGGGGTGGGGGGGCCTTTGGCATCGATAAAGTGTAAAAACAACACTGATGTAGAGTTTCTGAAGGCGACCTCACCAGATGGCCCCTTTTTTCAGGCCCGGCTGATGCGGAGATGGCTGGGCTGGTTCCTAGTCTCTGTGCAGCTGGCAGGTGGTCTTTAGAAGATGCTGACCTCGGCCCAGGTCATTGGCCCTTTGACCCTGCTAGGAGCTGGGCAGCCTGAGCAGTTCATGCCCAGACTCACCTGACGTGTCACCCTGATTACCCATCTTCACCAGGATTGCCCTCCGGGCCACCTGTGCCAGCAGCAGTCCTAAGTGCCCGCCCTCTTGATAATTGTGTCCCTTGCTGCCAATGAGTAAATGGCATTTTGGTTTATTTAAAGTATCCTGAGAGGTGGGAATCAGCCAGGTGGTGCTTCTCATGCTCTGGCGTCCTCAGAGCGAGGTGGGGCCAGGACCATGGATGCTGGGGCTCTTCGGCGAGTGAGGAGCTGCCTTTAGCCGGAGGACACTCGCCTGGCACGGCGATTGGGGAGGCATTCATCTGGCTTAAAATTGAGTCCCCGGCAGAGGGAGGGTGATGGAGAAGGGCGGCCTGCTCTAGGTTTTCTTGAGTCCAGGACAAGGCTTTAGTTTGGATTCATGGCCTCCCCATGTCACCAGGCGGGGCGTCCTCTGGGTGGAATTTTGGTCCATTTTTCTAAGTGAAGGATTTTCTTGGAGAGCAGACTTTCCTGCAGAGCAGCGAGGGCCGTTCCACATGGTGGGGTCACTGCCTCGGGTCTCGGTGGGGCTCGTCCTCCAGCTGACTGGCTGCGGGCTCCATTTGTTCACTCGCTCGCTCACACGTTTATTCTCTGCCTCCTGGTTCAGTCTTGGCGACGCTGCGATTCCCAGCTGCCCTCCTGACCTTTCAGCTCAGTGGAGAAGAAAGATCATAAATGCAATGAGAGAGAATAAGTCCGTAGGAAACGAGGCTGAGAAGCACTGGGGGGGGGGGGGGGGGGCTGAGTGGCAGGGAGTCGGGGTCCTGGGGTGTTCTGGAGCCACAGCATCGAATGTGTTCCTGGGACCCCTCCTTATCAGTGTGGACCGACCCCAGGCAACACATGCCAACAGGGATCGAAAGATGCCACTGCGTTTGGATTTGCCACAAAGGCCAGAAATGTGTATTTCGAGTAGAGCTGAATTCAGAGAACGTTTCACTTGGGCACAAAGCAAATGATAGTGAGATTTGCGCCCTTGGGACTCATGCTGTGCAATGACGTTCCTCAGGCCTGTCCTCGAACAGTGTAGTTGGGCAGTGAGCCTGGTTCCCCCTGGGGGTCAGGAGGCCAAGTGCAGCTCAGCAGCTGTGGCCCCTGGCCCCCGGGAGCAAGCGCAGCCCTGGCTCTGCCTAACCTGTGTCTCCCCCTCTCTCCATCAGGAGTTCTGACTCTGAAGAAGCATTTGAGACCCCAGAGTCGACGACCCCTGTCAAAGCCCCACCGGCCCCACCCCCGCCACCCCCGGAGGTCACTCCAGAGCCTGAGGTCAGCGTGCCAGTGCCACCTTCCCCGGAAAAAACAGGTAACCAAGGGCCAGTGCCCTCTGGGGAGACAAAGCGACTGCTGCTCCTGGGGCGGGGCTGGAGGAGGGCACCCACCCCCGGGGCTGTCGCTGGGGCCTCTCTCAGCTGTTTTTTTGGGAGTGAAGCTGAGGGAGGGCTGGTACAGCAGGTGGGTCTGTGTTTACTTTGCAGGCGTTTGGGGGAGGCTTCTGGGAAGACCGCTCCTTTAGCCCTGGATGCCTCCACCTGCACCCAGATTGGGTCTGAGTGGGGCAGGTGGGCCTTGGGCATTTTTGGCGCCACCTTGGGGTCCACTCTCTGGCCCTTTGCTCCCGTGAGAACACTGATCTGGGCGGCCCATAGAATCTACAGTTTTATTAGAGGACACGGCCCCATGGACGTGGGGAAGGAAGATGTTTAGTAAACAGGCGAGAAGAGAAAGGGATAGGTCGCCACATCCACGCAGGGATGGCCCGTTTATTTCTCATTAGCCTCGAGTTACCTGGTTTCCTACCCCTTTCCCACATTCTTTCTCCCCTCGTGTGGCTTAAAGTACAGGCGTTTCTAAAGTAGCTTTGAGATGGGTGGTCTCGAGGGGATGGGACGGATCTCATTTCCCGGCTGCCACCTGCCCGCCTGGCTGGTGCTCTCTGCCCTTGCCCTGCAGGTGCCCAGCAGGGACGGGCCCGCCTCTGGCCTGGAAGGAGATGGGACTGTGAGAAATGGCCCCGCAGGCGGGTCAGGGCCCGGGCGGTACCATCCTTAGACCCGGCCAGCCTGGGCCCCGCACTGTAGAGGGCCCCCCTTCCTCAGGACACAGCCCCCGCTGTGGGAGGAGTCTGGGGCTGCACCCCTTCCGGACATGCTGTGATACCCAGGAGCGGCCCCGTCCTGGGCCCACCCAGCTCCCTTCTCCTGGCCCATCCCCCCAGGGCTGACTGTGCCCATGTTTGCACCGCTCAGCCAAGGAATAACCAAGGGTGGGGCTGGGCCCTGCGGCCTCCACACACCTGTGCTCGAGGCCGCCCCAGGTGAGGGATGGAGCTTGGGCGGGAGAAGGAACGGGCTGAGGGCGGGGCCTGCGCTTGTGATCCCGCCCTGTTGGGGAGCCAGGGGGGTTCTGTAAAATAAAATAACATTTTGACTTTAATGTTGGTTCTGGAAAGAAATGGGTACAATTCTTTCTTCCTGCCCTGGGTCCAAGCAGGCTGTTGTTGCAGAAAGGGTGGAGAAGCCTGGGCTTGTTGCTGGGGAAGGAGGGCGAGGACCGTTGTCAGGGAGAGCAGGTGTCTGTGCTGGCGTCCGATGAGCGCAGTTGTCCCATCTCCCCCTTTAGACAGCCCGTTAGCAGGGCGTCTGACCCTGCACGGCCAGTCGCGGCTGAGCTCGGAGGGCGCAGTTATTGGAATTATTTGATTCTTCTGGGAAAGAAACCAGGAGGGCGGCTTACATTTCCCAGAGCATTTATGTACTAAAGTGTATAAAACATTCATTTTCTTTTTAAATATATCTTTATTAATTTCAGAGAGAGGAAAGGAGAGGGGGAGAGAGAGAGAGAAATGTCAATGATGAGAGAGTCACTGATCGGCTGCAGCCTGCAACCCGGGCATGTGCCCTGACCGGGAATCGAACCCTGATCGCCTGGATCCTAGGTTGACGCTTAACCACTGAGCCACGCCCGGCCGGGCACATTCATTTTCTATGATATTATTTAAAAACTCACCCTTAAGTGTAGTGGACAGAGAATGACAGATGGTAACCGCCAGGTTAAATGTGTGATTGAGAATAAACTGTCCTCTTTGGCGGGTGTCGCAGTGCAGGGGTGCTTTAGAAAAGAATTAGAATTAGAAGAAGAAGGGAAACGGCGGTGTGTTGTGGCGTGTGGTCCATCCCCAAGCGCCGGGGCACCTGCAGAGGGAGGCCACTGCCGTGAGCGCGAGTGGGCGCTGGGGTCTCCAGCCGCGCACCCTGGCCGCCTCCCGGGATGCTCGGCCCCTCTGCTCCGTCCTCCGGCCCGTCCTCGCTCCCTCTGCCTCGCTTCCTTTTCGACAAAGCAGAACAATGCCCATTCTTAGAAAGAAACACTCGCAGGACACCCGCCTCTTTCTTGGATGGCAGTTTCCGAAAGAGTAAGCGTTACCGAGGCCCGAGAGAGGCCCCCCGGAAGGGGTGGGAGCCCTTAATCGCTCGGAACTTTTTACTGGAACTTTAATTACACCGGTTGGAGTCTGACCGCGGACCTGACGCTTCTCCTTGGGAAACTGCAGCGAGGCGAGATGTCTGCAGGTTATTTGGCGAGAACGCTTCGGCCGGGACTGTGTCTGCTTAAAGCCCCCGGCTCGGGCTGTACGAAGACCCGTGTGATGTGCAGAAAAGCCCGCTGGTCCTTCTGCGGGCAGCGTGGGGCGTTGCCCGGGCGTGAGGAGCGGCGTCTGCTCGCCAGGGGCTGGAGGAGGCAGCGTCCTTCTGAGAACCTGGGGAAGAAAGGGCCAGGGAGGAGAGGCTGCTGTTCGGTCTCCTCCGCAGAGTGCCCAGGACGTTGCCAAAGGGACCGAAAACACCACGTGAAACAATAGGCGAGACCTTTGGCGCTGAATAAAGACCCGATTTTTCCTCCTGGAAACTTACATTTCACAGAACCAATCACCTTATCTTGGGTCTTGCTGGCACGTTTGTGCCTCACCAGACAAGGACGGGAGTCGCTGGGCTCACCTTGCATCTCTCCGCCCTGGTCGGGGCCGGGCCAGGGTGCAGCTCATCCCAGCCGTTTTCTTATCTGTGAAATGAAGAGGGCAACCGGCGAGTCCCCTGAGGTCCTCCCCCTCGGACGTCCATGGTCCTGGGGATGGAGCACTTCGCTGCTGCACAGCCCCTGTGTAGTTAGAGCCCAGCCTGGGCACCGAGGGATGTAATTAAATGTCCCACAATTAAATAATAGCTCCCATTTAGCACCCGCCGCATGCTGGGTCTGTCCTAGGTCTCTCCTGCTGCATCTCCCGCTCGGATAAAGGGATAAACATCCCGAATTACAGTAGTTACTGTTCACGCACTTGGGTGAACGCTGTGCGCCCTGCGTAGGAGACCAGTTACCTTTGATACATGCCCCCGGTGCCCCCTGGTTCATGCCTTTACCTGGTTTCCCATCTTTGTTTAAACGTCTCCCCCTTGGAGGGCTCTGCCCAGCGACCTTATTTTGACATTGCGGGGCCCCTCCCCGGCTTCGTTGTCTCCACGGCGCGTGTCTGAGGGTCCATGTGTTTTCCTGGCTTATTTGTTCCTTGACTGTCTTCTCCCTGAAGAACATGGCTCCCCAGAGCACAAGGATTTTGTTGGTTTTGTTCATTGTTGGATCCCCGGCACCCAGAACGGTGCCTGGTCCCAGTCAGGCGCTTGGTAAATGTTTCTGACGACGGAATGATCTGGGCTGTTCTGTAAACGGCCCTGTCGCTCCTGCTTACAGAGGAGGGGCCTGCGGGTAAGCCTGTCCCGGCCGGGAGCTGATACAGGTGAGGGCGGGACTGATGCCCGCGGGATGGGCCGGGTTGGCCGGGGGCTCTGCTGAGAGGGTGATAGTCTGGCACGAGATGAGAAATGCTCCCGAGTGTCCTGTGTCCTTACGTGACTGCCTTGTCTGGTGTCCTCAGGATGCGGCGCTGAGACGGTCCCGGTCCCCGATGGCCCGCGCTGCACGTCGGCGGAAGGCAGTCCTTTCCGGCCCCCCGCCCACCCCTTCTCCACCGTCTTCGACGAAGACAAGCCGATAGCCAGCAGTGGGACCTACAACCTGGACTTTGACAACATCGAGCTGGTGGATCATTTCCAGACCTCGGAGCCCCGCCCCCCAGACTCTAAGAATCAGGAATGCAAAGCAAGCACGCGGAGGAAGTCCACGGACTCCGTCCCCCCCTCCAAGTCCACGCTGTCCCGCTCTCTCAGCCTGCAGGCCAGCGACTTTGACGGTGCTTCCTGCTCAGGCAACACCGAGGCCCCGGCCCCGGAGGCCAACAGCACAGGCCCGGGCAGCGATTCCAGCACCCTTAAGAGAACTAAGAAACCGAGGCCTCCTTCCTTAAAGAAGAAACCGGCCGCGAAGAAACCCTCGGAGACACCCCCAGTGAGAGAGACCCAGCAAGAGCCAGCTGAGGAGAGTCCCGTCCCCAGTGAGGAGAGTCACGCACCCGAGACAAAGACAGAACCGGCCCCGCCGGAAGGTTCTGGACCCGCCCTCACCGAGGAGGCACCCCTGGAACCTGCTGCTGTGCCCAAGGCCGCCTGCCCTCTGGACTCGGAGGGCGCAGAAGGGGCTGTCCCCCCAGCTCCCGGAGGCGGCAGAGTGCAGAGCTCGCCCCCCGTCGGAAGGAAAACGGTGCCTCCTGCCTCGGCCCCGGAGGCAGAGGAGGTGACCCCGGCGGACGGCCTGGGGCAGGAGGGCTCCCCCGCCAAAGGGCTCCCGGTGAGGCTGGAGTTTGACTATTCCGAGGACAAGGGTAGTTGGGACAGCCAGCAGGAAAACCCCCCTCCTACCAAAAAGACAGGCAAAAAGCCAGTTGCCAAAATGCCCCTAAGGAGGCCAAAGATGAAAAAAGCCCCCGAGAAACTGGACAGCACTCCTGCCTCGCCCACCAGGTCCCCCGCGGACCCCAGTGACATCCCGATTGCCAAAGGTACCTACACCTTTGATATTGACAAGTGGGATGACCCCAATTTTGACCCCTTTTCTTCCACCTCAAAAATGCAGGAGTCTCCCACCCTGCCCCAGCCGTCGTATGGCTCTGACCCGGGCGCCTGTGGCGAGTCCGTCGGCCCCTGTAAGGCCTCCTCTAAGACCCCCAGCTCACCCTCTAAATCCCCAGCCTCCTTCGAGATCCCGGCCAGTGCCACGGAGGCCAACGGAGTAGACGGAGACGGGCTGAGCAAACCCGCCAAGAAAAAGAAGACTCCGCTGAAGACGTAAGTCCAGGGGGCCCGGTGGGGCCGGGCGGCGGCTGGATGCTTGGTCACCTGCCTGGGTAAACTGGAGCCGCCCGCACCCCCCCACGTCTGCCATGGTGGCGCCACGTTTGGGGCGGGACACCACCGTGGCATTTCCCGACCCACGTGTCCCTTTGGGTCTCGAGTCCTTGACCTTTTGCCTTAGTGAGTCTGTGGTCTACTGAGCCCTGACCTCCGACCCCAGGGGAGTGCTGGGGAGCCCGCAGAAAGGGAACAGTCCAGCAGAGACCTGCTCAGCCTCCCTGTGGTCTTTCCCATTTAGCCTGTGAATTGTATTTTTTTGGAGCTCCTCCTAGCAGCTTGGGAGATAGGCTGTTTAAAATGTTGTTTAAATGTATAGTATTTATTTCTGCCCATTAATGAGATGAGTCCAGGAGGCAAATGCAGTTGGCTCCGAGCAGCCTGGGCGTCTCCCTGTCCCCCAGCCAGCCCGTGAGAAATACCCGCTGGTCTCCATTCCTCTCTGTAGCATCTTTTGCAGATGAGTCCACAGGCCCTATAGACCCAGAAGAGGTCAGTGGGGCCTGAAAGGGAAAAGCCATCCCCTCAGTCCCGGAGGCCGTTAATAACTGGGCCATTGTTCACAAACACTCCCCAGGTAGATTACCTTACGTCCCTGCCTCCAGAACTCGTCCCGGGCCCCAGCCCTAACTCGGGTGGCTGCAGGTCCATTCTCAGGACTTTGGTCCAAGCGTGGTGTGGCTTGGTAGCGGGGCCTTTCTCCTTGCTCTCGTGTGAAGCATTGTCAATAATTTAACAAGGCTGCAGAGACCAGCAGAACAGCCCACAGCTGCTGGCCCTGTGAATCCCGCTGAGCCTGCCTGGCGCTAACCGATCGAGGCGGGTGCCCTGTTTACCTCCATCCTGGGCTCTCTCGAGCGAGCATCTCACATTTGAGAAGAGCCCGGGGCTTCCTGAACAGAGGTTCCCTAAGCGGGCTTTGGCCTTGGGTGACCCTGCAGCTGTCTGGTGGGAGGTGGGAGGCACTCCTGGCCAAAAATGTGGACTTTTCTTAGATCAGTTACCCAAACAGCCTTCTGTGAGAGGCTCCATAGATCTGTGTTAGAAGCTTTATTTTAAGCCTCAAGCGAGAGAAGTTGGAAATGCTCAGACTGCAAAGTCATGTTCTCTCATCTTGAACTAGCGCCAGCTTGTGGGCACCGCCTTCTGCTTGGGCTCCTCAGGCACCCCACGCCCCCCCATAGCTGGCCTGGCTACCCTGTTCTAGCCTCAGAGCCGCCAGAGGTCTGGGAAGCCAGCCCACCTTGCAGTCTCACCTCTAGTAGGGCAGATGGCTTGGGATCCTACGCTGGGACAAGGCTCTTTTGAATTGAATTTAATTTTTTTCATTAATCGTAACCCGAGGATATTTTTTCCATTGGATTTTTTTTTTAGAGAGAGTGGAAGGGAAGGGGAGAGACACAGAGAGAGAGGAACGTCCGTGTAAGAGAGAAACATTGACAGGTTGCCTCCCACACATGCCCCGGCCGGGGATGGAGCCCGCACCTGAGGTACGTGCCCTTGATCGGGAATTGAACCCGAGACCCTTCAGTGCTCGGGCCGACGCTCTAACCACTGAGCCACACCGGCCAGCGCTGGGGACGAGGCTCGTAGGCACCGGGGCTTTATGGGATCCCTGGAACCATCACAGGAGGCATCTCCCAGGAGGCCCTCTCCAGAAAGTGTCCACGCTCCCCAGCGGACCGTAGCGGGCGGCTGCTGTGTCCTGACCGGTTAATAACCAGCCAGCTGCAGATCTATCTTTTTGTCAGTTCCTTCTGTCTGTCTCTCTCTCTTTGTCTTCTTGTCTCAGGATGGTTGAAGATGTGATGTCTGTGTGTTCTCTGTTGTAAGTAAATTTAACGGAACCCGCCTCCTTCGCTGAATGTGCTTTGTCCTGCCTTGTCTTCGCCACCAAGCCCTTTTCCATTCCACGCCGCGGCTGCTCCCTGCATATCCCTGTGGCGGGCTGGGGATGGCGGGCGCGGGCTTCCCGGGGGCAGGGTCATTTTCTGTCTCATAGTGATTCGTGTCGGTGAAGCTGCTTGGCTGTGAAAACATGATCATCCAGCGTCTGCCTGCTTGTTGGGAATGGAACTTTCCCCCTTGCACATCGGATAAGACATATTCATCTGAAACCCATGCTTTTTTTTTAAACTCTCATTTCTTTCATTTTAAGTCGATCTAGGCCAGGGGTGGGAACCTCTTTTCTGCCCAGGGCTATTTGGATACTTGTAACATCCTTCGAGGGCGATACAAAATGACCGGCTTAAAAATTAGCCTGCTCTATGTGGTCAAACATTTAATTAACTCATCAAATGGGCCAGACAGAATCATTTCACAGGCCTTATACGGCCTGAGGGCCGGACGTTCCCCACCCCTGATCTAGGCGGGCGATCGCTTTCAAAGTACCTTGGCTTCATGGGAGCATGGCCATCCTGCCCGGCCACGGGTGGCAAGTGACAGCTGTGGCTTGTTCTCGCTGACACGTGAAGCAGAAACGCTCAGGCTGTTTCCAAATTGAGACCCGTGGAAGCCCCTGAAATCGGGGTTGGCTCTGAGCGGGGCTCACAGCTGTGAGAGCCATCGCCCAACAGCTCGGGGCCTGCGTCCTCAGTCACCCAGGACCAGGCTGGGCATCGGCGTGCCACCTGTGGGGTGTGGTCCTGCTGGGCATCGGGGAAACAGAGCAGACCACCCCTGTGTCTCTGCTGCTTTGCCTCCCGGCCAGGAGGGGTCTGTGGGCAGCTCCCAGGGGCCCAAGGACAAGCACCCTCTCTGCCTCCCTGTTCTCCAGGGGAAGCTGGCCTGGTCCCAGGCGTCCCACAGCCCCGGCAGAGGGTTGAGTCTCTCAGGTTCTCTTCTGCCCAAGGGAGTTTAGTATTTGAGAGCCATTAAGCTACTTAAAAAACACACAGCCGATATATTTATATGCATGGATAAATATATGCTTCGACGATCGCACTGTTCGTATGGCAGATGCCGCAAGTGCTGTAAATAACCGTTTGTAGTATTTTTCGTGAGTGAGTGCCATGGCTGGAGCGTTTATTTGAGAGAACACAGGAAGGAACTTGGTCACCAAGTTGCCCGACCACCAGTTGACGTGTGGAGCAGGGGAGGGGGTGGGAACTGAGGATAAGGGGCTCCCCCGCCCCAGACCCTTGTTTCGCTGGGAGCAGGACGCGACCATGAGACCAGGGGGTGGGGGCCAGTCTGCAGCTGGAGAAGCCTCCATCCTGACCACGGAAATGGCCCCTGACCTCCCAGTGGACTTAGTGGAACCGTCTAGGCTGCAAGTCCCTTCCTCTGGCCCCTTCGGGAGTCTTTGTCTGATGTTTCCTTGGCCTCACACCCTCGCTGCCTCCAGTTATTTTTATGAAGGAGAAAGAAAGGAAAAAAAGTCCAGAATCTTGTCTGTTCACTGTGGTTAGGAAAAGTCATTTAAAAAAAAATCATTTATCCCTAAAAAGAGTTCCAGGGATTGATGGTCAACAGTGTGAATGTGCTTAACGCTACTGAACTGTACAGTTAAAAATACTTAAGATGGTAAATGTTATGTTCTGTGTGTTTTTTACCAAAGTTTAAAAGAATGATCCCACCTCCAGCCCTGCCTGTAGTCAGACCCCCCCCCCCAGGGCACTTCCTGGGAGTAGGCAGGAGTCTGCCGGGTCTCCCCGAGCACCCGGACCTTCTCCCCGTCTCTTCAGCCCCAGTGTCGTCCATTAAGTGACGTGTCGACCTCTCAGCTGTGAATCTGATCCTGTCCGTTGGTGTCAGGAACCTGTATCCCTCCCTCCACAGTCGTGGGTTCAGACATTCCTAGATGAATCCCAGGATACGTTATTAATCTTCTCACTCAAGATTTGCTTTTTAAAATATACATATTATTGATTTTAGAGAGTGGAAGGGAGAGGGAGAGAGAGAAACATCCATGAGAGATAAACATCCATCAAGCAGCTGCCTCCTGCAGGCCCCTACTGGGGATCGAGCCTGCAACCCGGGCCTGTGCCCTGACCGGGAATCGAACCTGGGACCTCTTGGTTCCTGGGCCGACGCTGAGCCACACTGGCCAGGCCGAAATTTGCTTTGTAAAATAAGGGAAATGAGCACATCTGGTTAAACTTGGCTTGATGTTCCGGGTCAGCCCTCCAACATGGCATCTCTGTAAAGATTCCCAGCTCTACGAATCTTTCCTCGGGGCAGCAGTGACACCTGTTACAGGCTCAGAAGGGGCCGGCGGGTGGGCGCGGCCGGCAGGGTGGCCTGGGCAGATGCGCAGCAGAGGCGGTGGCTTCGGTCTGCTCTGTGTGCTCTGGAATGTTCTGTGCCTGTTTGTGCTCACGTTTCCCATTTTGTTTCCAGTGACACGTTTAGGGTGAAAAAGTCGCCAAAACGGTCTCCCCTCTCTGATCCACCCTCTCAGGTACGATGTTGCCTTGGTGTTTACGACTCTACTGCTCGCTGGGGGTTAAGGCGGGTGATTTTTATTCCCCGCCGGTCAGCAGAGCTTCTGCTCACCCGGCCATGTTCCCAGCGCCCTCTCCTTGCCTCCTACGTGGAGCGTTTCTCGGTGTTCCCGAGACACCGTTCTGGTCCCTTCACTTTGAGGGGAGGTCAGGGTGTGTCCCGGGAGTAGAAAGATGTTCAGGAGAATGTCGGTGGGACTTTCTAGAGGAACCTGTAGGAATCGTGCCGGTCCACTCGGACCAGTTAATTTGCTGAAAATGTATATGAATAAATATGAGGTTGGGGAAGTCTGTTGAGATAAGTGAATATAAAGTGAGAAAAAAATGAACGTAAGAAGAGCACCGGACTTTGTAACCAGAGTGGGGAGATAAAGGAGCCCGTCTCTCCTCATGCGAGTCCCAGCCCCTGCCAGATGTGAACCATGTCTTCTCCGGGTTCACAGACCAGGAAGGTTATCCTGTGGCGAGTGTCCAGGCCACTCGAGGTCCAAACATGCTCCCACTCCCAGTCCAAGCCAGCGAAGCCCCAGCAGCCAACCCCGGGCAGGGCGGGAGCTGCGGGGAGAGGCCCTCGGTCCCAGCACAGGGGTCTCAGGTCCCAGTCCCATCCCAGCTCTGTTCTGACATCCCTGGGCCCCCGCCCTGCCCTGCCCGCCCCCTGTGGGGATGGAGACGAGCCCCCTTTCTCTGTCCCCAATGACGGGTGAGGCTGTCAGGTGCTAGTGAGCGAGTGACATGTGGGCACAGCACCATGGCCGCAGTGATAAAATCGCCGGAAGTAAAAACTTCCTGGTCTTTCTCGACATGAAAAAGCCAGAACATCTTAAGTAAACAAGACCCCAAATCCCAGTTCTTTTTAAACCCGTGGTCACCCCCTGAAATGAGCCACCAGAAAAGGAAATTCGTAGAGTATAGAACTGATGTCCTCGGGACCACTTTGAGCAGAGCCCAGGGACACGGGGCGTTTCGACAGGGACCTGTCCTAGTGCGCGGGCCCTGGACGCCTGGGTGGGGGGTTTCGGACACAGAGGCGGGACCAGAGGAGAGACTGCTCCCCTTTTCCTCGCAGGAGCCCACTCCGGCGGCGACCCCCGAAGCGCCGCCGGTGATCTCCGCGGTGGTCCACGCGACCGACGAGGAGAAGCTGGCGGTCACCAACCAGAAGTGGACGTGCATGACCGTGGACCTGGAGGCAGACAAACAGGACTACCCGCAGCCCTCGGACCTGTCCACCTTCGTCAACGAGACCAAGTTCAGTTCACCCACAGAGGGTAAGCAGCTCGGCGGCCGGCCGGACCCCCACCCCGCCTTGGAGACCACTGCCCCCAGGGAGCAGAAGGCCGGGAAAGGACCTTCTAAGCCGGGTAACTGTGCCGTGGCTGCAGCGACCAGTGCACGCCGGGCTGAGGCTGCGTTTCAACTAGCCCGAGGCCCGAAACCGGCCGTGTGTGACCCAGGACCCCCTCAGGGCCCGCACGCTCCCCTCTAACTCCCCACCCTGAGCGCGCCCAGGCTTTGTTCCTCCTCGGCTGTGTCACATGTCGCCTGGCGGAGCATCACTCGAGGCAAAGGGTCAGTGTAGGTCAGCTTTCCCGAGCCCTCTTGGTGCCGGAACTGTGCATCGGCCACAGGGGATGCCCCCCACGTGGCCACGCCTTCTACCCACACCCCAAACCAGAGGTCCCCCCGGGCTGGCCAGCCGAGGAGGGTCCTCCGAGCCGGCCCGGGCGCCTGCGCGCCTGACTCATTTCCCTCTCGCTTCCGTGTGAGTTCACGTTCAGCCTCCTGCCTGATTCTTTGGCTTGAAAATTCATAGATCTTAAGTCAGTGCAAAGTGACTGGGTGAACCTTTTTTTTTTAAAATTACTTTTTCCACTAACACTGATTTTCCTGAAAAAGTATATTGGCTCCCACAGTTCCTTTCTTTTTTTATGATGCTCACCCAAGGAAAGTTTTTTCCATTTTTTTTTTTTTTTTTTAGAGAGTGTAAGGGAGGGATGGAGAGAGAGAGACAGTGACATGAGAGAAACACATCGATTGGCTGCCTCCCCCACATGTCCCAGCTGGGACCCGGGATCGAACCTGCAACCAAGGTACATGCCCTGCACCAGAAACAGAACCCGAGACGCTTCAGTCTGCAAGCCGATGCTCTAACCAAAGGGACACGCTTTCTTTCTTGTTAGGAAAGCGGATGGGGGATCAACTAGAGCCTTTCACCTGGGGGTTAATCGTCTCCCGATTTGGTGGTGTCCTGGTCCCAGTCCTCCGCCCCCTACTGTGTGAGCCTGCGAGCCGGTCCTGGGCCCTCCTTCCAGCCCTGAGCTGTCGTGGTAGCTCCGGGTTTCCCTTTCCTAGACGTTGATTCTAACAAGTTTAAAAAACTGAGTAGACGTCTATAGGAGGATGAACCAAACACGAAAACCTTACCTCTGCTTCTTAGCTGCTAACCAGGAGCCGGGGGGGTGCAGGTGATATTTAACTGTAACGCGGACGCCTCCTCGAGACTGTCCCGCGCTCAGGCCTCTCGGTGGTTGGTTTTGTGCCTGTGAGGTCTCCAGATGGTACCAGGGAGATGCCTGTCTTCTCCCTGCACTGCCTTTCTACAGATGAAAGGATGATCCAGTTAGGTGTCCTCGCCTTGTTTGGCCCTGTGTTTCCTGCAGACTGGGGCCTTTTGGTTGGCGACCTGATTGGCCCTCTGGCTTAGGGCTTGGGAGGCTTAACAGTGACCACGTCGCTCCGACCTGACCCCAGAGACTGGGGCGCAGGGCAGCTGACTCCACCTCTCTTCAGTCCTGGTTTTCCTCTGCACACACACCTGAGCCATGAGCCCCAATACTTTCCCCAGGGACACCCCTGTCAGCTGCCTGTGGCCTGTGCCGTTGGCCCCCTTCCCTGTGTCCCATGCTTGTCCGGCCCCCTCCCAGCTTCTCCCTGGACACCTCCTCTGCTCTGCCTGCCTGAGTGTGGCATGAGCCCCCTGGGGTCACTTAACACCATGATGCTGCTGCGGGCGCCTCCCCTGCCTCCTGACCGGACCGCCTGTCTCCCGAAGGCAGGTGCCCCGTCTGATCGTTTTTGCAGCCTGAAGTCTCGTCAACTTGAAATAGGTCATCTCTCTACCAAATTGGACTGTAAAAGTCTCTGGACCTGAACACTTGATCTGGACCAGCCCTGCAGGCACCGGCAGGACTTGGGGAGATGGTCTAGGTGACTTGCAGAGCTTCTCTCACAAGCAGCACCGAAGGGACAGTATCTGTCTCCCCCCCTTGCTCCAGGGCCTGGCTGGAGCTGACTTCTCAGGGAGGGACGACCAGGGGGTCCAGGTCCAGAGTGTCACTGGGATGTGGGAACAGCCCACGTGTTGCATATGAGACTTTCGGAGAAAACCAGCACCCAAAGGGTGTGCACCCTCTGATGGAAAACTGGGTGCTCAGTGCTCGGATCCGTCCCCATCAAACCTGTGTGGTCGTGACGTTTAATTCCCCAGGATGCTCTCAGGCTCCTACGTGGCAGGGGCCCTGTAGCCAGAGGTTGACCAGTTGTCTGAAATCAGCCGAGCCGAGTCTCCAGCTACTTTGGGCGTCTCTGGCCTGAGGACCTCAGAAAGCTTAGACTCTTGCTCCCACCCAGCCCAGCCCAGCCCCTCCCGTGTTTTCCTCTGGCACTGACACCTCTCCTTTTGTTTGCTCTGCAGAGCTGGATTACAGACACTCCTATGAAATTGAATATATGGAGAAAATTGGCTGCTCCTTACCTGTAAGTCTTCCTCCCTCCCCCAGCCGGTCAGGGCACTTGCTTTCCCAGCCTGTCCTTTGTCGGGACAACACAGCAAAGCATCCGGGGAACTCGGATCTCAAATCAAGGCCCTGGGTGTCCACAGTGCCCTGGGTGCCCGGGAAGGGTGAGCCGGGCTCGGGTCTGAGGCCTATATTCCATCCACTTCAGGTGGCCTTTATTTTTTTTAATTCTTGCCCGAGGATAGTCTTTCCATTGCTTTTTTAGCGAGAGTGGAAGGGGGAGAGAGAGAGAAACATCGATGCGAGAGAGACCCATCCATTGGTCGCCTCCCACACGCGCCCCGACTGGGCCTGGGGATCGAACCTGCAGCCGAGGTACGTGCCCTTGACGGGAACCGAACCCGGGACCCTTCAGTCTACGGGCTGATGCTCTCGCCTGGAGCCAGACCAGCCAGTGACTTCCCCGGGCTGAGGGGGAGCTAGTCAGGTTTCCTTTAAAAAGTGGGGGAGCGGTTTTGTTGTTTCTCGGGGGCACTGTTTTCTGTCGTCTTTAGACCAGCTGCCCCGTCACTGAAGAGTGTCGCCCCCACGCGTTGAGGGGTTACGACGGGCAGCTGACTCCGTGGCTGCCCATCTGTGGCCTCGGAGCACCTGGCCCCGGGCGCGGCCTCTGCCCCGCGCTGGCGTCCAGCGGGGCCCTGAGCCCAGTGGCCGGCGCCGGGCAGTCCCATCGCCGCCTTTCTCTGCGTTGCTGCTTCTCCGCTGCGGCTTTAAGCCAGCCGGTCTCGACAGGGCTGCGCAGTGTGCTGGGTCCTCATGCGCGTCCCCCCGTTTGGCTGCGGGCAGCACCCCGAGTGGGCTCCTCTCTGCCCCCGCGTATCCCCAGTGGCCGGCACCGCTGCCCACCGGCGCTCGGGCCGACGATGCAGCTGGGCCCCCCCGCCCCCCTCTGTCCTGACGGCACCCGTCCGCTCCTCTGCTGGTGGCCTGAGAACAGGGAGGGCTCCTCCGGGTGACGGTGCGCTTGTGTCTGCGGCCGGGCTGACGTGCGGCTTTGCTCCCACAGCCGGACGACGCCGCCCCGAAGAAGCAGGCCCTGTACCTGATGTTCGACACGTCTCAGGAGAGCCCGGTCAAGTCTCCCCCCGTCCGGATGTCGGAGTCCCCGACGCCGTGTTCCGGGTACGAGTTCCGCCACGAGAGCAGGCCAGAGGGTTACGGGGCCCCTGCGCGGGTTGGCGCCCCCGTCCCGGCTCCGTTTCGTTTGTGACTATTCAGGCGGCTGACGTTTCCGTCTCTCGGTGCCCACGCGGACGCGTGCGGGGGGTTCGTCACCGGCTGCCCTCAGGGCGGAGGCGAAAGCCCGTAACAGCTGCACGGGAGCCCCCCCGTCGCCCCAGTGCTCACACAGCTTTGTAATTTGCCCCCTGGGAAGGCAGCGTGCTCAGGACTCCTGTCCCGCGCCCGACCTCTCTGGCTGTGTTCCCTCGTGCAGGTCCCTTCACCCCCGGTGCTGTCGTTTCCTCGTGTGTCACGCGAGAGTGACAATGACACTGACCCTGTAGGGGTTTGAGGGAGATAAAACGGGGCTCTCGGTCTTGGAGGCGTCCCCAGCTGTGCCATGGGGGTGGGGTGCTGTCCTCCAAGCCTTCGGGAGGAGTGAACAGATGCCCCGAAGAAGCACTGTCACGGGCCGGCAGGCGTGGAGTGCCCGGCCGGCGTTTATTATGCCCGTCGGTGCGAATGTCAGCATCCGTCAGGGCTGTGTGCTGAGCTGGGTGCTGCTGTATTGGGCAGGTGGGGCCTCACCCTAAGACTGGGACCTTCCTGTCATCTCCTGCCTGCCCCTTCCAGTGGGCGGGCGTGAAAGCTCAGCTTTGACCTCAAAACTCAGGAACCTTCTGCGAGCAAAAGAAGGGTAATAATGGTGATGTCATTCCCGCAATGATGGTGCCAGGTGACAGGCTCTGTGTCAGGTGTTTTACCTGCAGGAGGCCCCTCCCTGGACCTTCACAGAGACATACACTGTCTCTGTCTTGCAGAACAGGAGACACGGGACCCAGTCACCTCCCCTGGGGTACACAGCCAGGCGACTGGCGGTCAGCCCACCTCCACAGCATGCCTCTTAGCCAGTGGATCTGTGCTTCCAACTCTCGCGTCAGCAGGCCCTGGCTTGGGGCTGAACCACCCTTTCCTGAGGCTGCCCAGCCTGCAGGCCCCGTGGCCGCCCTCTGGGAACACAGCCCTACAGGTCCAGGATCCCTCAGAATGTTGACTGAGGAGGGCGTCCAGGCCAATTTCAGTGGCATTTCCAATGAGACTAAAGGTGCCCTTTGCGTCCTCAGGTCAAGTTTTGAGGAGACCGAAGCCCTTGTGAATGCCGGGGCGAAGATCCTCCATCCGGTCGCAAGAGGGCTGGCCCCCAACCAAGAGCCACACTTGCAGATGCCAGAGAAATCCACCCAGAAAGAGCTGGAGGCCATGGCCTTGGGCGCCACCTCAGATGCGATTGAAATTGTAAGTGGGGTCAGAGGGGCCTGAGGTCACTGGGGCTGAGGTCACTGCCAGCTGGGTCCCATCACCAAGGGGGCCAGGCCTTCAGAGCAACACTCACCTGGCACCTGGTGTAGGCCCCACCCATCGCCCCAACCACAGAAACCCGCTGAGGAGACCCCACCGGAAGTTGTGGAATCACCTACAGGCTTTATTTGCCTTCAGGGTTACTTACTTCCCACCTTTAGCCCCTTCGGGCTGGGCAGTTGCTTTGGGATTGTCATCCGTGGGTACCTGCTTCTCAGGGGACACTCTCCTTGGTGGGACAGTGGCTTTCCTGGTGGTGGGAAGTCCCTCCTGTCTATAGACCAGGACATAGCTCTTTCCTCAGGGCACATGGACCTGGGCTGAAGGCCTCACACACATACATACACACACACCCTGCCTCAACCCCTGTACACTTAAAATAGACCATCCTTCTAGGTGAATTTTATTTTTATTTCTTTTATCTCCCTCCTAGCAACCCCCAGAGGGGTTTAAGGCCATTGATTTAGTTTATTTTTTGTTCCATAATAGTAAACCATGTATCGCATGCATTGAATACTTACTGAGCACCTACTATGTGTCTTGCGGTTGGCTACTGGGAAAATAAGATTAAACAAAAAGAGAGTCTGGACGTGATTCAGACAATCTCGCAAAAATATCCTGACGCCTGGTTTGCCTTCTACAAAGCTGGCTTCTGATTGTGAAGTCTTTCTGATCCATCAGGAGACGCTTTCTCCTTTGAAATCATCTTTCTATGACCTTTGCCAAAACCTTATTTTCTTTGATATCTATCCTGGGAAGAATTTTCTTGATGAGTTATGTTATGTTTGGAAAACCCATCAAATGGCTTATCTCCCACCCACCGAGATATTCAAATAAATAATTTCCCTCCCACCGACTGGCTAGGGAATGAGGGTGGCTTGGGGGTGGGGAGGGTGCCTAAGGCTGCTTTTGGGGTGGGGACTGGGCCTGCCACTCTCGAGACTCCGATTGTCAGCACATGGGACTCAGTCCAGAGGAACGGGACAGCGTCAGCCCCCGGCTGACACTCTCTTTAGCCTTAAGGCAGAAATGTCCCCAGATGGATGTGCGGTCCTTGCTTGGAATCGATGTCACTCTGCTCTGCTCTGTTTTTCCTCTGTCCCCCTCTGCCGGCCTGCAGACAGCTCCCGAGGGCTCCTTCGCCTCTGCCGATGCCCTGCTCAGCAGGCTGGCTCACCCGGCCTCCCTCTGTGGCGCACTTGACTACCTGGAACCCGACTTAGCAGAAAAGAACCCCCCAGTGTTTGCTCAGAAACTGCAGGTTTGTAGCCCACGTGTGACCTTTGGGGAGTTTGTCAAAACCTCAGTAGCGAATGAACCTCTGAACCCCAGACGCAGTGAGGAAAGGTTTAATAAAGAGTTGTGGAGAATGTTCCAAACAAAACATCTGCCCCTCAGGGACTGATGTATGTGGCGTCCTTTACCCAAGTCGCCCAAATGGTCAAGATTGTGCGATTGCGTAGGGAGCAGACCATTTGTACTGCAATTTAGAAACCGGGCCCGGTTGCTTTTCAGACGTTTTGAAAGCCCCCGGAGCAGCGCCTGTGATTCATTCACAGAACCACGGGTATTAGATCACCGTGGAACCCGGCTATTTATATGCACGAGGCTCTTAGACTCCCATCGAGATAACATCTGGACTCGGTCTTGCATCTGGAGCCGAGACAATGACCTCGTCTGTGCTTTAAATTTGACGACTTAATTTGATATCCTCTCGAACCCGGCCATTCAGAGCAAACCTAGAGAGACTGTTAACAGTCGTCTGGGAGATACAAATCCAGCTGAGGGAATTGTTAGCCGACTTTACATTAAACGAACAGAAGGAAAGAAACCAAAGGAAACAGTGAGGTAGAATTTTTTATTTTGTTTTTTCATATTCTAATGCATAATATTCCTGATAGACATCCCAAAGGGCGATTTAAAAAAAAAAGGAAATTAAACACTTATTTCATGATCTGCTGAGGTGTTAACTGTGACAGAGATCTGAGCGTGTTTCCCCGAGTGCCTGTCGTGACACGTCCCCTGGCGCTTTCCTTCCTCCGTTGCGCGCACGTTTACACCCCGTGGGGTGCGCTCCCCTGGCTCACGCCCGCCCCTCTGGCAGGAGGAGCTAGAGTTTGCCGTCATGCGGATAGAAGCCCTGAAGCTGGCCAGGCAGATCGCCCTGGCTTCCCGCGGCCGCCAGGACGCCAAGGTACTGGTTTGCCGCTGCCTCTTGAGAGTGGTGTGTGGTCCCGACGCTTCTTTGCTAACCATCGGCCAGGCGGGCATTGCTGATGTTCCACAAAGTATAATTTTCCAGAAGGCTAGAGCGTAACTCGTGTGGATCCACACTGAGCACTGTCTGAGGCCTGACTCGGTAGCGAGGGCGGAGCCGGCTGAGAGGAGGAAGTTGGGAGAAACAATGTATCAGGAGGGCTGGGCTGCGATGGCGTCAGATGTCAGGCGCTTGATACTAGCTAACCAGTCACCGCCTTGGAGGTGTTTTATTGTTTCTAAAATTTGCTTCTCTGCTGAACAAAAATAATTGGCAGCTTTTCTGTTTTCTACAAGTTTGTATCTGTGCTGAGACTGGACCCTAATCAATGGTAAAAATAATAAGCAAAACTGAGACATTCCTGAGACGCCCGGTAACCCCTGGACCAGGGTCACAGGATCACAGAAAAGCAACCCTTTTCTGTAAAGGGCGGACAATAAATATTTCAGGCTGTAGGGGCCATCTGGTCTCTGTAAGTGCCGCTCAGTTCTGCCACCTTCACTCAGAAGCAGCCACGGACAATAAATACATTGATGAATGGGTGTGGCCGTGTCCCAGTAAAACCCTTTGTACAAAGAAGGGCAGCCGGCCGTTGGCCCGCACTCTGCAGTTTGCCAAGCCCTGCTCTGGAGTGGTGCATGTTACTGGCAGGACATGCAGGAATCTTTGCCTGGCTTCTAAGTTTGGCATATTTTTTTCTAACACTTCGAATGAGTTGCTGATGACACGTGAAAGGGTGTGTGGCCCTGTGAGGTGCAGCCCACCCTGAGCTGGGCAGCCCCGTGGACCTGGTGTGTGAGACCAGGGCTGGACCCCAGAGTGCTCAGTGGCCCTGAACAACTGGGTGAGCCTCTCTGAGCCTCAGTTTCTCCACCTGTGAGATGAGGCTAACAACAGTGAGTTTGCAGATTGCTGTGAGGACTGCAGAGGACGTGTGGAGAGAGCACTGTGCCTGCACACAGTAGGTGTGTAGTAAATGAATGTTGCTGTTAGCTAACCTTCACTGTGCTTCTGCTACCTTGTGAGACGCCCACAGCATCTCGTCGGTAGGCGGGTCCAGGCCCCATGTTACAGATGGGGAGATGGGGCCACGGAACCAGCCAAGGCCTGACTGGCTCATTGGCCTGGTGGGACCTAGAGCTTGAATCTCCAGGTGGAGCCCTGGCACATCCGGCTCCAGTAACAGCTCCCCTGGCAGAGGAGCCAGTGGGCCAGGGGTTTCTCCCACCCCTCATCCTTGGCACAGGATCAGGAGTTCGTCTGCTGCTCCTGCCCTGAGCCCCCACACGTGGTTTCCCTGGATCTAGGGTAAGGGGGCACAGAGACGCCTCAGTGAATGAAGGTGGTCACACGAGGGGTCCCAGACTGGGCACATTGGGATGTAGGGCAGAGGCAAGGATATAAATATAGATTGCTGATGTTCTTTTTCTTACTGGCAACCCATAAATTTGGTTGGTTTCCATGACAATGCAATCTTTAGAAAGCAATAAGGATTTTTTCCCCATTAGGTTTATTTCCTGATATCCTCGGGTAGCGGCTTACAGGCAGGATGAATGTTTCAAGTCTGCCCACTGCAAATATGGTATATTCTTATCCCAAAGTTTGAGGCAGAGTTGGGATGTTCTAATAAGTAGTTCAGATTGAGCGACAAATGTTCGGGGTGCCTGGTATCCCCCTCCTTCCTCTGAGACCACATCAGAGATGGCGGCCGACAAACCTTAGCCAGCAGCTGACTTCCATCCGTCACAGCCTGTTCTCAGACTGTGTTATCATGTGAATGTCGTGCTTGTGGGTGGGCGGGGCAGCCCAGCTGCCTCCTGTTTCAGAGGCACACGCCGAGAGACGCAGCCACGGGTGGGATGTCTGGAGGGGAAGGAACGTTTTTTCTGCCGTAGTAACTGGTACCGCTTTTGTAGGATGTGTATTATCTAGGGACCTTGCCCAGGTGCCACTCCCTATAGCTGACCCACCCACTGGTGCTCCCTTTGTCTTCATGCACGTACATTCCCGGGGGTTGCTGTTCGTGGATGCTCCGTGGCCCTTCTGCACGGGGAGCTGCTGACGTGGGAAGAGAATGGTGGCCGTGGGTCTAGTTTGCTCTTTCCTCTGCCTGAGTATTTCAGCTGTAGGTGGCCTCGCCCGTCTTTTTGGCAGGATGGCCTTAGACTGTGGCTACCATAAAGATGAAACCACTTGGAATGAAAAAGATCCTATTGAGGGGACGACAGGCAACAGGGTGGGGTCTTTTCTGGGAGCGCCTTCCTCATGTTTGCCATTTAGAGTTCGACAGCTGCCCATTATCAGATTCAGATGGGCAGCACTGGGTGAGGCCACTCTCCCACCCAGTCTGGTGCCATGTGGCCAGGACAGTGCCCAGCCTGTGTCCACACTCCACACCCTTGGCCTAGCTCATGCGGTCTCCCTACCTGATCTGGACTCCTGGTCCCCACCCCAGTGCTCCACCCAGCCCGGCTCCTGGGGACAGAGCTTCTGCCCTGGTCCCAGAGTGGCAGCTTCCCCTGAGGCTTTGTGCCCGGGAATTGGCCACAGGAGGACCTCAAGTTCCAGTGAGTGACAGGCCCCCAGCCCCCAACTCCCAGCTGCAAGGCCCAAAGGGCCCCAGGCATGAGGTCTGCAGGTCTGACCAGGTGACAGGGCCCCAGGGACTGAGACTTGAGAGCATGACTGAGGGGTTTGGACATCGGCTCTACAGGCTCAGGCCCTCGGAGTCGTGGTCATTTCACGTTTTAATTTGTGATTCTAGCAGCTTTTTGGCTCCTGTGAAGCAGGAAGTGGAGGGTTATGTAAGAGAAACAAAGTTTTCTCTAACTGGGATCTTAAAACATCAGTGAGACAAACCTATTAATTTCAAACAGTTCTCGGTTGTAAGAGGAAAGTGGGGGGTGTGCCTTGGATTTCATTACCCTGCAGACACTCTGGTGGTAACCCAAGTGCGATTCTGAGCTCATCTGTCCTTCATTGAAAACACCAGGCGGCCGAGACGAAAAGTGATACTGAGTCGCTGTAGATGTGGAAACCTTGTGCGTTTACTTAGAAAGCTCATTTTATGCATTTTTCATTCCCTCTTTTGTTTCACAAAGGACTTTAGACAGCTCCCAGATCATTAATTCCTGCGATGGTCTTACTCAGTTTCCGCCCAGTGTGATAGAGTGAGTTTTAATTCATTTTCTCTTGCACCACAGAGAGCTGGTTTATTTGGGGTCAGAATTGAATCCCAGTCTGGGAAACCTTTGCCAAGTGGCTCAGCTCCCCAATGTCTTTCATCTCTAGAAGGACCAGGATGAGTTACATGGTCTCTAATGTTCTTTCCATTTTGAAATTTCATTGTTTTATTTTTTCAAAGAATACATCCTTTCACTTAAAAAGTGATAGGAACAGTTAAAAAAAATTTTTTTTTTTAATTTTTATTTTAGAGGAAGGGAGAGGGAAAGAGAGAAACATCGATAGGAAACGTCGTCGATCGGCTGCCTCCTGCACGCCCCCTACTGGGGACTGAGCTGCAGCCCCGGCATGTGCCCTGACCGGAGTCGAACCAGTGACCTTTCAGTGCGCCCGATGACGCCCAACCACCTGAGCCACGCCAGCCAGGCAGAAACCGTTTTAACCCTCTTCAGAATTTTGTGCTTGTGAACTTTTTGTGTCTATAAACACAGACACTGTGTCTGGGTATAATTTCCCATTTGGTTCCTGAGAAGTTTCTCTTATAACAAGTAGAACCTTGAGAACAAACAGCAGAGATTAACCCACTGGGGGAAGCTCTGTCCGTGTCCGGCGGCTCTTTCCCGAGAGGTCAGCCTGCTCCTGGGGGCTGTTAACTTGTATTCTGGCCAGACATCCTATGTCAGCTTCTCTAGGGCCGGAGGCTGCAAAGCTCAGGGCGCCCATCTGAGACGGGAGCGCGTCTCTAGGGTCTGGTGGACGGGCCGTGGGCTCCCCTCTCTGACCAGCAGTTGTCATTTGCGTCCCAGATGCTCAAGGCCGGGCAGGGGCAGTGAGACCCAAGCAGCAGAAGCTTGCTTCTGGGACAGCCTGAACCGTTTGGTTCCTCGTGCATGTGTACAACTAACAGGCCCTCACTCGGGGACCTCCAGTCCTATCCGTTAAACTCCGCCCGAGTTTTCCCGGCTCTCAAGTTCATTTTCCAGGAGACTGTGGCAGGGTAAGCAAGCTCATTCTGGTGACTGAGAGAAATTCTGCTCAGGGACCTTCAAGGGCACCCCTTCCCGGTGACTGCTGGCCCTTGACCCCATCCGCTGCCATTTGCGGATGAGCCCTGGTCATTCCTTTCCCAGATCTCTGTCTTTCCGCCACACCGTGGTGGCCTGTTCACTGCTCAGTTTCTTCTCATAAATTTCCTCAGGAGGAGGCAGCCCACGTGCCTGCCAGACTGCAGGGAATGAGACTCTGGTAACCGGGGTGGAGGTCGGCCTGGCGACCGCGGCGGCGCCAGGAGGTTGATGAACAGGCCTGAGAGCAATGGGTTGGGGTTCCTCGGGCAGTGGAGCTAGACTGACACCCTGGCTGCGCTGGTTGGATGTGCTCCTAACACCGCATTTCACGTGTGTTGGAAATCGCTGAGCATCTTGTGCACAGGGGGGGAGGGGAACCCCAGACCGCTCCTCCCTCTGTCGCAGGAGGCTAGCGACCGTCATCTACAGTCAAACCGGGGTCCGTGTGGCGGTTTGGGAACCACACCACTTGCTGAGGGTCTATCAGCTAATGCGGATACTATCACTGATCCTGTTTTCAGTTTTCTCGTTGACACAAGGGACTGATGGCAGCAAGCTCCAACGTGACTCTTACCTCCAACTAGCTTGTGGCCGGTGACGTGGTTTCACAGCCATAGCACCACAGTAGACCTTAAGCTTGGTGTGAATTGTGTCCTTGCAAACGGAGCTAAAAAAAAAAAAAAAAAAAAAAAAAAGCCCCCCGCAGACTGAAGTGGGGACAGTCTTACAGACATGCTCAGATCCACCCTGACCCTGGACCAGGCTGGGACTCAGCACCGTTCCTGCTGGATTTCTTGGATGTGGGGCCGGCTGGAGAAGGACCGATGTGCACACGCTGCACCCAGGTGCCCTGGCGTCTGATGAATGGCCGTGACAGCCCCACGCCGCAGGCCGGGAGTGGGGAAGGCCTCCGCCACTCGCCCCTTTGTCTGCCAGCACCCTGCAACGTGATCGATTTCCATAGATTGTGTCCGCCATCCCCCACTCACCCGCCTTAGCGTTTTCTCAAGCTCTGGACGTTCTCTGTTTCAAAACTACACAACCCATTCACGAGAGAACGAATGCTTTCCTCTGTCATACGATCGATGTTAACTTTTTTTTTTTAAT
Source organism: Miniopterus natalensis (assembly GCF_054644295.1). Classification (NCBI taxonomy): domain Eukaryota; kingdom Metazoa; phylum Chordata; class Mammalia; order Chiroptera; family Miniopteridae; genus Miniopterus; species Miniopterus natalensis. The sequence continues at coordinate 58,702,753 of NC_142094.1, read as the reverse complement.
TAAAAACCAATCCGCAGAGAGAAGCTGCTCACCCAGCAGATGTCTCCATCTCCAAAACAGCCCTGTACTCCCGCATCGGGACGGCCGAGGTGGAGAAGCCCTCGGGCCTCCTGTTCCAGCAGCCGGACTTGGACTCCGCCCTGCAGGTTGCCCGAGCTGAGGTACCAGCTTCCTTCTGTCTCAGGCTCGGGGAAATTCTCTGACGTAGGAAATTTTAACTCTCCGTTTATTCAGTACCTTCTTGTCCCGGCCTGTGAGCTGCTGGGATCTGAGTTCTCTCACTGGGGGCTAACCCTTCTCTCTGGCTCTAGATCATAACCAAGGAGAGAGAGGTCTCCGAGTGGAAGGAGAAATACGAGGAGAGCCGGCGGGAGGTGATGGAAATGAGGTCAGTGTGGCGCTCGGGCTCCCGGCACCTGTGGCTCGGTACCGCTGGCAGCTGGTGTGGCCCACAAACGGGGTCTTCCATACAAGCGATCTGTGTCTTTCCTGAGGTTCATATTTTCACAAAAGTGTTTTTACTAGTTTACTATGGTTAAAATATCACGTGCGTGAGTTAAAGGATGCAATAAATACGTGGACAGTGAAAACCCTCCTTCCCTCCCGGCCCCCATTCCACGCCCCTCGGGTGTCTGCTCTGCACCCTTTCTGGTGAATCCTTCTGAGAATCTCCCGTTTCTGATGGCACATGTTCACGTCAGCCAGAGAGGCTCCTTTTTTCTCCAGAAGGGGAGAGTGGAAATGTCCAGTGCAATTTTGTAGCTTAGCATTTATTGGATAATTTTTCTATGTCTCCACCTCATTGTTTATGGCTTAATAGTCCTCATATGGTTATAATGTAATTTCACGAGTCTCCGTGGATAGACATGTAGGCTGTCTCCCGAATTTCCCTTGAATGATTTATTTTCAGTGGCTGCATTTGTAATGGACATGTGGTAGCTATCGTGTTAACACGCATGTCAATACCGTGTCCATAGTGCCCGCCACCTGCCAAGGCTGTGCTTTTGGCCTGAGGCCCACGGCCTCTGTGTCTCCCCCCGGCCCTCAGAAGGGGTGGGCAGCTCTGTTGGACAGCAGGAGGCTAAGGGAGACAAGGTGACTTTCCCCAGGTCCCGGAGCTTCTAGTTAGAAGAACATGAACTTCAGTCCACCTTCCCTTTCCTTTCTCCATTTCTCATCTTCTTAGAGACTAAGAAACCATCTCTGGGGCCAGAACTTACCCCTGGGCTGTGGTTTTTGCAGCTACTTTGGACAGTGTAGGTAAAACCCCGTCTTTTTCCAGAGGTTCCTTCTGAAGGTTGACTTGCGGGGCGGGGCTCCTGCCCTCCTGGGACTGGGGGCAGCAGGGCGGCATCTTCCAAGCACGGCTCTTAGTGCGTCTTTGTAGCTTCTGTTGATCGTGGCTCCAAGAAGTGCTGCTTCCCCCCCCCCCCCACACGCGTGAGTTAGAAGCGGCCGTGGGCCTCCAGGAGCTTCCAGTCGTGCACTGTGAGATGCTGGAAGAAGATTCAGATAAAATGACATGGAGTTCCAAGGAGAAATCAGGGAAGGCTTTCTGGAAGAGGAAGCATTTGCATTGGGCCTTGAGGAACAGACAGACAGGGAGAGGTGGAAGGAGAGAGGGGACGTGAACAGCACAGGCAAGGGCATGGAGGCGGGAAAGCCCAGAGCAAACAGGAAACCATTCGTTCTCGTTGAGCCACGGTGTTCATGGGGTGGCGAGGGAGGAGGGGAGAGCGACGAGGGAGACCGGGCCCAGGCTGCAGACGGCTGTGATTGTCGGGCTAAAGGTTTGGCCGTGTGTTTTTTCTTCGTGGGGAGTGGGGAGGCCTGGACGGTTTTGCACAGGGAGAGGTGTGACCAGCGTCATGCCTGAGGAAAGTGAGCCCGTGTGGGTGTGCGAGGAGAAGGCCGAGGGCGGAGGCCGCCCTGGGCATGTGAGCCAGCGGTGACAAACGAGACGCGTCCACCGTACCCTGGTCAGGCTGCCAACGTCCAGCACGTGGCCCCGGGTGAAATTACAAACCGTTTGTTGTCATGGTTCTGACAGTTTTCACTTCTCTTACAGGAAAATAGTGGCCGAGTATGAGAAGACCATCGCTCAGATGATAGGTGGGTGTCCTGCCCAGGAGGGGCTCAGGCCCACCCGGAGGTTTCCACATTACTGGGGGGGGGGCGGTTGAAGACAGAGACTCAGGTGTGCTCCTCTCACACCCCTAGAGCGCGAGGTCCTCCAGGAAGGGCTCAGGGTCCCTGGCTGTGCCCCGGGGCAGAGTCCGGGGGCCTCCTGGAAACTCCTGCTAGAATGTCCTTCACTGCTACGCATGCCTGTAGGGAACCTTGGCGGTCACTGCAGTGGCCGTTGTTTGACCCAGCCAGGACTGCCCACCTACCGGGGAAACAGATGTGGGTTGGCTCCTGGGATGCTTAGGGGCATTTTGCTCATGGGAGAGGCTGGGATTCAAATCCCTAAACCCTGTCGTAGTTTAGGCTCAAGTGACAAAATAGGCCACTCAGCCTTCACGCACTGCCTAGGGCAGGAGGGCTGAGCTGTGGCCGCCCCGCTTCCCTGGTGACGTGGCAGGACACTGTCATCCGATCACAGCGCGTTCTCACGGGGCGTGGGCCCTGCCCCAGAATCCATCTCAACACAGCCTCCCGCAGGCGGTGCTGACAGATCGCTGCGGCTGGGAGAAAACGACCTCGGGTTACCCATTTTCCACAGCTAGGCCTTTTTTCAGCTAATGGATAAACCTCTTGCCGAAGTTCCAAGCCCAAGGTTTTACCCTAATGATCACTTTTCAAAAATGATGTTATGACCCTAGGGGGGTAGTTTTTTGTTTATCTATTTATTTGTTTGCTTAGGTCCATGATACCAGTTTTTAAAAAATCTTTTCCTCCTACGCTGGCCAGTGTGGCTCAGTGGTTAAGAGGGTCGGGCCCGCGCACCAAAGGGTCACAGGTTTGATTCACCGTCCAGGGCACGTACCTGGGTTGCAGGTTCATTCCCTGGCCCTGGTCGGGGTGTGTGTGGAAAGCAACCAGTCGATGTGTCTCTCTCACATGGACGTTTCGCTCTCTCTCCCCTCCCTCTCTCCCTTCCACACTCTCTCAAAATCGATGGAAAAAATATCAATATCCTCAGGTGTGAACTAACAAAATAGTAATAATAACAATTTAAAAAATCTTTTCCTCCTAAGCACATATGGGGTAAAAGCCCCAGCTCTCCGCAGACCACAGCCTCTGTGCCCGAGCGGGACTCTGAGCTGGCGATGAGCCCCTCTCCCAAACGTTTGGGTACGTGTCACGTGACACCTCCCGCTGTCCCGGGATAACTGAGAGTGGCCTTGGGGATGACAAAGAGGCTGACAGTGGAGCGCTTTCCCTTCAAAGGGGCTTTACTTTTGATTGATTATGATAAAGGCCGTTCCTCCCAGAGCTCGGGGGCAGCCCGTTTGTGTGGTTCTGAACATCAGCCCCCGGGTGTCTGCTTTCTATCAGATGAAGCCTCTTTATTAAACTGGTAGAAGGAGTCATGGATACGTATGGATGGGATAAAAGACAGGACTCTTGGCACTGAAACTGCTGCTGAAAGCTCCAGGATGAAGGATTTATGTTCCAATATCCAGCGGTTGGCCAGCGGAGCACAGCCTCCTGGCCTCTGGGAGTCTCGGGATGTGAAAACGCCACTCAGCCCGACGTTGGCTCATCTGGAAACATCCTTCTGTGTCCCAGAGTCGTACGTTTTTATTTTCGCTCCTGGTGGTGACGTTGAGGCCAATGTTGAGATGGGGGTGAAAGGCCAGGAGCCTTGGCTGCTGGGAGCAGGCCGCCCAGAGCCACCTTTTATTGCTCGGCTGGCGATTTTTTTTTTAAAGAATGTTTTATCGATTTTAGAGAGAGGGAAAGGGAGAGAAACATTGATATGAGAGAGAAACGTCAATTGGCTGCCTCCTGCACCCCCCTACCGGGGACCGAGCCTGCAGCCCAGGTACGTGCCCTTGACTGCACCGGCTGACGCTCTAACCACGGAGCCTGCGGCCAGGGCTTGGCTGGCAATTTATTTTGTTTTTTGTTTTTTAATATATCTTTATTGATTTCAGAGAGAGGAAAGGAGAGGGAGAGAGAGAGACAGAAACATCAATGATGAGAGAGTCATTGATCTGCTGCAGCCCGCAGCCCGGGCCTGTGCCCTGACCGGGAATCGAACCCTGATCGCCGGGATCCTAGGCCGATGCTCAACCGCTGAGCCACGCCCGGCTGGGCGGCTGGCAATTTAAATTCAAGACAGTCCCTACTGAAAACCAAAAGAGCGAGAGCCTGTCTAGTGGTGTCCGTAGCCTCTTGAAGCTAAGGCCAGTTTCCACCGCCTGCACTTCCCTTCCTGGCTCCGGCCTGGCTCCGGGGCTCGGTGTGGCCATCCAATCCTGCACGTCGCGTGATCCCTGCCCTGCCAGCGTTGCCCCTTCTCATCACATGTTCCCAAGAGAGTGCCCTAGGTTCAGAGATGGAGCTTTCAGACCTCAGAACAGAGGGACCCCTGCTTTCTGCATCGCGGGTCGTGGCAATCTTTTTTTTTTCTGCTTTCCTAACAACTGCCCTGATGATCTGTTTTGCTTCCGTTTTCCGTTGCTTCTTGCCCTTTGCTTGCAAAACAAACAGGCAAGCCCGGTAAGTAAATGCTGTTCACCTAACTTGACACCTTGCCTGTTGCAACCCTTGTTTGTTAGTTTGCTTTGCTGTTTGTGTGACTTTTGCTTTTGTGTATTAGCTGCGCCCCCCCCCCCATAGTTTAATAATGTTCCGCCTGAAAAAGCCAGAAAATCTCCAGGGACGTCATTCTGTTGTTGAGTCTCTTGGGTTTGGGGCTGTGCTGTGGCTGTCACCATTTCCAGATGCCAGCCCCCCGATGGCAGCTGCCCTTGGAGGCGCCCCTGACAGCAGGCAGCCCCTCCCAGGTGACCTGGGCTTGGGGACAGGTCTGCACAGCTCCCTCCCCCAGGAGCTCTAAGTGGGGGGCTTCTCTCTTCCCTGCTCTCTGCTGTCACCCAAGTAGACAGGTCCCAGCATGGTCCCTCCCCCACCCGGACCAGTCCTGGGTCAGCACACAGGAGGGAGGGCACCCTGCCGCCAGGGGCTGTGTTATGTCCGTGGTCAGGAAGCCATTCCCATAAGTGGGAAGCAGGTGGTTTTCTAGGTGTTCAGGCGAATGTTAGTTTGTGACGGCCCAGAGACGCTGGGCCGAGAACGGAGCGGTCCTCTCGCCAGCATCAGCCGCTCTAAACTGGGCCAGAATTTCATTCTTTGGTGCCTAACTGAGAAACTCATGCAGAAAGAAATAGCTCCGAGGGATGTTTCAAGGGTGAAGACGCCCTTTTCCTCACCGGCGACCATCTCCCTGTCCTGACCATGCTCAGGAGGGCCTGTCCCTCACAGCCCAGGCTGCGGGGCCGTTACTCTTGCCCAACGCAGAATCCAGTAGCGGCGTTTTCTTCTTCACCTGTGGGTCTGTTTGCCGTCAACAACCTGGGGTCTCCACTGTAGACTTTTCCCGTCAGGTCAAAGAACGGTGGCTAACGGCCACCCCATCTGATACTGCAGACGTCCCGGCCTGGGATGCAGGGGCCCTGCGGCTAGTTCCTTAGGGCCTGGGTGGGCTCGGGGGACGGTCTCTGCAGAGTCGGAGCTGCCCACAGGTTAGGCTGCGGCCTCGCTGCCCGAGCCCAGGCCCAGGCTCCGTGGGCTCCATGGTTCTGTGCCCGTCTCTCCTGCCAGAGGACGAGCAGAGGGAGAAGTCCGTCTCCCACCAGACGGTCCAGCAGCTGGTCCTGGAGAAGGAACAGGCCCTGGCCGACCTGAACTCCGTGGAGAAGTCTCTGGCCGACCTCTTCCGGAGATACGAGAAAATGAAGGAGGTGCTGGAGGGCTTCCGGAAGGTGCGTTTGCGCTCGGGGACGTGCGGGGTGGGGTCGGGGGAGGCGGCGGGGCCCGGGGGCTTGCAGAAGGCCGTCCTCACAGGCTGGGGCGTCAGGCTTGGCCGTCCGAGGCTCCACCCTCATCGGGGGGTCCCTGGGGTTCCCAGAGCCCTCGGCATTTCCTCTGCGGGCTCGACCCCGTTCTCTGTCGTGTCAGAATGAAGACGTGCTGAAGAAGTGCGCACAGGAGTACCTGTCCCGCGTGAAGAAGGAAGAGCAGAGGTACCAGGCCCTGAAGGTGCACGCGGAGGAGAAGCTGGACAGGTAACGGCCGGGCTGCCCCGGGCTGGGTGGCAGCTGCGGTGGCGTCCCTGACGCGGGCCGGCCAGCGGGCGTCCCTTCAGCACGGCTCGGTGTGGTTCGAGACGCGATCGCCCTCAGCGAGCGCTGTGAGGGGTGTGTGCTGCGATGTTCCGGACGCCCACTCAGAGCCCCCGGCATCCTGGGAGTGGGGTTCGGGATGGGGGTGCTCGTGGGGGCCTGTGCTGGGCCTTCGCTGGTGGGAGCTGGAGCCGGACAGGTCCCCCTGCCCAGAGTTGGGAGACGCCTACGGGGAGGGTGATCATTTCTGAGCGCCACGTCCCCCGTCCCCACAGGGCCAATGCTGAGATCGCCCAGGTCCGGGGCAAGGCCCAGCAGGAGCAGGCCGCCTACCAGGCCAGCCTGCGGAAGGAGCAGCTGCGGGTGGACGCCCTGGAGAGGACGCTGGAGCAGAAGGTAACGGGCCAGGCGCGGCGGCCTTCAGGCAGGCAGGGCTGGCGGGCCCCTCGGGTCCCGGTGCTGGGGACCTTTCCATTTCTGATCTCATTGAATTCTCGGAGACGGATGTTATTCACATTTTAGAGAGAAGGAAACCGAGGCTCAGAGAGGTCATGTAAGTTGCCCAAGGTCACACAGCGAGAGCTGGGATGTAGTAGATTATTTGGCACCACGTCATTTCTCAGGGGGACCAAGAGGCCTGAAGGACCCCATGCCCCTAAAATGCCAGTGGCCGTTCTGCTTGGCCGTTCAGACCCCCGAGAGATTTCAGCAGCCGTGTTTTTCGTCTTCACTTGCAGAATAAAGAAATAGAAGAGCTCACCAAGATTTGCGACGAACTGATTGCCAAAATGGGGAAAAGCTAACTCGGAGCCAAACGCCTGGCCTTGACCGTTGCGTGCAATATGAGCGTCGGCACACTGCTGTCCACCCGCCCAGGCCCGACGGGCTCTGTTCTCTCTTCCGTATGCACTACTGTGTTCCCCTCACACGTAACGTTGATCTGATTGTATGCAGTGCTAAGGAGACTATCAGAACTGCTTGCTATCGGTTTGTGTTTTTCCTAGTTTGATTCGTAGCAAGTTGACCTCAGAGTTCCTGTATCAGGGAGACTGTCTCATTCTCTAATAAAAGACACATCGCTGACCTTGGCCTTGCCCTTGTCCCTGAGTTCCCAGGGAGCGGCTTTTGGATTTAATACGAACATGTACAGCTTGCACAGGGACTCTTGCCTTAAGGAGTGTACACTTGATCTGCGTTTGCTGATTTGTTTAAAAAAAACAATGCATGTTTCAAATAAAATTCTCTATTGTAAATAAATTTTTTTTCCTTTGGATCTTGGCAATATGAGTGAGTGGTTGTGATTTATTTTTCTGGGGAGGGTTGAGCCTTTCCTTTCCTTTGTTCAGTGCTATCAGATTTGGCCTCTCACTCCTCTCTGGGCTCATTTCTTTGTCGGTTTAAGTAACATTTGTGGCTGTGTTGGTAAGTAGAGACTAATGAGAAATACTGACTTGCTATTAAATAATTCAGTGAATGTATGGAATTAACTTGGGTTCTCTTTTTACAAAGTCTGGCTTTAGGGGGCAAAACTATTTCCCTCTATCGGCTGGAGGGAGCAGCAGGCCGTCACTCTGTCTGTCCCCTCTGTGTGTGCAGGTCAACCCCGAGTGTCCTTTCCCCTCTAAAGGGCGAGGAAAGGGGATCAGTTTCTGGTGGGAGGTCATTTTCGGCCACTCCGGAGAGTAAACTAAGTAAACAAGCTTGCCATTAGATTCCTTAGTTGCTGCTGACCCTGCTGGAGACGCCAGGTTGAAGGGTGGGTGGGTGTGGGGGTGCAAAGGTGCCTTTATTTCCCAGGGTGCTGTTAACAAATCGAACTTGCCAGCCTCAAGCCTCGGAGAGGGACCTTCTCCCACTCCTGCTGCAGTGAGAGAGGCGACCACCAGGGGGAGCTGTGGGCAGCTCGGTGAGAGGCGTTCCCGGGGCGCCTCTGGGAAGCAGGGCTTCTCACCCAGGAGGAGAGAACTCGACAGGGAAAGGTAAAGCGGCGGCAGTCGCTCACCTGTGAGGACCGAGGGAGACTTGGGCCTTTTGGGACCTGGGTAATGTTCGTGTCTTGCCCGCTTTTGGACGTGATTACGGGGCCGTCGTTCTCTGACCCGTCGCAGGCTGGCTGGTGGACAGCAGTGCTCTGTGGCTCGTTTGTGTTCAAAGGAAAGCGGCCGAGGGGAGCCAGGCGAGCTCCCAGGCTCCTGGCCGCCTTCCTCCTCGAAGGTCGTTCCATTTTTAAAGTGTGGGGAATTCATTGCCCATAGTCTTCCTTTAAGGTTGTACCAAAATATAACCCACCCCCCACACACACCTCTGGGGCATAAGATCTGGTCCAGGGTCACACAGTCAAGACCAGAGTGGAGACCGGGTGTTTCTTTACTGTGCCCACCGCCTCTCTGTGTGACAGGCTGGCATGGGCCGGCTGGGGCAGCCTGGTAAGGCAGTGAGCTCGTCCCTGGAGCATCCAAGAAGCCGCCCGATGTTCCACTGGAACCCCCTGTGACTGTGGCCCCAGAGATTTTCAAGGTGGTTCCAGCTGGGAGCCATGCTCTGTGAGGCTTGGTGCCTGAGCCGCCGAGGCCTTTGCTCAGATCCTATAGGGAGGGGTGGACCCAGCCAAGGCCAGCAGGGAGTGTGGCACCCTGGGCACTTCCCAAAAGTGGCCACTAGACGGCGCCCAAAGGGCCTGCTCTGGGCTGTGAGGGATCCCAGCTGGCCCATCACAGACCTAACGGTCCAGGACAGTGTGTTTCAAACCCTTTCATTAAAATCTCACAGGGGGGGCCTACGTTCTAGGGGCAGGTAGCTGGGGAAAGTTGGGGTGGAGGGGAGGGAGTGAATCTGTCCATTTGTGCAAAGACATCTGCTGAGATGTGACCGGGACCCACACAGAAACAGACACACAGGTGCAAGTGTGAGCATGTGCCTGCATACACACACACACACACACACACACTCACACACACTCAACACTCACATGCACACACACACTCGCACACACACACACACACGCACACACACTCACACACACTCGCACACACACTCACACACACGCACACACACTCACACACACTCACACTCACACACTCACACACACACACAGTGCTCATCCTTGTGCCAGAGCAGAGCACAGGGTGGGGAGGTCGGTACACCCAGTTCTCCAGGCTGAGACGTCCGTTGAGCATTCCTTGGGGCTGTGGTTAGTGGCTGGGCCCTGTGGGGACTCGGGGTGGGGGAGCTGCTGTGCAACACCCCCTAGTAACCACCTCTGCAGAGTGTGGGTGTCAGGAGAGTTGAACCCCAGATCTGAGGGGGAGGCATGTTCAGAGGTGCCTCCCAGTTCTCTCGAGTATTTGCATTTCCGGAGGACAGTCACAGGCGGAGCAGCTGCTTCCCAGTCTCACTTCATCATTCACATGCGAGGCCGCCCGGGAAGGCCCTGGAGGAAGCTGCCCTGACCCCAGGCTCCTGTTACTGTAGCTGGGATGGCAGTGAGCCCTGGGGTGGGGGCCCAGAACTTCCGATGGACAGAGGTTCCCAGGTGTAACAGATGCGGCCCCCTCCCCACCCCCTACTCCAGGGCGTGGGCTTTGCAGACCAAGTCCCTGAGGACCCTGCAGGATTCCACATTGGTCCCCAGGCCTTGTCCCCGACTTAGAGGCAGGTCTTAGTTCCTGGGGACAGCAGCTTAAAAATCACCTACCAAGAAACTAAATCAGCCCAGTTGGCATGGCTCAGTGGTTGAGCGTCAACCTATGAACCAGGAGGTCAGGGTTCGATTCCCAGTCAGGGCACATGCCCCGGTTGTGGGCTCGATCCCCAGGGGGTTGTGCAGGAGGCAGCCGATCAATGACTCATCATTGATGTTTCTCTCTCTCTCCCTCTCCCTTCCTCTCTCTGATATCAATAAATAAATTTTTTAAAAAAGAAAATAAATCAGCAGGTATTGATTTCAATAATGTAAAACTCTCCAATTTTATGTAAATATTTTAGTCAAACCACGTCTGGACACTAGAGGTAGAAATAGAAAACCCAGATGCCAGAGCTGGGAGGGATCCAAGAACCTTCTAGTCCAGGCTCCTCACTTTACAGATGAGGCCTGAGGAATAGGGGGTTGACGCTCACTGCGGCCGTTTTCCAGAATCTTCCGAGTTCCCCCAGTGCTGTAAGAAGCCTGAGCGCTGCAGGAGACAGGAATAGAGAGGCTGTGGAGGAAGTGCGTGCCCCCCAAGTGCGTGGCGCCGGGTGGTTGGTCTCTGAGATGCCACCAGTCCCGCAGCCCAGCTGTGTGGGGACCAGGCCCGGAACAGGAACTGCTCGGAACCCTCCTCGATGTTGCCGCGGTGCCCACGCAACCCGAGACCGAGGGCAGCTCCCCGGCCAGGGCGCCTTGGCCCATACGAAGAAACGGTGACCCCAGATGTCATGAGCGCTCTGGGGTCTGAGCCTCAGGAGGTGGACAGCCCACAGTGGTCCTGTGATTCGGGCGCCGATGCAATGAGAGCGCCTCTGATTGACCGGCTCCTGTAAACGCACCCGTGGCGGGCAGGGCCCTCAGGGCAGTAAGTCCGGCTGGTCGGCTCCATGGCTTGGGAAAACCTCCATCCCTGCGGCTGGTGCTGTTGGCCCTGGCAGGGCGGGGCCTCGGGGCTCCGGGCCGGAGGCAGGAGGGGGGAGCCTGGGGGCCACAGCAAGTTGCAGATCCCGTCATCAGCCTCCTGAGAGCCCTCGTCTGGCTCCAGTCCCTTGGGAAAGGGTCGAGAATCGTGGGCTGTCTCCCGTTTTGCTCTATCGGGTCCACTTCCCCAGCTCCACAGCAGAGAATTGTCAGTCTACTGATGCACTTTAAAAAATCGCACGTGCTCTTGATCTGATAAATAGCTTTACTCTTTTTACTTTTGCGGGAAAACGTAGCTCCTTTAGGCCAGTTTCCTCCATGACAACGGGGAGGGGCCCTTTGGAAGTTTTGTGAAAGTATGAACTTCACCTGTGTTGTCTTCCAGGTGCCTCCCCCCTCTGGCCCCTCTCCGCGGGATCCCCACTGTCATTCATGAAAATGTTGAATCAGGTGAGTGCCCAGCGTCCCTGAGGCAGGCGGGGAGCAGGCGCCGGTTACAGCCGTAGCTCTGAGTTTCCCCCAGGCACGGCCCTGTGCCCGGGACCTCGAGCTTCGCCAGCTGACTCTGCTGGGGGAGGGGGTCAGGGTGCCGGCGTCTGAGCCGCGGTCACCACGTGGGCCTCACGCCACATCGGGATCCAGGGTCCGCGTTTCCGACCACCCGCGGCATCCAGGCTCCGTCCTGGGGCGTGGTTCTCCCCTCCCGGGTGTAAAGGCCGAGGCCCAGGGACCCGGCTGCACATGAAGGCCGGTGGCAACGCCACTCGCAGTGGCCGGAAGGTGGAGGGAGCCGTGTCCACCTCTGAGGAACAGCTGAAGAAAACGTGGCCCATCCACATGGTGGAACAGTGTTCGGCCACGGGGAGGAGCGACGTTGCGACGCCTGCTGGGACGCGGGCAAACTTGAAAACATTCTGCCGAGTGAAGGAAGCCAGACGTAGAAGCCCACATGTCGTAGGAAGTGTCCAGGACAGCCCTGGCCGGTTGGCTCAGTGGTTAGAGCGTCGGCCCGTGGACTGAAGGGCCCCGGGTTTGATTCCGGCCCAGGGCACGTACCTGGGTTACAGGCTCGATCCCTGGCCCTGGGTAGGGCCCGTGCAGGAGGCAACAATCGATGTCTCTCTCTCCCTCTCTCCCTTCCACTCTGGGAAGCAATGGAAGAAATATCCCCAGGTGAGGATTGAAAATATAAAAAATAAAAACAGAAACTGTTCCGAACTGGGCAGTGCCGATGGCCATCCAGCATTGTAATGTCCTAACTGCTGCTGGATTTACACCAGAAAGTGGGTAAAACGGGGAATTTTCTGTTTTGTGTCTTTTCTCTCCTCGTTTGGCATCTCCCTGAATCACACGTGAGGGGAAGGACTTAAAAGACAGTTTCCTGAAGCGAAACCCTCGCCCTGCTCGTCGGTTCTTCCAAGTCACAGGAAAAGAAACCCCCTCTCCCCTGGCATTTTGCCTCGGGCACCTCCCATCCTAGACCCTAAATTCCTGAAGCCGTCTGCCCACTGAATAGATGCGCCTTGGGACTATGGCTCATGAGAAATGTCGGCCACGATGGAAAATCAACCAGCTTTTTTTTAAAAAAATAAAAAATAAATATATATATATATCTTTATTGATTTCAGAGAGCGGAAGGGAGAGAGAGAGAAACATCAATGATGAGAGTCATTGATCAGCCGCCTCCCACACGCCCCCGGCCTGGGGATCGCCCCGCAAGCCCTGCATGGGCCCTGACCGGGAACTGAACCCTGACCTCTAGGACCCTAGGTCGATGCTCAACCACTGAGCCACGCCCGGCCGGGCAACAGGCCTTTAAAATGTGTCTTGGCTTTCTTTCCGCTGTACTATTCAGAAGGTCAGGCATTTACGTGAGGCTAAAAAAATGTTTTTCCCTTTTCTTGTTTCCCAAGAAGCACAGAGCTCGGCTGGAACGCCAGACAGTTGGCTCAACCAACCGGTGGCGCTTCCCCAGGGAGCCCTTCTCTCCGGACCTGCTGGCGCTGTCCCAGATGTGCAAGGCCATGAGCATAGACCTGGATGACACCCTGAAGGACCCGGATAGGTAGGGAGGTCAGAGCCCGCGGGGGGAACACCCCGCCAGGACTTAGCCTGCGGAGCCCCTGAGCTAAGCCGGGGAGGGGTGGCCTGGGGGCCAGACACAGAAACCTGAGGACGATGGCGGTTGTGCTGGTCTTTACAACTAATTTTTAAAAAAAATATGACTTTATTGATTTCAGAGAGAGGAAGGGAGAGGGAGAGAGATAGAAACGTCAATGGTGAGAGAGTCATTGATCGGCTGCCTCCTGCACGCCCCCTGCTTGGGATCGAGCCTGCAACCGGGCCTGTGCCCTGACCGGGAATCGAACCCTGATCGCCTGGACCCTAGGTCAGTGCTCAACCGCTGAGCCACGCTGGGAGGGGCTTTTTTTTTTTTTTTTTGGTCTTTACAACTATTGAAAGCAGTCTGTTGGACAGGATTAGAATTCCTTCTGCTCCGTTTACTAGCTCTGTGACCTTTAGCCAGTGGCTTAACCTCTCTGAGCCTCAGTTTCACGTCTGTGAAGTGGTGATAACAGCATCTCCCTTGAGGAGTTATCTTGAGGATTAAATTAGACAGCACATTGAAAACGCTTAGCACTGTTTCTGGCAAATAGCAGGTGCTCAATAAATAGACCTATCGTCCTTCTGGCCTGTGCAGTAGTTTTAGTGACTGGCCCTGGTGATTTCGTCCTGGTGTGTCAGCCCTGGGCTCTGCCAGCCAGCAGCCCCACATACCACTTTGCCTCTTAGCTGCATCCCCAGATCGAAGCACCTTGCGTGCAGCAGAGCGAATCCGCCTGTCTGCTCCGTGATGCCGGGGGCTCTGCGCCCAGAGGTGCCCGGGGCAAGCTGCTCAGTCACAGACCTGGCGGTCAGCAGATCCGGGCTCAGCTCGCGCCACGAGCCTCCCACCCTCCTCCTGAGACAGGGGCCAGCCTGGCGTGTGCTTGTCCTGGCAACAGCAGAGGATGAGTGGGCAGGAGGGCCTGACCGCTTACACAAGTGCCCTTCAGACCTCCAGCCAAATCGCATCCCTCACATCCCACTGGCCAAGGCAAGTCCCATGGCCGCGCTCAAGTCAAGGTCAGGGAACCAGTGGAGCTTGGCAGGTGTCCAGCCAGCAGCCCTCCGGGTGATTTGCTGCGGGAGGTCCGTGTGTCCAGACAAAACAGGGAGAAATGTCCGTCTTTCCCCTCTCATCTCTCCACCGTGGGTCATGACCAGAGGGGACCGAGCCCCAGCCTCACAGCACACCCCCAGCGTCCCCCGTGCCCACCTCACCCGACCACTTAGTCTCGAAGGGCCAGGAGGACAGGTCGCAGACACGGCCTGTTCCGTCGCTTTCCCGTCGGTCCTAAGATGAACCCTGGAAGCTGCAGGCCTGTGTGATGAATGGTACCTGGGCACACGGCCACGACGCCCGGCAATGTCATTACTTCTGCCGTCTGGAATCTCCCCCGTGGCCGACGACGGGATGGTGATGTCTGAGAGGGCGGCTGAGCTCATGGGCATCGCCCAGAGTTTCCAAAGCCCGTGGCTCCGTTTCGAGATCACGGTCTGAACTCCTGACCTTGGCCAGCTCTTCCCGGACGGATGTGTGTGACCCGAGCCTGTGAGGGGACTGAGGCCGGCGTGGGCCCGACCCACGGCTCCTGTTGGGTAAACAGCTCGGGCTCTCGCTGCCTCCCTGGGGCTGAGTCACCTGGCGCCACCCTCTCCGCGTGGAAAGGGCAGCAGGTGTCCGACAGTGTCCCGGACGCGGGTTCCCGCTCCCAAGCCCTCCTGCGGCACCCTGGCCGTGAGGTTCCTGGGGTCACTGAGGACAGCATGGCAGCCCTGGCCAGCGTGGCTCCCAGGGTCTGAAGGGTCACGGGTTCGATTTCTGGCCAAGGACATGTACCCGGGTTGCAGGTTCGATCCCCGAGCCCGGTCAGGGCATGTGCGGGAAGCAACCAGTCGATGTGTCTCCCTCACATCGATGTTTCTCTCTCTTTCTCTACCCCCTTCCCCCTCCCTACCCCTTCTCTAAAAATCAATGGAAAAACATATATATATATATTATATACACACACACGTCCTCCAGTGAGGATTTACAACCACAAAAAAGAAAACTGAAACCAGCATGGCGGAGGCGACGCCAACCCGTGTGGTCATCAGTGACGCTTGGCTGGCTTTCCGGGCTTGACTGTCTTCACTCTGTGACTATGTGACTCAGACTTTGTCTCATTCCCTTGCTCGGTGGGCAGAACACAGTGTTTATGGAAAATCATCTTATATCTGCGAGTCATCCGACCATTGAACAGGGTTTTCTGAGCACGTACATGAACCGGGAATCTGTCTTGCAGGGGCAGAGCCCGGCGCAGAGGCTGTGTGGGTGAGACGGGGGCCCCGAGGCACATGGAAGGGGCTCGAGAGGGGGAGCCCGGGGGGCAGCGGGGAGGCCGTTAGCCCGGCCGCCCAGAGGAAGCAGCACCTGGGCTCCTCTGGGAGGAACAGAGGGAGCGGGTCGTGTGGGAAGGCCGGTGAGAGAGCTGAGCGTGCAGGGGAACAAAGCGAGGGGGCGTCGGGCTGAGACAGCGGCCAGGCTGGGGGGTCAGGCTGCTGAGAGGGGCTGGAGCGGGGTGGGGAGGGTGGAGGCCACAGGGACAGCAAGAGCTCCCGGCCGTGCGGAAGGGCACTGGGGTGGACACCGAAGGGCAAGACCAGGTTTGCACTGCAGGCCGGTGTGGGGCCTGTGGCGCGGGATGTGCCGCAGAGGAAGGGGCTGGAGGCTGGACACCTGCCTGATGGAAGGGAAATGACCGCGACTCGGGTCAGAGCAATGAGGGCAAAGGGAGGCGAGTGAATTAAAAGGTCCTGTTGTCACAACTCGGCAAGTGATCAGAGGTGCCAGCTCCCAGCCTGCGGGCCTGGGCGACGGGGCTGCTGGCAGGGGACCCTGAGAGGGCGCGGGGTTGGGTTTGGGGGGATTCTGGGTTCAGGTTTGGACACATTAGGGGAGTGTTAGCCCCTAAACTGAAGTGCTCGTGAGAGAAATTCCAAGAAATGCCCCGAACCTTCTCTTCCTCACGCTGATAGGGGTTTATTGAGCACCTACTATGCGCTAGACACTGTTTTAGACTCTCATCAAAAGAGGCGTCACTCAGGCAGCCCCGTGTAGCTTCGACTACCTCCTCGCTGAGGCCCCCCACAAACTAAAGACGGGAGTTCATGTTTGATGGAGCCATCAGGCCGAGCTCACGGTTTATCAAATCTGCAGAGAGGGGGAGAGCTGAGGACACTCTCCCCCAGGGCGGGACATGGTCGGGTGGGCGAGTGGGTGCCTGAGGGGCGCTTGCCCTGCAGTGATACAGGTAACAGCTGGAGAAAACTATCGGTATTAACTCCCGGGTTTTTCTTTCTATTTTTCCCTTGAGGTTATGCATTCCCAAAATTCAGAAATATTTCTCTGAGAACTTGAAGAACAAGGTCGTCCCAAGCGGGGATGCAGGTGAGTTTCTTGCTGCCAGGGACTCGGTCAGCGTGTTGCTGACCTCGGGCGCCTGCGGTCTCCGTGGAAGGAAACCGGGCCCGAGGCTGCGTCACCTGTCTGAACGTTTCCCTTCCTGCCCCTGAGCAGGGTAGGACATAGAACAGGGGCCCGTAAGTATTGGTCAGATGTGTGGTGAGTGAAGCCAAGCTGGGCAAGCGCATTTCCACAGCCAGGGGTCACAATAAGGATACGCGTAGGCCCGGCCAGCGTGGCTCAGCGGTTAGAGCGTCGGCCCTCGTGCCGAAGGGTCTGGAGTTTGATTCCCTGTCAAGGGCATGCACCTGGGCTGCCGGTTTGATTCCCAGGCCCGGTCTGGGCACATGCAGGAGGCAACGAATCGATGTGTGTCTCTCACATCGAAGTTTCTCTCTCTCTCTCTCTCCTCCTGACTTCCTTCCACTCTCTCTAAAAATCAATGAAAAAAATAAAATAATAATAATAATAATAAAAAAAACAGGTACCCGAGGTCATGCGGTTAAATCACAGCAAGGTCAAGAAATGTCGATAGGACTAGTAGATGTCAGGATCCTATCTGCCGCCGAGATTTGGGGTTTCGGGGGCCACCTGAGCACCGCCCCCCAGCTCTGTGCTAACAGGGGTCCACCTGCAGAGCCCTGTTACCTGCAGCTTCTGAGCCTCACCTGGCCTGGCGTCCTTGGACCCCCCGTCTGCCCCCCACAGCCTCTCCCCTCTTACTCGTTCTGATTGGCCACGGCGAGGTCCCCCCCATAGAGCCCTTTGCCGTTTGCAAAGACCTTTCTTCACACGTGACCTCATCTCACACCGTGCGCTGCCTCTCTGGTGGCCCCTGTGCCCTCGAGGGAAGTGGGGCCCCTGAGAGGCCTGCTGCCCGGCGATGGCCTTTTACTGTCCTGCACTGGCTACTGCCTTTCAGGTGAGTAATAATTAGGCACCGAGAGCCCTGTAGTTTTCGAAAGGGACTGGGCACTGCTCGCCCTGGGACATGAGGCAGTTTCTGGAGATGTTTTCGGTTGTCACACCGCGGGCACCCGGTGGGTAGAGTCCGGGGTTACAGCTGAGCATCCTGCAGTGCCCAGGACAGCCCACCACAGAGAGTGAGATGAGGCTGAGAAGCGCTGTCATGGGGATGGCAAGGTGAGGCCCCCAAAGGGCCCACCCGGCGTCCCTGCCCCACGAAGCCGTTTCCAGTTCCCCAGCTGGAGGGCAGCCGTGAACCTCCGGCGTCCTTCAGCTGCGGGTCAGTCGCTCCCCTTCACGCTTGTGGCTTCGTCCCTTCCCGGTGGGCCTGCCTGTCGTATCCCCCGGGGGCCAGTGAGCTCCCTGAGGCCCCGACTGTCCGCTATCTGTGCACCTTCGCTCCTGAGGGGCCTAGCAAGGCCACCTGCCTGCTCGGCTACTGGGTGGCCATGGTCGACTGGAAGAGCGAGTGGGTGGAGCAGACACCTCCCCGGTGGGCCGGCGGTGAATCGTTTGCCCGCGTTGTGTTCTCTCCTCAGTCGTGATCCTCGAATGCCTGGGCTTCACGTGGGAGCTGCACCTGCCCCAGCTCTTTCAGTCCGAGACCTTGACCAGGCTGTACGTCATGGCCCTGGACAGACACACCACGTGCCCCAAGAAGGAACTGGAGAAGCTCCTGCCAGGTACTTTCTCACTGGCACCAGCGCAGAGTCCCAGACGCCACCTGGTCTGAGAGATCCCGGCGTGGTGTTGGGGTGTCTGTTTTAGGACCGTGGTCACTCTGGCAGTAAGAGCGAGGCCCAGGGGCAATCTCACCAGATGGGGATTTAACCTCAATCTGTTGTCACTCAAATTTTAGAATGACCTGAGGGGAGGGGGCGGCTGGCAGTGAATTGCACTGTCCTTTCCCCTCCTGGGAGCTTCTGGTGACGGGTCCTCTGTCTGGAGACCTGTGGGGTGAAGTTTCAGGAGCCCCTGGGTGGACTCGGCAGCCCCACACCTGTCCTCCAGCCGCTCTCGGCCTAAGGAGAGATACGGGGAGGAGGGGGAGAGAAAAGGGGGAGGGGCTAGTAGTACATATTTAAAATGCAGCTCGAGCATTTATTTCCCGGTGGTGCTCCCTGGGGAAGCTGGCCGAGGAGCACACAGGGCTCTGCACTGTGTTTGCAGCTTCTTGTGAGTCTTCAGCTATTTCCAAATAAGTAATCACTTCAAAAATGCACCCACGAGTGCGGCTGGTGTGTCTCAGCGGCTGAGCGTCCACCTATGATCCAGGAGATCACGGTTTGATTCCCGGTTGGGGCCCATGCAAGGTTGTGGGCTCGATCCCCAGCAGGGGGCGTGCAGGAGGCAGCCGATCGGTGACTCTCATCATTGATGTTTCTCTCTCTCCCTCTCCCTTCCTCTCTCTGAAATCAATAAAGATAAAGTTTCTTTAAAAAATGCACCCACGAAACAAACAAGCAAACAAAAAATGAACAAACTACAGTGCAGTGCAGGCCAAGGTGAAGGCCGTGCCAAGGGCGGTGGGTGGACCCGAGACAGTATCTCGAGCGGTTCACAGCCGAGCATCTTCATTCCGCTTCCTTTTCCAGAGCCTTCACTGGGGAAAACGAAAGAAGCACCTCCCATAAAGAGGATGACCATTTGCCTGAAGGTCAACGACCCCCTAGTCACCAAACTCGGTAATGTACCCCCGTCTCCATTTCCCGAGGTGCCGTTGAAAAAACTGCCCACTCGGGCTTCAAAACCTAACAAACAAACAAACAACAAACGAGCCAGGAGTCAGCACCGGTGCCTCCTCAGGGCCTCCTCCTTGCAGCCCAGCAGTGGGGCAGGGGGAGGAAGGTGGGGCAGCCGGGGGGGAGGAGAGGAGGGAGGATCGGGCTCCTCAGCAGCCGCAGGGGAAATGTAAGTGCCCTTCAGGTGCACACGCCGCTCGCAGGCCCACCCCTGACCCTCCAAGGCCCGTCTCCGCCGGCTTCCAGCAGCAGAGGCCTCCCTCAGGCCTCCCCTTGGCTCAGCCCTCCCCATCCCACCCCCAGCACTAGAAACAGACTTCTGTTCATGTGACGTGTCCTGTACAGTCAAGGTCAGGAGACCATCCCTTAGGCCCTGGCCCTGCTCCCCAGTCAGGAGCTCGGCTCCTAAACTCCCTGATTATCCCGGCTCCTCCCGGGAGTCCGTCGTCACCTGTCTGAGGCCCCAAACTGCAGGGAAGACCTGCTGTAAGCTACCTGTCACCCCAGAGAAGAGCCACACCCACTCGCACACAGCGCTCTGCACGTTTGGGCATCGCCTCCCCCCACGGGCCACGGACCGCCGGGGCCCAGGCTCTGCGGACTCCGAGCATTTTTCAGCAGAGGCTGTTTTCTTCAGCTTCATCTTCAGTCTCTGCTGGGAGGCTGGGACCCGCGGTTCCCTGCCCAGGTCCCCGCAGCTGCATCTTCTCTGAAAGCAGCTCTGGCCGCCCAGCGGGTGGACGCGGGAGCGGCCGGCAGAGAGGGCGCCGTGGGTGGGCGGCGGGGGTGCAGAGCCCCACGCTGACGGCTCTCTTGGGCGCTGCCTCCCCAGCCTTCGCCAAGGCCCTGAAGAACCTCTACACCAGCCAGGTGGACATGAGCTTGGACGAGGTGCTGGGGGTGCTGGCCTCGGCCCACGCTCTCCAGTTCAGCAGCCTGTTTCAGAAGTAAGGGGGCGTGGAGAGGGGCGGCAGGGGGCCTCAGGACCCAGCTCATGGCCCATTCCTCTTCCCTGGGCTACGGCACCCAGAGTTTCTCTTCCCAGGAACATACTCATTCTTAAAAATATGTTTTTATTGATTTTAGAGAGAGGGAGGGGCAGGGAGAGAGAGAAACATCGACCGGCTGCCCCTGCTGGGGATCGAGCCCACAATCCGCCTGAGCCCTGACCGGGAATCGAACCGGTGACCTTTTGGTGCATGGCTGATGCCAACCACTGAGCCACACTGGCTGGGCCACACTCGTTTTAATTAACGGCGTTGTCTCACGGGAATGACATGCACCTGGGAGGGATTTCTCGGGTGTGCAAATCGACCCTCAGGAGCACTCGGCCACGCTTGTCAGTTTCACCCGTGTTCCTCTTTGGCTAAAAAAAGTCTCTCCATTTAGTCACAGGCACAAAAACTGGTCATTTGAAGACAAGCTGACTTTCCGCATCACTGTCAGGCTCGTTTTTCCACTCATTTCCGACAGAGCCTTGTGTTTTCTTGTCAATAACAATATTATTTTTGCAAGTGTTACATGTGCTCATTCGGGAAGAGAAAAATTCAAAGATCAGAGTCCAAATTGCCCCTCAGTCCAACTGCCTATTTGGGACACACCCTTTCTCCTGGGCTTTCAGATCCCACTGGCCCACCCAGGGGTCTTCTGGCCAAATGTCCATACCCCTCAAACGAGGCCCCTTCCTCGGGGAGGGCCCTGCCGCCGTCCTGGAGCCGAGTGAGACCCTCCGGGGCTGCCTAGGGTCTGAAGGCAGCCCAAGGGCTTCGGGAACAGCAGTTCTGTCTCTGCAGGTGCGTGGTCATGATGGTGAAGGGACTCGCGCCCAGGAATGTCACTAACTTCTACCTGGCCGGCTGCAAGGTGAGAGCAACCTGGGCAGGGCATGCAGCACCCAGGGGACCTGCAGAAGCACCCGATTCTGGGTCTTGCACAGGGCCCCACTCCAAAACATATCCACCCTAAGGCAGCGATTCAAGGGTGCCAATATTTTATTTTGCCAAGTGAACAATTTTTAAAAAAATATATCTTTATTGATTCAGAGAGAGGATGGGAGGGGGAGAGAGAGAGAGAGAAACATCAGCGATGAGAGAGTCATTGATCGGCTGCCTCCTGCACGCCCCCTGCTGGGGATCGAGCCTGCAACCCGGGCCTGTGCCCTGACCGGGAAACGAACCGCAACCTCCTGGATCCCAGGTCGATGCTCAACCGCTAAACCATCCCCAGCTGGGCAAAAAACCATTTTATTTTTAAAAGGATATTTTAACACCTAAAAGATAGAAAAACTTTGATCTTGGTGGGCGGGAGGGGGGACAGCCCAGCCTTTCTCCCCAAAACTTCAAACAGCCTTCCAGGATATTCTTGCTGGTGCGGAGTGAAATTTGTCCCACCTGGGCCCCGTCAGCATCAGCAAGAAAGGGAGTTATCCTTAACTCTCCAGAAAACGGAGGCCCAAGGAGGGAGCACCCTGGACAAAGTGTCTCGGTGGCCGTGCTGGGTTCGAGCCCCAGGCGGTCCGACTCCAGCCTCCCCCCACGAGGCCACTCTCACTGAAACAGGCACATTTGACAGTGACATTCAGTTCAGGCACAGTCAGCATGTCACAAGCTGTTACCATAGCACCTAAGGATGCTTTAAACGCCTGTTTTGTCAAAGATAAGGTGCTGTCCTCACTCCATCGGTCATTAGAAGTCCCTCGGGGGGTGGCATCTCTGCATTTCTGTCAGCACCGTGGCCCTGAGGAAGTGCAAGGTGCACTAAGAGCCTGCCAGGGTCCCTGGTCCCCAAGACCTTAGCCACGGTCCCTGCACTTTCCCTTTAGGGCATGTGCTCACGACTGGCCCTAGAACTCCACACTGGGGGGACCCCGCGGGACCTCGGTCACCAGTCACTGACTTAGTCCGGAGATTTCAGCGTGTAAGCCCTGTGGTGGGACCCCTGGGGTTTGCACCCGGCTCTGGGGTGTGACCCCAGGCAAGAGTGGGAATCTTGGAGCCTTGGTTTCTCCGTCGGTAAAATAGGGATCACAATGAACTGACCTCACGGGGCTGTAGATTTACATCGACCCCGTGCAGTGCCTGAGCTCGGCAAACACTCAGAAAACGTTACCCCCCGCAGTTTATCTGTTTTGAAGACAAGGTCTGAGCTGGTCTGGGCACAACCCCGTGACTGCACGCGTTCGCCTCGGCGCGGCCCAGCAGAGGGCGCCGGGGGTCAGCGCTTCCTGCACCCACTGGCTTTTCTGGCCTCAGTACAGGGAAGAGCCGCTCACCTCCGCCTGCGAGAAGTGGCTGGAAATGAACTTGGTCCCCGAGATGGGGAAGCAGATCCACCTCCGGAAAATCCCAAAGGAGCTGCTCCACAAAGTGCTGAAGTCCCCCAGGTCAGAACCGGCTGCAGGGCGTGCGAGTGTGTGTGGGGAGCAGGGCCGGGCGGGGGAGGGAGGGGCTCCAGCCGGCAGCACCCCCACCCCTACTGGACACACTGTGTGCAGCCCCTGCTCCATCCCAAGCCTCTCGCCTCCTGCACAGCCAGGGGGCTGAGGCCTGGGGGCTGCGCAGGGCAGGGGCGGGGGTCAGGACCTGCCACGTGCCCACTGTCTCATTACCCACCTGGTAATTAATTAATTGCCTACGTAATTAAAAAAAAAATCCCGCCAACATTAATATACATTCATTGTGGAAAATTTGGAAGACAGGGAAAAACAGAAAAAGGAAACTAAACGCTCTGGCCCTAAATCAGTTTCTATCCCCAGCCCTGACTCCCCTGGGCCCAGACGGTCACCCTTGTGATAAGGCTAAAACCCAGCTCGGTGCCCAATGCTTAGCCTTTTAGGCGATTTCCAGTGGTTTGCAATATACGTAGCACCTGGGCAACATTCAATTAAAGTCCTGGAAGTGGAATTCCTCAGCTGAAAGGAATTTCTATTTCTTTTTATTGGTATTAAAAAATATATATTTTATTTGAAAATAATTTCAAACAAGTAAAAATTACAGGACTAGTACAAAGAACACCTGTGTGCCTGTCACCTGTTAACCTCTCCCTGTTCACACACACACACGTTTTTCCCTGAGCCCTTTGAGGGCCGGTAGCTTCCACCGTGTTCCCTTACCCTCGATGCCCGTGTTCATTTCCTAATAAAAAGAATGTTTTAAAATAGAGTCACAAAGCAGTTATCAACTCCGGGAAATTTAACAGTGGCGTAATCGATGCCTTAACATCGCGACCAGTACTGTCCTTTACGGCATGGTCCTCTGGCAGCTGCCGTTGGGCCCACACGTTGCCTTTCTGGCCGCGCCTCATTGGGTCTGTTTAAAAGGGTCTTGATACCACTGCCAGGCGCCAAGACTGTGTTCCCTTTGGGTGGGTTTCACAGGTGAGAGCTAAGTTCTACTAAAAATGTTCGTGGTGCACGAGAAAATAAATGTCTGCTTCTGCGGCGCTGGCCGGTGTGGCTCGGTTGGTAGGAGCATCGTCCTGCACACCGAAGGGCCTTGGGCTCAATTCCTGGTCAAGGGCACGTACCTGGGGGCAGGTTCGATCCCTGGCCCCAGTCGAGGTGCGTGCGGGAGGCAACCGATTGATGTCTCCCTCTCACATGGACGCTTCTCTCTCTCCCTTCCTCTCTCTAAAGATCAGGTTTAAAATATCTTTTAAAAAATGTTTACATACGTGGTGGAAAGCATCCTAGTTTCAGGATTAGACCTGGGAAGACTTACTGCCCTGTTGGTTCATGTTTACTTAGCGTATGGAGAAGTGAGGTGGGTAGAGCAGCTTTTGGTGTTGAAGGAAACCCTGGTATCTAAGGAGACGCTGGGAGCTGGGGTCCCAGGAGCAGCTGCAGGGCACCCGAGGGCTCCCCGGGGCCATTCTGCCTGCCCCCCTGCTTTCCCCACAGTGCCCTCGCCCGCCCTCCAGGGGAGCTGGCGAGGGGAAGATAAACAGGGCACCCTTGGACTTCTCATAACTGCCCCGCCCTCGGAAAGACTGAGCTGTGCCCCCCCCCCCCCCCCCCGCGGCAGCATTTAAGGGAGAAAGGGGAGAAGAGTCTGACCACAGCCAGAATGTCAGCAATGGCACAGGGACTAGAAAACACATGCTGGGCAGGAAAAAACATCAAGACATTGTGTGTCCAGTGTCTAGACTCACACGTGTGGGGAAACATGACCGATGTCGAAACTGGGTCCTGCTCCGCAGCCCTCCCCAGGCACTGTCTGCCCAGACTGCCCAGGGCACTCCTGGTACCAGGAGGGAGGAGCCCGCGTGGATCGGGCACAACACGGGCCCGCGGGCCTGGAGTGACCGGGCCAGCAGCTCCCTGACTCACGTCTTCCAAAGTAAACTCTCCTCGCCCAGTTGATATCCAAGGCCACCTGCTTCAAAGTTGGGGGGAAGGAGGGCGCAGAGGGCGCAGGAAGGGGGCTCGGGCCACACCCAGTGCCCAGTGAGAGAGTCAGGAATTTACCTCGGCTTGGGCTCCACGGACTGCACGTGATTAACAACAAACTCTTGGGTGTGTGCTGTGCACTGTCCCTTCAGTCCCCAGAACCCCTCGCCGTGGGTGAAATTATTGTCCACAGATAACAGGGACTATAAAGGACGGCCGGGCTCCAGACAAGGCTCCAAGGTCCAGGCTCCCCCCGGTCACTGTACCATTGCCTCGTCTGTTACAGAGGCCGGGCTTTCCAGCCCCCAGCTCAGCCAGGCCTGGGGGTCCCGGGAAGTCCAGCGGCCCCAGGTTGGCTGTGCGGAAATCCCACCCCTGCCCCAGGTCAGGACGGAGCGGCCCTCGGCCCGGGTCCCTGGCTGTGGTCCCGGCGTCTGGGGTCTCTGGGAGTTCTGGCCTGATTTAGGCCATCAGAGCTCCTGGGTGGGTGGAAGCGTGTTTGGGTGTCCTCCGCATGGTCGCTGCCTGCAGGAGCTCAGGCCTTAGGGCGCCGACATTCAGCATAAAGGCAGAGGGCAGGGGCTTGGTTTCAACAATGACCCTTCCTAATAAAAACAAAACCAGGATCCTGCCGCCCGGCCGGCTCGGTGGTTGGGCGTCGACCCATGAACCAGGAGGTCTCGGGTTCGATTCCCAGTCAGGGGGCGAGCAGGAGGCAGCCCAAGGACAATGTTTCTCTCTCATCACCGTTGTTATTTCTCCCTCTCCCTTCCTCTTTCTTAAAAAAGTCAATAAAAACATTTAAAAAAAAATAAAACCAGGGTCCTGATTCACAGAGCTCTCAATCCCCCCCCCCCCCCCCCCCGGGCTGCTGCGAGTCCCTTCCATAGCGGCTCAAAGAAACTCTGGGCTTGGGGGTTTCAAATGTGGATTCTGCTCGAGTCCCCTCGCTTGCCGGTCGGGTGGCGGTGGGGCCCTGGCACAGCTCTCCGTGGGGACATCACGCCGAGCGGCTCTATGACGTCTCCCCTCCTGCCTCACCGCTATTGCCCAGACGGTGACACATTGGTCCTGTCTGGCCAGGGTCGAAGCCCATGCATCTGTAGGTGGCCTAAAAACAAACAAGAGGAGAGAGACAGTTCCACGGTGTCCAGAAATAGCGTGAGAGGTGGGCGGGTGATGTTTCCATTGCCTTTTGGACTCGCAAGTTAGCTTGGGTTCCACC
Organism: Miniopterus natalensis; assembly: GCF_054644295.1. Classification (NCBI taxonomy): domain Eukaryota; kingdom Metazoa; phylum Chordata; class Mammalia; order Chiroptera; family Miniopteridae; genus Miniopterus; species Miniopterus natalensis. The sequence goes on along the minus strand of NC_142094.1, from coordinate 58,676,981 downwards.
CACATGACCTCTTTAGTGGTGGGTGAGACGGTTGCAATATGTTTTTTTCTTTTTATTTATTGATTTTGGGGAGAGAGAGAGAAGCATCGATTTGTTGCTCCGTGTATTTATGCAACGTTGGTTGATTCTTGCATGTGCCCTGACCGGGGCATCCGACCCACAACCTCCCGACCTCGGTGTGTGCGGATGACTCTCCAACCAACCGCGGGCAAGGCTGTGATATATATATATATATATATTTTTTTTTTTTCTTAAGTAGTTTTTATTGATTTTTAGAGAGAGTAGAAGGAAGAGGGAGAGAGATAGAAACATCAATGAGAAAGAAACATCGCGTAGCAGCTGCGTCCTGCACGCCCCCTGCCAGGAACGGAGCCCACACCCCAGGCATGTGCCCTGACCCGGAATTGAACCTCGATTGCCTGGATCATAGGTTGATGCTCAACAGCTGAGCCGCACCAGCCCGGCTGTTACTCGTTTCCTGACGAGGCCTCAGGCTGCTGCAGGCCAGGTGTGGGCCCTGGAGCCAGGACGGCCCTGCCGCCCGCTGAGCACGGTCCCACTTCGCCTGAGGCCACCTGCAGACTCCGGAGGTGCCGCCTCACCCCTGAGCTCACTTATAACCTTTCATTTTCTTGCAAACTGTGGGTCTTGGCCGTTCCTAAAATGTCCTCTCCATCTCTTACTTTGGCCAGGTTGTTCACTTTTAGCGAGTTTCACCTTCTGAAAACACTCATTTTGTGGGTCTACCTGCAACTGAACCTGAGAATCCAGACGATTCCGACCTACGAGACCGTGCTGACGTTTTTTAGCAGGTAATTTAACTTGTGCTGATTGATGACGTACACACACGGGGGTTTTTTGCTCATAATATCGGGGGAAGCATCCGTGATATCATCTTTCATAGCGTCATTCTGAGTGCGTAGAACGCAGCTCTCTCTAGGGGGCCTGAGATCATGGGGCCCCTTGGGCCCCCTGGATTCCTTGAGAAAGTGAATGACCCATAGGTGTTGGAACATTGAGATAACCTTGTGCTTCCGAGAACTTGTTCTGGGCCCCATAAAAGACGCGATGCGCAAGGTACTCCTTCTGTTCGGGAGAATTCATACTACGCTGACCCAAAACGCCCCACTCACAGCGGGCCCACACCGGGCCGAGCCATTCCCGTCGGCATTTCACTAGGCAGCATATAAAATTCAGAACGTTCTGGACAAGTGAAAAAGCGTTTGAATGTTCAAGGTTTTCATAGACTTAATCAGTTTCTTACACTCTCTAAATGTATCCGTTCTACTCTCTAAATGTATCCGTTCTACTCCCTAAATGTATCTGTTCTACGGGTTGTATGTCTCAGCATTTAAGCGAAAAGTAACAGTTACAGCATCATACTGAGCTCGGCTGGACTGTGCTGCTAAGTGCAGTGATCCTGATGAACATCCCTCTGTAACCTCATTTAATCGGCGTGATGCTCGGGGCCGGTCTTACTAGTCCCGTTCTCCACCACTCCCTGCCCCGTAGGCTCCCCCGCCCGGGGGAGCGGGGCACCGTCCACGCCCGGATGGTGAAGCCACTGGTCCCTTTGATGTGGCTTTCGCTCGCCCGAGCGAGAGGAGTTTTCTGAAGGCCTTTTGTTCCTCTCTGTGCCTCTGCCAAGCTTCTCCAAGAAGTGTTGCTTCCTGGACCAAGATGCAGAGCAGAGCTTGATGCCTCTGTTCCTCGGCCTGCGTCTGCACGGCATCACCAAAGGTAAGCCCGGCCCGGCCCAGCCCACGTGAGCGTGTCCGTGGACGGCTGCTAGGAACCTGCCCCACCAGGTGTTTCCTAAGGTGCCGGCTGAGATCTGCCACTGCCACCTCCGAGTTGTGCGAGACTTTGGGAAAGTCACTGCCTGGGCTCAGTTTATTTGTCTGTGAAATGGTTGTAAGCAGAGTTTCCAAGAAATCTGACGATGGATAGAAGGGGCTGATCCACGGTGAAGGCACCCAGCTGCCAAAGGCCACGTGGCTGCCATCTCCCCTGGGCCCCACCTCCTGGAGCAGCAGCCCCTTTAGGTGCCCGATTCAGGGTTTGGGAGAAAACTCTGGGGCTGTGCTCCAGACTTGAGCTCCCCCAACCTCAGGCTCCAGGCCCAGGGGAAGGCAGCTAGGACTTGGACCCAGGAGGGAAATACTGGGGAGTGTGTTTGAGGCAGCCCAGCAGGCCACCCAGTGAGATCTTTGTGTCTGAAAGGACGTTTGAGAACTTTTCAAAGCCATTTCCAGTTATCTGGATAAAATGCGCAGCTCTAAACCCAGGGCCAGGTGATGGAGCCCAGGCAGTTTAGTCCATGTTGCTCCTGGACACTCAGAAGACACTGACTGTGGGATCTCAACCCTCCCTTGTTGCGGGGGGGCTGAGGGGAGAGCTCTGTAGGGTCCCATTTGGGTTCTGCACCCCTCTTATTCCTGGCCCTTGGAGAGGACCTCCGATCCCCGGCTCCTGACTATCTCCTTTCCTCTCTGTAAGCGAGACTTTGGCGATTCCCTTGTGAGAAAATCTATTAAAATGCTCCCTCTGTGCTTCTTCCAGGCCAGGATCTGGACGTGTTGAGGCACATTAACTTCCTCCCCGAGGCCTGGCTGGTCCGGGTCACCGCCAACCACTACTACTCGGTGAGTCGCCAGCAGCCAGAGAACAGTGATCGAAAGTCACTGCCTTTCCAACTTGGCTTTTTCTGGAGCTGTGTCCTGCATCTGAGATCTCTGGGCCTTTGAGGTCGGGATACCTGGGTCCTGCGCCAGGGGAAGTGGGGAGAGCCAAGCCCGGAAGGGGCGGAGGGAGGAGCTTGGAGCCCAGGTGCTTAGGGCATCTCTCCTGTTGACCTAAAGAGTCCGATGGGGTGGAGGAGCACTGGCCACACCTGACAGACACCAACGTCACTGCACTTGTTACTGAACGTTCTCAGAATGCGGAGAAATTGAAAGAAAGGAAATACATAGCAGATATATATCCTTGGACCCACTGACCTCCTGGTTCCTGGGTGACGCTCAACCACTGAGCCACGCCGCCCGGGCCAAACACCATTTTTAATGGCTGCAAACTCTTCCACCAGGAGGATATTCTACAGCCAATGCTGCTTTGCCAATTCCTTTACCGCAGAAAATTTGTAGCGTTTCTAATTATTAGTTAACTGTTGTACATTACTCTCCCTGGAGTTATTTTCTCATCGGAGGTCCTCAAGGGTGGAAAATATGGGCCCCCAAAGGAATGTGCATCTTTGTTTTTGTTTCATATTAACAAGTTTGAGACCAAATTACCCCTCCACATACACAGTAATAAATGAATGCACCTCCCTTTGTGCATGTCCAGCAACATAGGGCACGTGCGTTTCAGACCCTGTTTGTTCATTGAGAAGCAAACAATGGCATCTCATTTTTTAATATGCGTTTCCTTTCTTGCTGGTGAATGTGAATATCTTTCCACGTGGTGTTTCCCCCCTTGTGAATGGTCGATGTGAAAGGTTGTACTTCCTGTGTGTCCCCAGTCTTGCATTCTTAGGATGAAGTGGGGCAGTGTTTGAGTTCTGAAGACATATGAGTCACTAGTTAAAATTCAATTCAGCTCAACAAATACCTATTGTAATGTGCAAACCACAGAGCTCAGGGCCTCTGCCCAGTAGGCCAGGGCTCCGTGGAGCCGTGCTTCTCGGAGACATAGTTCGGAACTGAGCTCTGCCCGGCCGGTGTGGCTCAGTGGTTGAACCTCGAGGTCACCAGTTCAATCCCCAGTCAGGGCACATGCCCGGGTTGCAGGCTTGATCCCCAGTAGGGAACATGCAGGTGGCAGCTGATCGATGTTTTACCCTCAGGTTGGTGTTTCTCTCTCTCCCTCTCCCTTCCTCTCTCTAAAATCAATAAAAACATTAAAAAAAAACCCCACATATGGGTAATTTTAAAAAAGGAGCTGAGCTCTAACAGAGCTATTGATGGATTGATTTTAGAGAGAAGGGGGAGAGAAACATCTACTTGTTGTTCCACTTGTTTATGCACCATTGGTAGGTCCTTGTACGTGCCTGACCGGGATTGAATCCCTGCTCTTGTCTGTGTTTTCTGAAAGCAGCCAGCCGGCACCTGGGTTTTCAGCGAACCCTGAGGACTGGCTGGATGGCTGCACGTAGGATCTGAGACAGGGCTCTCGGGCGCAGTGGGGCTGCGAGGAAGGAGCTGACGCGACTATGACGTCAGGGACCAGGCTGCCTGAGCCGTTTCCTTTCAGATGGAGAATGGGGGCGACATGGCCCATGTGAAGGACTTCACCTCCCAGGCGGTGAGATTCGGGCTGCTCTTCCACCAGGTACCACCGCTGGGCCCGCGCTGGGGGAGAACCACCCCTCTGTGCTTGGTTAGGGACCTTTGTGGGGTCGCTTCTTTCCTCTGGGAGGAAGGCAAGGGCAGAAGAGGGAGCTGTAGGTGTCTCCTCTGCATACTCACAGGCCCTGGGGAAATAAAATTGTCACGACGGGCCTGGGACAGGCCATTCCGGAGCCTGATGTGCGTGTCCGAGGTTTCCCCCCGAGGGTGACCCACTTTTGCGGTTTTCAGGGATGCAGGAGTTTCCCTGGGATGCAAGACTTTTCATTCTCAAACCAGGAAAGGCCTGGGCAGACTGGCGTGTGGGGGTCGTCTTTGTCCCTCACACATAGATGCCGCTGCTCCATGAGGGAAACCACTCCGAGCCGGGTCTACGGCTTCAAGGGTGAGCCTGTTCTGAGCAGTTATTTTGATGGACCCAAAGTAACAGTGGGTCGGGAGCTCGGCTGCAAGGCGTCTGGGTGCTCGGTCACCAGAGGAGCGACAGGCCTAGAGGCTGCATCCGGGGTCCCTCTGATGGGCCCAATTCACCGAGAAGCGGCTCCTCCCCTCCAGCTCCTCTGAAGCCACCCCGGGGGTGAGCTGAAGAGAACCCACACGTCACGGACTCACTCGGGGCCCTGAATCTATCGTCAGGGACTCTGCTCTGGGTCAGGCCTGGGTGGGTGGGGTTCGCCCCCTTGCGTTCAGAGACCTGCCCACCTGGCTGGACTGCAGACCACTGGGGCCAGGACGCTTGGCAATACCATGGGTCCCTTAGGCCCCTCATTGAAGCAAAATGCTTGTTTCAAAGGTCTGCAGACCCTCGGTCATCTAAGATCAGGCCCAAGTCACCCTTCTCCCCACTACGAAGGTCGAAGTGCTATCCTGTAGGGTTTGCGAAGTCAGCACAATTTGCCTTTTCCTATGTTTCCGACACTAAAATTGCTCTTTTGTTTTAAATCAGTTGTCAGATTAGTCACTTTGGTTGTAGCTGGACTTTGTTGCTCTGTCCGCTTGCCTTTGAATGCAGACGCCTTTTTCCCTGTCGCTTTGTCGTCTCTTTCCCAATTTAGGAATATACAACTTATTCAGAAACAATTGCTATATATGGATTCTTCTTTGAGATAAAGGGAATCAAGAACGGTGCTACCTCCTACAGCTTTTACATGCAGGTAAGGGGCACAGAGCGCAGGGAAGGCGAGCCTCTGAGGCGGCCTTTGAGGGTCAGAGTCGATCCATACCCAATAATAACAACTGATTAATTGTTATTGAATAAATAACGTGGAGTGTGTTGGGAGCCTGGTGCTAACCACACTCGTAGATGTGATGTCCTTTGAGTTTTGCAACAGTTTCAGGAGGTTGGTTGCTACTGTTGCAGTTTAACAGGTCTCAAGGCTGAGTGCCTTTGTGGTCACCTGGCCTCTGTCTGGCAAAGCCGGGGTTATATTCTAGGCTCTGACTCCACACATTTGGGGCTAATTCACCTTCAGTTCCTACAGGATGGGTGGTGGTTGCCGATGGAGGCGACGGGAAGTGCCCGCAGGCGAGAGGGAGTGGCCTTGTTTAGAGCAGCAGAGCCGGAGGGAGGACAGGGAGGGAGGACAGGACACCAGAGACTAGGAGGGGGGAAGGCTTCCCCTGGAGGCTCCTGCTGGGCTTTCGGGGCAGGCGGGAGGGTGCTGCGCTCCGGAGCTGAGAGCCCAACGCCTGGTGTGACCTCGTCAAGCCCGTGAACTCCCCTCCTCGTGTTCAGGACCATGCTCACTGGGCTCTCGGGAGTATTCTTGTGTTAATTTGCGCAAAGGGCTTAGAACACGGCCTGACCCATAGAGCACCCTACAGTGACAGTGACAGCTATGAGGAGGCCACTGTGTTCCACTTAGGGTCTGCTTCTTAAGTCCCTAAGGCCGCAGGCTCCTCAAGAAACCGCATCTTATCAATCTTTTTACCGTCCCCACCAATCACAGCACCTGGGTCCGAGGGTAGGCGTGTTCGTATCCTGAATGGATAAATGAATAAATGCTGAGTGAAGAGGCCTGAATTTTAGTCCGGGCTTCGCCGCTCCCTCATTGTGTCCCCTTCAGCAAGTCACGTCTGTTCCTTGGATCAGTCCTTGGTCTTCAGGGACTCGGGCATTTCCCTACATAAGGGATGTGACTGGATGGAAGAGATGAGTTATGTATCGACACCAGTCTAAATGCTCAGATGAATACTATGTTGGTCCTTTTAAAATATGTTTTTATTGATTTTAGAGAAGAAGGGAGAGGGAGAGATAGAAACATCAATGATGAGAGTCATCGATTGGCTGCCTCCTGCAGGCCCCCGACTGGGGATCGAGCCCGAAACCCGGGCCTGTGCCCTCACCGGGAATCAAACCCGTGACCTCCTGGTTCCTGGGTCAATGCTCAATCACTGAGCCCCACTGGCCAGGTTACGTTGGTTTTTAAATTCTGGCAAAACGCTATGAAGACCTTCCAATTCAATGAGCTTGACCTAATGACCGGCCAAGCCCAGTCCGCCGGCCGGTGGTTTGCGCGTGGTCAGGGCTCAAATCGCCGCCGACTCGGCAGCTGCGGCGCTCAGGAAGCGGGATCCTGGGACACGCTGGGTCTCCCCGTGTGAGCTCCACTTCAGGGGGTCACCCTCTCTGCAGAGACTGAGGCCCAGAGACGTGGGGTTCCCCTCCTCCGTCTGCGAGCACGGCCTCGTGAGCCTGAGGGCCGAGCGCCTGGTCAAGTACAGGATCAGCGCCCAGACGCTGGTGGACGGCAGCTGGGAGGAGTTCGGGACGAAGCCGACCATGCAGAAGTTTCGGTTCATCAGGCCATCCTGCAAAAGCCAGGCGAGTGGCTCTCTTTCCTCTTCTCCTTTATTTATTTTTTGCTCTTTCTTTCCTGCACCCCTTTTGGGGGGTCACTGGCTTCCCATCTCCTGGGATAAGCTCGCTCAGTTTCTTAGGGGTTGTCACAGCTCCAGACAACGCTAAAGAGAACCCTCCCGGCCCAGAAAGCTGGGGGTGTGGGAAAATGTAGCTGAGATCACACTGTACACGCCTGATCACTTTGTACATGTCAAAGGGTCTTTCCGGGGGGAGGAGAGGGGAGGTGGGGTGTGTTTGCGCCACCTTCTTCGCTCTTGGCTGGACCTCACCTGTCATGGCTGCTGAGCTCCCCGGCCCAGCCCACCTGCCTCCACGGGCCAGCCCAGCGCCCAGGCGGATTCGGTACCTGGCCTGGCTCCTGAGGGCTGCACCCCAGAAGTGCCCCAAGACTTTGTCTGTGGTCCTTGGAGGAGCTCTGGATGAATCCTGGGAGGCCAGGGCCTCCTGCGCTGCCCTATGGGGAGCGGGACTTGGCCTTCACCCAGAGAGTAATTCTCGGTCCTGGCTGCTCATCAGAATCACCTGGCCCTTTGCAGAGCCTCCCCCCCCCCGCCCCCGGCCTGTGTGCCGTCCAGGTGAGACCAGGTACTTTGTGGTGGGGCCCAGGGATCAGTACCTTTTAAAGCTTCCCAAGTTATTCTCTGTGATGTTAGAAATCAGAATGGCAGTTTCTTTTGCGGAGGCGGGGACAGGGACGGCCGGGACACTGGGATTTCTGGAAGGGACTCTGAGAGCCCTGAAATGCTCTTGGTCATGAGCACGTGGTAGTCACACAGGAGCACTTCCCTGCGAAGATTCGTCAAGCGGTCCCCTTAAGATCTGTGCACTTTACTGTATCTAAGTTACACGTAAATGTTTTAAGTGTATTTTAAAGACCTCATCTATGTGATTAGAATTTGCGGTGAGAGCTGAGAACGAACGGCCTTGTCTCCCTCATGTTCACTATAAAAGCCCAACTGGCTTTGCTGTTTCGTCTTTCAGGTCTTGCAAATCCAAACTGTGGGCAACCCCATCTATGTAAGTTTTCTCTTCACCTTCCCAGCATCTTGACAATTTCCAGAAGAATCTATGGAATCTTTCTCTTCCACCACTCTGCATGAAAGAAAATAAAATGACACCCAATGTTAAGCTGACTCTCCCCGTGAGCAATGGCCTCAGTAGAACTTTTGCCTGTTTTCGTGGATTTGGGGCTAAGCAACTGGGTGGCTTATAAGCAACAGAAATGTGTTATTTACGGTTCTGGAGTCTGGAAGCCCAAGATCAAGGCCCCGGCTGAGTCAGCATGACGTCTGGGGAGGGCCCAGCAGTGGGAGGCACATGGGGCAGGAGGACTTGGGGTGTCCGGGAGAAGGGCCCTTTAACATCGTTTCCACCTCCTTGTAGAGGGGGGTTGGGGAAACTGAGGCCCAGCGAGGTGAAGTGGCGGTTCTGGTCCGAAGATGCTTACTGAGCACCTCTGACCCCTTGGGCACTTGACATGTCCCAGGAGGAAAGTGCAGTATCCTGAGCCCCAGAAAGTAAGGCTCCTCAAAGTGGCAGAGCTGGGCCCACCGAACAGAGAAGGAATGTTTAATTGCTTAAGTGCTTGTTTAAGTGCTTAATTCGAGTGTGTTGAATACCTACCACGCGCCTGACAGAACTGTGCGCTGAGCACCTGGGGTGCCCGGGTCATACTAGGCCAGGGCTGTCCCGGGTGAAATCACATTGGAATCTGTTGGGAGGGGGTGAGGGTGGGCTCGCTGAGCGTGTGCACATACACAGGCCATGGAGGATGGGCCGTGTCCTTGCAGGTGGACAGCTGGTGGGAACTGGTACACAGGTGAAGTTCGAGCAGCTGAGAGCAGGCTTGTCTCTTGCCCCAGGCTCTGGGACTGTGCCCATCGGGATCACGGGGGAGCTGGTGCAAAGCAGACCCCGGGGCCCTGTCTTCTCGAGGCTGGTTTGCAGTCTGGGATACCCCAGGAATCTGAGGCAGGAGGTCCGTGATCGCACCCAGAAAGGATTCCAGTATGAAAATGTCATTTCCATAGCGGGGTTCCCCACAGCACCCCACAGACTGGATTGTCTTCCTTACCCGGGGGGGGAATCCAACAAAAAATCTGTGAATCTTTCTCACCCCTTTGGCTGATTTTATTTTTGAGACCAATTTCCTGGAATAGGAGATGGCCTTCCTGAGGCGCCCTCCCATGGGTGAACCTTCCACTGTAACCCAGGAGGGCCAGCCCTTTCCGCTAGGGGGCGAGCTCTGCCTCAAAAATGGGAACCAGACCTCCGGCCGCAGGAATTGGCTGCCTAGAAGCCTGTCTTGCAGCACCAGGTCCTCCCTGCTCCGCGGCTGAGTGTGAGATTTGTACATTCCAGGCGAGGCTGAGCCACTTGAACATCCACAGTGTTGATGTCACAAATATCTCTGAACTTGGGAAGTATAAGTTATGAGACAAAAATTCTTAAGATGACCTTACATGCTCTTCTTAGATGTGAAAATGTCTTCAACTAGAATTTCAAACCTACAGTCACAATACCCAAAGCAGTGACCGTGAGTGCTAGTCAGCATAGCATCTTAGGTGCCATGCCCGCGACCCTCTCTCTGTGCGCTTCTCCCATCACCCACCGTCTGGCCCACCTCCCGGGTCCTCCCCTCCACCGGAGAAGGCCCAGGGCCACTCTGTGCACAGCGGCTCTCCTGGGTCCTGAATGCAGGTGTTCAAGGGTTTGAGTCCTAGCTTTGCTCCTTACCAGCTGTGTGGTCTTGGGCAAGTCACCTAACCTCTTGAGCCTCAGAGCCTAACCTGAGGTTGGCCATAAAACCTGTGGTATGTGTTAAATAAGTTCATGTGTGAATTTTAAGCAGCCCAGACTAGCCTTCTGGAGGCTGAGAAAAATCAAGGGCCACGGCTGAGTGTCAGCGATGTGAGTCAGGCCACCGGAACCTTCGGCCCAGTGGACCCTCCGGCTTCAGAAGGGGGTCACCCTGCAGAGGATTTCTCCAGCCAACCCTTAGACTCACAAGACATAATTAATTGTTATTTTAAGCCACTCATTTTGGGGGCAGTGTATCTCCCAGCAATAGATACTGAAATACATGCCCTTTTAATTAAACAAACCCACTTCAGGTATTTATACCAATAAGAACAGAATCCAGAGGATAGCCGACAATTTAGCTCCAAAGGTGTTCTTCGCAGCATTGTCTATGATACAAAACATCCACATGGTCTTAGGTGTCCAACACCAGGAGTTAGAATGTGGTTCATCCTTACACTGTGCAATTATTGGGATGTTTTTGGTGAAGCATTCTAGTGGCAAGGTTTCCAGAATATACTAGCAATTTGGAAAACAAAGCAACGACTCAAAGTATATATGATCCCATTAAAATATGCATATTTTAAATATATTTTAATATGAAATAGATGGGTCCAAAGACATATGCAACTTCCATTAGATGTTAAGTTGCTCTCTAAACATGATGATACAATGTATCTTTCCACCTCCTTCTCCATGGCCCAGGCCCTTCCCCCAGCCAGCGGCTGACCCATGTGAGAGGCAGGTCCGTCCACTCAGTGCTGATGTGAGTCGCAGCAAAGACACTTCCCCCTTGTCTTCACTGGACAGGCTCTCCTGGTTTCTTGGCCACCCAGAGACATCGTCCTCTGTCCCATTTGTCACCCAAACAAAGGGAGCTGGCTTACTCCTGGACCCGGAGCCCAGAGGGAAGGGCCGGGTGCAGCACTGAGAACAGTCAGCAGGAAGCCAGGCGTCACACACGGGGCTGCAGCTGGCAGCAGGGAGTGGTCCTGTGTCCGCCTGGCACACCCAAAAGGGCTCAGTGACTCGAACACAGTGATTAACTTCTCTTTAATCTCCGCCTCACTGAGCAGCGAGGCCAGCTGCTCGGCTTCCCCAGCAAGCTCTGCGTGAGTCACTGGGCGCCCCGCGGTGGCCCGAGCACGTTTCATCGCAGGCAGGTGCGACTTTGAGACACCCAGGGTGTCCCCCTCCGACACCGACTAAATATTGAACCGACAAGGCCTTATTTAAAACAAATAATATGGCTCTAGAGTCTTTCTTCTCCTGGTTAAAAATCAAAGAGACAAGTCCCATTTGTTTCCCTTTTCCCCAGCTGTTGAATCGAGGCTGAAGGTCCCTGGGACATGGGGCATCTCCTTAAGTAAGAGGAAGTTTGTTAACTCGGGGCTTGATTGGGAAAATCATTTACCAAACCACACGGGTGCGCGCTGGGCGGGCAATCTCTGAAGTGCCGCAGAGACGGGGGCCCGGCTCTGGCCTGCTCAGCGCTTTCTTCTAATGTGGGTCACTCCTTGAACTAGGACAGCCTGCAGGTGTCCCTTTGTGTGCAGACGGACACTCAGCTCTTACCCCTTGAAAGAAAGAAGAGAAACAAAGGGCTGCCGGGGCGTGTGGAGGACCGACATCACGGACAGGAAGGCAGACCTCTCCACACGGCACACGCCTGGGCCTCCTACTCGGCTCTGTAGTCTATTCAATTCAGTTACAATCACCCAGACCTGGACTCCCCGCCCCTTCCCTACGGCGTCCTCGCTGCGTGACTTCCAGCAGGTCATCTAACCGCCCGGAGCCTCGGTTTCTCATCCTCATGGAGCCATTGTGACCATGAAACGAGGGGATGAAGTCCCCACGTTTACTCTGGGCGACAGAGTAATGGCCCAGAGAGACCCACATCCGTGTTCCCGGAACCCGTGAGGGTGTCTTCACCCGGCAAAGGGAGTTTGCGCTTGTGATCAGCTGAAGGATTTCAAGGTGGAGCGGGGACGCTGGGTTATCCAGGTGGGCCTGGTGGAATCACAGGCGTCCGTGCGAGAGAGGCAGCTGGTGTGAGAGGCAGGCGGTGAGACTGTGGAAGCGGAGATCGGGTGGCGTGGCCATGAGCCCGGGAATGCCAGCCATCGCTAGAAGGTAGAGGAGGCAAGAAACGGAGTCTCTCCTAGAGGCCTCAGGAGGAACCGGCCCCGCCCACGCCTTGGCTTCAGCGCAGTGGGACGGATTTTGGACTTCTGGCCTCCAGACGGTAAGGCGATGCATGTGTATTATTTTAGGCCTCTCAGTTTGTGGTAATTGGCTACAGCAGGCACAGGAAATGAATACAGGGTGAGAGGCAAAGAACACAGGGTGATAGGTAAAGACAAGGTCCCGCACAAATGGAGGGGTTTGCTGTCATGGAGCCGGAGCCAGGTGAGGCCCCACGCGGTGGGTGTGCCCGCTGAGCCAGCAAGGTGTTGGCCTACAGGCGTCTATTGGCATGAGCTTGTTTTCGGCGAGGGAAGGTGCCTCCACGGAGGGCTGTGGGTGGCTGTGTGCCTGGTCACCCAGATTCGAGCCTCAGTCCAGTGGAGAGAGGCTGGGACAGAGCTGGAGGGACTGTTTCCCAGGGACTGACGGCCTGCGGGTGTGAGCTGTGCTGCTCCGGGGCCTGGTGTCACGGCAGGACAGGGCAGGGGACCGGGAGGATTTGCCCCATTCTGCACGTAGCCCAGCCTGGCTGCAGCTCAGCGACACTGCCTGGCAGGTTCTGGCACCCAAAGGCTGCATCTCAGGACCAGCGGCCACCTCAACCTTGACCTGGGTTAGGGCCCAGGTGGCAGAACAGAAGGTGTCACCAAGAGGTTAGGGCCAAAGACCCAACGTTTTCCCTGAAACTCCCCCAAAGAAATAATGCAACGAGCCATTATGTGTAGGGGGTGGGCGTGGGGAGGGGCAGACGCAAGCCACTGGCTTTTGGACTAATACATGCTGGTGCCAGCTCTCCGACGAGGCCTTGCCCTGGGGCCACTGCAGGGCCTGCCTGTGGGGATCCACCAACATTTCTCCCCAGGACAGTGTTCCCAAGGAGACCACAGACCCGGTCCAAGCCACCCTACGCTCCCTGTTGCTTACACACATTAACACCACCCCGACCCTGCGCCGAGGCCTTGCTCTTTCTGTCCCTCTGCCTGGAGCAGTCCCCGGACCCTCACACAGGTGGCTTATCGCTCAGGCCCCTGCCCCACGTCACCCCCTCGGGTGGCTTCCCCCAGCCCTGCAGGCGCTCACTGCCCCACCGCTCTCGTATTTTCTTCCTGCTCCACAAATACTGCATATCTAAGGCCTCTGCTCGCTGGCTGGAAAGTCTCAGAAACCAGCCAAGTGGAGAAGGGACGGGAGCCCGTCAAGTGATTTTCCGTCGGGACGGCCTGTGTGAGGGTCAGCGGAAAGTTCTGGAACAGCCGACCCGCTTCTCCTGCCACATTTCCGGCTGCTCTTCTCTGAGGTGCTGGAGAGACTGGGGGTGGGGGGGAGGAAGAAGGGGTGCTTCTCCTCGGGGCCTCTCGGCCTGGTTCCTGGAGGTCACTCGGGATCGAGTCGGCCCTCACCCCTGCCCTGCCCGGCCTCCCTCCTCGAGCTTGGCTGCTCTGGTCAAGTGTGAAGGATGCTTTGGAAAGTTCCTCCTGGTCCCCCGGGTGTTTAGGAAAATTTCACAGCAGGGTCTTAGCACTGTCATGTCCCTCTGGGAACAGGTGCCCTGAGTCATTCTAGAATTTCAAAATGGGTGGTCTGGGGGGGCGGCGGGGGGACAGGGAACCTCTTTACTTTGTAAGTCATCCGCTTCTAGAAGTTAATAGCCAGCCCTCAAAATCCCAACCGTTTTTGTTTTTGTTTTAATTTTTAGAGAGAGAGGAAGGGGGAGGGAGAAACAGAAGCGTCTATGTGAGAGTGAGACATCGGTCAGTTGCCTCCAGCGCGCACTGTGCCAGGGATCAAACCCTCCACCCCGACCGGGAGCCCAACTGGTGACACCTTGGGTCGCAGGGCGACACTCGACCAACTGAGCCCCACCGGCCAGGGCTGGTGTTTCGCTCTCGAAACCTGGGCAAGTGAGTCTTTGAGGGTCGACGGAGGCCTGACCGCTGCCCAGCTGGCCCAGGATGGTGATAAGAGACCAGCCTGCGAGCGCTCCTCAGGCTGGCTGCCCTGCGGACGTTGCTGTAGTGGACTCGGCTGCCTCCTGACCCACAGGCTCACCATCAGCGTCTGGGGCCACCTGCCTCCAGATGCCCTCTTCCGGGGGTTGGTTCCGACCCACTTTCCTGGCTTGCTCATGCCAGTTTCTATCTTCTCTAATAAAACAAGTGACACCCCCTGTTCCCTAATAGGACGTCAGTGGCTGCCAGGGACACTGCCCCACCCCAGGCTTGGAGGGCACCTGGCCTGAGCTTGCCCACTGATCGCTCAGAGCGGCACGTTCCCAAGTCTGCGTAGCCCCAGAATGTTCACCCTCGTAGCCAAGATAGGCCCGGATGCACTTTCCAAGGAGCCAAGGGCGGCTTCTCTTCAGGAATCTGGTTGCCCGGGTCACCTGGCAGGGACATCGTCTGCCGCTACAGAGGCCCTTCCAGGTGACTAGTGCTCACGGCACTCACGGCACCAAGGCAGGGGGGGCGGCCTCCGGGCCTCCATCACCTTGTCCCCGCTCCTGTCTCTCATTTAGTGACGCGCTGGCTCCGTTGGCTGCCCATTTGCCCAGGCCTTCACTGGCTCCTTGATTTTATTCAACTATCAGGCCCGTTGTCCACTCATGGGTTCATCTGTTTATTCAGTCAGACGTTCATCCTCCCGCCGGTCACCCCCGACCCACTCCCTGCCCATACACCTCTGCGTCCATCCCTTTATTCGGTGGGTCAGCAGTTAAGTTAGCCAGGCAGCCATGGCTCGGTGGTTAGAGCTTCAGCCCTGCACACCGAAGGGTCACAGGTTCGATCCCCAGTCAAGGGCAGGTACCTGGGTTGTAGGTTCCATCCCAGACCCCGGTCAGGGCACGTGCAGGCGGCAACCAATCAACGAGTCTCTCTCACATCGATGTTTCTCTCTCTCCCTCCCCCCATCTCTTCCGCTCTCTCTAAAAATCAATGGAAAAAATATCCTCAGGTGAAGATTAACAACAACAACATACATTAGCCAGGCAATCAACAGACACACATGTACTCCTGTGTTCAAAGCACGGTTGTTTGGCAATGAGGAGGGCAGGGCACTAACACCCATCACCTGGCGACTCTGTGCCAGGCACGGTGCCCAGCTCTTAACAGGCTTGATCTTCACATTAACCTCAGAGGCAGGTCCTAAGGGCCACACCCACAGCAGAGGAGAGTCGGTCCAGGGAGCCTGGGTGACCTGTCTGGAGTAGTCAACAAGTAGGAGTCAGAGCCAGGGTCCCACCCAGCTCTCCGGGCTCTGCAGACTGTGCCTTTCCCCGCCCTTTCGCTCCACGTCACGTTTGCTTTTACATTCCCGATACTTACGCGGTCCTGGGAGATGTGTCATCCTGCCCTGCTGTGCAGTGTGTGGGTCAGAGGGTTCGAGTGAGCTGCTGAAGACCACAGTTGCTAAGGACAGAATCTGAACTTGAACTCGGGCCTTCTGATCACCAAGGTGTTGTTCTGCGCACAGCATCGTGTGCTCCGAGAATCAGCCACACAGGGCAGGGAGTTCCGGGAGGCTCTGGCCAGGGGGCGAATGGGCAAGCACCCTGGGCTCTGGGAAGGGAGCAATGAACACGTACTGGGGGCCAGGAGGGATTTCTGGAGGAGAGAGAACCTAGCCCGGCCTTGAAAGACAGGTGCTGCTGTGGGGCAGAGGCCCAGGGAGTCCGTCCAAGGGTTTGGCCAGAGCAGGACACCTGTGCTGGGCAAAGGAAGGAGAGGCTGCTGGAATATAGTGGGCCTCCCCTTCCAGAAAGACTCACCGAAGAGTCTAGAAAGACTTTTCTAAACCTCCCATCTGATTGTGTTCCTTTCTTACTGAAAAACCCTTCACTCGCCCTGGCCGGGTGTTAAGTGGTTAGAGCTGTGCCCAGGTTGCTGGTTCACTCCCCGGTCGGGCACACACAAAGATCAACCGATGCCTGTCTCAGTAAGTGGAACAACAGATCGCTGTTTCTCTCCCGCCCCCCTTCTTTCTCTCTCCTCTCTGTCTTTTTCAAATCAATAAATTAAAAAAAAAAAAATTAAGTAAAACAAACAAAAAAACCCTTCACTGCCCCCTCTCTATTTCCCAAGGACAGAGCCCATATCTTGTGCCTGGCTTAGGGGCCCTCTGTGCCCTGTCACTCTGCCTGTGCACCCACCCTCCCCCCGGCAGCCCTGCCCACGGGCGAGCCCAGTTGACGCGTCTGTGTCGGTGCTGGATGTGCCGGCTTCTCCAGCAGTGAGTCAGGGAGCAGCTTCTGCTGTGAGGAGCCGCAGGGGCCGGCCCGCCGCTGCCTGGCTGGCCTCCCGCGGCCAAAACAAACAGTCTGGCGGGTGGCATGTGGGCCCCGGAGTGAAGTGAGGAGGGCATTTCGGGACAAGCAGAGAGCGTCCTGGGAAGAGCCTGCTTGTTGTTGGGAAGGAAGGGTGATGAACCCGGGAAGGAGGTTGGGCGGGGAAGGGCCTCTGCCTCCGCCGATGGCCGGTGGACACCGTCGTGACAGCACCTACTGTGCGCTAAGCCCTCTCCTCACAACCTCTGTGCAGCACAGGGATCACCTGGCCAGTGAGGAAACTGCAGCTCAGAGCTCGGGGATGAGTGGCTCTAAGGTGCCCGGCCGGCGCCCGGTGCATTGGAGCTCAGGTCTCGGGCGCCAGTGGCGTCCCCCTTGCAACGGCGTCACGGGCCAGAGCTTAGGGCTCGCAGGCGTGTGACCATTTAGCTCTTTGCAAAAGCAGACTTTCTAAACAAAATGACCATCTCTCTACAACTAACAGCATGAACTGGTGAGGAGCTGTTGACCCTGAGGTTGGGCTCGCTGAGCACTGCTCTCGGGTGGCCACAGTGGATTTGGGACCACA
Source organism: Miniopterus natalensis (assembly GCF_054644295.1). Classification (NCBI taxonomy): domain Eukaryota; kingdom Metazoa; phylum Chordata; class Mammalia; order Chiroptera; family Miniopteridae; genus Miniopterus; species Miniopterus natalensis. Next base: position 58,659,939 of record NC_142094.1, on the reverse strand, counting down.
TGGATGGCCTTACTTAAGGGACTTGTGTGAAGGACAAGAGAGAAATCAGAGAAATGCGATGATCCCGCTGGACTTCTCTGAGCTAGGGGCCTGAGAAAGCAACAAGAAAAAAGACACAGGGAGCCCAGCTGGTGTGGCTCAGCGGCTGAGCATCGATGCATAAACCAGGAGATCAGGGTTCGATTTCCGGTCGGGGCACAGGCCCGGGCTGCGGGCTCCATCCCCAGTCGGGGGCGTGCAGGAGGCGGCTGATCAATGACTCTCTCAGCATTGATGTGTCTCTCTCTCTCCCTCTCGCTTCCTCTCTCTGAAATCAATAAAAAACAAACAAACAAAATAAACAGGGACACCCCCAAAATGTCCATCAACAGGAAAATAGATAAATTACACATTACTCGTGAAATGAAATATTACACAGCCATAGGAAAGAACAAACTATTACAGCACAAGGCGTAGATAAACCTCACAGATACAGGGCCGAGCGAAAGAAGACCCACCCCAAGGAGAACCGAGCGGGGACACAGCTACATTTACAGGAGGCCCGAGAACAGGCCACACTAGAATCCGAACAGCGGCTCCTGGGGCTGGGGCAGGAAGCCCTCTGGAGGGTTAAAAATGTGTCTTGAGCTGGGTGATGGTCCCACACCTTACTGGGCTTCATACTTCAGTGCCATAGACTTCACTGGGTGCCTTCGTCCACTTGGGCTGCTAGAGCAAAACGCCAATGCTGCGTAGCTCAGACGGAAACCTATTGCTCACAGTTCTGGCGGCTGGGAAGCCCGAGATCGAGGTGCTGACTGTTCCTGGTGAGAGCTCGCTCTTGGCTTGCAGACAGCTGCCTCGGGCTAAGTCTTCACCTTGTTTTGGGGGGAAGGAGGAGAGCGAGCTCTCTGGCATCTCTTCTTAGAAGGACACTAATCCTATCGGATTAGGGACCCACCCTTATGACCTCATGTAACCTTAATTACCTCCATAAAGGCCCGTTCTCCAAATACTGTTACGTTTGGTGGTGGGAGCTTCAGCATCTGAGTTTTGGGTAGGACACAAACATGCAGCCCACGACACTAGGTTGCAGTCACACTCCAAAACAAACAGAAACTAAAAAAAAAAACCCCAAAACCCAACAATTCCTTGTTGCCAGAGATGCTGTCGATTGGCCTGGGGTGGGCTATTGGGCTAAGAATGTTTTTTAAAGAGCTCCCAATGATTCCAGCACGCAGCAGGGCTTGAGGTCCCCTGGAGCGGTCCTTCTTAAAGACTGTGTCCCTCCGAGGCTCTAGGACGGGGACCCGGCCGGAGAGGCCGGCTGCCGGGCTCAGCCTGGAGCGCAGGCTGCAGAGCCGGGTGAGGAAATCGGGGAAGCTCTGCTTTATCTGCAGGAAGTCTTGCAGCAGCCTGGGGCCCGGGCCGTCTGCTCCGTCGCCCCCGGCGTGTGGGCCGCGGGGGCCGGGCCCTGCGCACCTGCAGGGCTGCTCCTGGCAGGGGTCCGGCCTGGCATCCTCTTCAGCCCCCGAAAGCCCCGCCGAGGAGGCAGGAAGGCCCCCCTCGGAACAAGCTGAGGTGGGGCGGGCGCGTGATTGTGAATGGGATTCGGGCTGGAGACTCCCGGTTCTCACAGCTGCGCAGGGGTGGGGGTCGCCTGGGAATTCTGAGCATTGTTGGGGCTGCTGCGGCTTCCATTGTCGGGCTCTGATTACAGCTTTTGTTTCGGCATAAAGCGCAGTTATTAAATGCCAGCCGGGAACAAAGCTGTATTTACGCGCGGGGGGGGGGGGGGGGGGGGGGGCGGTGGAGGCGGGCTATTTTTAGGGCTGCCCTGCTGTTCGTCCCCTGGATGGGGGGTGGGGTGGGGGTGGAGAGAACCTCCCAGCTTTTAGGGGGAAGTAACTTGTTTCTAAAGGAGCCAGAGGTGATTGAAAATAGCAGCTATCACAGTCCTGTTCTAGTTTCCCAAAGTCGATTTCTTTAGTTTTGTGGCCAGGAGAAGAGGGGGGGCGGTATTTGGGGAGGGGGGGTTGTTACAGAGCAGAGAGAGTCCGTCTACCCAACACCAACGGAGCCAAACACCGGACGCTGGGAACTGCAGAAGAGAAATATTGGCTATTTTATCATGAATGGTGCCGACCAGGAAAACGGGAAGCTAATGCTAAAGAGCCCGAACTCCCCCACGGATTGTATAGGGCAAAGAAAGTGTGGGGTCGGGGTTTGGGGTCCTGCTGGAAGCTGGCTGGTCAGAGGCGAGGTCAGGGCAATGAACCATTTCTTCAGGCCTCAAGGACGGCGCTGAGCTCTCTTCCCGCCCCTCTGCCAGGTCTCTCGGGGAAGCAGCAGGTGGTCTTCCCACCTTAGGGCTCAGGAGCTGGACCATGACTGAGGTCGGGATGGTCCCGGCCAAGTAGCTCCCTTGGCGAGAGCATCATCCCGATGGGCCAAGGCTTCAGGATCCCCCTCTGGTCAGGGCACGTGCAAGAAGCAACCAAGGATGCCTAAGTCAGTGGAAAAACAAAACAATCTCTCCTTTCCTCTCTCTCTCAAATAAAATGTTTTAAAAAGATAGTGATAAAAAAAACTTAGGTCAGGTCCGGACCGTGTGACCGTTAGGTCCCGGCTACTCTAGTGTCTTCTGCTGCCTTGGGGGTTGCTGATTATCGGGGGAGAGTGCAGGTCTCTGCGGGGTGTAGGGTGAGAGAGAGATGGTCTCCAGAGCGAGGCTTTAAAGCTAAAGTTGACCAAAGTCCTAATGACCCTCCATTTCTGGTGCACTTGGGAAAATGAACTGAAGTCCCCCTGTATTAGTCAGGGTTCTCCAGAGAGTAGGATGTATGTATAAAGATAGATATAGGCATAGATGGGAGGGGGTTTATTATAGCAATTGTCTCACGCAGTTGTGGGGCTGAGAGGTCCCCAGATCTGCCATCTGCAAGCTGGGGACCCAAGAGAGTTGGGCGTGAGATTCAGTTTGAGTCTGAAGGCCCGAGACCAGGAGTCCCCAAGTCTGAGGACCGAAGACGATCTCCCAGCTCGAGCAGAGAGAGGTGAATTCTCTCTGCCCCCCTGTTGTTCTATTGGGGGGGGGAGGAGCCTAGAAGGATTGGATGATTCCCACCCACAGATTCACATGTTAATCTCTTCCAGCGACACCCTCACACACACACAGCTGCCTGGGTGTCCTGTTCGCCACCCCATTACCCATCGCATCCCCCTTACTGACATCTGAGTCCTCCCCCAGCTTTGTCTGGAAAGAGCCCTCCCTCCTCTAGAATGTTCTCACTTCAGTGCCGCAGTTGGCAACCCAGCTGTGGTCCCGGACGAGCACCTTGGCTTCAGAAAATCTTCCTTTTCGAGTTTTCGGGCCGCACTGAAGCAAGAGCCCACGTGCTCGGACGACAGTGGGCATCTGCGCTCTACAATTTCGGGTTTTGCCAGCCCCCCAGACCTGCCGACACGCAGTCGGCACAGTTACCCCACAACCGGGCTGGGGTGTCTGTTGGGGCGGGAACCTCGCCGGACCCCAGAGGTCACAGGGGCGGTGGGGACCCTGTAGGGCTCCTGTGGCATTGGGCGACACTCAGTGTCAGGTCCCTTCCTTGCTGCCTCACGATCCGACGCAGGAAATACCTGGTCTGCCCTGTAGTAATCTTGGGGGCGGTCATCTCCCCTCACCACCATTTCTTTTCCTCCGTGAGTCTGGAATTTGGAATGTCTGCTGACCTGCTTGGAAACCCTGTTCCTGTGCCTCAGAAAGAGTGACGTGTGGACAGCCCCTCCTAGGTCCTCCCTGAAGGACTGTGCTCCAGCCCTGGGACAGGACAGTTCAGGACAATCCAGTCACCTGACCCTGTACCCTGGGCGGGTCACTCGGCCCCACCCCCCCTGGGGCGTTACTGAGAACCATCCTTACTCTCCTCCGGCCGAAGCTGGGTGTGTGGGAGGCCGGGAGTCAGTCTTCTGACTGCTCGGCCACCAAGCCAACCCCACCCAGCCCCTTCCCAGGTGTCATTTTTGACTCTGAAAAATAGGAAAGAGCTGTTTTTAATTCTCGGGTACCTGGTTCCTGGAGGGGACATAACAGGAAAAAAGCTGGGTTCAGAGAGTGTTCGGTTCCAGTGAAATTCATCTATATGAATTCACGTATGTGCGTGTCTATCCCTGTGGGTGCGTTGGCGTGTGGCAGGCTACCGGGAGGTAGAATTCATGACTTTGCTTAGGTTAGCCTGTAAACCCACTTAGTTCACCCTAATTGTGATGAGCTGTGCCAACAGCGTCCGGTGGCTTGCTGAGTTAACGGAAGGGCTGCGACACAACCAGTCGGGCTTTTTCGCTCACCTGTGCAATAACTGCCACACCCGCCTTTCCAGGTGGACACGGGCCCATCTGTAGAACCAGGGCCCTGATGCGGCTGAAACCCCCCAGGGCCGGTCTACGTGGCCTGGAGGCCCCTCTACTGACCTCCTCGCGAACTTTTCTCCCTGTACCCTCGTAATTATACTAAAATCCTCTCCTTTTTGAGTGTGTGATGTACGTGTGGGCCCGTCTGCAGGCACAGGGACGTCTCCACCCACCCAGGCGATGAGGCAGCTCCTAGCTGACGTTTATGGGTGGATTTCCCCGAATAAAGGCAAATCCAGCCCCTGGGTGACCCTCGGTGGGCTGCTTGCTTACTGGCTCGGAGTAAATTCCTTCCCATAAGATCACCTCGGGGGCGTCTGCTGGCTGAGTGATCGGACCCGGCTCGTTCTGGTCGTAGGAACAGGGAGGCAGGCGGGTGGTCACTTCTGGGGCCGCTCCTTCCCTTGACTTCTGATGACTCTGCCCACGAAGGGGGCTGTTGGCATTCGTCACTGAGCAGGCATTTCTGTCCTGGGCACTGAGCATAAAGTGATGAGGAAAACAGACAGAGCCTCTCTGCGTGCGGGTGTTACACCGGAGGATAAACACGACACATACAGAGCGTGTGAGAAAGTGGTCGCAGCCGGGGCGAGAGAAGTCAAGCGGGGACGGGAGCCGTGATGTGTCCAGGGGGGGAGGCCAAACGTTAGAGGGGCAGCGAGTGCTCAGTAGCTTTGTGCGGCTTTGGACCAGTCACATGACCTCTCCACACTTCACGCAGAAAGGGCTCAATAAATACATATTTATAAATGTTTTTATCGAGAAGGGGCTCAATAAATATTTTTAAAATATTTTTATTGATTTCAGAGAGAGGAAGGGAGAGGGCGAGAGATAAAAACATCAATGATGAGAGTCATTGATCGGCTGCCTCCCGCACGCCCCCCAATACTGGGGATCGAGCCCGCAAGCCGGGCCTGTGCCCTGACGGGGAACTGAACCCACCCCTCCTGGTTCCTGGGTGGATGCTCAACCGCGAAGCCTCGCCGGCCGGGCTCAATAAACATTTCTGAACAAAACTTCAAGCGCTTTACACCGCAAGGCATGACGGGATGGCGGGGGTGGTTTAAAGGTAATCGGCCGATTCTGGACTGCAGATCCTCCCCTCCCCTCCCTTCAGATGACCAGCATCCGTGGAACACGCCAGCATCCCTCAGTGCCGCCTGTGGGTCCCGAATGTCCCGGGTCGGCTCCCAGACTGTAACTTCAACAAGGGAATATTCCACGTACTTAAAATAAAAACACACAACACTGTAATAAGCACTGTTATGTAATAAACCTCTCCATCCAAAAAAAGGCTGGAGCAGAAGCAGAAGTATTATTAGCACTGTCCCTGCGTTTCCTGGCCGACCCTGAGTCTTCCTCGGAAGCCTGTCGCCAGGTTCTGTCCACGCTGCAGGCCCACTCAGGTCGCATCTCCAGCTCCCCTCGTTGTCTGCGAGTGAGGCTCTCAACGTCCAGCAGCTTTCAGGCTTGTTGGGCGAGAACAGCAAAGGAACGATTTAAAAGCACTCAGCCGACAACGTCAAAGGGGAGTAAGGATGGAGACTAAGGCCCCCGAGGGAACGAGAGACCCTCTGCCTCCGTGGTCTCACGTCTAAGCGAGGTTTTCGGATGGAACACGAGCCACTACATTTGAACTTCAAGTAAACAAGAGATGGTGGTGGCTGTTTTATTTCAGTTTAAGTATGTCCCAAATATCCCATCTAGAATCTCCTAGAATCCCTGAGTCGGAGACCCCCTTCCAGGGCTTCTCGGCAGGAAAGGCAGGTGACAGCTGGGTTTTTACGTGAAATCTCCCTACATTTATTTATTGAAATCTTCCCCTGAGGATATTTTTTCCATTGCTTTTCAGAAAGACTGGGGGGGGGGGAGAGAGAAACATCATGTGAGAGAGACACATGGATCGGCTGCCTCGTGCACGCACCGGACCGCGCCCGGGATCAAGCCCGCCACCGAGGTGCGTGCCCTGGGCCACAATCGAACCCGGGACCCTCCAGTCCGCAGGCCAACACTCTAACCACCGGGCCACACCAGCCAGGGCAGAAGTCTCCCTACTTTTAAATGTCAGCCACACATTCAGTTTAAAAAAAGAAAACCGCGCTGTGGACCAGAGGAAACAGGGCTCCAGCGGGATCACAGACGGCGATGAAGCGGAACGCTTTCCACTACAGTCCTGTGTGGAGGAGACACGAGGCCTGGAGACGGCGGGGTCCGCGGCTGCACCCCTAAGGTCAATCCAAGGGTAACAGGCGATGGTCTAGGGCCTGTGGAAGGTGAGCCGCCTGAGCAAGCAGGACCGGCGCCTTCCAGGAGGCCTGCGAGGCGTTTCGCCTCCATGGGGTGGGACCCCGAGAACAGGTAAGGCAGCAGCTGTGGTCCCTGGGGCCAGTTCGGCCACGTGTCGGTGCTGCCTGAGGTCGCACAGGGAGGTCTGGGCAGGTCAGCCTAAGGCTGTCCCCCCTTCCCAGTGGTTCAGACGAGATCTTGCCGAAGCTGCCTTTGGGACCCTAATAAAGACAAAGTCCAGACCCATACACAGAATCGAGCCGGGCGGCCAGGCTGGGGGCCCCCACTTTTACCCAGCTCACAGGTAAAGAAGAGGCCGAGCGGGGGGTGCCCGCCGAGTCGCCAGGCTCACCCGCCTTTACCCCGCGGCCCCCGTCCCCGCAGCTGCCTCCCGCACACCTCGCTTAGGAAGGAAGCTCTCAACCGCATCGCCGGGGTTTGCAAGAGGCAGGGGTGCGAGCTGAGGCTGTGCGGGGCAGGGAAGGACGGACACGGGACAGACAGCCACGTGCGGGGCGCGCCCTGCCCGGGAAAGGCGCCGCAGGATTCTCTCCCGGCTCTTTGCGTGTCTCAGTCAGTCCCGTTTTTCAGGTTTCAGCTCCAATGTCACCTCCCCAGAGCGCCCTCCCTGACCGCCCCCTCCCCGCTCTCTCTCCAAACAGCTCAGTTTCTCCACTGCACTAAAATCTGTAATTATCTGCAGGACTAGCTCCCCTTGGAGGCCGCGGCTCCGCGGGGCGCGCCGGTTCTCAGGGCCACGCCCAGAGCCTGCCACGGCGCCTGGCCCACGGCAGGTGCTCCACGGCTGTGCTCAGTGGCATAAGGATCCGCGAAAACACGCAGCTTTCGCCGTCCTTCCTGAAGAATCTCGGCGGCCCTGCGCGTTCCCCGCGCCCCGTCCCATTGCGCCGGAGGCGGAGCTACGGGTCCGGGAGAGAGGCCGGGAGCGGAGACCTGGCGCGCGGGGCTGCGCAGGGCTCTTCCCGGGCGCCCCGCAGCGGGCGCGGGCGCCTCCCGGGCGGGTAACGGGACGGCTCGCACACGGGTCCTCTGCAGGCGAACGAAGCCCGTTTTTTACGGATCTTGCGCCCCCAGCTCCAGGCGATGACATCAGAGGCTCCGGAGCGCCCCCCCCCCCGCCCCGCCACGCCCCGAGCCAGGCCCGGTGCCCTCGGAAACTACGAGTCCCAGCATGCCCCGCGGCGCAGGGGCCCCCGAGCTCCGCGCGCGCCCCGCCCCGACGTGCCCAAGGCCGCCTCCCGGGAACCAGGACGACGCCGCATACCCGGCGCGCCGAGAGCCGCGGGCCGCGCGGGGCCTGCCGGGACTTGTAGTCTCGCGGGCCGGAAGGGCCCGCCCCAGAATCTCGGCCGCCGTCTGGGGGCAGAGCGGCGGGGCGCGCGTGCGCAGTGCGCGACCGGGCCGTCGTGGGCGCCGCCGGCCAGTTGCGCGCCTGCGGGAGCCGCGGCCGAGGCGGTGCGGAGGTTGCGAGCCGAGCGGCGCGGGGAAGCTGTGCCCCGGGAGCGCGGCGGCGGCTCCGAGCGGTGGGCGGGGCCGGCGGAGGGAGCGGGAGGCGTCCGCGCGTCCGCCGAGGGCCGGCGGCGCTGGTGAGTGCGGGGCGGGGCGGGGCGGGCGAGGGGTCCCGGGGCCCCCGGCCTCTCCCCGCGCGTGCGGGGCGCGCCGCCCCGGGGCGAGGCCGCGGCCGCTCACCTGCGCGGCGGGCGGGAGGGGCGGCGCCGGCCCGGCGCCCATTGTTTCCTGACCTCGGCGGCGCCCGCGCGGGGGCGGTGCGGGGCGGGGCGGGGGCCGCTCTGGCGCCGCCGCTCGGGACGGTCGGGGCGGCCCGCCCTCCGCCTGGCCGCCCGCGCGGTGCGGGGATCCCCGCGGCCACGCCCGGCGGCGGCCGGTCCAGCGCCGCGCCCTCGCGCTCCCCGCCGGGCGCGCTGTTCCGGGGCCCCCGCGCCCCGCCCCGGTCAGAGCCCCGCGGGGCGAGCGCGTTACCTTCGCCCCGAGCAGGGCGGGCGGCCCGGCGGCGGCTGAGGGCGACTCGCCCAAGGGCGCGCAGGTGGGACCCGGGCCGTGGGCTCCGCGACGCGCGGCGCCGCCCTGAGCGCCCGGGGCCTCCTGGACGGACCGGCCGTCGAGGGAGGAGCGTGGTCCCCGCGGGGCGGGTTGGCGGCCTCGGTGGGGTCCCGTGAGGCTGCGCCCCAGAGCATCCCCCGCCCGAAAGGGGGAACCTCGGTGCTGGGGGGGCGGGTCCGCGCGCGCGGCTGGTGCACTCCCCTCTCCTCCCGGCCCTCGGGCCCGGTCTCCTTTCGTTAGGGTCCCTGCCTCGGTGCCGCCCCTGCTCTTGGTGAGGTAGTTTTCTAACCAGAAAGCCCCGTTTCCTGCGTGTTTAAGGGCGGGAGCGCGCGGCGCGAGGCTTGCACCGTCGGTTTGCTCGGCCCGCCGCGCCCCCCACGCGCTCGGCGCCGGGCTTTCCCGGGGTGTTTCATGACCCTGGAACACTTTTCAGCAGCATCTGGGGAAGCTTCGTAGGATCCAGGAAAAAAGTTTAAAAGTCATTTTGTAGAACTGCTTTTCTTCATCGTCTCAAGAACTCGACCTGTTATTTCAAAAGATAGTGCGATTCATTCGGACTAAAGTGCCCGATACGTTCCACGCGTGAATTTTCATGTGCGCGCTGTGGCGAAAGATGTTGCCCCAAATAGAGTTTGTTTAATTCTCTCCCTCTTGGCCAAATCTTCCCCAGGGAAATCACACTTTAGAATACTGATGTATTTAAACAAGCATATTTAAACGTAGCAGAATTTGAGTTAATAGTTTACCTTATAGTGCTGCAAACCCCGCAGTGTATCCATTGGCACGTTTCTGCCCAGTGTGCCTGCGTGGAGGGAGATGGCTGGATGTGTCCTTTTTGGTAGGCACTGGGTAACTTTCTGAGGTTATGATGTGGTATGTATTGAAACTGCTTCGTATCTCATTTTATCTTGGTGATTAGTACTTTTATTGTTGCGAGGAGGGGCAAGTAGCAGGTTTGTATCTTTTTATTTTCTAGTTTTAGCAACTGAAGCAAAAAGGAAAGGGGGTGCGTAATCCAGTTTGTCATAGTCTAGGAGAGACAGTAAAACAGGATAAGTATACAATTGTTAGGAAACTGCCCGAGTTCCTAAGCAGGAAGGACCTTCTTAGACGTGTTTAAGCGCATTGAGAATAGTAGGCGGTTATTTTGTTTGAAAAGTAGCCGTGGGTAATTCCCTCGTGTTGTTAATGTGTAGGATACAATGATATGGAAGACTCCTAGGTAAATACTTGAGAAAGATAGAAATATTTTATATTTTTATAGGGTCTTTTTCTCCAGAAACATTTAATGCAGCTTAAAAAAAAAAAAAAAAAAGACGTAAGCCTGGAAGTTCTTAGAGCCACACTGCAAAACCCACATTTATTTTGACTCCATGGTAATTTGTAACCCAGAATGAAGTCTGTGAAGTCATTTATTAGAATAACCTAAGTCCGACTTTGCCACTGAAATATTATTGCTGGATGTAAAATAGTTATTCTTGTCCTTATTTAATGAACTCTGCCATTTAAGAGTGGGGAAGGTAAATGGTTTTCCGTGTAGAATGTGGTGATTCAGGTGCGACAGCAGTTACCCTCTGCTTTGGTTAGATGGTAAGTTTCAGGTGTTACCGCAGCGACTGCTCAGCTGCTCAGCTGCGAGCGGAGGGGCCCCCAGCCGCTCCGCCTGCCTGAGCATCCTACTTTCAGTAACGTTAAAACTCGATACTACGTTTCAGGGTGATTCTTCTGTCACTTCAGGTCTGCAGCGAGACAATAAAGTGGCTTCATTAGGAGATAAATTGTTAAAGTTTAGTTTTAATTTTTTTTTTTAATTTTTGTTGATTGATCTTTGAGCAAGAGGAAAGGAGAAAGAAAGTGAAACCTCAGTTTGTGGTTCCACTCGTTTATGGGTTCGTTGGTTGACTCCTGTATGTGCCCCGACTGGGGATGGAACCCGTAACCTTGGCATATTGGGAGGATGCTCTAACCAACGGAGCTATCCAGCCAGGGCCAATTTTAATTCTTTTGACCATTTGTAAGTACACACTGTTTGGAGATTTATTGAAGTGGAATCAGAAATGTGTTTTTCAGGCAGAAACTTTTGGTAGCTTTAGGTGCTTGTCTATAATGCTTAATTATTTTTAGAAACATAAAAATAGGGTGCGTTTTTATTTAAAACTCAAAATTCCTGTTGGTCGTTGTTACAGCCATAGGACCCTGTTATGCTTTAAGGAGCAACACGTTAAACCGTTTGAACTCTTAAGTAATATTTTTCCTAGTAGCTCCTGCGTGACAAAGCACATGAGTTTATAATTCCTAGAAGATATTTCAGCGAGCATGTCTGCTCTTTATTTTGATAAGCCCTTTGATTAGACAAAGTGCTTAGATTCAGGAAGATTGTGTTTTGGGGATTTTATAGCACAAACTTTTTTGAACTGGAATTTCTGTCGAATGTAAAAGGAAATCAGTTATTTAGGATGTTTTTAAATATGTAAATAAGTCTGAGAGTCTTAAATATTTTTAAATTCTTAAGTCCTATTTTTTTCCGACATGGAATCCCTATCAGACTTCTCCATCTGATGGTTTTATCCCGTCATGTGGCTTAGATGTTTATGAGTTTTAACTGCTGAACTCAATTCTGTCCTCAGCCTGCCCTCTTGTGAAAGGACAGTCGGGGGCCCTTAGGGTAGGACTGACCTCAGCGTCATACCCCGGACAGTGAAATCCCCTGGGACTTTCCATGTCGGGTGCCCCTCTCTTGGCCGTGGGGTCCGCGGTGCTGTTCCTTAGGCCGTCAGGTTAGGGAGCAGCCCAAGCTGGGGGAGAACAAACATAAAATAGGTTTATTTCAACATTCGCTGCTTTTGACAACGATCTGTAGGATGTTCCTCTTGCCCCTCTCCCCTGCCTCATGACATCATGGCAAACGGTCGCTCTTCTGCATTTACAGCTATTAAAAGCTCCAGTTTAACCTATTTCAGTTTAAACCTTCAGCCTTCTGTTCAGCTTACAGCTCCTCTCGTCCCTCACCCAGGGTCAGGCCACTAACTGCTGGGGCACTGGGGGCGGGAGGGATTGGGGTATGGCGTGCCCCCAGGGCACCGCTTTCCCTTCCCTCCCCTGGGATGTCTGGGACCCGGACTGGTCAGAAGAAAAACGGAAAGGACCGTATTTCTTGCCTGGTGGCATTAGAGCTCTCTTTTCATCAACAGTGACAAGCTACTGATGTCCACGGGTAGGAGTCCAGGCTGGGATTTTGGTGAGATTTTGCAGGGAAACTGCCCTGCACAGGGTCCCTGAATATGACATTTGCTCTCCTACACCCCCACCTCTTCGGTCCGTCCTGTCAGCCCCCTCCTTGGTCCCTGTGAGCGTGTGGGGCGAGGTGGGCCGGGGACCTTTTCTCCTGATGCCGGCAGGATCCTCAAGTCCAGCCGCCTTGTGTAGTTCCCACCTCAGCCCTGGGACCTCGCTTCCTAGTGATGCCAGCTGGCGGCCTGCAGGCTGCTGGAGCCCCCTCTGTGCCCTGACAGCTCACAAGCAGACACTGAGCTGAGAACGGGGTGCACTTCGTATCTTGGGTGTCCCCTGCCCCTGCTCTTGGGTGAATGCCCCATTCCTTTCCCTGGGCTCTCCCCGAAGACTTGGGAGACTCCTGATTTTTTCCTCTCTCTTCTGTCAGCTGCTTGTACAGGGTGAGGCGATGGTTAGGCGTTGGTTAGGGTGCCAGGGCCCTGAGGGGTGCGTGGGGGTCAGCGCTGGCGTCCACGCCGGCTCAGCTCCGTGCGTCCTGCTCTCGCTCAGCAGCTAGCGACTGGGGAGCCCTGGGGCCCAGTCAGGCCCCACTGTGCAGAATTTAACTTTCCTAGATTTTTCTCTTCTGTCTCTCTTTGGTTTTTGTTTTCACTTTTTGGCTTCCTGGTTCCCACCTGGTGAAGCATGAGCTGGGAGTTTGTTAATGTGAGGCTGACTGTAAGGATGAGTATTGGGGGGCCTCAGTCGTACAGTGTGACCCGTTCCTGCCTCACACAACCTTGCTGAAAAGATAACCCACGGAAAACAGCGTTGCCCCCTTTCCTCCATCGTCTCAACAGAACGTCCGTCTGCTGAGTGAGGTCTTGTCTGATGAGGAAACAGCAGCTGTGCGTTTAGAAAGTTGAGCGGAGACCGGCTGCAGCAGTCGGGCTTCTTGACACTTCACTCAGCGGTCCCTGAGGCCCCCCTGCGCCAGCCCCTCTGCGGGCCGGGGGCGGCGACAGCCAGCGGAGGAAATCCCTGCCCGAGCCCACCGTCCAGCCTGCAGCCCGCGGGTCCGGCCGTGAGTGAGGGACATCGTGTGTGAGCGGGAAGTGCCGAGGAGATGCTGGGAGATGCGGGGACGGAGCGGGACACGCGGGACAGTTCGGAGCAGCTTAGATAAGGTGCCTCGAGGCTTCACGCAGGAAAGGACGTTCCGGTGAACAGGCCTCGATGGGAGCGTGTGACGTAGTCGAGTGCCGCGGCCTGATGGTGGGGGGGGACGAGGGGTGGGGGTGGAGGCGTGTAAGCCTGGTTTCTACTTTGAGTGAGATGGTTGCACTGACGCAGCGACTTTACCTCCTCTGGACACTGGGATTACCTGGGAGCTTTGGAAAGGCGCTGGTGCCCAGGTCTCATCTTCAGAGCTTCTGAATGAATTTGTCTGGGCGTCCAGCCAGGCATCAGGGTTTTCAGAAGCTCCCAGGTGATTCTGATGAGCAGCCAGAGTTGAAGGTTTGAGTGGAGGGGCGTCACGTCCTGGCACTGAGGGGCCGGCTCCCCTCGTTTGAATCCTGGCGCTGCCAGTTCCTGGCCACGTGTCCTTGGGACAAGGGATTTTTAAAATCTGTCTTTTTTTCTCATCTGTAAAATTGTTGTTATAAGGACTAAACGAACTAATATTCAGAACAGTGCCAGGGCCCGGCCGGCGCGGCTCAGCAGTTGAACATCGACGTAGGAGCCAGGAGGTCAGGGTTCGATTCCCGGTCAGGGCTCAGCCCGGGTCGTGGGCTTGACCCCCAGCAGGGGCCATGCAGGAGGCAGCCGGTCAGTGACTCTCATCATCGATGCTTCTCTCTCTGAAATCAATAAAGATATATTAAAACATATATATTTAAACAAACGAAAAAACAACAGTGCTTGGCAGGTAGTAATATGTGTCAGTGTTTGTTGAACCGCTTGAGTGTGTATTTTAATGGGGTGGCTCTGACTGCAGAGAACAGAGGCACAGGGGCAGATGCGAGGACGTCCCGCAGTAAGTCACCCAGCTGAGCGTGACGGGGCCCGAGCCGGAGCGGCTGCGGGGACGGTGCAGCCGGCAGGATTTGCTGGGGACGGGACTTGGAATGAGGGAGAAAGGAGACTCCATAGAGGTGACTCCCAGGGTGTTTTGCCTGAACGGCTGGAAGAAGGGGGTGGCTGTTTACCGAGGGACAGACAGGAGCCAGTTTCTGAGGGGAATCAAGGTGTCTGTTAGGTAAGGGGGCAGATCGGCAGGGCGGGCGGTTGTAGACCTGGGCCTGGGGTCAGTGTCCAGGCCCGGGGATGGCCGATTGGAAGGGATTCGCGTTCGGGGCTGTGGGAACGCGTGAGCTCGCCACGACTGAGCATCCGTAGGGAAGAGGTCTGACCACCCCCCGGGACACGTAAAAAGATGGTCGTCGTTACTCAGGAAGATACCACAAAGGAAAACCATAGGATCCGCTGCACACCTACTGGAGCGGCTCGGACAGACGAAACAACAGGAAAAGCCGTGGCAACACCGAACGCTGACCAGCGGGGAACAGGTGGGCTCTCGCGTGTTGTGGGGGGACTGCAGAGTGGTGCCGCCGCGGGGGCAGCTTGGCGGGTCCTTGCAAAGTTGAACTTACCCTCCAGCAGCCCAGCAGCCCAGCAGCCCGCGCCTCGGTGCGCGTGTGAACTGAAAGCCGGTGTTTGCACCAGACACCTGGGGGCAGTGTGGACCGCAGCAACAGCAGAAGCAGCCCAGGGGCCGTTTGTGATGGTAAATGAATAAGCTGCGGTCGCCCGACTGCCCCGCGACACGAAGAACAGCTGTTGATGGACGAGGCTCGGACGCATCTCAGATGCGTTTGCTAAGTGAGAGCAGCCGGCCCAGAACAGGCCACTGGGGCAGATAACAGTTCAGCAGGGGGGGAGGGTGGCCTCCAAGGGTGGTTTTTGGAGGGATGCCCCTGTCCTGTGTCCTGGTGGTGGTGGGATACAGGACTGTGCACCTATCAGAGCTCTCGGGCCCGAGCGCCACAAAGAGAGCCTTTTAGGACGGCGTACAGATTAAAAACACACCACAAAACTTCGTGCTAAAACGTCTCAGAGTTGCCAGCGCTTAGAATAGGAGCTGAGCACAAAGGTGCACGCGGGCAGTTTTTTGGTGACGTTAAGTGTTGTGTATTTTGATTGTGGTGGAGTTTACACAATTATATGCATACGTCAGGACTTACGGAACTGCACACTGAAACAGGTAAATTTTACTATGTGTAAGTTATGCCTCAACAATGCTGAATTTTTTAATAAAGATACACTCTCACCAGAATGGCTGAAATGAAACAGACCGACAACACCAAGTGTTTCCAAAGATGAGATGCGTCCAGAACTTAGGGTTCTCGGTTCTTGTTCCTTTGGTCTGTCTCTACCTTCCGGCAGCACCATACAAGTGGATAGTGTTTACCTGCAGTGTGCGTTAGTATGTAGTTTAAGTTTTCTAGTTTTGATTGCATTTTATAAATTTTAAAAAACTTTGGGTAAGTTCTTTAACAAAGTTCTGTACATACCAGATTTATAATAACTCACATACAAACTTGATGGGTAGTTTTGTTTGGAACTTTTTGGTATGTTTCTCTGGCTGTGTATAGCCGGGTGCGTACTAACTGAGCTTCCACGGTGAGTTAAACTTTCCTTGAGCCTCTACGAAAACCTAGTTGCATAATAAATTCAACTTGCCGAAGATGTTGGCGCTTTGGCACTGGCTCTGCAAGTGCCGGAGCAGGAGCAGCCTGCGTGTCAGAAGGGGATCGCATACTAGTTTCTAGAGAAAGTGACTAAACGCTGCTTTCCAATCCAAGTCATGGTTTTTAACTTGAACCAGTACAATAAAAATTTCAGTCTTTCAGAATCACAGTGGGACATGCCTCTGGTCTTGTAATCTGCACCCCCCTCATTTTCCCCGTGGTAGTTGATTTGCAGGGGAAACTGGCCCTTTGTCCTGCCATTTCCCAGTTTGGCTTTTGCTGTGTGAACCCCTCTGGTTCCTCTGATGTGCTGCGCCTGTGCTTTATGTCCTGTACAGTGGTGGGACGCAGGGAGGTGTAGAGACGGGCAGATTCAGGAAAAAAGGTTTTGTTGCGGTTGCAGTGTGTTCACTTCGTTGGTGATGTTTGTTCTTCCTTCAGGAGGCACGAAGTACCCGCTTCACTCTCCCCTCGTGTTAACTTTGATTTGGTTCACTTTGGTTTTAAGACAGGATGGTGTAGAGATTAAGATACGCGCTTCGGAGTCCAGGAATCTGGCCCCCTGCCTGGAAGGCCGCCTCCCCTCCTCAGGGCTGTTTCTCGGCTGGGAGTGGGAGGCATGGTGCCTGCGCGGAGGGGCGTCCTGAGGGCTAAGCGAGGGCGCCTGGGAGAGAGTCACGGAGCCCGGCACGTAGGAAGCAGCCAACTGTCATCGTTTTGCAAATTTAAAAATATTCTAAAACAGTCTGAAAGGTAGATACCTTGATTTGTAAGTGAGGAAATGAAGGTTTGGGTAGCTAGTTTTTTTGGTTCACTTGGATTTGTTTACGGAAAAGTAAGTAAATCATTCAAGTGGCGCGTCATAACCACTCATAATAAGCTTAATTTTAAAGTGGTTTCGCCCTTGCCTTGTGTGTAATCACCTTGACCCGCTCCCACCTCGTGTCGGCAGGTGGGCTCCTTGTGAACAAGTCTCGCTACAGCCCACTTCACGGGGGAAGCCCCCTGCCCCTGCTCACTGCTGCTGTTGTCTCAGTGTGATGTGCTCACTGTTGCTATTTTGTTTCACAGTGTGATGTGCTCACTGTTGCTATTTTGTTTCACAGTGTGATGTGCTCACTGTTGATATTTTGTTTCACAGTGTGCTGTGCTCACTGTTGCTATTTTTGTCCGAGTGTGATGTGCTCACTGTTGCTGTTGTGTCCCACAGAGTGATGTGCTCACTGTTGATACTTTGTTTCACAGTGTAATGTTCAGGCTCAGAGATGCCTTATGTGGATCGTCAGAATCGCATTTGTGGTTTCCTAGACATTGAAGAAAATGAGAACAGCGGGAAGTTTCTTCGGAGGTACTTCATATTGGATACCAGAGAAGACAGCTTTGTGTGGTACATGGATAATCCACAGGTTTGTAAGACCTACAGGGTTCCCTTTCTCAAAAGCATATAAGTTCTCACTGTTAAAGTATTTGACATACTACTGATGTGTCGTCCTAAACAGGGTATACTTAGATTTATTTCTACTGGGAGCACTCTCCCTGCCCTGCACCCCAGCTCCTACTGTCTTATTTCAGTTTCAGGAGATGAAACTAAATTTATTTGATAAAAGCTATGTGTCATATATGCTTTTCCTCCCTTGGGAGAGAAACACTATTTCTGGTAGAAATTTTTTAACTTGTTTAGGTTTAAGATGCTGTCTCGAAGGCAGACACTACTGTCTTTTGGAAATAAGCTACGTGAACTAGGGGATACTCTTGCACGTATGTAGTCCTTTCACCTTACAGTGTGGAAACGAGTGTCAGCCAGTGCTCTGCCGTTCCTGAGTTGAAATCCACTGTTTTATTGTTGCCTTGCACGTCACTGGGGGTAAGTGTTGTAAATTAAAAATGAGAATCCTGGTTTTAAGATCGGTGAGAGACCTTGGATTAGAGGTCATCTGTCAAGCTTTTTATGTTTTCTCTGCCTGTGACTCCTTAGTCACATTGAGATGTATGTTGCAGGGAAGCGTGTGTGAAGCAAGAGGGGGGTCCCTGGCGAACTTCTCAGCCTCATGGGCTTCTGTGCAGGGAGCAGGCGCCACTCTGTTGCGCAGGGCGGGAACTAGAGCCCCAGACAACTCGCCCAGTATTTACTACCCCGTACAGACTAGATTAGATAAAATACATACATGCTCACGCATTTATAGTCGTTCACACAGAATTTGAGTTGTCATGGACCTTGGTATTAATTCAGCCTCCTTAATGCAAGGAACCCATTTACCCCAGTCTTCACCTTCCCTGTTTGAGCTGCACGTGCTAAAAAGCATGTATTGTATTTGAGACAGCCCCAGTTATTGCTCGTTCTGGAAGCCATAATCTAGTGCCTTGGGTCCCCTACCCAGTAACCCTGCTTTTGCCCTTTGATTCTCTGTAAAGTGGGCCTAGACCTCTGTCCTCATGCAGCCTTTCAGATTCTGGAGGGTAATGGGAATTTAATTCAGCTTATTTTATTTGAGTGCTGACTTTGGATGAGACTGTGTTTGCTAGGGGCTGCCTTTTCTCTGCCCTTGTTCTTAGAGCTTACTGATGCCCAGCTTTACTCCCTCACCTCTGGGTGTAACCAGCCCTCTCGGGTGGGAGGAACCTGGCTGTGCAACTACACGATTAATACCTTTATTTACTTGACCAGAGTCTGTGGTATAATTAGCACATTGTGATTTTTTAAATGTGCAGAATTTTAAATCTGTCCTTCTGTTCGGTTTGTTCTCAGTAATTTTATCTCTTTATTCCAACTGACGAGAATCTATCACAGTCTTGATTCTGCCAACCATTGTGTTAGCCGTCCTGCCAGCTGTGTCACTGTGAAATGTCCCAATAAAGACTTAATCTTCCACGAAAACTTGGGTGAGATGTCCCGCCGGGAGGGCTGCGTCAGGTGGGCCCCTGCGCCACGTTCTGAACCGAAGCGGCAGCTTCCTGCGCCTCGGTCTGGTTGCTGCGGTTACCGGGCTGTTTTCAGATCCTCAGGACCCTGAGGACGACCTTCGTCTGGCTCACCTGTGCTCAGGGAGCCCCTCTTCCTCTGCTTTCTTTCTTCATCACTCACCATTGATTTAAAAAGTCCGCTCTGTGTTCTGGGGGTCAGCCGGGGCACTCTGTGTTGTTCGAGGGCGCGGATGGTGGTCAGGATCCCGCCGTTGAGTAGCCGTATTAGGAAGTGAATGGGAAGAAACCTGGAAAAGTCTCTTGGCAGAAAGACAGCAGGAACGCGTAAGGACAGATGGCTTGTTTCTCTTTTTATCTTAAATGTCACGCTAGTTTATTATTCTCTGTTCACCGTCCAGGGACACATTTTGAAACCCACTTTTTTCTAGTTGGACTTGGCAGCGGTCCTGCTGGTCCGTAGCACAAGGTGTTTTGCGTGTTGTTTATCCCCAGCTGCTCATGTGTCCTGTACGGTGCCGCTGGTTAAGCTGTGACGCTTTCTTGAGGTCACGTAGCGGTGATGCGGCTCCTCATTTCTCCTCCCCACACGGAGGCCGAGGGCCAGGCTCATGGAGGACTTACAGGCGAGTCACAGTTTCGAAGGGAAGGGAGCAGTGCTTGAAAAGCCACTTTGGTGGTGAGGGGGTCGTGAAGACAAGTTCACCTTTCCTTTCTTTATCCAAAATTTAGAAAAATAAGACCCTCTAAATGTAAAACATTTTGTGTAAGAACACAACCATTCAGAGTTACACGTAAAAATTACGATTTTGTACCCACATTTCTCTGTGGTTTGTACCTGGAAGCTCGTCTGTTGTACACAGTTTACAGCAGAACACAGCGTGGCCTTCCTGTGCCAGGGAGTGGGGTTTGAAAGCGCCCGTCCCTGTCGGCAGTGACAGGCTCCTGTTTGGAGCCCTTAAATCTGTGAAATGATGTAGCTTCCACATAAGTAACTGTGTCCGGGAAGCTTATATGGGTCTGGGAAACGTACTTCAAATCAGTCATGAGAACTAGCCCCGAGATTTTTTTAAAAATGTACATTATTATAAAATCCGTTAAAAAGTTGATCTTGCTTAATCTACAGCAGAGGAAACTTTCAAAGTCAAGATTATTTTAATTTTACTTTTGAAATCTATCAGTCTTTCATACTTTTAATTTTTTTCCAGATTCCTTTATCTGGGTTTCTTACCTCTCTCTTTCTCTATACTCCACCCAATGTATTGTATTACAAGGTATATTAATTAAAGCACAGTGTTGATTACAGAGCTGCTCACAAGCTTTCTTTAATGGTTTCAAATTCTTGATAGTGTCACCTCCTTAAATCTTTGCGTTTTTATTTGGGTCCTTTAAGTAGGTTCTTCACCCAGGTTCTGCAGCCCGGGTGACCCTGCATCACAGCGGCTTCTCCCCTCAGTGCGGAGCGTCCGAGAGTCCCCCTCACCCGCCTGCTTTCGCTCTTTTCTCCCTGGGGGATCCTCCCTCTCGCTCCTGTTTCAGATTTTTCCTTTAAATGCCGTGTATTCCTCCACAGAGTCTTTCCTGGTGGCCTTAGCCAGAAATGATTCTCTCTCTTTCAAGACACAAGCCACATTCCAAACTTAAGGGAGGAATAGAAATACTTTGTATGACGTGTCAGTATATACATTCATTCCCTGGTATGGTTTAAAGAGTGTCAATATATATATATTTTAAATGGTATCGATATAAAGTTTTTAAATGGGGAAAATTCTGTTTTTTAAAACAGATATACTTGATTTAAAAATTTTAATAGAACAAAGTAATATGTATAGTCTTTTGAAATTTCTTACAGTTGTTTTACGTCTCTAAGTAATTTTTTCCGTTGCTTTCAGGAACAAAATCTGATCTTGTTTATGGATTTTTTAAATTATTTTTTTACATATGTTTTATTGATTTCTAGAGAGGGAGAGAGAGAGAGAAACGTTGATGAGAGAGAAACATCCGTCGGCTGCCTCCTGCACGCCCCCTACTGGAGGCTGAGCCTGCAACCCGGGCATGTGCCCTGACGGGAATCCATCTGGCGACCTTTCAGCTCTGGGGTGACAGCCAACTGAGCCACGCCGGCCAGGGCTTGTTTATGGATTTTTAAGCTCATGAAAAAGAAATTAAGTTTGGCTGCAATGATGAAAATAGCTTTTTAGTTACAGAATCTATTCAGGTGGAACAGAGTAGGCTTCAATTTTGTTACCCATATTGTCAACTTGATTTCAGACTCCGTATGTACTTGAACTGAAAAAATTGATATATAAAATGTGATATTAAAAAACGATTAACTTTTTAAATGTGTAGGAAATTATAACATAAAGTCATAATGTTGGGTATTAACTATATATTAATAATTTTTTTCTAGAACCTCCCTTCGGGATCATCACGTGTTGGAGCCATTAAACTTACCTACATCTCAAAGGTAACCTGTCTGTACTGAATTTCACTTATACCCCAGTTAAAACCTCTCAGAACGGGCGCGTGAGTAAAAGGAATAGTTTCCTTCCTGTGCCTTTAATGGTGACGTTCAGGCTTGCATCGCGCTGAAAATAGTGCCTGACGACTATATTTAGGGTGCTCTTTGGTAAAATTAGGGAGATGTGGAATTAACCTACCGACTGGAGCACGCTGCCGATGTTAGCATTTAGCATTAGCGTCCATGGTGAGGTGTGTGCACATCGGGAGGAATCAGGCAGCGTTAGGTTCTGTCTCTGGAAAACGGGAAGGTTTTTCTAAGTCTGTTGTATTTATTTGAACTGCTTTTAATTTTTAATTCCATTACTTTTACTTTTTGTTTCTTTATGTTTTATTTTGAGGAAAATATGGACCATCTTTATGATGAAAGAATGATTTTTCCCCTCATTTCACTTTCTACTGATGTCTGTTTTTTGGTTTGCTGACTTTTCCGGCATTGTTTCAGTACTTGTGTTTCTTTTCAAAAGTTTAGATTTGGTAACGTCAGGTAGGTTTTACCCTGTGCGTTTTCTTGTGTTTTACACAAAGTAATGCTTTTGCTGGTGACTTAAGATGTGGGATGTGAAAAGTAGCAACAGAATGATTAAGAAATATGCTTATGCAACTATTACGCATGCATGGGATTGTTGGCGGAGATCTCCAACGGGGGACCAGTTTACAAGTGTGTCTCTGTTTAAGAGACATTTTATATTTTAACAATAGAGCTATTCATTCTCATTGACAAAAGAATTAGCCCTTGGACACTAAAGATTACATATTTATAGGGAAACATTTTATGTTAAAGCCATATAATGTAAATTTATGAGACAGATATTGTTTAAATTTATACCTCAAGTGTCCCTGTAAATGAAGACATTTAATAAATGCTTCAGGGTAGCTTGCAGCTTAAACTCCATACCGACTATATAATTAGGAAGCATGGGATTGCATGGTGAAGCTCTGGACCCCAGTTCGCTTGACTGTCTCTGTCACGTGCACTGTGACCTGTGCCGCGGCGTAAACGTGCCGCCGGCACCTGTGACCCTCGGTGACGTGGGTGGAGAGGCCTGTTTCACTGCAACGGGCAGTGGAGGGAGAGGTTGCCCTTCGGCTTGTGCCCTTACAGCTGCTTATTGCCTGGTCTTTTTAAAAATGGGCGCCCCTTTTTTTTTTTCCGAGGTAAAATGTGCTTTTGTTTTTTTCTTTATATTGGCACTTTATTTGTGCTTTATTTTAATCAAGGATTGCTTTCCTTTTTAAAATTTTTATTTTTTTCAGGTACAGTTTACAGTCAGTACTATTTCATGTTGGTTTCAGGTAGAAAAACGGGAGCTCTTTTTACAAATAAACTATTAACTAAGCAAGGAGGCTGCCTGGCAGCTGCTGTCCCTTTCTCCATTGCTTCCCTTTTAAAATGGGACCTTCCCTGTGTAGTTCTGCTGACTTTCATCCCTGTCCCGCAGCTTACGGAAGTTTGGACGGTACAGTTTGTGCTCACTTTAGACCTGCCGCTTTTTCCCGAATTTATTCCTGGAACAAACGCTAGTGTGACTCACAGCTGGGAGTTGATAGTTGAGATCAGTCAGGAACCCAGACTTGGAGTTCTTCTTGGACGTGCAAACAGTGCCGCGGTTTTAAGTTGACTCTGGGCAGCAGCCTGGCAGCGGCCGTGACGGGGCCTCCGGGAGAGCTGCTCCCTGAAGGGCCGGCGGCCGGCAGGTGCGGCTCCTGCTGCACCTTCCAGAAGGAATAACGGGACCCTGTTGTCCCAGGGTGTCCTCAGGCCTCACGGCCGGGCACTGCCGTCTGGATTTTGGTCTTTCCGAAGTGTACCCTTGCCCACCATCGCCTTCTCTCGCTGTTCACGGCTAATTTAGAAATACACGGCTTGGGAAGAATTCATAGTAGTGTAGAGGTACTTTTCAAAATACGTTAAACTAAAAATATTTATATGTGTGACATAAAACTTAGTCATTTACTTTCAACTTTGCATTTCCTTTGGGAGAAGACATGTTTGTCCCGAGAGAACGTGGAAGCACCGCTTGTCGCCAACACTCAGCGTCGGGACCCAGGGCCCGAGTGACTTGCGGTTCTTTTCCAGCCCCTCGGGCGGGACTCCAGTTTCAGATCCGTGGCTGGGTGCACGGTCGCTGGGAGAGCGTCCGCAGTGCTCAAGGCTGGTGTGGTGCCAGGAGCGAGTGACCGTCTCTCTCTCTCTCTCTCTCTCTCTCTCGTTAGGTTAGCGATGCCACCAAGCTACGGCCAAAGGCGGAGTTCTGCTTTGGTAAGTGGCCGTGTTTTATATGTTGGTTATTTTAAGTTAGACTAATATAATTACTTCATCTTGTAAAAGGAAACAGTTGCCAAAAACCGCACAACACAAACCCGAGGGCTAACGGGTTATTCTGAGGCAGGTTCCCCCGAAACTGCCATCAGGTGAGGGAATAAAACGGCTGCCCCCTGCCCCCTGTCACAGCCCCCCCCCCCCCCCCGCCAGTGTGTGGTCATCATCTGGGTCTCCATCGTGACCACTCTCCAGCGAGACTTCAGGACATTATTTACTTCCTGCCGTGTTAAATGTATAAGGAATGAAAGGGTTTGATCTCCAGCTTGTGGGTGATGAAAGGTTTACAGAATCTGGTTAACTCTTCGTGGACGCTCAGTGAACGTCTGACACACCCCCACCCCAGGCAGACGCAGGCACCGGACAGCGTTGGGGAAGCAGCAGCGACGAGGCACCAAAACCAGGGACGCACGGCCTTTAGTCCCAACTTGCACGTGGCTGAGCCTGGCAGCCACCCTTCCCCATCCCAGCAAGAAACGGCATTTGTAGCATCTCCAGAATTCTGTGCGTGGGGACGCTTGTCCCAGAGAAGCGGGGAGATGAGGCCTGGAACTGAAAATGGGATGAAATGAGTCTGCACACAGAGTGCCGCCCTTTCCTGTGTCCAGCCCCAGGGCGCCGGCACTGGCTGGAGGGTCCGGCGGGAAGACACCGCACCGGCCATTCCCAGCCCTGGAGGTTTGCCGCAGGGAATTGCGTATTCACGTGGGGGAAGCTGAGAGCACAGAGGGAGTGCAGAAGGGACCCACAGGCTAGAAACTGCCCGAAGCAGCTGCCACCCTGGGGCTGGGGGCAGTGGGAGAGGTGGTGTCACCGCCGGGGAGGGGCCACTGTGGAGCCAGTGAGGGACACCTGCTGGGTGCCAGGCCCTGTAGGGAGCAGACCAGCTGGTTGTGTGCTGCTGCTGCTGCGAGAGTCCCCGCTCCTCCTCTGTCCCACCCACCCACCTCCCATCGGTACGTCCTGTTGGCGGATGCGACCTGAGCGCGCAGGGGAGTCTCGGAAACGCCGTTGCCGACTCCCAGCCCCTGCGTCCCGGAGCCTTGGAGTGAGAACAGGGGACTTGGCCCCACAGGTGCTGGGGGGCAGTGCTGGTGAGGAGCGCAAAGGGACCCAACCTCTGGGAAGACAGTGCGCCAGGATCTGTGAAAATACTATGAATTCCCTTTGATCCAGCAAGCCTGTGTTCAGAAACTTACCCTATAGAAATATCCTGGCCCAGGTGTGGAGAAATGTACGTGTATGGTGTTTCATTGGGATGTTTTGTACAATATCAACAGTTGGAAATGGCCTAAGTGTCCATCATTTGGGGATGGGCTGAATATATTGTGGTGTCTTTGTTGACTGAAAGACCTGACCATTGAAAGAAGAACTTCACCCTCATTACTGAGTGATAACAGCAGCGCCTGTGCTGTATGTGGGGTAACATTTGTCAAATCCCAGAGCCACAGAATTGAACCTAGCGTGGTTTTTCAGCGGCTACAAACATAAACTTAGAGGTAAAAAATGCAGAATTTCACGTGTTGCGGTTTATTTTCTCTCAACAGTCATGAACGCGGGCATGCGGAAGTACTTCCTGCAAGCTAACGACCAGCAGGACCTGGTAGAGTGGGTGAATGTGTTGAACAAAGCTATAAAAATTACAGTAAGTGTATTTTAAGGGAATCTTGACGTTTTGAAACACACCTGCTGAGTGATAACTGAATCACCAATAGTCTGCACGCTCCAAGTTGATTGAATAAACAGGTTTATAGCGTGAGCACATTTTCTTGTACGTGGTGACTGTGGCCCCTAAAGTCAGCCCATAAGTGGTTTTCCGCCCTTTCTGTGTTGCTGTATTTGAGCCACTGCTTACAGCAGGGTTTCTGGGGGGCGTGCACGGTGGGGCTCCACCGTGAGGATGTGTCGTTTTCTCCGAGTAACAGGCTTCCTGCCAGCCGCCCGGGTGACAGGAGCAGGCTTGCCTGGGACTGCCCTTGGGTGGGGGGTGAAGGGCTCAGAGCTGAGGCCCAGGGTTAGGGACTGACCTGAGCAGCTGCTGCAGCCAGGGCGTGCTCATGGGGCCTTAGGGAGTTTGTCTCGGGCTCTGAACTTCTCCCCTTGCACTCACTTGTCCCCTTGCACTCACTTGTCCCCTTGCACCCACGTCTCCCCTTGTACCCACGTCTCCCCTTGCACCCACGTCTCCCCTTGTACCCACGTCTCCCCTTGTACCCACGTCTCCCCTTGCACCCACGTCTCCCCTTGCACCCACGTCTCCCCTTGTACCCACGTCTCCCCTTGCACCCACGTCTCCCCTTGTACCCACGTCTCCCCTTGTACCCACGTCTCCCCTTGCACCCACGTCTCCCCTTCATCCCCTCTGCCTCCCAGAGCTTGCTGCCCTCTCATCGTTGTCTGTGCTGTAACATCTTCTCCCACCCAGCTCCTCTGTCTGGTTTTCTGAGGAACATGGGTGCGTGTTGATTGTTTACCGTGCTCCAGGCCTGCGCTCAGGTTTACCTGAGTCGTGGAAACACCAGGCTTAGAAGGATTCGTGTTTACAGGTTTCACAGCTGGTGAGTGGCGCTGCGAGCTGGGCCCAGGCTGCTGGGTGGCGGAGCCGCACTGAGCTCGGCTCCTGGCCGCTGCCTCTCTGCCCCTCACTCAAAAGCCGACTTTTCTCAGAGGGCGGACAGCTGGTGGTGGGAGCAGGGAAGCAGGTTCTGACCCCTGGTTGTGCTTCTTACCTTTTCCTCTTTAAACGCTGGCAAAGGGGCCCATAGGAGGCCACATGCAAAGGGGCAGGGAGGAGTCCTGTGTGAGCCGGTGGGGTCCCTAAAGTGCAGTTATCTTACCCCAAACAACTCTCTCAAAACACACGCCCGGAAAGTCAAGTGTGTTGGAGCCTTTGCGCCACAGCACAGTGAGGAGTTAATGCAGCGGAGGCTGGTCCCCGAGTTGGTGGGCGTTCCGTCCTGCGCCAGGCAGCCTGTCACCACGTGACAAACGCCCACGCCCGGCCGCCGAGCCGCAGGCAGCAGAAGTTATTTTAGGTTCATGCGCTTTCAAGAAAGCGATTTTTAAACTGATTCAGCAGCATGTTCCTGAAAGGTCTCCACTGGTTGTTTTCAACCCTCCTAGTTAACATTCCCTACGTGGAAAATTCCCTCGGAAAGACGGCTAGTGACCGCCAGTTAACGCGCGGGTTACAGTTGCCTGATGCGCAGCACAGGCTCCTTTCGCTTTAAGGGAAGAGCCGTGGGAGGTCTCGGGGCTCCCTCCGGAACTGAGGGGCTGAGCCCCTGAAGCCAGCCTGTCTTTGACACTCGCTATCTGCCTAGTGAGTCACTTTTCTGATTCTCATTGGTCGGCTGGCTATTTTTTTTCTTCTTGGTCCTAAAACTGTTCATTTTAATGGCTGAATTTAGACTAATTTTTATTAGAATTTTTAAGGGAGTTATATTCCTGGATAATCTGCTTATGTTTTTCTTGTTCTTAGGGAAAAGGTGATTATAATTTATCTAATTTTTATTATAAAATGCAGTTCTGAGTTAACTCTTGAATTCCAACATGGGACTTATGCTATATTTAGCATTTTATTTTATTATAAGGACAAATTAGAAGTAGTGGGCTTAATAGTTAAGCTTAGGCAAGGGTTTTTAATATACTGTCATCTCTGGAAGGAAAAATGGAGAGACCAGTGTAAGTTCCAGTGTGTTTTAGGGTGATGTTAAAGGTTCTCCGTAGGCGGTTCTCATGCGTGACTGAGCCCTCAGCCTCGGGAAGGGAGCGACTGCTCTTCCGTGGGCCCCGTTTAGCGCACGTTTCAGCTGATACAGTGACTGGGTCATTTTCTCTCTGGTTTCAGATTCTCTTGGTGCTATTTTCTGTTTTTAAAGGGATAACTTGTTCACATTTTCTCAGTCAAAATAATCTAAATACGAGATGCTGCTCATGAGGAAACACCGTGGGCTTCCCGAGGGAATTGTTTCCCGGGGTCTGTCCTTGGAGCCCTTTCACTCTTAAGCGTCTGTGTGGATCTTGTCAAGTAAAGTTTGTCCCCTGTTGTACTGCTCAGAAAGCCTCCCAAAGCCTCTAGAAACCCTCAGGAGAACCCCGGGGGCATTCCCTTCAGGAGCATCTCTCTCCCTTCCTCTCCTGTGTCTGTCTCTGTCTCTGTCTCTCTCTCTCTCGATTCTTCCCGGAGGAGAGAGGAGGGAGTCTCAGAAGTCACCCAAGAGACCAGTTATTATGCCCGTAAATTACATGTGTGTGGATTGGGTCCACTACAGCTCGGCGCAGAAGCCATGCTCAGCCTGTATTTTGCAAAAAGCTGCCTCGTCGAGCCTGGTCCGCAGGCCCCACTGAGCACCCCTTCTCCCCACACCTGGTCGAGTGGCCTCACCAAGGAGCCCAGGCTGGGAGCACTGATCCTCGGTGTGGCTCATGAGACGCCCACCTCGAAGTGTCTGTGTCCTGCTTAAAGCGCGCTTTCGTAGGCGGCTCTGTGGATTTACTGATCTGAGCTGCTGGGTGTGGAGCCTGGGAGTCGGCGTTTTTAGTAGTGTTCTGGTGGTGCTTCACACACGCTGAGAAAGCTGTGCTGCTTTGGAATCCTGGTAAATGGTTTGGGTCTTGAGTGCAGCGTGAGTGGTGCCCCCTGCATCTGTGCCAGGACCTGGGAGCAGAATTAACTGACAGAAGAGACATTTAATTTTAAATTAGATGTCTTTACACCAAGACTCCTGTGCTTGTCCGTAGTGTTTGTCACAATGTTTCTGGTAGATCCTCAGTGCCCTTTAAGTCATTGGAGAGATTAAATATCATGTGCAACATCGTAATTGGTGCTGGGCATGTTTTATTACATTTTATTCAGACCTTAAAAAGTTACTATTCAAATACTGACAACATGGAGCAGTCCACTGACGGAAATAGTGATTAACCGGCGCCTTGCTCCCGGGCCAGGCCGCGTGAGAACTAAAGTGTGTGTTGAACGTCGGCAGTGCCTCCAGGTCCGCCGTAGCGAGGTGTCCTACACGAAATCCCTGCATTGACAGTCACTGTTTTTTCTTGTGAGTGCTTTATCACTGATGCAGGTATTGGAATTGCTTTTTAAAATTCCTAATACGTGTTTTAAGTTATTTGAACATTTAGACTTATAATTTATGTTCAGTATTTTATTATTTTCCCCTGCTGATTTTAGATTCATCCATTGAGTCAGTCTTCTGACATTTATTGAATACTCGTATGTTTTCAGTGGTAGACTCTGTCCTAAAGCCAGTAGTGAAGAATATGTCACCACCCCTGTCCTCAGGGACGTGGCAGGGACGGGGTAGGAACAGAGGGAAGGAGAAGGTTCAGCGTGGAGCCGCGGGACAGTTAGGGCTCTCCGTGAGCAGGGGTGCGGTACAGCGGTTGAGCGTGGGCGGCGGGTACAGACTTGGCTGGAAGGCAGTGCGTCCCCGGCGCCTCCGAGCCTGTCGCTGCTGCAGCAAAGACCCTCCTGTGCAGAGGGCTGGGGGGGTGGAGTCGTACCTGCCCAAGTACGTAAACGATGTCTGCGTTATGAAGATGACTGGGATGGAAGAGTGCTGTGAGAACTTAAAGCGTCACATACAGGGTATTTATACGTGTTTTATGTAAATAGACGATTTAAGCTGGAAATTCTGTGATAAAAGAGGGTGTCATGTAATGCTGGCTGTGAAGCCATTCATTTCACTTACTGTCTTAGGTACCAAAGCAGGCAGACGCACAGCCTCACCCTGAGAACCCGGGTCGCCTCGGTGACTGCGGAAAGAAGCAGGTGTCCTACAGGACTGACATTGTCGGGGGGGTCCCCATCATCACCCCCACCCAGGTAATGAGCCCATTCTTCGTTGTGTGTGTGGGTTTCAGTATCGTTATCAAAACCAGGACGGCGCATCTTCTGAATTAGCACAGTAGTCAGTTAACACAGAAAACTTATATATTTGTTTCTTGTTTCAAAAGTGTGTTTAGTGTAAAAAAAAAAAAATTAGAAATCACAGATCAACAGAACTTCACTTTTCATGTTTTTCTGAGTCTGTCTTCCATGTGCTTTGGCCGCCAGAAGTGGAGATCTGACCAGACCCGCACAGCACAGGCTTGAACTGCGTGGTCCGTTTACGCGCAGGTTCTTTTCAGTAAATGCCTGTTCCGTGTCCGCGGGTGCCGAGGGCTGGCCGTCGGCCTGCTGTGGGCCCTTTCGGGGCTTGAGCGCCTGTGGGCTGGGTGTGTGCAGGGCGGGGGGACCATCCTCTGCAGATACTGAGGGACAGCTGAGTTTTGGGGCGTCCCTGACCCTGTGCTGCTCAGGGTCTGCTGTCCGCTGTAAACAGCTTTCCTCGCTCACAGCTCAGACATTTTTCATGTCAGAAATTATTCTCCACCCTGCTTAATGCCTGGAGCAGTTTTGGTGCTGGTGCTGTAAGAAAGGACTTTCAGAGGTCACGTGCCTGGGGGAAGTGTGAGCGGAGGACAGGCACCCTCGGGTGCAGGGACATGGCTCCCCGGGTGCAGGGACATGGATCCCTCGGGTGCAGGGACATGGCTCCCCAGGTGCAGGGACATGGATCCTTTGGGTGCAGGGACATGGCTCCCAGGGTGCAGGGACATGGATCCCTCAGGTGCAGGGACATGGCTCCCCGGGTGCAGGGACATGGATCCCTTGGGTGCAGGGTTGGTGGGCTCAGCAGCTGCCCCCGGAGCTGGGCGACCCTCTGACACTCCTGGCTGTTGGAGGAGCAGCTGTCACTCAAAGTACCGGGCTCTGTGCCCGTATCCAATCAGATTCCTGTCCCGGGTCAGTCGTGCACTTTAGGGAGCGGTCCCTGCCGCTCCAGGGCCCACCGCTCGAGGTTACTAGGACTTACCGCCTGTGTTTCCTGTGCTGGCGAGAGTGTGCTTCGAGGCCGAACACACAAGAAGGAATTTCTCTTTTGCTTCATTTCAGAAAGAAGAAGTTGGCGACTGTGCTGAAGGAGTGGACAGGAGTCACCTGAAGCGGTCCCAGAGCCACCTCCCTTACTTCTCTCCCAAGCCGCCCGCTGACAGCGCCGTCATCAAGGCCGGGTATTGTGTCAAACAGGGCGCCGTGGTGAGTGCTCAGCGACACGTGCAGCAGTGAGGACGCGCGTGGGTCAGCAGGCTCAGCGTCAAGTGCTCGTTGGTGAAAGACCCAAGTGAGAGGAGCACGCTGAGGACTCGGGGGGTGGGGTCAGGGTTACTCTGTGCTCCTGACGCAGGGCTGACGTTTACTTGGTCTGTGAGCAGCTGGTTAAATTAATACTTATTACCAATGACCTTCCGTTTTATTTATTCCAGGAAGTTTTTCTCTTGATCTCCTCCCCCATCCCACCTCCTTGGGAGTGGGTCAGGGAAAGAGCAGGGAGGAGGGGCAGGGAATGTGATGTGGGGCTGACCACAGTTGCAGCCCCGTGACCTTGGGCTACTCAACCTCTCAGCCTCGCAGTTTCTTTTGAAGGAAAGTCATATTATAAAACCTTCCGCCCAGAGGTTTTTTGAAAGGTGTAGGTGCGAGCCCTGGGTGCAGCACCTGGCCCTGGGGAGGCGCTCGTGCCATTCGCCCAGGCGGCCTCCACGGCCAGGGCCGGGGCAGAGAGCGGCAGGAAGAGCAGGTCAGCTCACCCGTGTTTCCAAGGTCCCGAAGGACCTTCCTGATGCGGGAGTCACTCTGTCTGTGAGAACTGAACCTTCAGAGTTTCATAAGAAATAAACGAAGCTTTCAAGTAAAATGCTGAAACTCCTGGCAGTTTCTTTGCCGTCACCTCTGATTAGCTTAGTCGGTCAGCCAGGGGATGGTTCTTTTGGTCCCAGCACCTGACTCCTTAGGGCGAGGGGAGCGAGCGGAGGGCTGGAGGCTTCTCGCTCTGCCCTGGCCGCAGGTGAGGCCCGTCCGCAGGCCGTGACTCACCTGCGTGTTCGGGCTTTTACCAGATGGTCCTTTCTTTTTGTTTTACCCTGAAGTCTGAAATACCAACCCGTAGAAATACCGGCGTGCTCCCACAAAAACTGTGTTTCAGGGGCAAAAACGTTTGCACAGAGTAGGTCCACTCTATTAAATACGTGCTGTTTTACTACTAAGTGTAAAGCACCTGGAGCGGGGTCCGCTGTGGTTTAGTAGCATTTCCTGTCTCGCTCTTGAACTCTTGAGAGCATCTGTTCTGTGGGGCTGGGGGTGGGGTCGACGGGGAAGAGCTTTTTTTTTAACTTTTAGAGCATTAGAGACTCGATACTTTGTTACACGAGCGCGTTACAGGCCGGGAGCCGCTGCTGCTGCGTTAGGAGCTGGAGGCGGTTCCACGTCTCCCGGGGGGGGGGGGGGGGGGGGGGGGGCAGCTGCCTCCTTAGGGTCCAGGGGTCAGCTGGGCCCCTGGAGATTCGTTAAATGCTTATTGACGTTGGACATCCTTAGAAGCAGCAGCCTCACGTCTGTGTTCGTCTCTGGCAGATGAAAAACTGGAAGAGAAGATATTTTCAGCTGGATGAAAACACAATAGGCTACTTCAAGTCCGAGCTGGTACGTGGCTTTGTCGTAAACGCTGCTTTTCAGTGTCTGGGAAGCATCACGGGGCTTTCATATTCATAGATACCTGGTTTCTTGTCCCGTTTTCTGTTCTTAAAATAATGAAAATCTGGTTTGAGAGCATCACACAGTTCAGATTTTGCTGTGATGCTTCTGGGGAGTGGTGTTTTGTTAAATATAGTCTGAGATAAAAAGATCACGCTTTCCAGGGCGGTTCACCTTGAGAGAATTAAAAACGCCAGAGCCCCTCCGTCGACACGTTCCCTGGAGGGGCCCTGGGGGGCGGGAGGGAGGAGCGGCCCTGGAGGTCAGCGTTCAGCCCCCCGCATGTCTGCCTTTCCTCCCTCCCCTCTCCGCTGCTCTCTTCCTGCCAGATGTTTTTGTTCTTTCTGGAGGTAGAATCAGAGATGGAAATTCTCTCTGTCGTTGGTTCGAGTCACACCTTTATTTAAACCACGCTCGTCCCGTGGCCTGAGCCGTGCAGTCGGCGGCTGGGAGAGGTGGGTGCCGTTCACACACCCGCCAGCCTCCCCTTGTTTTGGGGGACTCTGAGGGGACCATGCTCTCTGTTTGAGTGAAGGCGCCGGGACAGCGCTGCCCGGGGGGAATGTTTTGTGTGCGGCCGCCAGGCCTGCTGAGCCCTGGGAACGTGGCTAGTGGGACTGAGGAACCCGACGGACTTAATTGTAAAACTAAAACTGATTGTATTTAAATAGCTACACGTGGCTAGTGGCTGCCGTACTGGACGACAGAGCCCTAGAGAAGAGGAGGGGACTCTTCTGAGACCCCGCTCAGGCGTCTGTCCTGGAAGCTCTGACGTGGACCTGCTGCCCCTCACGCCCGCGGTGCCCGGTTCCCACTGTCCCGGTGCCCCGCTGGGTCGTGCCATGGTGTGTGAGCCCGTTTATCGGGCCGTGACACGAGCCGCTTTGGCGCTCACTTCCTTTTACCCTTTTATGAATGCAGCTCTGGTACTTGGTAGGTCATCAGTCGGTGCTTTTGAAGGAGTGAGAAATGACAGAGCATAGCAGGGAGAGCCGCGTTCGCGGACCTTCCCCAAGCTTCAGGTCCTGGGAGCCTCGACTGGGAGGACTGGTTACTTGGCTCAGAGCCCGGCCTTGGTCTCTCACTTGGGAGGCTGCACGTGCGTTTGGTTGGCAGGTCGGTTCCTTGCTTTTAGTTAAAGCCGGTTCTCTTGGGGAGAGTCAGGCATGCAGCCCATGGTCATCGAGCTCCATCCCCCGGACACTGTCCTAGGAACTGGGAATAACAGTCAGCGACATGCCTCGGCAGTTCCGTTTTGCCAGAGAAGTTGACATGTCCCTGACACTCACAGTAATTGTAGTAATTATTAGAGAAATATTTACTAAGTTTTGAAAACCTGCACATGGATGTTATGCTATAAAATCTGAGACAAAGAACACTGAACTGTCACAGGAGGTAGGGAAATACACGTGTTTAGGAATACGATAATTAGTTAGAAAACAGATAAAGCTAAAACACTAAACAGAATGACTGCCCTTTACCAGTTCTCAGGTGCACCCCTGGGCTTTCCTGAAGTCTCAGGGAGCCCTAGAGCTGCTGTGGGCGAGGGGCAGTCAGGAGGCAGCTGTGCTGGGGTTGCCGTGGTTGCAGGCACACAGCATCCTGGGTTCGGTCCAGGGGACACCAGCCTCCAAACCTCCAGGAAGGGGGCTGCCGCCTGCGGGGGAGTCTCAGGGACCCGTGAGAGAGGCTTAAGAGATGGCCTGGAGTGGACAGCGGCGGTGCTGATGGCGCCTGATCAGAAAGCGACTCGGGAGAGCTGGAACCTGGCCATGAGTTTTAAGAAACCGTAACCAATCTATTTTGCTCATGTATTTTTACATATGCTCAAGAATGAGATACGGTAAAATGGATGTTTAAAGTATAAAAGGCTCTTTGACAAACTATGTGGGGAAACTATCTGGTAGAAAATGAGGAAAAGACATGAAGAGACAATTAATTTACAAAGAAATTAAAATGGTCCTTAAACATAAAAAGATATTTTATAACATCACTTGTAATTAGAGAAGCGCCAATTTTAAAAAAACCACAGAAATATTATGTCTTGTCTCTCATGAGAAAGCCGTGGCTGAGTGAACAGATGGGCATCTCCGCTCTAACCAGGGCCCCCGGGGACGTGGCGGGTTTCAGAGCTGGGGCGGGGACCGTGCGAGCTGAGCCCATGCAGAACATCTGGCTCTGATGGAAAACAAGGAAGTGGCTCAGAAGTAACGGGGACGCGTCAAAAGGACACTGGAGCCAGCTTGAAACTCAGACAGTTTGAGCAAGAAAAATAAATGATGATAACGGGGTATAGCTCAGAGCTCAGTGAGTCGTTAATAAACAGGGAAGCATTCTCTTCGAGTAGAATTCCAGCTCACCTATGTAGGTGAGCTCACTGGCTAGAAAAGTCACCACTTGGCAGCCACTGGAGTAATGGTGATTTTAGGCGAAAATCCTCAACGTTGGGTAAATCTAGAGGGCAAAACTAGGGTGGGACTCTGGGTGCCACAGAGGCTCCAAGAGTCTCCCCACAGGCCTCTAATAGTGACAGGGAGGCAAGAGCAATTTTACAGTTACTGGCAGGCGTGACCTTAGCAGGAGATCGGGGTTAGCGCACGAGCGATGGGACCGACCACTGTCATGCACCTGAGTCGTGCGCTGAGAGGGACGCGGCTTCCTGCCCAAACCGCACAACCTGAGTCTGAGCACGTCAACATCAGACAGACCCAGCGAGGGGCATACGCAATAGCTGGCCTGGCTTTTCAAAACTTAAGGGTCAAGGAAGGCTGGAGAGCTGTTCCCCAGTAAAGGAGCCTCAGACGTGACAGCTAAGTAGAACCCTAGACGGAAAGGACACGGTGTTCCTCTTGCTGAAAAGTGCTGGTGGGGCAGCGAGTGAACCCCGAGGGTGGTGTGTATTCGGGAGCAGTGTGGCACCATGTGGAGTGTGGCACCATGTGGAGTGTGGCACCATGTGGAGTGTCTGGGCTTCCCGACCGTACTGTGGTTGTGCAGTCGGAGAACATTCTTGTTTCATGAAATAGCACTGAAGCCTTTAGTAGTAAAAATGTATCCCATCCACAGCTGCCTTCAAATGACTGCACCGTAGTCACACACACACAGTGATTCAGCGAATGCAACATAGTAACACAGCGTACAGAAATTTTTAGTCTGAAATTATTTAAAAATGGGCTGTTCTGTAAAACTTTAGAGAAAGATTTGTGATTTTAAAAAGCGTTCAGCGCGGTTTCCTTTTTTCCTTAGTGTTCATAAAATAACGGCGGGCCAGCCCCATGATGCCAGTCAGTGAAGTGCAGCATGTAGTCTTTATGGAGCGTAGAGCACGAGGATTGTGCTGTCGGGAACTAGTTATGTCCTGTCTGTGTGTCTTCAGCCCGGTTTTGTAACCTCAGGTCAGGTACTTGACGTGTTTACCCCTCAGTGTCCTTGGGGGAGTAATAGTGCGTGTTGTAGGGTTGTGGGAAGTTTGAGATAACACTTAAAATCTAGCAGATGTCCTGGCACTCGGTAAATGTTCAGTAAACTGTGCTTGTTGAAATAATGTGTTCATATAAAAATGTTACTCTTAAAATAGGCATGTAACTCAGAGGAGCTGGGCACTCACTGCTCAGCGCCTCCTCTATCCCCAGGGGAAGCTCTGCACTTACTGGCACAGGGGGTTGATCAGGGTCCGATGGTTGATGGCGTCATAGGCCACATTGTCACCGGGCCAGAAACAGCAGGAAAATGTGTCATGCGCCATGTCCTTGTTCAGGCCGCAGATCTCCAGATGAGACAACCAACCCTTGAGAGGATTTCAGGAATATGCTTCATGTATCTGTTTGCTTTTTTTTTCTAGGAAAAGGAGCCTCTCCGCGTGATACCCCTGAAAGAGGTTCATAAAGTGCAGGAGTGCAAGCAGAGGTGAGCGCCCTCCCATGGTGTTTTCTTGTTATTTATACACAGCAGTGCTTTAGTTTGGTTGATGTGCTTGCAGGTGATAGTTTTCTAGTCCTGTTTTCAGCTGCTTAGAGTTGGGAGATACTAGAACTTTCAAAACCCTCGGATTAAAGTACTGAGATTTTTTTTGTTTGAAAACTAAAAATTGGGAAACAATCCTTAAGCTTATTAATGGAAAGAAAAAAACTTCAATGTGAACGGCTTCTATGGTCTTGGACGGATTGGTGTGCTAGGATTTTAGCTTTTCGAGGCTGGTGCAGAAAGAGCCTTGTAAGAAACATGGTAACTGGGCAGCGTTTCTGTGAACAGACTCCCTTCTTCATGTTCAAAACCCTGACTTTTAAAGTAGTTTTATGTACCTGGTCTAGGATACACATACAATGTGTAAAGTTTAATACAAAAATAAGTTGAAAAAGTTGATAACTTGGTTTTGTTAAATCAGTGTGTTCCTCTAGGACTTACTTTCTTATTGGTGCATATTTGGTGTTGGGTAAATAAGTGAAAAAAGC
Organism: Miniopterus natalensis; assembly: GCF_054644295.1. Classification (NCBI taxonomy): domain Eukaryota; kingdom Metazoa; phylum Chordata; class Mammalia; order Chiroptera; family Miniopteridae; genus Miniopterus; species Miniopterus natalensis. The sequence continues at coordinate 58,623,414 of NC_142094.1, read as the reverse complement.
CTATCAAGCAACTGCTGTTGAAGTCCCATGGAAATTTTTTGTTACAGTGACATAATGCTGAGGGACAACCTCTTTGAAATCGTAACATCGTCGCGAACCTTCTATGTGCAGGTGAGATACTTCCTTGAAGGTTATAGATCCTCTTACGGAAAGTAGTAATTTTAGAGGGGAAGTGAGCTTCTCGCTTATGAGAGTAAGTAAAAAATACGACAACTGCAATTCACCAAACAATGTTACATACGACTATTGGTCGGTCGCACGCTCAGCACACACGGGATCTTTGCTGAGTTAGTCGAATAGAACTGAGTCGCGCTTGGAGGAAGGGAAATGCCACCTGAACTTGTGGGCTGAGTGTGTGCTTTCCACTTGGATTCTCTTGGCACCTATTCTGGAGTTTGATTATTCCATTTGGGTAATTTTATAGAAGGGGGGCTCAGATACTAGACAGCAGGGCTTAGGGTCCCCCTGATGGTAGGTACGTCCTGCATTGGAGTTTAAAACGAACTCTTTACTCACCACATTAATTAATTTGGAATTTTTCTTTAAAGAACATTTGCTTATGTTTTATAAAACTTACGTATGCTTATTGCAGGAAGGGTGGTTTATAAAATACACAGAGTCCCCCATTCAGCAGCCGTCCTCACCTCTCGCTGCCTTTCTTGGGGCATCTGTTTTATAACAAGTGGAGTCACGTGGAATGTCGATTGTGTGCCCGGCCCGGAGGCTCCGCGGAGCCTGGGCCTTCTTCCTCCGTCGTTAGACTTGCTCTGTGCTGTCACGTGGATGTTCCACAGTTACGCTGCGTGTCTGCCCCTTAGTTGCTGATCGCTCATTTACATGGTTTTCTTACACTGACTGTGATAAGTCACGTGGTGGTGAACATTTTTGTGCATAAATTTGCCTGAATTTCTTACTTCAGGATGAGTTTCTAGATCGAGAGTAGCTGTTAGACCAGGGACCTTCGAAACCTTTATTTTGCCCAGCTGGTTTCTAGACGTGCCCTCCTATTGCAGTGAGTGAAGGTATATGTTTTACTTTTGCCTACGTTGAGTTTTTTTCTTTGAAAAATTATTCGTTATTATTATCGGTTCATAAATACTATCTTGTATCTTTAAAATTTTAAACTTGCCGATTGCAGAATCTAGAAGTTAAGGGCAGTTATCTCTGCGCCCCTCTGAGGGCCTGGTCCCATGGGGTTAAAGTCACAGGGAGGTTTGTGATTCACATGGGAAGCCAAGGTCCTGCTGAGGAATGGTCTGTGGACCGTGACCACCGGTACTTCTTTAGGGTTATGGAACTACGAGGAGTTAGTTCTAGAAAAATAATTTACTCAGCAAAACCTGGTTTAAAAGGGTGATTTCTAAAAGTTTTTTTAAATCATTGCCTTGGAATTATTTTGTCGTTCACACTTTATTGCTGAAGTGTGCGTGTTGGGTCTGTGGGTGCAGGAACTGATTTGAGGGGAAGGACTGACCGGCCCTTTCTCCCCTCAGGCCGACAGCCCTGAAGAGATGCACAGCTGGATCAAGGCCGTCTCGGGGGCCATCGTGGCGCAGCGGGGGCCCGGCCGGTCAGCGCCTTCCGTATGTTTCCTGTTCTCGGGGTGGTCCTCCCTCCGGCTCCCCCATTCTTTCAAACTATTTTCCTTTCTCTCCCCCTAATCCTCTGGTTTCTTTCTGAACTGAGGTGTATTTGCATGGTGACTTTCATACCCATTGGACTTGGGAAAAAGTGATGCATTTCTAATTCAGCGCTTCCCGGTAGCCGTAGGTGTCCGTGACTCCCGTGCGCTGCGCTGGGCAGGTGCCCCGGCAGGGCCGCTGGAGGACGGGCTCGCCGGGAGTCGGGATGTGGTGCAGCGACCAGGTGGTTCTCAGTGTAGCATGTGCCCTGTCGTCTGCGGATGCCCTGGCTTCCTCTTTGCTCCCTGTAATTTCACTCGGGGTCTCTTTGGCTTAATAGCCTTAGGACCATGGAGCAGCTGGAGCCCGAACTACAGCTGACCCTCCCGTCAGCGCCTCCCCTTCACGGTGTCTCCTCATTTCCTAGGATGTTGATTTAAAAGGCTGCTTTTGTTTACAGTCTTAACTGTCTTCGTGGTGGTATCACAGGGAGACAAACAGCTAAACATTCTCAGAAGTAGTGAGAAAGATGTTTTTCATGTTTAATTTCCACATTCGTGGACATCACAGGGGTAAGATTTGCCTTTAGAATACCCGGGGCGCCGGTCCCCGACGCAGAACCACGAGTTCTGAGGAGTGAACCGCTGCTCAGCCTGCGCAGTGTGGCGCCACCTGCAGCGAGACGGCCTTTGTTCCATCGCGATGCTGCGTTTTCCGCACCTGCCGTATTTTCCTGGTAGTAACGTAGTAACCACAGACCAGTAAACACAAATCCATCTTTCTCGTTTCCTAATCCAGTCCTCCTCCTGTCCTTTTCGTGACTCGAGCAGCTCCTTTCCTAGTGTGGGCCCGGTAGCTGCCTGTGTTTTGTGTGACCTTCAGCCGTCGAGTATGAGACCCTGCCAGCCCTGTCTGTCGGGAAGAGGGAGCTGAGAGGGCGCTGTGTGTGGTGCTTGTGGTGGGCAGGCGGGCTGTCCGGCTGTGACTCAGCACAGCTCTCCCCTCCCTCTCCCAGGTAGGTCAACGCTAACCTCAGCTTTGCCCTGTGTTCCAGATGCGGCAGGCCAGAAGGCTGTCGAACCCTTGTATACAGAGGTACACACCACGGACTGGTGCATGCGGCACGTATGTGGGCCCCGCTAGCGTGCCTTCTTACTAGAGGGCCGGACTCACTCACTGCTTACCACTCCCCTAGAAAGTTGAGTTAACGAGCTCCTCCGCAGTTACGTAGCCTTGTCAGCACTAACACGGCCGTCCCAGTCCCTTCATCGGGCTGGAGACGCGGTTAGAAAAAACTAATGAAAAGAAATTGAACTTTACTAACTACAAAAAGTCATCTTCTAAAAATTAATCCACTGAGTTGCCACAAGAGTTTAATCGCTGTGTTCTGTGTGCTTCCACGTTTTCCGTGTTACACCGCGGGACACGCGTCCCGGTTCCGATACGTGCGGGCCCCCGCCTGCCAGTGCGTTGGACACACTGCTGTGGTTTGCATGGCGTTAACCCTCGGTGACACTCCCACCTGGCGGGACTCGGTCGTGCTCACAGTTTGCAGCACTTGGTCTTCAGAGCCACTGCGGGTGGGTGAGCGCCGTGTGCCAGGAGCCACACAGTGGTGCCTGCGGGACGGTCATGTTCAAGGCGTCTGCAGATTGGACGAGTTAGAGGTACATTGAAATTGACACCCCCAGCTGGTCGTTACTTCACCACAGCGACTGTAGGTGCTTAAATCCGCACTCTGTTACCTCACGGCCTTAGGCCATCTGGATGGATGACGTTCAGAACCGAACATGCAGTTAAGTCAAAAATAAAGAGACCGTGCTTGTGGCCGCAGTGAAATTCGGGGCTTGTATGACACGTAAAGTACGTGGCTTAAACCCTCGTGCTGATGAAAACACATTAAATCAAGGGGTGAAGCTGCCGCCCTGTTAGGCCAGCTCAGCTGCAGTTGGCACTGCGCCCGCCCCAGGGTGCCCGGGTCCGGGCAGAGCCCCCGGCCGGCCTCGCCGACAGGACTGGCTCCCGGTGCAGGGGTTTGGCCGTCTGCTGTGCCCTCAGTCCCGCGGGGCGCTGCTCTGGGAGGACCTGCACACCTTTGCTGCATGGCTCCTGCTCCTGTGTGTGTGTGTTTTCTGCCTGTTTTTCAGAGAATAGTCTCGCACTGACTCACTAACCCTGTCCCGTCCCTGCCCGCGCCTGCCCGCGCCTGCCCGCGTCTGACCGCCTTCCTCTCCGCAGGAGCGTCCCACCTGTCCCGAGTCCAGGCCCGCGCTCCGCTCTGCCAGTGCCGTCGCCTCACGCCCCCCAGCCGCTCGCAGCCACTCTCTGGTCTCCAGCTGTGCCCTGGAGAAGCGAGGATTTTGCGAGTCTCTTGCCAAGGTCAAGCCAGGGAACCTCCAGGTCCAGACTGTCTCTGCAAGAGACCCAGCTCCCAAAGTGACTGGAAAAGCCCTGCCACAGCCTCCGAGTGAAAACGGCCCTCAGGAAAGCGACCGCGGCCCCGTGGACCTGGACGACGCGAGCCTCCCGGTCAGTGACGTGTGAGGCGGGAGCACCGGGGGCCCGCCCGCCTCGCCAGCCCCTCGGCTTCCTCCCGGAGGCTTCCAGCCAAAGATGAGAAAACGGTGACTTCATTTTAGCGCCTCCGTGGCGCGGCCTCGAGGATGTGCTCGTCCTAAGCTGGCGCAGCAGGGGTCCGGGGAGAGGCCAGGGAAGAAGGAAATCTGAGTGTCTACCTGTCTGAAGTGAATGAATACGTGTGTGTGATGTTTTTTCCTGGTGAATTTGACAATTTAAATGTTTATCAATTTAAAACATTGAAAATGCTTATTAATTATCCTGGTCATTTTAAAAATGCTACTATGACTTCCTTTTAGACGGTCGATACTTACAGTCCTACCGGTTAATGTTATTGAATGAAATGCTACCAGACGGACACCTGAGCCCACAGTGTGGTTTTGTCCTGTCTGTACCACGGTGGGCTGTTCTGACAGGTGACCCTGCCCGACGCCCTGGTCTGCAGGCGAGTGGTGAGCTTGGTGTAGAGGATATTGTTGGACTGACGGTGGTGGGGGTTGGGGGTTGTACTGGGTGGAGAAAAGGGGGAAAGTAAATTTTAAACAACTGCATCTTGGACATTTGCTTGGAAAGGTTGACGAGACTGGCAGTCATTGCTCTTCTCAGCGGACACGGGTGCAGAGTTTCTGGGAGCCCTGATTTGCTTGTGACAGTTTTCTACACTGTACAGTTCTTATTTCTGTATTGGGGTCTGTGAGAGGCCCCGAGTCTATATATAGACACTTCCCTCCCCCTGCGACGTGGCCTCAGCCTGTCACCAACAGCCTCTGTTCAAGTGCCTGTGTCTCGTCTCGTCACTGTGCGCGTCCTAGTGACTGGCTTCGACCATCAGGGTAAAACCGGGGGCCCGGTTCAGTGTCGAACAAGGTGCACCCTTTCATGGTAGAGATAGCGGATGCTGGGGCTCACTGCCTGTGCTGTGTGCTGCTTTAAAACGGGCCTGAGTGCACACTGAGTTGTGGGGACGGATAGCGACAAGCTCCTCTGGAAGTCCTAGCTCGAGCGGCTGGGCAACGGACCGGTTTGAGCGATGCCCTGCGGCCCCGTCCTAAACGCCTGCTTTAAAAATAGTCTTGAATGTCACATGCTGCTATTTTTATGACATTTTACCATTTTGTTTTGAATTCACACATGTCCTGTCTCCCCTGTTCATTTTCTAAGACGAGTTCTTGTCTGAGAGAGAGAGAGACAGACAGACAGATGCTTCCTGCTGCTGTGGTGGGTCCAGAGGCCACTGCATCACACTGGCTGCCCCAGCATCAGCCTCAAACCCAGAGGCGTCGAGCCTGCACCGCCTCCTCCTCCTCATAAGCTAATGGTTTTAAGGCTGCATTCAGAGTTTCCCTTCCGCAGCTGCACGTGGGAGCGATAGACCGAAAGGCTGCGAGCGGCTCTCGGTCTCCCCATCGTAGCCTCTCCCAGATTCAGAGCCCCGGGAGTGCCCGTGTGGACCGTGTGACGTTCAGGAGCCTCAGGCCGAGCTCTCGCAGCAGCTTCCACATCGCATGTCTGTTTGGTGTATTTTGGTAATTTGGTATATTTCATAGCGGCAAAGTACTTTCTCTATTTTGGGACTTTCTATGGAACTACCCTTGTACTCAGTAGCATAGGAAAATGTTCTTGTGATTTCTGGGGTCCTCTGATATTTATCTCAATCCTTTTATAATTCTATGAAAATTATTTAATATTTTAAAACTTACACTTTTCTTGTAAATATATCACATCTGAGTTGTCAAATTACTTTGAACACCCTCCTGTTTGCTGCATTTTTTCTGTACCCGTAAACGTGTCTTCAGAGCGGGACCCTGTGTGCTCCCGTGTTTACTTCACCTGCCGCCTTGCCGTGTCCCGTGGTGGAGTCGAAACGACCCACGAACAAACTGCTCAGAATTAACTCTAAGGTTTCCTGTTGCTCTGGCTGTGCCCTTGTGTGAACAGGTAAATAGAACCAGTACAAACGCCTTTGGTTAATTGACTTGAATGTATCTCCTTGAGGATGGGCTACTTGGTAACCTTCGAAACACACGGCCTGACGTGAAATTGCACAGGAAAAACCCAATCTAACCTGCTGGTGGCAGGAGGTCGCCGTTCGGTTCCCGGGTTGTGGGCTCCCATCCCCAGTGGAGGGGCTGGGGGCGCGCAGGAGGCAGCCAATCAGTGACTCTCATCGTTGATGTTTCTCTCTCTCCCTCTCCCTTCATCTCTCTGAAATCAATAAAAAATAAATAAAAAATGAATCTGGGGGAGAAAGCTTGATTACTTTGCTTAAGTGAAACATGTTCTCCAAAGCACAATTACGCGTCGGCTTCCGAGCCGTGTGAGTGGCCCGGGCTGCGGGCCGGGGGGTTGGTGCCGAGACTGGATGTGCCGGGGGCTGAGTGCAGAGGGCGTTGGTCCCCGGTGGGCTGTGGACAGACTCTCACCACACCCCTCCCCGCTGCTGTGTAGTCAGCGTCTGCTAATGGACCCCGTGTGGGTGCTTTTCTTTACCTGGTGCAACTTAATTTTCTTTCTCTGAAAAGTATTTTAAATGTTTTTAGTTTTTAAAAAAATGAAAGTTCTAAATTTTGCCGCTTTTACAAAAACAGAGATCCCTTCCTCAGCTGTCCTTTTGCTTCTGGTTGCTGTTCAGGAATTTTCCGTAAGTGGTGCTCAGACCTCTATCAGCCCTGGCGCAGTCGGTGAGGTGGGAGTGTTTGTATAGAAAGTGCAGTCGTGTCGCGGCCGAGTTCCAGGCCTGGCGGGAGGCTTCCTTGTCGGCAGGAGGGTTTGCCTGTCGCACAGCCGTGAAGAACACACGTTACAGGGTTTGTATTTTCCAAATTCGACTGTTAATGCAGATCCAAAAGGATGTCATTTTTTAGTGATTTTTTGAAAATTGTATTTTCCCAGCCTCACATGGGACATGTGTTGGAAATGCTGCCGAATCGGGGTTAGCATTTAATCTCAGTGCTGAAGTCCTAGTTTTCTGTTGTGACATTTACAGGGATGTGTCCTTACGGGTGGCGTCCCGGGGCGATGGCGCCACCTGCTGGCGGTCTCCCTGCTGAAGTTAAAGCAGTTTGGAGTCCAGTTCACTTTATTTTAATCATAGAAAATTAGAGGTCTGCAAATGACTTAGTTAAGCCCTTTTTGGAGGCAATTGTAGGTTCAACTCAGTAGTTATGAGAGAGCGACAGAGCTGTTGTATACCTTACTCCGTTTTCCCCGATGACAGCACTGAGAGACCAGTAAAATAACCAGGACATCGACCCTGATCCAGGCAGGACACCCGGCATCTGTCGTCACCAGGATCCCCCACGGCCGCCCTTTTATGTCCTACCCACCTCCCATTCTACAGGCTTGGAAATAAACGGAGTCACTTGCCCAAAATCTCGTTAGGTTTTATTTATTTTTAATTTTTATTTATTATTCGTTAGGTTTTAAACCCTATCTTCTTGATAAAGAGTTTTGGCTCCGAACCATTATGGGGTTGCTGCCTCAGTAGGTCTTGAAAACTACCCTCTGTTTATATTGTACTATCCCCAGGTTACTAAATGAGTTGAATTTTCATTCAATCTATTTTCAGCACTTTCCAGACGATAGATTTCTTTATACGTCTGTTTAAATTTAACATTTGAGAATCAGTAGTAAATGTGACCGTAACTTCCCTGAGAGATTTTACGCTCTGACATCTGACGGAGAGAGGTGTGTGACCTTTTCTGAGCAAGAGGCCTTTTGTTACCGAGTGTCCTGAAGATTTTACCAGGTAGCTTCTGCGAGGGACAGCGAATGGCCGTGGGACCACTGTCCCTGACAGCCCTGTTGGTAGAAACTGGAAAACCCTCCGAGTGGCTTTGTAGGTTCACCCTGAGAACCAACAGCAGCCTGATTAGCGCACTTTGGGGGAAACGAGCGCCCTCCGCCTCCCACCCTCCCCGTTCATTTTGGAAACTCCCTGCTGCCTCCTGGGACTCAGCGCGTCCGTCCCATCTCCCCGAAGCCCTCCCCAACTTCCCCGCTGGTGCTTTGGTCTCTACGCTCCCAGAGAAGTTTTTTTTTCTTTTGTCAATATCAGTAGTTTAAAATTTCTGAGAAAATGTCTCTTCCATCCTGTTTCTCCATACAATGTATTTTCACATCTGAGTGGAAACCTTGGACAGTTTTCCATTGTCCTTCAAACAGTAGCTGTCCCCTGGTCTCGGAGGCCTGGGGCCTGGCGCCCCCGGGGCCGCCTCCCTCCTGTTCTGGGCACCGGGCGAGGAGAGGAGCCGGATCTGGGACCAGCCCCACTGCAGCTCTGAGCCGCTGGGATTTGTGCTGACAGCGGGCTCCCCGTGATGGATTCTGGCCTTGGGCTGAGAGGTGCAACAGCCGCATGTGAAGTGGTTGCACCCAGCGGGTGCTTCATCCAGAAGAAATGCTTGAGTAGGTGCAGCCAGTAGTGTCAAGGGCTTCCTGGGGACACCCAGCTTTGCTGGACTTGTAACTGCGCAGAAACCTCGTTTCTTGACTGTAACCTTCCCTCGTTTCTTTATGACTCAAACTGGCCTCGCCCAGCACCTGACTCACCCACCCTCTCCCTTGGGCACTGAGTCCTCAGGACAGTGAGGTTCTGATGCGAATCAAATCATCTTAGGAACGTAGCCTCAGTCTGTTGACTCAGACATTCTCGGTCAAACTGGAGATAACATCAGGCCTCAGTTGTGTTTCAGCGCCAGGCCCAGGGACCCTGGCAGGACGTGAGTCACCGATCAGCTCCCCCTACCCTCCTACCGACCACTTAGTAGCGGCCACGACCCTGACCAGACCCTGAGTCCCTTAGTCACCACGATAATGATTTTCCCCATATAACCCCCAGGAGCCAGGTGTTCGGCGTGAGCTCACCTGTCTCGGGGCTGGGCCACTTCCTGAAAAGAAACCCTTCCTTCCTTCCTTTGCTGCTGACTCCTGCTCCTGCCTTATTGGGCTTTGATTCGTGCAGGAAAACGGACCCTTTCATCCCGTAGCAGACGCTGGAGAATAGAAATGAGTGGGGCGGGCACCCAGAAGTTACTTCCATGACAAGGCAGACGAACGGCCGCCTGGCGGAATGTGCCAGCTTATGGTGCAATAACCAAAGCTCGGCGGTGCACAGCCGTGAGGCCTGTTGGTCAGTTATGCTCTGTGTCCACTGTGATGTCCACAGCTCTGCCCTTCTCCCTGGGCCCCGGCGGCAAGGTGGCCATTCCCCAAACCAAAGCTCAGAAGACATCTACAGTGTAAGAGGTTTTCCTTTAAATTCAGATGGGGGTAAACAGAAAATTTTAACTCGCAAGCAAACCCCGCATTTCACTTGAGAGACACACAATCAACACTTCCTTCCACGTCTCAGTGGTTCCAACCTGGCCCAGTTCTGCCAGGTGTGGGCTCTGGCTGGGTGCTGGGAGGGGCGGTGACGCAGGTGCTGGTCCTCAGGGCACTACCTTCCGGCCCCGGCCCCTCCCTGAGGCCCGAGGACAGACGGGAGGCAAAGGGGTCAGGTGGGGAGCTCGGGCTCCTCTTCGGAGCTCCCGTGTTGTTGGCTCTCGGGCTTTGTTCCGTCCAGGTTTGCGTCTGAGGCTCGCTTTCCTCAACAACCAGGAGCAAACAGCACAGTTTTGCAGTTTTTAAAAAATTGTTTTTATTTTATTATTTTTTTAAATTCTTACCCAAGGGGTGAAGATATTTTTTCCATTGATTTTTAGAGTTGGAGGGGAGAGAGACAGACAGACACATGCAGCGAAGAGACAAATGGACTGGCTGCCTCCTGCTCTCACCCTGACCCACGGTGGAGATGGAACCTGCAACCGAGGTACATGCCCTTGAGTGGGAATCGAACCCGCAACCCTCCGGTGTACAGGCTGACGCCCTAACCGCTGAGCACAGATTTGCATCCTGCATGTCTTGCTCAGCTATCAGTATCCCCCCGGGGTGTTATTTTGCTTCCTCTCGAATCACAAACCAGGGACGCTGGGCCACGAGAGACGGTCTCCGAGCCGCCCTTGAGATGAGAAGGGCTGGGCTTCGGCCCCCATCAAGCGGCAGGTCTCAGTGACAGGAGCCTGGTGCAAAGGCAAGAGCTTGGCTTGCGGGCTGGTTTGGAAAAGGGAGAATTATTCTTTTTTAAAGGACTAGCAAGTTAATAACTGGGTGTCAGGCACTGGACTAGGCTTGCGGACCGAGAAACGGCACCGAGAAGGGGAGCCCGCTGGGGAGCGAGACTGACCTCCGCGACGCGAGGCGATGGGGCCCCGAGGACGCGTGGAGAAGGCCGTGGCCGCCCGCCCAGTGGAAAAGTACCTGGGCTGCGATTGTGATTCATCGGGGAGAAGGCCCGGCTGGGGCCACGCCATCGGCGCCGAGTGCCGGCAGCTGGAGGTCACATCAGCAATGGAACCAATTTAAGGGAAGAAAGTAAATGAAAATCAAGATACAAGTGGATTAACTTCCACGCTGGGCCTGGCTCCTGCTGTGAGCTGAGCTGCTAACTGGACAACGAGGAGGCCAGTGCCCACCGCATGGCTGGCGGTGGCTGGCGGTGGCTGGCACAATGGGCGAGTCAGGCTCTGGGTTCCGGGCACCTCCCAGCCCCTGGGGAGGGCGATGTGGAGCCCATCTGGACCCAGACTGGCTGGTTAAATCAGGGCTGTGAGCGGACAGATGGAATTCCCAGCCATGAGTCCCGGTCTCTCCGGAGTCGCCCTGGCATAGAGCTGCGGGGTGGTGTGAACGAGCATCCGCGGGCGTCAGTCCTCGGCAGCGGTCTGTCCGGGCCTCCGCCCTGCTGCTCCGGGCACCCCGGGCTCTTGACACAGGTGCTCAGTCGCACCCCCTAGAGGTGGTTTTGTTTTTTAAAGCAGCTTTATTGAGAGAGACCTCAAACACCATGCAATTTGCTCTGAAAAAGTACAAATTGGATGGTTTTTAGTGTATTCACAGGTGTGCGAAACCATCACCACAATCAATTTTAAAACATTTTCATCACCTCCGAAAGCAGCCCCTGCCCGTCAGCGATCACCTCTCTGTGCCCGCAGCCCCAGCCCTAAGCAGCCACCAACCTGTCTCTGCCTGTGAATCTCCCGGTTCCAGACATTTCACGTGAAAGGGATCACAGGATACGCGGCCTTTGGCGCCGGCTTCTTTCAGGAGGGCGCTGCTCTCGAGGGCCCCCCGCTGCGGCGTTTTCGGGCGCCTCCCCCTTTCTTCTGGCTAATACTCCACCGCAGGGCGATGTCGCATCGGCTGGGCTTGGGGCTCTTTCTGCCTTTGGGGATGGTGCCGCTTTGGCCTTCGGAGCGAGTTTCTGTGCGGGATGCGCTTTGCTTCTCCTGGGGATGCACCTGGGAGGGGGACCGCTGGGTGGCTCTAATTATGTGAGGCTGGGCCCGGCCGTGTTTCAAAGCAGCCGCACCGTGTCCCGCTCTCTCCTCACCGTGTGAGGCCCCCACTGCTCACGTTCGTGTCCTCTCAGGTTATCACCGGCCTTCGGTTCCAGCCAGTCTGGCGCGTGTGAAGCCGGGTCTCATGTGGACTTGCTGACAACCAGTGAGGTGAGCATCTCCTCCCGATTCCTGGCTCCTCTGAGCTCTTGATTCACTCACGGGGGACTTATTTTTTCCTGTTTTGTTTTTAAATACAAATCTTTTTTTATATACTTTTAAAATTTTATTGATTTTTTTTTTTTTTTTTAGAGAGAGGGGAAGGGAGAGGGAGAGAGAGAAACATCACAGTGAGAGAGAAACATCCATCGGTTGCCTCCCGCACGAGCCCCAACGGGGACTCGAACCATAAACCTTTTGGTACACAGGGGTGACGCTCAACCAAATGAGCCACACCAGCCAGGGCTATTTTTTCCATTTAAAAAAGTTTTTTTTTAAATTTTGAAATCATTTTACGCTTGGAGAAAAGTTGCAAAACCAGTACCAGACTCTCAGATTCCCCAAATCTCAACCACACTGGCTCACGCTCACTCTCTGTCTCTGAAACAGTAAAGAAAACATTGAAACACGAGGGCCCTTCACTAGCATTTCTAACATCACATCACAAAACATTCGAGTGTCTGTTCATTAGAGAACGACCCTGACAGCCAGCCCCGGGCCTGGCTGCTCTTCCGTGTTCCCTTCCAGTCTTTCAAGAGCCATCGCTCAGATCTTCCATTACTTTAGACTAACCTTTCCTCACACCAAATGCAGAAAACCAGCAGTCCACGTTGGCATTAATTGGCTCCTTCCAACATATTTGCTTTAGGAAAATTAAAATTGCTTCAGGAGGTCTCAGAACTATTTCCAGCGCCCGGCCGGGTGTGGCTCAGCAGTTGAGCGTCGACCTAGGATCCAGGCGATCGGGGTTCGATTCCCGGTCAGGGCACATGCCTGGGTTGCGGGCTCGATCCCCAGTCGGGGGCCTGCAGGAGGCAGCCGATCAATGACTCTCTCATCATTGATGTTTCTCTCTCTCTCCCCCTCTCCCTTCCTCTCTCTGAAATCAATAAAGATATATTAAAAAAAAACACAAAGAACTATCTCCAGCACCCTGGCCACCTGCAGCATTTTGAAAGAGGGTTTTGCACGGCGGAGGTTGTGCTGACGGAGTTATTGTTCCAAAGCTGATGGAGATGTTTTTACTTTTCTCTTGGGTTCCACTATCTGCACCTTCAGTGTAATTCAAAGTGCTCCTTATGCTAACATCTAGTCATGTGCCTCTATTTAAAAATGTATGTTACTGAACACCCCCCCTTTTTTAAAATCTACCATCAGGCTGCAGCAAGGCGATTCTGCCAACGCATCCCCTGAAGGCCCGCCGGGGCTTCCTCTCAGCCCTCAGCCCGCAGGCGGCAGCCAGAGCCCCTCCCAGCCTGGCCCTCCCTCTCTGCCTCTCCAGCGGCAGCCACAGGGCAGCTTAAACTCCCCCACGGGGAGGACCCTGGACGCCAGGCCGAGAAATTTAGACTTCATGCTACGGGGATTGAGGGGTCCTGAAAGTCACTGGGGACGGGGGTGATACGTTTGTAGGAAGGGTTCACACTATTGCTCTAGCTCCTTAGGTTTTTGGGACGTGGGTCCCCAACCCTCTGGGTCCTTCGTGCGTCTGGGGGTAAGGCGGGCCCAGGGGGAGAGCTTTCTCCTCTGGGCAGCACAGACGTGGCTGCTCCGTCCTAGCTCGGGAGCCCCGTGTCTTCCTCTAGGCTTTGGCGGCCACAGTGTTTCATTGCTCATTACTCATGAGTCGACCTGACCCTGTTCACAATTAAAGCTTAAATGCTGATCGTCCGGGGCAGTGGCGCCATCTCCAAACCCTGGCACAACAGCCCCGTGGCCCCCGTGGCCTGCACTGGCTGACCGGCCCCGTCACACACACCTCTTCCCGGCTGTGAACTATCACAGGGGTGGTTCCAGTGCCACAGACGCCCTTAGGTTGGTCCCTCCAGGCAAAAGTGAGTCATTGCCATTTTCCTGCTGAAGGTCCCTGAGGCTCTTAAACAATGTGCCCAGAGTCAGAGTCAGGGCCAGAGGTGAGATTTTGAATCCAAGGCCATGAGAGGACAGGGCTCCGGCCTGCTCCCTGGGTCACGCTAACCCACCCCGAGGGGACGAAAAGGGCTTTTCAGGAGAGGGGAAGAGTGTAAACAAAGACAGAGACTTTAAACAGGAGGGTTTGTTCCAGAAACTGACGGGCACTCAGCACTGGGGGAGCAAAGTGTGTGAGACTGAGGGTGGGGGAGAGGGAAGGGGCTCAGTGGGACCCTCAGGGACTTGGATGGGGGAGAGGGAGGGGGCTCAGTGGGACCCTCAGGGACTTACTGTTTGGAGAGCCACCCAGCAAACACTGGGGAAGCTGTGGCCGCATTTTGTGTCTTTGCTTATCTGCACCTGAGGATATTTTTTCCATTGATTTTTTATTTTGAGGGAGGAGAGCGAGGGAGAGATGGACGTGAGAGGGACACATTGTTGGCTGCCTCCCACTCGCGCTCCTGTTGAGCCTGCAACCCAAGTACGGGTTCAACCCTTGACCAGGACTGAACCCTTGACCCTCTGGTCTGCAGGCCGAAGCTCTAACCACGGCGACAAACAGGCCAGGGCACATTTTTGTTTTTAACCAGCTAGTCCACTCTGCAGTCTGGCCGGGGACTGGTCGGCAGGCAGAGACCACGTAGAGGGTGTCCTGGCTCCGGCCCTCGGGGCTGGCGCTGGCCTGAGAGGCTGGGGAAGCCACATCCTTTCTGCCGTCTGTTTTTAAGAGTGTTGGACAAGAGTTTTTCACCATCTCATCGCCACTTATCTTACCTCCCGCTGGACTGCAGTGGGGAGTTTTTATTTGCCGATCGGCTTCGCTAATTATTCCCCTCAGCCCCCCACACTCCCAGCCTTCGGATTAATCACAACCAGTGGGCACTCAGGACCCTAATCAGCAGAGGTGCCGTCCCCTCCCCGTGTCCAGGGCTGAATGATTCCCTGTCAAGGCCTCTTTCCCACAAGGCTGAGGCCTGGTTTTAGGAAATGTCGCCCTGGGGCTGGGGACCCCAACGTCTTTTGCCCCAGGCTGCTGGCCCTCCAGCTTTCTGGCTTTTGGTCCCAGGACCCGGGACCCTAACGTGGGGGGTATAAAAATATTTGAATTTTACTTTTAAACCACTGTACCTTTGCTGGGAAAGCGTGCGCAGGACGGAGCCGGAGGAGTCCTGCAAACCCGGCCTCCAGGCCTCCGCCCGGCCGCGCTCAGCCCCGGGCTCCGCTGGCTGGAGGCCGCCGGGCTGGGCAGGGGACCCTCCCCCGGGCGCGTCTGGCCCAGAACGTGCCCCAAGTACTCGAGTGGACCAGCGACGGAGCCGTTTTCTTTGAAAACCGCGATGCTCGGACAGCATGAGGCTCGCGGGGGCCCCGCCGCCCCGCCCGCCCCCCGTCTCCGCGGCGCGTCCCGCCCCAACTGCGCAAAGCGACCGGGCTCCCGCATCCGCTCCGGTCGCTCTCCACGCGGGTTCGCGCCAGCCCCGCGGCCGCCCCCTCCGCGTTCGGGGCCCACGGTCACGGTCGCGTGTGCGGGGCACGCGGGTCGGCTCGGAGAGGGGCTCGCCCTCGGGCGCCGGTCCGGGCAGCGCCGCCTCCCGCAGCGGGCGCGCCCCGCCCCGCACTTCGCGGGAACCTCCCAGGCTCGCGGCGGGGCCCCGCGCGCCGCCCCCCGCGCCCCCTTTTCGTCCCAGGCGGCGAGTCGCGCGGAGCGGCCGGGAGCCCGGGAGGCGCGCCCGCCCCGCCCCGCACGCCCCGCCCCGCCCGCCCCGCAGCGCCCGCGCGGGCGGTCCGGGCCCAGCCTCCCGCCGCCCCCCCGCCCGGCCCCCTCCCGGCGCCGGCCCGTCCCCGAGGCGGCTCGTCAGCGCCGCGAGGCCAATGGGCTGGGCCGCGGCCGCGCGCTCGCACCGCTCCGGCCCCGCGCTCCCGGCCGCGCCGCAGCCGCGTCCCGCCCGCCGCCCCGTCGGAGCCGCCATGCAGCCCGCGCGCGCCCCGCCGTCCCCGCCGCTGCTGCTGCTGCTGCTGCTGCTCGCGGCGCGCGTCTCGGCGCAGCCGCCCCGGGCCGGCCGCGCGCCCCCCGCCGGGTGCCCCGAGCGCTGCGAGCCCGCGCGCTGCGCCCCGCCGCCCGCACACTGCGAGGGCGGCCGCGTCCGCGACGCCTGCGGCTGCTGCGAGGTGTGCGGCGCGCCCGAGGGCGCCGAGTGCGGCCTGCTCGAGGGCCCCTGCGGCGAGGGGCTGCAGTGCGTGGTGCCCTTCGGGGTGCCCGCCTCGGCCACCGTGCGGCGGCGCGCGCAGGCCGGCCTGTGCGTGTGCGCCAGCAGCGAGCCCGTGTGCGGCAGCGACGCCAGCACCTACGCCAACCTGTGCCAGCTGCGCGCCGCCAGCCGCCGCTCCGAGAGGCTGCGCCAGCCGCCCGTCATCCTCCTGCAGCGCGGCGCCTGCGGCCAAGGTACCTGCGGCGGCCGGGCCCGGGTCGCCCGCCCGGGCACAGACGGGCACGCCGGGGGGCGAGGGGCGGGGGGCGGGGCGGGCGCCCCCTTGCCGGCGGGGAAGGGCCCCGCTGCTGGGCGGCAGCGTCCCGCGCGCGGGCTCCCCGCGGAACCGGCTTTGCGCGCAGCCCGGGGCAGGCTTGGCGCCCGCGGGTGCCCCGGCGCGCTCTGTCCCGCAGTCAGGGTGGCTGCTGGCCGCCCTGCGGGGAGCCCCGCAACCCAGGGACCCCGGGACGGACAGGCGGGACTGTGGGCATGAGGGAGGGGAGCCGGCCGCGAGTGGGAAAGGCAGGCGCCTTGTGTGCAGCAGGCGGGCGGGAGGGAGGCGCTGGGACCCAAGGACGCGTTTCTGTCCCTTCCCTTCCACGGCTCTGCATCACCCCCCCTCCGCCTTTAAAATTAACCGCACACTCCCTTTAGTAGGGATTCTGCCTGCGACAACTTCATCTGACTTTATTAGAAAGGGGCGGAGTGCCCGTCCCGCCGGTTCCCCAGGCGACCCCCCGGCGGGCACGGGCTTCCTGCCGCAGGCCCGCTCCCCCTGCGCGGAGCCAACGCTGCAAAAATGAAAGTGGCTCTTTCTGAGGAAGCTGAGCCGGCCTTGGTTCAGGAAGCCTGAGGAGGTGGAGATGTGTGTGGGGCCCTTGGAGATGGAAGGAGTGGGCCCCTTCGCCCCACTCGCAAACCTTTTCTGTATGGACCAGCCGGGCCCTGGGGTGGTGATGGGGCCAAGGGTGGGGAAACCCTCTCTCTCCAGGGACCTTCCCGGAGCTTCTCCTCTCTGGGCAGAGAGACCGTGTGGGAAAACAATTCGAGTTCAGCTGCGGCCAGTCCAGCCTTGTAGGGATGGGACAGCAGGCTGGGCAGGTCCCTGGCTGCGGCCACTCTGCCTCCCGGTCGCGCCAGCGCGTGGAGAGGGGGCCGGGGATCCCAGCGGAGGGGCTGGCCTGGGTTTTCTCTGTGGGAATATGACTGACGGGGAGCTGGCACAGTTTGGCTCACACTGACGGGAGAACTTGGGGAGTGTGTGTTCCACCAGCACAGGGGCAGGGAGCCTTGTACCCACCCTGAGAAACAGCCTTGTTGGGGTGAGGGAGAGCTTTCCCTGAGAGGGTAACCTGCAGAGACTGGGCGTGGGCATGAAAACGCACGCCTTTGGGTGCCCACTCTGCCTCCGTCCTCGTGGGACTTCACTGGGTCTTCACAGCCTCTTGCGGAGGGAACCTCAGCAGTCGTCCCCATTTTGCAGATGGGAAGAACTAAGGTTCAGTTACTCCCCCGAGGCCACTCAGCCAGAACTCGAACCCAGACAGCCTTCCCCAGAGCCAGCGCAGGGCTCAGCGCCAGGGCTGTGCAGGAGAGGTCAGGCAGGGTGGAGGAAGCTTCCAGAAGGCTGGGAAGTGCATCCCAGCTGGACCGGGGAACAGCCTGAGCAAAGCCTTGTCGGTGAAGCGACGGAACGTTTAGGGAGGGCGGTGGGGAGCGACCCGGGCTGGTGGCCCAGAGTCTAGAACCAGAGCCGCTCGCAGAAAGCCTGGCACAGGACGTGCCCGGCGGGGGCGGGGGTGCAGAACACACCAGGCACGGGGCTGGGGCTGCTGCAGAAGTGCGGGTGCGAGGTGATGACGTAGAAAAGTCGTGTTTTTTGTCAACAACCAGCCAGCTGTTACTGCTTGGGGTCCTGAGCCGCTGGCACCATTCAAACACCTAATTTATTGCCAGCGAGGCGGAGTCCCTAGCAGCTTTGGAACTGGCAGCCAGGACAGTCGCCTGTGGAGGGAAGCGGGTCCTCTCCCATCGGCCTCAGCCCCGCAGCGGACTCCCGGGGAGCAGGGGGCCGCCAGCCGCGGAAGGGGCCTGCGGTGGCCCCGAAAAGAGGGAGACAGAGGGTGCGGCTCTGTTCCCATTCTTCCCTCGTTCTTTCTGCAAGCGTGTGTTGCGCTTTGCAGTGTGCCTGGCGCTCGTGTGTGTGTGTGTGTGTGTGTGTGTGTGTGTGTCTGCCTGGCCTGGAGGAGCACCTGATCGGTACGTGGGTGGGCGACCAATGAATGAATGAATGAGGAACACAAGAGGTGCTTGAGAGGCAGCCATGCAGTCCTCCCTTAATTCAGGGCTGTGCTTTTCCCACCCCCCTCTGCCCCCATCTGACACTCAGCCCTGGACCTCCCGGAGGTGCCCCTGAGGACAGGAGCTCGGCAGCCAAGACCTCATTCAGTTGCAGCCCTGCCCACGAGCAGGTCACTTGACGTCATTGTTGAATGAGGTGAATTGGCCGCCTGCTCCGGCTGGGAGGGTTGGCAGGGGTGCTGTTTTAGTTTGGGGGGGGGGGGACATGGGAGGCCTTTTGGAGGAGGTGCTTGCAGTAGAGGTCTGGAGTTGGGGGGGCCATGCGAGGGTGTGAGGAAGGAGCCTCCGAGACCGAGCAGGCCCAGGGTTTCCACCATCCTCAGGAGGGGTTGTCTGGAGCAGAGCGCGGGCAAGGGAGGCAGGAAATGCCGGCAGACGGGAGGCCCCTGGGCTGCGAGCTTGGGAGGTGTGCTGGGCCTTTGGATGGTGGAATGTGTCGCCTTCAAAAAAGAGCACGTTTATCTGGAAGCTGTTTAACAAAGACTCCGGGGAGCACCTCCAATCATGGTTCTGCAGTTGGTTGAAGGCAGATCGTTTGTTTCAGAAATCCACTGAAATCCACTGCTGTCGGGGTTTGGGTGGGACTGGGTCCGATGATGCTAGAGAACAAAGGTGTCATCAGCAGTTCCGATGAGTTTAAAGCAAAAGCTCCCTACTGGTCAGCAGATTACAGAAAAGAAAGGAACCGTAGTTAACAATAGCGTGATAATAAGGGCTGGCACGTGGCGCCTGTTCTGGGCCAGGATTCTCTGAGCCCACTGAGCCTCCTCGACACCTTGTGGGGGAGCAGGGGAGCTCCCCCCACCCACCCCCGCCAGGGTCACAGCTGGGGGCCAGGCCAGGCAGCAGGACTTGACCCCCTGCGTTTGGTCCAGAGCCCACTCCTGCTCACCATGCCGTGCTGGCCGCAGCGAAACGGAGACCACGCCAACCCCGCTAAGCCGCAGCGAACAGCTGGAGCACACAGTGCACTAGGCGGCCGTGGCCTTGAGATGACACTTGGGACACATCACGGCTCTCACGCCGCAGGCACGGGAGTCAGAGGACAGGGCAGCCGGGTGGCCAGCAGTGCAAGCCCTTGCTGAAGGAGAGCGAAAGAACAAGGGGCTGTAATAAAGATGGTCCCAGACCGGAGCCCCAGGCCCCAGCTTGCTCGTGGGGAGAGTGCCCAGCACTGCAAAAGGCCAGCCTGGAGGTGCAGCTTTGCAGACTCTGCTGAGAAACGGACATGAAGCCGGGAAAGAGGCCCAAAAAAGACTCCCAGGCGTCAGAGGCCATGCCCGTG
The DNA here is from genome assembly GCF_054644295.1 of Miniopterus natalensis. NCBI lineage: Eukaryota > Metazoa > Chordata > Mammalia > Chiroptera > Miniopteridae > Miniopterus > Miniopterus natalensis. The sequence continues at coordinate 58,603,811 of NC_142094.1, read as the reverse complement.
GGTCCTCCTAGTGCACAGTCTAGGGGAGTCCACCCGACCCCAAGCAGCGGTGTCTCCAAGCCCAGGGACTCCTTGTCCTGGTCCCGCCGGCCCTGCTGAGAGGAGGCCCCTGGAGGCCGACGCCGGCCACGCATCCCAGGGGAAGGACCACGGGCTTAGGTGTCCTTTGCACAGTTTCTGAGGCACTGCTCACTTCCACTGGTGATCTTCTCCATTCTGTGTTGGTTTTGCTAAAGAGTTAAAATGAGAAAGTTTTGTAACATTAGGAAGTTAACAATGAGAGCCAACTGTCTGAGTAACTCCTTCCTACCCAGGGAGCTGGAACTAGGCCTCATCAGAACTGAAAATAACCACCTTCGGTGCGCAGCAGTGGTGGAGCGGGCGGCGAGCGAACTGTGGTCGGACGCCCGACGGCTCAGGCCTGTGGGGCGGGACTCTGAGCCCATTTGGAGTGTGTGATCTGGACGCCGTTCGTGTCTTGGATTGAGAAATCAGACTTTCCATGAGCTTATATTTTAAGTGAATAAATAGCTCTGGTCGGGCTTAATTTGAAGAAGAAATCAGGCTTGGCAGGGGCTGAGGGTTCCTTGGAAGGCCAGCTGGGGCGGAGGGGTGGCAGGCTGGCGGCTGGCTCTGGCCCTGGCCCTTCCTGGGCTGTTACCTGACCAGGTGACCGGCCCCCGACCTCTCAGGGCCTCCGCTGTGATGGGGGTGGACCAGATGATCTCCCAGGCCCCTTCCAGCTGGCCTGGCCTATGATGCTTGTAAGAGAACCAGTCTCTGAAGAATTGTGGTCACCTCCCTGTTTTAAAGCCTGGGCTGGCTTCTTTAAAAGTTAATTTCTTTTTGAAAGATTACTGACAGTTGAAGCCAAGGTTGCCACTGGATGCATGTGGCTCGTCATGGGCCTGGTGGCCTTGTGCTTTGCTGAGCTTCGTGCTGGCTGCTGGGAGTCCCTGGAGGAGCAGAGCGGTGACATGCCCACCCCCGAGAGGAGCTCCGGGGAGCCCGGTGCCCCTCGCTGCCGCCCAGGGGCCTGAGGCTGGGCGGCTGGGGTCCATGGAGTGAGACCCTTCCTGAACCATTACATGTCCCCTCTCCCACTTTCCCTGCCGTTAACAAGAAGGGAAGGAGCCCGGCTGGTGTGGCTCAGTTGGTTGGATGTCATCCTGTGCACCCAACGGTCACAGGTTCTGTTCCCGGTCAGGGCGGATGCCGGGTTTCGGGCTCTATCCCCAGTTGGGGGTGTGCAGGGCCAGCTGATGAGTTTCTCTCTCATCACTGATGTTTTTCTCTCTCTCCCTCTCCCTGCCTCTCTCTCTAAAATCAATAAAAGCCTATTTTTATTAATTATAAAAAAGGGAGGGAAGGAAGGACCAACTAATGAGCCATGTAGGCATTCCAACCGCTTTTCCAAAAGGGCTCCCTGAGGTGGCAGGAGAGCCAATGGTGCTGGGTGGTGTGTCCAGTGGACAGCAGCCAGGACGGCAGGACCGGCAGAGATGAGTGGACAGTAAAGGGGCAGGTCTGTGGCTGCCAGAAGGGGCAGAGCTCAGCCTTTGGGATCAGTGACGCGAGACCCGTTTCTAAGTTCATTTGCAGCACTTACGGAGCACCTAGCGTGTCCTCAGAAGTGTCCAGACATGAGGAGTCGGAGGCGAGCGAGGCCGGGTGGCCCTCACCTCGCGTGTGTGACGCTCAGGAGACACTGTGGACGCCCCGAGACCTCGGACGATGCCTGTTTGGTTTCCTTGCTTTGCAGATTCCTCACGAGGAAAGATTCGCCGCATCTTAGGGAGAAAACAACACAATGTGGGTGTCCACGGATGCTCTGGGAGGCGAGATTCCCAGGACAAATTGTCAAATAAGCATATTTCGTAAAAACGGTCCTCTCAGCATCCTGTGGCAGCAGCTGGTCCCTCCCAGGAGACGGTCACGTCTCCCGGGCACGTGATGGTCTTGGAGGGTGTATTGTGGCTGGAGTCCTGAGAGTTTCAAATCTGAATAAGCCCCGTCTGAGTCAGAGCCTTGTGCAACATTTGCGAGCCTCGGAGCTTGTTTTAATGAGTTGTGCAATCAGATCTCGGGGAGACGGCGGGCCTGCCGTGAGCGGAGCTGTTTCTGCTCAGGGTTTGGCGGGATCTGACTCGAGTTCCCTTTCACATGGTCTCAGGACACATTCAGCGGATCATCCCGCAGTTGAGTCATCTGGCCCCTGAGACTAGAAAGGCCCTCTCTTCGGTGCCAGTATTCCAAGTGACAGTCGCCGCTCGGTGGGGATGGATGGACACGGAGGGTTCTGCCAGGCGAGGCTGCCCAGGCGGGTGGCTGCCTACTGGGTACAGAGGAGGGAGGGCTCAGCCTTCAGCAGTCACAGGCCTTTCTCTGGCGCAGGCTGAGCTCGCCTGGGGGGCGGGGGACAGTGTTCTTTCTCCAGAGCAGAACAATGGCCTGAAGAGCTGCCACCTCGGGGTGCCTTCTGGGAGGCGGGCCCTGTGCCCGCCCCCTTGTTCTTTCCCCAGCACCATCCTGGAGGTGGGGCCCGTATCCCCGTTTCCCAGCTGAGGAAACAGATGCAGCTCCAAGAAGTGAATGAATCGTCCGAGGAGGAGGCAGAGCCAGGACGGGCCCCGAGCCCGTCTCGCTCTCACACTGTTCCTGAAGCTTCTTTGACTCGAGTGTTACTTGGAGGCCTGCGGTTTAATCTCCAAATATTTGGGGGCTTTCCAGATAGCTCTCTGCTGTTGATTCTAGTTCAGCCCCGTTGTGGCCTGAGAACACCCTTGGTATGGTTTCTGTTCTTTGAAACTTTGGAGGCTGTGTTTTCTGGCCTAGGGTGTGGTCTCTTGGTGAGCATTCTGTGTGAGCAGCAGAAAGTTCTGCTGGGTTCGGGGGAGTGTTCTGCTAACGCCGACGAGGTCCAGTGGCTTCAGCGTGCTTTTCGGCTACACTCTGTCCTCACTGGTTTTCGGCCTGCGTGGCCTGTCAGCTCCTGGAGGGGTGCTGAGGTCCCCACGTCTGTTAGGAAGCCCCGAGCTGCCGTCCCCTTTATGGCTCATGGTGTTAGGAGCCCTGGTCCTAGCCACCCTCGGACCTTTTGGATGAGTTAGTATCTCCCTCCAGCCTCAGTTTCCTCTCGTGCAGCATGGGGATAGTGATGCTGCCCAGAAGGCCTGGGAAGGACACTGGGAGGGTCAGAGGGGGTGGAAGTGCCTGGTCAGCCAGGAGCGTTGCTGCTGTAAGGAGGGCGGCTCTCCAGTTGCCAATTCCAGATTCTCCCAGGACCCCTGGTAGAAGCAGCACAGAGACGTGGAGCCGGAGGGTGGAAAAGCAGCGTGCCTCCCGGGGACCAGGACACGGGTCTCCTCTGGCCGTGTCCCCTTGTCCCACTGAGACATCGTAGCTCTTGCCCAGGTCACGGAATCGTCCTTGAGCTCTGACCCTCTGTTTCAGGGGAGCCAAAGGCAGGGTTCACCACCATCATCTCCCAGGGCAGACGTTTTGGTTCCAGGAAGAAGGTAGAACTTGAGAGCGTCCAGAAAGGACCCACCTGCAATGATCCCTCTCTGTGTGGGGTCCTGGACTCTCGGCCACGGTCAGTCCCCTCCTTTGGCCAGCCGTATAATCTTCCATCCTCTGAAAACTACCTCTGTGCTCTCCCCATCCATAGCCCACCTCTGACCACATCAGCTCCCCGAGTCCCTGTTTTCTGGGATCTCTGGACAACGACACCTCCTTCCCTGTGGAGACACTGGTGCTGGCCAAGGCCACCGCTGGCCTGTAGAGAGAATCCTGGAGCAGAAGCCTGAGTGTGGAAGGTCCTTGCAGGTCCTATAGCCTCAGCCTTCGCATTACAGATGGGGAAACTGAGGCACTCCAGGGAAGAGGCCAGGGTCCACCCACGTGATTTTCCCACGAGGCTGAGGTGCTTTTACTTAGATTCCCATAATAAAATGAGGCTAAAGAAAACCTCCCGGCACAGTGATCTCCTTGGGTTGGAAAGTGACCTGAAGGCCGTCCCTGTACCTCTCCTCTCAAGGGTTCTAAGCTCGTGTTAATGCCCTTGGGCCGTGATTTGCAGGGATGTTGCTGGGGGTGGGGTGGGGAGCCATTAGTCATTGTAAATAGCGTGGCGGACACACCAGACAAATCAGGGCTGAGATGCCTCAGCGTCTTTGCAGCTGTGGTTGGATTTTCTCTGGGAGGAGCCCACCGAGTTTTTCCTCTCTTGGCTCAAAGGCGCTTTTACGTCATTTTTTTCACCGTTCCGCTCAGACAGCCTGGGAAATGCGTTCACACATTTGATGACATAGCGTCCTGAATCGGGTTTTTAGAGTTATAAATAGAGTCTGATGACATCAAGAATAAAGGGAAGGAAAAAGATCTGTGATTCCACCATCATTCGGCAGCTTCACCGTTTCCGGCCCGAGCCTTACACCACCGTGTGGTTGACCCGCCTCCTCGTGTCCACCTGGGCCGTGGGCCTGTGTCCTATTGCAAACAGTCCTGAAATGAACATTCCCGTATCCGTGGTTCTTTTTTTTTTTTTTTTAAATATATTTAATTGATTTCAAAATGAGAGAGGAAGGGAGAGAGAGAGAAACATCAGTGATGAGGGAGTCATTGAGCAGCTGCCTCCTGCAGGCCCCCAACTGGGGATCGAGCCGGCAACCCGGGCCTGTGCCCTGACCGGGAATCGAACCGCGACCTCCTGGATCCTAGGTCGGTGCTCAACCACTGAGCCACCCCGGCCAAGCCTGTGGTTATTTCTCTATCTAGGCCTATTCCCCCAACACAGACACAAGAGCAGTGACTAACGGAAGGCTATGGGTTTTTTATGGCTCTTGGTGTATTTTGCCCAATTATTTTCCAGGAGGTTAGGACCCATGTTATTGCCATCAGCTTAGAATGATCACCCTCTGAGTTTCTGGAAGCCAGGGCAGCCAAAAGAGAAATCTCCTCCAAAGAAATCCATCAGGATAAATGGGCTGGGATGGCACCAAACCAGCCCTTCTGCTTGGTCAGTAAGCTACCTGGTCTGCGTCTAAGTCGGCTGCATTCTCACGTTGGTTGCTCCTAGGGCGTAAGCGACGTTCAGGGTAGAATGAGCAGTTTCAAATTTTAGTTTTCCCTGGGGATGGAGTTGTGATCACCGGCTGTCTAACCTGGAAGGATTGTGTGGCTGGCAAGGAGCTGGGACACGTGAGGGGCTGTGCGGGCCCGAGGGCCCCAGCCAGGCTGTGACAGAGAAGCCAGGTTCCTGGGCGCCCAGCCCAGGGCTCCCTGCCCCCCCGATGCCCCTCTGCCCAGGATGCGGCGGGGGGGAGGGGGAAGGCCTGTTTTCGTTTGTTTTGAAAAGTAAAGAATATGTTTATTAAAATGTTTTGAACACAGACAGAAATAGAACATGAGCCGCGTACGTAAGATCCAGTTTTCTAGCAGCCACGTTAAAAACGTCAACAAGAAGCAGCGACATTAAATTTTTCCTGTTGTTAGTTCAGTTTTATTGAGATGTAATCCACATACCGTAAAACGAACCCCTTTGAAGGGTAGAGTTTAGCGTTTCTATACACGCGCGGGGCTGTGCGCCTGCCGTCGCTCCCTGATTCCAGAGCCTCTGAGAAGAAACCCACCCGTGCCCATCAGCAGCGGCCCCCTCCCCGCTGCCAGCCCCAGGCAGCCACTGGTCTGCCGCCCGTCTCGCGGGACCGCCCTGTGTCCAGACACTTCCAGAGTCGAATAGCACGTGGCCCTTCGTGACGGGCGTCGCTCGCTGGGCACGATGTTCTCCAGGCTCATCGGCGCTGTCCCGGTGTCAGTGCCTCCGGCTACTTGACGACCAGATACTATCTGTCGTGGGACACGGGGAGGCCCAGCTTTTCTTGTCTCCCTCCGACGGGGAATCGCAGCCTCAGCCACTTTGCGAGGCTTAACCCTGAGGCGACTCGGGCGTGTTGTGCGGGGAGAAGCCGAGCGCGTTGCGCAGGAAGCCAGCATCCTGCACTGGTGGGGATCCCACGCTGGGAGGAAGAGATCAGGAAACCCGCTTTTCAGATTTGTGAGCTCACAGAGCCTTGGGGGAGCTGGAAAGGATGTCGGAAACGGGGGAGCCTCCCCCCTCTCGCTGGTGAGGGACCGGCCGGGAGGGGAAGTGGCGGGTCTTGGGTCTCAGGGCTCGCTTTTTACTCCTTCCTGCGCCGGATTTTTTCTGGCTTTCTCAGTTTTGCACGTTCCCTCACCATCTCCTCCTGTCTCAGGCCCGGTGCTCATCCGCAGGGGGGCACAGGGTGCTTCTGGGAAGGGCTGCCCCCTTTCTGGACGGGGGTCTGGCTTCTCTGTCCCCTCCCTCCCTCCTCCGGGTCCCCTTTCTGCCGAGCCCCAGGCTGTCCCTGCTGCAGGAGGGGCTGGGGGGAGGGCGGGTGATAGCAGGGGAGCCCGTCCCCGACCTTTCATCAGCCGAACCCTGGCTCCTGCTGGAGCCTCGGGAGCCTGGACCACCTGGGCCCCTCCAGACATAACAACCGGGAGCAGCCACAGCCGGAGAACCAGCTGAGAGATCTGGGAAGGTCAGGACGGAGCCAGATGCTTATCAGGAGACAAGTTAATGGTGTTTTTGTGAACGGAGCAGTCAGCTGTTTCCCTGCAGATAATAATAGACACATGCAGGGCATTCAGGAGCCTTCTGGGGAAAAAAAAAAAAAGTCCCACAGTGGAATCGATTGAAGCCTTTCCTCACATCCCCACGAGGGAGCGAGCCCCAGCCCCGGGTGGCTGTGCCGGCAGGGGCTTCTGCTTATTCCTGGCCCACAGTACTGAGAAAGGGTGACGGGCACCTTCAGACACGGGCACGTGGTCCTGGAAAAGGCACCGTTGCCAGCGGAGCTGAGGCCGCGGAACTGGGCCGCGCTCGTGACTGACAGCTCGCCCGGGCTCCGCGGCCAGCTGGCCGGGCCCCAGACGCTGGCTGCTAGTCGGTGAGACTGCCTTAGACTTGTTTGGTCAGTCTCTCTGCCTGTCCACTCCACCTGCCCCGGCTGTTCCGCGCCGTCCCCGGCAGCCTTGGCCCGGCCCCTGCGAACAGCTCCTTGCTCAGGACACACGGCGGGAGGGGGGGCTGAGCCGCAGTCTGAGGTCTGGCGTCGGGAGAGCTTTTCCCACTCGGAGCGTCTGGGAGGCTGCTCCGGAAAGAGGGGCTGCCAGCGCCGGGAAGTGCCCGTGTGGGCTGGAGATCCAGGCCAGGGCCGGCCCCGCCCCCCCCTCCCCCCGTTCACAGAGAGGAGAGAAATGGGTCACACGCAACTCTCCCCGGTGCTGTTTATTTCTGCGCGGAAGGCGGACAGGATAGTGGTCCCGTTCAGTTCAATTTTGAGCCTTAAAAAAATAATAACGGTTGGTACTTGTGAATTCAGTTTATTTGAACAAGAATCGGTCCCGGAGCCTTTGGGGGAGGGAAGTTTCACAACAACACGGTGTCTTTCCTGTCTCCTTCCCCAGACCTGCGGAGGGTCCTCAGGTTGATGTCACACCTCCTCTGCCACCTGGGCCACAGCCAGGTGCCGCCTCTGTCCTGTGCCCTCTCCCTGCAGGCCTCAGGGAGACCCAGCCGCCCAGGCCCCCCTGTGCCCAGGCCCCCGATGGCCCGGCATCTGCAGCCGCATCACCGGTCGGAGCGGGGGCCTGGTTTTCTGGAATGTGCAGAGTCTCGCTCCTGGGTCTGCTGCCTCCATGCCCCAGACCGGCCTGGGCCAGCCCCTGGCTTGGAGCTGTGGCCGACCAGTTTCCTGGGATCTGACGGAGCAGGACAGACAGACAGAACGCAGTCGCTCACACCGAGGACGTTTCTTCCTCCCCCGGGCAGCCCCTCTTGCAGACAGGAGGCCCCGTTACCTGTTAGGAACCTGTTCAATTTGCTTTCTCTCCTGCCGCTCGGGGAGAAAGGGGTCCGGGCTCACCGGCTGGGGAGGAAGCCTGGTTCCCTGCCATCCTGGCTCCCTCAGAGGCAGCCGCCTGCCTCTCTTCCGCCCGCTCCGCCGGCCTGGCCTCCCCTGCGCCTCTCAGGGCTGTTCTCGAATTCGGCATGCAGCCCCACAAAGGGAGCTTTTCTTAGTGAAAAGTCACCCGCCGGCCCGCCTGAGTGTGGACCGGCCCCAGTCCGGCTGCTCAGCGTCAGGTTCGTTAACCACCTGTCTGCTGATCCGGCCTCCACGCTTCTGCACACCTGGGACAGGTGTCCTCGCGGGCCCTAGGTGCTCGGCCAGAGTCACGGGGCCCGCATTCCAGTTCTGAGGTCAAAGCCCCGGCGTGGCGGGCGGCGTGGCCGGGCCCCATCCTCCGCCTGAAGCTCAGCGGTCGGGTGTTCCCCTCCCGCCTCCCCGCGCCGTTGGCCTTGGCGGTGCGGGCAGGGCCGGCCCCGTGGGCGCAGCACCCCCGGGCCCTGCGCTTGCTTCTCTGCTGACTGCCTCGGAATTCTGAATGATTTTGGAACAAGGGCCGCACATTGCGTTTTGCGCTGGGCTCGCGAATTGGGACAGCGCATCAAAATGCCACTGGTTTGACCAGTCTGCCTGCGACGCTGATTTGAATTTTGGGAACATGCTGTTTCCTCTGAATACAGGAGGGTTCATTTCCTTCCCCTCGAACGCACTGCGTCCCGCTTTCCCAATTCATTCTGTTTACCAGCTCTGGCGAGAAAGTGGGCTGTGTGCTGGTTCCTGCCGTCGGCGAGGGCCGGGCGGTCGGTCCCGAGTCCTGGCCCTGCTGCGTTCTCCGGCGCGAAGCCGTCCCCTCCTCGTGGTTTCCATTTTCACTGCTGCGTATTGTCTTCGATGTGATCGTGTATGTCAAGCACTTAACCTGGTGCCTGGCTCGTCTCAGGAAACACTTAATGGTGGAGGTGCCTCTGACTCTGATTTTGACAATACAGTCATTATGAAAACTTACCCACGCTGTGTGTGTCTCTTTCCTCCCGTAAGGAGTCGTCGAAGGTCCCTGAGGAGTGTTTTCTGTGAAACTCCAGGGACGGGGGGCTCCAAGGAGGCAGCGTGTGTGGAGTTGGTGCTGGACTTGAGGTTTACAAGGAGGAAAAGTGAATCATTCATCACCCTCGGCTGGAATCCTGCCAGTTTAACAATTCGTGAAATTATAGGAAATGTTGGCTCCTCTTAATGGGTCATTTGTTGTGTTTAAAACCAGTGATGATAAATATTTATTAGGTAAGTGGAAAGCCCTGTCTTTAAAATGCTGTGAGTCATTACTGGTTCCAGTTATTCAGACTTCTTTCTGTTTAAAATAAAATCACATACTCTCTCATTCAGTTTTCTCTTTCTGAGAATTGTTTCGGGTGCCCCAGGTTCTTTGCTTTCCACATAAATTTTAGAAACAGCTTATCGGTTTCTATAAAAAGTCCTGCTGAGCTCTTCATTGGGAGTATATTGAATCCGTAGGTCAGTTTGGGAGGAATCGATAGCTTAACAATAGGGAGACTTCGGACTCATGAGTATGGTATCTCTCTCCATTTATTTAGGTCTTTAATTTATTTCAGCAGTTTTGTAGCTTTCGGTATATACCAGTCTTGCACATATTTTGATAAACGGCTCCCTAAGTAATATTTTTGGTGCTGTTATAATTGGTATTTTTACAATTTTAGTTTTCAATTTTTTATTGCTAATACATAGAAATCCAGTTGTGTGTATTGACCTGCTTTCCTGTGGCATTGATCAACGCGTTTATTCTAAGTGGTATATTTATAGATTCCAAAGCTTTTTCTGATGGACCCTTATGTTCTTGGCAAATAACGAGAGTTTTATACCCTCCTTTCCAATCTTTAAGCCTTTCATTTCCTTTCCTGGCCAAGTTGTTCTGTGTAGGGTGCCGGACAGACCTGGAAGAGTGGGCGTCCCTGCCTCGGTCCTGCCGGGAGAGGGAAGGCGTCCAGCCCCTCCCCGCGAAGGCTGGCGTTAGTTTTAGGGTTTTTGTTGATCCCTTTTATCAGGCTGAGAAAATTCTCCTCTTTTTCTAGTTTGCCGACTGTTTGTTTGTTTGTTTTTTACCACGAATGCGTGTTCAACGTTGTCAGATCTTTTTTTTTTCATCTATTGAGACGATCACTTGGGTTTTCTCTTCTAGTCCCAGGTGGGGCAAAAGTAGGTTTGCAGTTTTTTGTGTGGAAAATAATACAGTAATTAATAAATCAACATACAAGAATAAACTCTCTGTCTCACGTACTTGCAACTGCAGACCCACCTTCGCCGCACCTTGTGTGTTAATATGTAAGTTACACTGTTTGCTTTTCAAATGTTAAACCAACATTCTCTACCCTTCCCTGGGCAAGCCCCACCTGGTCATGATATGTGACCCCTTTTATTGTACTTGCTGAATTCTGTTTTCTAAAATATTTAAGGCTATTTGGCCGATATTTACGTTGGACGTTAGTCTGCAGTTTTCTTACGTCTTTTGTCTGGCTTTTTAGGGTCATGCCGAGTTCCTCTAAGTTGGTCAGGTCAGTGTTTCCTCTCTTTCTTTTCTCTTTTTTTCGTGAATCAGGAGCGTAGACGATGCCTCCCTTTCGCGTCTCTGCATTCTCGATCGCCAGTGTCCCGCAGACGGCAGGCCATCCTCAGCGCTGGCCCATCCCAGCTTTCTGCGCACCCGTGGCACCGTTGGGAGGGCCAGGCCTTGACCCTGCGCAGGGGTTTGCGTCCCCGTGGCCTCCGCCACCTCGGTTCTGGCCTAAGGAACAGGCCGCCTGCCCACAGGGAAATAGGTTCTCTTCTTCTGCGGCGGGCTGGTTGCCCCCTGGGAGGCTGAAGGTGCCGCGGGGCTTTGGTTCCGACCGTTCTGCTCACCTAGCTCCTTGCCCTCCTTCTGCGCTGGCTGTGGGGGGCTCGCTCTCTCGTAAGCTGGGGAACAGAGGTGCACGTCAGAGCCGAACATCCGAACATCCGGCCTGCCCTACAGCTTCCCCTTGGCCTCTGCCTCTGCCCCGGGGCCAGGATGCTCCATGAGGAGGGGCCTCCCGGCTCTGCATGAACTTGCCGGGATGGAGAGAGTGGTTCTCTCGATGGCTTTCCTTGTCCCCTCACCGCTCTGCGGGACCACTGAGGTGGTGCTCCCGCCGGTCCAGAGCTGCCTGCTGAGCAGCACCTGGACCCATTCTTTATTTTTATTTTTTTCATTTTAAACTATATGGTATGACTTGGCCAAGCTCTTCATATACAGCAGCTCATAAACTCCGCATCCAGAACACATTGGGGGAGGTGTTATTTTATGGGGAAGACTTAGGTGATATCCCCCAGTTCACACAACAGGTAAGTGCCGTGTTCTGAGACCAGAGCTTGTGGTCTTACCGTCCTCCCCAGGCTGAGTGGCCGGGGACCCCCCCCCCCGGGCCCCATCCGTCGGCGTCACTCAGAGGGTGGGTGTGGCAGAGCCGGCCTCGTACCATCTCTGGGAGTGCTTCACCCAGGCTGACCTCTCTGGCCAGTAGCGACGGGGTCAGCCGGGGTTTCTAAAGACCATGAGACTTCTGCTAGTTTGCTGGACGTTTTCACGTCCTGCAGCAGGACTCACCCCGAGCCAGGCTGCGCTGAGAGACACCTTTGCTCCTGTTCTGGAATTGCATTTGGGGAAGACAAACACTTCCTCTTCGGTTGACAGTTTGGCCACCTGTGAACAGTCGGTCGATGTCCCTTATGTTCCCTTGTTTGTGTTCTGTGTAACTTTCCCGCTGACGCTGGTCCACCCAGCGAGGGCAGCGGAGGTCACGGGTGCTCGCTCCTCTCAGCTGCGCAATGAAGGCCTGTCGGCCGGCCTTCTCCGTGTGGTCTGTGCTCCCAGTGCTGCTCCTCTGTTTATTTATCGGCAGCATCCGGAGAGTCCTGTGCCCCATCTCGAACTCCGCACGCTCATATCTCCCTGTAGCAGGTTGGAGTCGGGGTTGGAGCTGGGATAGACTTTGCGGCCCCTGCTGGAGGCAGTTGGTCCCATTTTACAGACGGGGAAATGGAGGCCACCCGGCAGACCGAGGATGGAAACGGGCTCCCGGCGCCCAGGCCGCTCTCCTCCCTGCTCTCCTATGTGGCTGCCCCAGGTGGACAGAGCCTGGGGCCACCTTCTCTAGTTTATGGGAGAAAGCAGCTAGTTCCCGTTTTTTAGCTGGAAAAACCCATGTTTATTTTCAAGCCCAATGTGAGCAAATTCCCCCATGCTTGTTTGGAAGTCAGCAAGAGGAAGTGAGTTAATGGTCCTTAGTGGCAAGACTAATAATTGTCTTTCTCATGAGGATCTCAGATCCGCTTCCCTGGGGGTTGCTGGCCTGGTCGGACTGAGACCTGCCTTGGCCTCGCCCAGGAGGCGGAGCTGAGGACGCCCAGAGGGCTGTTTACAGCGGCGTCTGGGCATGTTCCCGGTTCTGGGATGGGAAGGAATGTTCCTCTCCCCTTATTTGTATCTCCCGTTGGAGTAACTTGGGAGACACACCAGTTAACCGCAGCCACCTGGAGACCTGGGCGGGCGGCAGACACACGTGGGCCAGTATTAAGTAAACAGAGCTGCGGCTTTGCTCAGATTTCCCTGTTATTTATACTCTCTATTAAGAAAACTTGGTGTCTATGGAGAAGCCATTTAAAGTCAGTGAGCCTTGGTTTCCCTAAATATAACCCGGGGCCAGTGTCTGATTTTCCATTTCCACAGGAAGAAGGAAAAGTAAAAACAAGGTCGCGTGTGAGAGGGTGTGAGACAAAGGTGGTAAAACGGGGCCACGTGAACTCGCTGAATGAGTTTTTCTTGCCTAGAAGTTGCAGATGTTTTCCTGCACCTTAGAAAGTCTCGCTCTGTAAAGGACGGCAGCTTCCAACCCTGAGATAAACACGGGTCTTTCCAGCTAAAACGGGAACTAGCTGCTTTCTCCAAGTGGCCGGGAGGGCAGCTTCCAACCCTGAGATAAAGGGGCTCAGAGCCAGTGTCTGGGACAAGAGGGGCCCTTTGTTCGAGGTCTGTCGCTCCAGGAGGAAAGCTCGAGAGAGGCAGGCTGGCCCCCAGGGCCCCTGTGCCCCGTGGCATTGAGTTGGGTTACTGAGCTCCCTGGTGGGGACACAGCCATGGGGGGGGGGGGCCAAGGGCACAGCCTACAGACGCTGTGGTGCCCACGGGAGGCCTGTGGATGTGCCCCCCTGAGAGCCACAGTGTGAGTGTCACAGCTGTCCCTGCGGCCTGGCCTGGGGAGCAGCTGCCCCCTCGCAGGGAGGAGGCACACGAGTGAGTGTGAGCGTGTGCGCCCGTGTGTGCACATGTGCTGGGGGCGCTCAGGCCCTGGGGTAAGTGGGGGCGGTGGTGCAGGCCAGAGCTGTGCCCTAACCCCTGGGCTCGTGTTGCGAATCCTGAGGGCGCCTGTCACAGGGCGTGTGAGTGTGAGGGGGACCCATCGGTGCTTCTCAGACCATCCGTGGTGACGGGTTTCTTTTCTTTGTGTTTCTTCTCCATCACGAGTCGATTCTTTTGTACAATGTGCTAAAAAGGAATCATTACCAAAATGCAATAAAAAGACAGAGTTCCAGTCCTAATTTAAAGTTTTCCGATGCACCAGGCATCACATCCCTCCATGAAGGTTTTTGAGAGCTTCCTGCCAGGTTCCGCGTGGGGCCGGCGGTCAAGAGCGGCCGGCAGAGTCTGCGGTCCCCCCAGCGAGCTTCGTGCAGCGCCGAGCCGGGCCCACGGCCAGGCAGAGACGAGAGAGAAAGGAAGGGGTGTGGGTCCCGGCGGCAGACCAGCCTCAGGGCCCTCCAGCCTGCCTGGGCCAAGAGGGGCTGGTTGGGGAATATCAGCAGGTGGCAGGGATTAGGGCCTAGAGTCACAGGCTCAGGTTGTACTGCTGGGTCCACACTGCCTCTGCCACCTCCTGTGCCAGCAAAACGGGTGTCCTGGGACCCTGGGTCTCTGGGAGCTCCTGTCTGAATAAGGTGCCCTGGGCCCGTGCATCTGTGGGTTGGAAACTAACCCTTCGCTTTGCTGGGAGCCCCACGTGGCTGTGTGGCAGCTTTGTCTGAAGGTAGCTTCAAAAATGCCCACCATGTGGGGCTCGCTAATTACAGTGTGTATTTTTATATAGGAAATTATGATCGTTTGACCCCCCCCCCATATCAAGGTCCCTCTTGTGCCTTTGGCAACGGTGTCCAGGTTGGAATGAATGGTCAGGTGTGGTGGAACACTGCTGTGGGGACAGACCGTGGCCTCTCGTGGCCTGTGGTAGCCGTGGGGTCCGTGCCTTTGCCTTAATGCCTTTTCACAATATCTTTTAAGTCAGTAACATCTGATGGGCGTCTCGTCAGGAGCAGCCTCAGCCCTGCCCTCGAAGGCGGCGTTTCGGGAAGGGGTGCTTCTCTGTGCTGCGGGGACGCCGGGGAGGGGACCTGGCGGAGAGGGGTGCAGGCCAAGGCGTCCTCGGCAGCCGGGGCCCAGGTGCTTGCTGGTGCCTCCGGCTGGACATCTTCCCGGTGAGCCTGTGAAGGAGGAAAGCCGAGCAGAGGTCGCCCGCGGTGGACGTGCGTCGTATCTGAGCCAGTGTCCGTGCAACGGCCAGAGGCGTCTTTGCCGCGGAGCCCGGGTCTGAGATGTCCCCACCCCCCTTCAGGCTTCCAAACACCTCGGACGCCCTCGCACCCACACCTCCTGCAGGTGACCGCGCCGGGGGCAGAGAGGAGTGTTTTTAAGCGTCTTCCCTTTGCTTTTGTCCCCAGGGCAGGAAGATCCCAACAGTCTGCGCCATAAATACAACTTCATCGCCGACGTGGTGGAGAAGATCGCCCCTGCCGTGGTCCACATCGAGCTGTTCCGCAAGTAAGGAGGGTTCCCCTTGCCCTGCAGCCCCCAGAGCCCCGACCGGTGCCTGCTGCGGTCAGCAGCCCGTCAGGGTCACGAATGTCCTAGGGAAGAGAGCGTTTCTCCCTTAGGATGTTTCCCTGTTTGACTACTTATTTATTCATTTATTTATTATTACTTTTTTAAAAAGTTTTTTTAAAAACATGGTTTTATTGATTTTTTTTTTTTTTTAGAGAGAGAGGAAGGGAGAGGGAGAGAGAGAGAGAAACATCCTCGATGAGAGCGAAACATCGCCGATCGGCTGCCTCCCGCACGCCTCCTGCTGGGGATCGAGGCCGCAACCTGGGCACGTGCCCTGGCCTCTTGGTTCACAGGTCGATGCTCAACCACTGAGCCACAACGGCCGGTTTAATAACTATTTAAACCTGACCCTTCTAGACGTTTGAAGAACCTCTGGCTCTGAGGAGATTCCCAGAGAGTCTTTTCTACGTGGCATTGTTTGGATGCACGTGAAAGTCGGCCTCACGTCCCCTTTTCTGATGTTCAGCGAACCCCGAATGTGCAGCAGCAACGGCTAGATGCATCTTGCCCCCTCGCCAGCGCGGTGAAGGGTGGCGTTTCGGGGTTTCAGGCTTACCTGGGCGCTCTTTTGGGTTCCAGGCTCCCTTTTTCTAAGAGGGAGGTGCCGGTGGCCAGCGGGTCTGGGTTTATCGTGTCCGAAGACGGATTGATTGTGACCAACGCCCACGTGGTGACCAACAAGCACCGGGTCAAAGTCGAGCTCAAGAACGGCGCCACCTACGAAGCCAAAATCAAAGACGTAGACGAGAAGGCAGACATCGCCCTCATCAAGATCGACCATGAGGTGAGCGAGCGTGTCCCTGCCTGTCGGCCCGAGCGCCAGGTGCCCTGGCTCAGACCCGCTCAGACCCGGAGAGGCCAAGGCGCCCGAGGTGCTCCGGCGAGAGCGCCAAAGCTGGATGGAACCATCACGCCTGGACCAAGGGGCGGGTGCAGGAGACGCTGAGTGAGGCCCGGGTGGGGAGCGGGAGGGGCCCGTGGCCGCGTCTGTAATAAGCAGCCGTGAGATCAGAGAGTTGAAAAAATAGCATTTTACGTTTTTATAAACAAAAGCCGTAGGTTTATAAAGAAATTACAGGTGAGCAGTGAACATCGTCTCCCATTTGGAGGCAGCTACCGTTACGGATTTTTCTTCACTTCTATATTCTAAGTTCGAAGACAAGCCTGGTCTCCCAAATCAGGTTTTTGCAGGATTTAAAACAATACCCCATAGTTTAAAAAATTTTGGAAACTTGAATTAACCAAGCCAATGGAGGTCTCCCTTCCAGAGCTTCCCCGAGCATTCAGTGCACTAACGTGCGTGTGACTCACCTGCAGAAGGTGTTCACGCGAATGGTAACTACCTGAGAGCCTCTCTCCCCCCCTTTTCCAAACGGAAACAGTGAACTCGATTCGGGCGGCGCTGGGTCCGAACGTGGGTGGCTTCCTACTGAAATGTCCTACTTGCTGCCGTCACGTTTGCTCTGTTGAGTCGCTGAGCAGCGTCCTCACGCCTGACACTAACTCCAGATCTCATTAGACGTCGGCACTTCCCGCGTGTCAGTGGGTTGACTGTGGAGCTTTGGTTCGCTGTGTGCCACGTGCGCAGGGAGAGCGCGTTTGCTGGTTTCTTCGCACCCGTGTCGTTTTCCAGACTTCGTGAGGAGGGAAGCTCGGGGTAGGGTGGAATCTTGTCGCTGGCCCAGGGGGAGGTCAGAGCGAGCACCAGGGAGGAGTCTCCTTTTCCAGGTCTCTGCAAACCACCTGGAGGTGGGCTGGCCCGGCCCCGCTGCTCGTCGGGGCAGACCAGGCTCTGTGCCCGGCATAGGTAACTGGCCTTAGCAAGGCTTCAGTTGTCCGTTATTTATATCAGGTTACTGTGGACTTGCTGGTAACAACCAGTCTTTCACGGTGTTTATTGGTCCAATAGAATCACAATAACTTCTATTCGATAAGCTCTAATGCTGGGCCAGCCTCTGCTTTCATTTGTTACTTTCACCTCAGCTGCAGCGTAGCTGTAGTATCCCCACTGGATGGAGGAAGAAACAGGCTCAGAGAGGTTAAGTAACTTGCCCAAGGCCACACAGCGATGCTGCAGTGAAGTTATACCTTCTAGGTCAGCAGGGCCGCTGCGCCCCGATTGCTCAAGCCCATGGCCATTCATTCGTGAAGGGGCAGAGCCTGGCCTTTCGTTGCGAAGGGATGGCTGGATTTTATTTTTTTATTTTATTATTTTTAAAATATATTTGTATTGATTTCAGAGAGAGAGGAAGGGAGAGGGAGACAGAGAGCTAGAAACATCCATGATGAGAGTCATTGATCGGCGGCCTCCTGCATGCCCCCGACTGGGGATGGAGCCTGCAACCCGGGCATGTGCCCTGACCGGGAATCGAATCGCAATCTCCTGGATCCTAGGTCGATGCTCAATTGCTGAGCCACGCCGGCCGGGCAGGACAGCTGGATTTTAAATGCCCACAGGAGGCTGGCGCGTCCCTGTTTAGCAGCACTGCTAGGAAGGTGTCCAGGATGTGGCAGCCTTACCGGAAGGAGGCAGCCAGAATAGCACATCCCTCAGCCCCGCTCCCCCCCGGGACTTTCAGCTCCACCGGGCCCTCGGGAGCAGCCAGCAGGGGGGCTCTTGGCAGGCAGGGCGCTGGCCCGGGTGCTGCGCCAGCCGCCCCCACAGAGCCGGTCGGGTTTGGAGTGCGTGGGCGCGGACCGTGCCTCTGTTCTGGCTGGGGGGATATCCTCTTCGGAGTTTGAGCCAAGGTGGAGCGTGTGCTCGTGTCGTCCTGGCATGTCCAGGCAGGATGTGGGAGATCTCGACAGACCAGCCTCACGGAGCGATTATGACCTGGCTCCTCCGGGCCCCGGAGCCGCCCCTCCGCCAGCAGCTCGCTCCTTGAGATGTGTTTCTAGCCCGGGAAGAAGGGGTTTGACAGCGGAGAGGTGGACGAACGTGGCTTTTCGAAGTGGGATCGGACATGGAAGGGTATTAAATTGCAGATGCCCACACGAGACTGGTTTCCACGGACTGAACAACTTTTCTTTGCGGATAGTAGTTGGAAGCGGGGAAAATGTAGACATGCCTTCCAGCCCCCCCCCCCCCCCCCCCGGGCTTTGAGGGTTGATGATTTATGTAGGAGGGCGTGGACCGGCTTGGAATGAGGCCTCACTTTGGCGAATGCAGGATTTAATAGCGCACAGGCCGGGGCGGGGCGGGAGCTTTGCTGTGTCACCCTCCGGAGCAGCAGGAAGGAAGCAGGACAGGAAACTCAAGAGGAGGCAGAACAGAACCAGCACAAACTGGGCTTGAGGGTTTCACCTGGTTCCAAACCGAGTGGCCACGTGAGGCCACGGCCCAGCCTCCAGGCCCTTTGCTAACAGCCCCGTGGACCCATGTGACGGCGCCTCCCACAGGGCCCAGGGGCTGAGTTGTTGGCTCCTCACCTGGGCCCGTCTCTTCCCTCCAGCGTCGTGATTCCACCTGAAGGTTCCCCGTTACTTGAAGGGGTGCTCTTGCCACCTTCAGTGAATGGAAATTGCCACCGACATCTGTTGTCCTTGCCACTTGTCACCAGCCGCCCTCTGGGAGCAGCAGCCAGCGTTTCCTTTGGGGCCTACTCCTCCCCAACTGACGCCCGTGACCCAGGAGACCAAGCAGATCCCCCCCTTGGGGCTGCAGCGGGCCGTCACCCACGGCTTGAGACCCCGGCACTGTCCGAGTCTCAGCTCTCTGTGAGCCCCGATTGCCCGCCTTTCCTTCCATTCCTGGAGCTCCCCTCATATCTCCAGTAACCACCCCCTCCCTCCCCCCGTGGCTTGAGGTTGCCGAGACATTCTGGGCTCGCGACCAAAGAACTCTCTTCTGGCTTCTCGCTGCCGAGCAGACACATGTGCGCCCACTGTCCCTGCCGGGTTTAGAGCCTCTTTTTGGAAGGAGGCTCACGGAGCCAGCAGGCCCCTCTCACCTGGTCTGCTGCACCCCCCAAGCCGGAGGAGGCAGTGTCCCATGCAGGCCTTCCCCTCTGTCCTGGGTTTGTGGGTCCCCTTCCCTCGGGGGGGGGGGCCTCGAGGGGCCCCACGCTCGCCCTGAGTGGGAACGCGGCTGCAGGAAGGAAGGACAGAGCCTGCAAACATTTTAATAGGAAGCAGCTTTGAGGGCAAACCAGTTCAGCTCCAGAGGCGAACCGTTTCCAAATGTGTTTAACAGGACATTGACCGTGTTCGCAGGACATCGTAAGTTCTGATCCAAAGGCAGCCTTTTGTCTGTGCCGTCCCCCGGTCCCCCGTCCCCGACACCCCCACCCCCGTGTAGGGGAGAGAGAGAGAAAGGGGGGGAGGGAAGAGCGATTTGCTTGCTTTGGGCCCGAGTCCGAGGCAGCAGTCCTGGGGATGTTCTGGGGAAGACGAGAGGGGAGAGTTGCTGTGTTACAGCTGCGCCTCCAGCTGTGTTGATCAGCAAACACACCTGGAGAAAAGCATCTCTCTCCACCCCCACCCCACCCCCTGCCCCTTGATGTCCTGTGGGTCTGCACACAACCCTTCACACGTTTCCCCAAAGAGACCTTAACTCCTACAGGGCCCTAAGGGTCTGGCCCGACGGGGTGCCCCCTCCCTCCACCCCTCTGCCGAGCACCCCCTCCTCTATTGCCTCCCCACCCCCGTGCCACTCTGGGGACACATAACCCCTGAGACCATCACATTGACTTTATTTATCCCTCTCATCTTACCCTAACTTACAATTGACTGATTTATTTGCCGATTTCAGTTCATCTTTGCTGCTAGAGTCAGGGACCCCCTTGTCAGGCAGGTGGCCCCAGTATGCAGGGTCCCGGGTACGAGTGTGGGAGACCCCGCTCGGCTCAGAAGGAAGCGAGGCCCAGGGCTCGTTGGGGGCGGGGTGGGGAGGCACCTGGCCGGGCTCCTGCCTCCGATTCTCAGATGAGATGATGGTGCACCAGGCAGGTTGCAGAAGCCGCCCCCCGCTGCCCCCCACTTTCCTCCCGACTCCTCAGCCAGTGCTCCCTGCTCCCAGGGTGCCTGGGTTTGGATGACACCTGGCTTTGCTGGGGCTCCGGGAGCTTGTGGCCTCAGGTAACTCAAGGCGCTGGGAGGTGGGGAGGCTTCCTGTGGGCACAGTTCCCTGACGCCGGCAGCGGGGGGAATATTTAGAAGCAGCCTGTGGAGGCTTGTCGGGTGGTTTCCTCCCCTCACCCCCAGGCCTGCGCCTGTCCCTGGCCACCGTTTGGGCCAGACGCCACCTAAAGACCTGTTTGAAGTGGCTGAGGAGTGAGACCTGGGGGTGGGGGTGGGGGTGGGGTGGCTTGTGTTCAGAGGCCCTTTTACCGCTGAGCTGGATGCAGGCCCCAGGGGCACGGGGACGGGCTCTGGTCCTCTCCAGGCCCCAGGGCCACGGGGACGGGCTCTGGTCCTCTCCAGGCCCCAGGGCCACGGGGACGGGCTCTGGTCCTCTCCAGGCCCCAGGGCCACGGGGACGGGCTCTGGTCCTCTCCAGGCCCCAGGGCCACGGGGACGGGCTCTGGTCCTCTCCAGGCCTGTCTCCCAGAGTCTGGCCCTGGGTGTGGAGACTCTGCCCTGGGCTCTCTGAGGGAGGAGGGTCCCGGGGAGGATGCCGAGGGAGGGAGAGAGCAGCATGACTCACGCCCGCCTGGCAGCCGGCTCTCCTCAGGCAACCTGACTGTCAGAGGCGCTGCTGACTCAGCCGCTGCTGGTCCAGAGCGAGTCAGGTAACGCAGAGCCTGCTCTGCGGCGGCCGTCGCCTGCCGGGCCCGCGCCTGTCTCTCCCTGGTCCGGCTCCGGGGCCTGGCGTGCGGATTGCGTGGCCGGCCGCCCCTCACCGTTTCCTCCTCTGCGCCCCTCCCCTCCCTCTGCGCCCGTCTCCTGTGGCCCTTCTCCTTTCTGCCCCGACCTCACAGAGCTGCCGTTGCATTTGCTAAAGATGCCACAGACCCTGTCGATGTTCCGGTGCCCGTTACCCTGCGGACTTTTACCATCTTTAGGGGCTAGGATCCATGTTTCATTAGGCACCTCAGCGCCGACGCGGAGGGGCGGCCTCGCCGGGGCCTTTGTCCTGGGCCCGGGAGGCGCTCCTCCTCCGGGTGGCGGTGCCCTTTGGAATGTGAAACGTTTCAGTTCCCCAAACCACCGGGCCAGGGCCCTTGTGTGTTCTCTGGCCCCGGTTCAGGAACTTAAGTTGATTGAAGGGAATTCTTTGGCTGCTTTTTTCTCTTAATATGGTCATGCCTTTTTTCAGTTGGCACTCTCTCCCGGGGCATCGGACAAACGCTCTTATTTATGGTTCTGGCAAAGCAGTTGCCAGGTCGCCGGCTCCGAATTTGTAGGTGGCCCATTGGGAGTGTCTCCTGTCGTCCTCACTGAGGGGGGACATGCATTGGTGCCACTGGACAGTTTAGGGAGCGTGTAACCACGTGTTGGCGTCCAGGGGGTATTTGCAGCCCATATCCCGCCTTCCGTCTGTTTTTGTAAATAAAGTTTTATTGAAACAGAAGCATAGAGCAGAGTTGAGTAGTTAGGATGGAGACCACATGGCCCGGGACAGAAGCTGATGTCACTCGTCTTTCCCTCGCAGGGACTGTGCTGTTTTGCTGCAGGTGCTGCGTCAGTTTTTCTGGGTCCAGCAGAGACAGGTCTTAATTTTACCCATTTCTCTGTCATAATGTGAATTTAAAGATGTTTTGCAAAGTATTATCCGGTTTTGTTTTCTTTAACCCTCACCTGAGGATATTTTTTTCTGTTGCTTTTCAGAGAGAGTGGAAGGTGGAGAGAGAGACAGAGAGAGGGGACCATGGATGTGAGAGGGACACCGATTGGCTGCCTCCCGCACTCACCCCAGCTGGGGCCGGGGATCCAGCCTGCAACCCAGGTGCGTGCCCTTGGCCGGAATCGAACCTGGGACCCTTCAGTCTGCGGGCTGACATTCTAACCACTGAGCCGAACCGGCCAGGGCAAATTATTATCCAGTTTCAAATCTCATGATCGTTTACAGCCTGGTCTGTTCACTCTTTCCCTTATCACTTATTCACTGAAGGATTTTCTCTGTATTAATTGAGCATCTGTTTCGGTCAAACACTGTTAAGTGCTGAGGTTGTATCAGCAACAGGCCGCAGCTGTGAGGCTGCAACCTAGCGGGGGAGGCAGGAGATCGCAGTAAGGGCCGCGGTGAGTACAAGGCAGGAGCGTGCGGAGAGGCCGCAGGCCGGGCGGGGACACCTCTGTAGGCCGCGTGGGCAGGAAGGCTTATCCGAGGAGGGGACCTCGAGCTGAGAGCCCGGCGAGGGAAAGGGAAAGGGAAAGGGGGGCACGTGAGCGGCTTAGCTGACCTTTTCTGCCCGGCCTGGAGGACCTGGACCTTGAACCAGGTGCTCACGTATTTCCCAGGAGTCTGCGAGAGCTCCCAGAACACAGGCCACTGTGTCCACTTAGCTGGTTCCTCGGGGTATTGTCTGCACTCTTTGTTGGCCTTGGGCCTCTGGGATCCCTGGTCAGACTCCGGAAAGCTCCAGTTTCTCAGGCAGTCAACCTCCTGAGGGTCTGAATGTGTGACGTGTTCACAAGGGACCGGTCACCTCTCATTCATGGCAGGGTCGAGGCAGCTTCCCAAAGCTGTGGCAAGGGAGAAATAGGACATTCTGGCGAACTGAGGACTGATTATTCTAATAAAAGTGTTAATTAACAAGTTACTTTTGTTAATGAAGGCACCAGAGTCTGATGAGAACACAGGACTCACTCTCTCTTTGCTGTGGCTACTGGGCGGCTCATAGAAACCACTGCCCTGTGGTAAGAATATTCTCTATGTCCCCATTTTTTAAAAATATTTTAAAAATTTTTTAAAAAATTGATTTTTAGAGAGATAAGAAAGGAGAGGAAGAGAGAGAGAAAAACATCAATGTGAGAGCGGAGCAGCCAATCCAGCGCAGGCCCCCTACTGGGGATGGACCCCAAAACCTGGGCATGTGTCCTGCCTGGGAATCAAACCGGTGGCCTTTCAGTGCACAAGACGATGCCCCGCCACCTGAGCCACACCAGCCAGGACTCTATGTCCCTATTGTATGTCATGAATATATATTAAGTAACTTTTTTTAATAGGCCCTATGTCACTGACCATCTCAAATTATTTTTATCTAGTGGAGGGCATATATATTTACAATTTTTTAAAAATAAATGTGAAAGGAATTATATATTCTGGGCGATTTCTCTGCATATGGCACAAGCTCTGAGTGGTCGCAGGACGCGAGGAGCCAGTGCGCCTTCAGTCCATGGGGCGCCGAGCGGCCGGAGACCGGGCTGCATCCAGAGCCAGTCACCCAGACTGGAGTACCCGGCGCGGCTCACCCCGCTTTGAGATCCTGGCGGACCTTTCAGGACCCGGCCTGTTCATTCATTCTTTCATTTAGTCGCTTCCCCATTCACTGGTTTTTATAAATATTTATTGGCCAAACACGGCTGTAGCAGCAGCAGCCAAGATGAAGTCAGCGGGTGCAAGTGGGGGTCAACGGGGCGACGTACGGAGAAGCCGAGAGCCTCAGCCCGCGGGGACGGCGTTTTCCTCCTGGATGCCGCGGAATAGAAACACCCCTGGCCACTGGGAGCTGCATTCGGCCGTTGACGTTTTGTGGTTTGAACAACAAGACGTGGGCACAGGAGGAAAGCCGGCGGGTCCTGCTGCAGCTTAGAGGAGGCTGAATACTGTGGGGCCGTCCGTTGGCAGCCGGGGGGGGGGGCGTTCCGTGTGGTGTTCGCCTTTTCCCGCTTCTTTATTTCTGCATAGCCTGTTCCTTCTCTCTCTCTGCCTCCAGCTCTCCTGCTTCTCTCATCTCTCCCACCTGAACCCCTTGCACACCTGCCACCGTCCCCTCCTTCCCCCGTCCCACGCCTCCCATCTCTGTTTGGTGACAATATGTCCACTGGGGAAGTGGACGGTGGCAGCTCGGTTCTGCCGTCTTCAGAGTTTGTGTGCTGGTGATTCTCAGCCCGCAGAGCAGGCCCTTCCCGCTCCGGCCTCTGGGCTCCTGGGCCACGACCTCCGCTCACCGGCTCCCTCGGTCGCACCCTGACTATCACTGAGGCTCCCCACCCCCTCTAACCTGCGTCCCGGCATCTGCCTCTTGGCCCACCACCTCCGCCTCTGGCAAGGACACCTTATGGGTGGGTGACCCCTGGACTCTCAGGCGCTGTGCTCAGGAGGGCCCCCCGCTTGGTGGTTTAATGCTCTGAGGTCACTGTCTTAATTTTATCTTTGAATTTGTGTTTTGTCACTGATGTCTCCTGAGACAGTGGAGCGTGTGGTGGGTGTTCCTCCCCCTGTGGCCCTCTCACCCCCCCAGGGCAGGTTCTCTGCCTCCCAACTCCCAGTCCCCTGGGACTGCTGGCCCCAAACAATAGTCACCACCAGCCTCCTTTCCGCAGGGGAGTTGGGTTAGGGCGAGCACACCCCATGGCGTCTTGGGGCAGTGGATGGAAGCAGGGCTTGGGCGGGTGATGCCATGGGCGTTCTGCCCGCGACCAGGCAGGGCCTAGCCTCTCCCATCCCATCCAGGTACCAAGTACATCCTGGTGAGAAAGGAGGCTGCAGTACCCTTGAGGTGGTCTGTCCTCTGGGGGTCAAGGCAGTGGGCCCTTGGGATGGGGAGGTGCCCCGCTCGACTTTCCCATCCCTGGTGGGGCACCGTGCACGGCTCTGTCTGGTAGCTGGTGGGCAGAGCACTGAGTCCCAAGGCCCCTGGGTCTGCACTCACCCCATGAGTATCTTTGTGCCCCAGGGAGTGGGACACTAAATAGCAAAAAAATAAATAAAAATCCAGACAGCTTGAGAGAGAACAGCAAGGAAGAAAGGAAAAGCTTAATACTTTAGGCCTTTATTGGCACTTTAAAAGTCTAAAACAAGGCATCCATGTTTTTATTTTGCCCTGAGCCCCACAAACTATGTACCTGGTCCTGCCCCAATAGCTCAGCTCCAGCCCATCTGCTCACCTGGGTCCACAGCCCACGGACCTGCCCACCTCCCCGGCCCTCGTGGGCCACCTGCCCGCTTCCCAGCGGGACCACGGGCCCTCTGATGTCTCAGGTGCCCACGTCCCCTCAGCTCCTCCGCGGCCCACTCTGCTTTTCCTCTGCAGCCAGGCGGGTCCTGCAGCACTGCCTCCTGCTGGGAACGGGTGGGCGACGTGCTGTTTTCGCCACTGCCTATTTTTTCAGGAAAATGAAAGGTTAGCGTAACTGTTTCCAGGAGGCGCGTTGACTCACCCGGTTGAGCCGGAGCCAGTCGCTGAGCGTTAGCCTTTGAAGCAACCCCAGCCTCAGGCCGGGCCCGGAAGCGCGTGTGCTGGGCAGCTGGCCGCTGCGGCGGCTTCTGCAGATTCAGCAGCAAAAATATTTTTGTAACAGGAGCACTTTATACTTTTCAAAGAAGAGAAAGAAGCATTGACCTGCCTCATTTGGTTAAAAAAAAAAAGCTGCCGGTGTTTTCTTTAGTTTCGTTGGTTTGTTTTATTGCTCTTGTCTTGGCGCTCAGGGGACAGGGTCATGATGAGATGAGCTCTCAGGCCGTTAGGCAGAGCCCAGGTGGCCAGCGCTGAAGCAGGGATGGGCCGTCGCGTTAGGTCCTCTCTGGACGGTTGCCGGCTGAGCTGGCGTTGGGAGCGGCCCCGGAGGCTGTGGGAGCTCCTGTGGTCACCTGACCCGCTGGGGAGTCGGATGAAAGATTTACAGAGGACCCTGGCGCCTGTTTGGATCTTACCAACTTAACTGCTGTCTGCTGATAGGTGTTTTTGGAAATCAACCAGGTCTTCCGGGAAGAACCCTAATTATCAGAGCGGGGGTGCCCTTGGGAGTCACCAGGCTCAGCTCCTGTATTTTAGAAGGGGAGAGACCGAGACCCAGAGAGGTCCAAGTGGCCCAGCGTTTTGGAGTGAGTTAATGTGAGATCAAGACCAGATCCAGATGTCCTGCTGCCGGGGACAGTGTGCTCCCAGGATACGCAGAGGCCGAGGAGTGTGCGCACACGTGCACGTGTGTGTGGGCCTGTGTTCGCGCGTGTGTGTGAGTGGTGTGTGCGTGTGTGCATGTGCGTGACGGGTGTGTGTGTGTGGTGTGGATGTGTATGTGTTTCTGTGTTAGCGTGTGTGTGTGTGAGAGTGGTGTGTGCATGTGAGTGTGTGCGTGTGTGTGACGGGGGTGTGCGTGGTGTGGATGTGTATGCGTTTCTGTGTTCGCGAGTGTGTGTGTGAGAGTGGTGTGTGCATGTGAGCGTGTGCATGTGTGTGACGGGGGTGTGCGTGGTGTGTATGTGTATGCGTTTCTGTGTTCGCGAGTGTGTGTGTGAGAGTGGTGTGTGCATGTGAGTGTGTGCGTGTGTGTGACGGGGGTGTGCGTGGTGTGTATGTGTATGCGTTTCTGTGTTCGCGTGTGTGTGTGCGCACGCGTGCACACATGCGGGGGGGTGAGTGCCTGTGTGTACGTGTGCATTTTGCCTAAGCCTTCAGTCTGCAGCGCCCCGGGTGGATCTGGAGAGCAGCCAGAAGCACGCCATCAGCCTGGCCCTTGCTCAGCTCAGCCCCAGCGTCTCTTCCCCGGGGGATCCCGGCAGTCGTGACTCACTTCAGCGAGAGCCCAGGCCACGCGGAGCCCTGAGGGCAGGGGTGTCGCACAGGCCTGCCCCACTCCCAGCCCGGGCCTGTCTGAGGATGGTGGGAGCTCCACGCTGGAAGAACAGCGTGGCCCCGGGAGGCAGGAACTCAGCTTCCTCCGCCCAGCCTCCCTTCTGATTTTCCTTCCAGTCCCCCGTTACCCTGTTGTATGACGTCTCCTCCCCCATCACCTGCCCCTGTGGACAAGTCCGGGCCCAGAGCAGCTCTGTCTTACTCGCCAGCTGTGCTCTGAGCATCTGGCAGTGGGCAGAGTGGGCTGGTGACAGGAGCACCTAGGATCTCAAGGGCACAGAGGATTCTGGTCCCGGTAATGCCACCACTGAACTGTGGGACCCTCGGTCCCTTGGTGAGGGGAATGGGCACAGTGTCCATGGAGTGGCTGATTGTAAAGGCCAAGGGCATGCCAGAGCCCGAGGCAGGTAGGGGATGCTTGCCAGGCCTGGGCTTGCCTATGGCTCTGCGCGGATCACTGTCTTGCTGACCGCTGCAGAAATTCAGAGGGCACTGCTTTCCTCTGAAGCAGACCTCTTCTCTTGCCTCCTCCCCATCCCCCCAAAAACCTGCACAAAAGAGCACACTCACTAGAGCCCTTTCTGAGCATTGTTAGGTACTAGGATCTCCACTTTCATGAGCTGTTTCCCCCGAAGTTCCTCTCCCTGCTGGCAGAGCCCTGGGGTGGTTTTAGGTTCACCCCGTCCACCCCTTTCCTGATGTGGGCACCTCCTGAGCCTGCTAGGCAATCACGGGCCACGATCCTCTCTCCAGTGGGTGGCCGAGGGCAACCTTATGCCCTGTTGCTGGCCAGTGACCCACAAGGAGGAATGTGCTGGGCCCCTCGGGTTCTCTGCTCTTACGAAGGGACACACGGGAGAAAATGTCTTCCCTTCCACGGGGCATTATCATCTTTGCGTGACGCCTGGCGTGACGATCGCCGTCTCGTGGCCACAGGAACAGGCTGACCAGACAAGAGGAAGGAAGGAGCCTCCCCTTCTCTTGTCCTTGAGCCTTTGGGGTGATCAGCCCTGGCCCCACCTGCCCTTGAACAGGTGGATATTCATTCCATTTCTGGTTGGGTTTTGTTACTTGCAGCTGAAAACACCCTTATGATACGCCCGGGTCATCTTTAGTGTTGATCTGTGTTTAGCCCGTCCGGAAGATCCTGGGCCGAGCTGGCCGTGGAGGTGGTCATTGGGACTTGGTCTCTCTTCAGTGCCGTGTGCCCTGGTGGCTGTGTGGCTCTCCACCCATCAGATGTTAAGCCTGGAGGGCACAGTGGCTTTCATCCGCCTTCGTGGTCACGGTGCCAGCTCTCCTGAGACGCCTGGTGAATGCCAGTTGAGAAAGCTCTGTGTTGGCAGCGGTCTGTGGGAACAGTGCCGCTGGGCCCACAGGTTGTTGAGAGAATCTTCAGTCATAGCAGGCACCAGCCTCCCCCAAGCTTTAGCATTAAACCGACCACACAATTAGCATCCTGCCTACGGCTAGTATGAGCGTGAGTCTGGAGTCCACACCCAGGACTTCTGACACCCTCCCGGCCCTTCCTCCATCGACCTGGGCGGCAGTGGGCTGACAGCTCAGGTAGTGGGGGATTCGTGTGTTCTCACTCACTCTCGTTGGCTCTGTCGTGAGGATGTCATTTAGCATCACTGAGCTTGCAGGCTGCGGGCAGGTGTGCATTTCAACCCAGGTGACCCTATTCCCTCCAGCTTCCCAGGCTCCCCCTCTCACGAGCAAAAGCACAACCTTGAGGACTGGGATGTCCCTTGTCCTGGAAGGACTTGGGCCAGTCTTGAGCTGGGTGGGGCCGAGGGCTCCCTCTCGGCTCTGATGTGGAGCCTGGGAGCTTTGTTTTGGCCCCTGAGGAGCTCTCCCGCCTTCCTCCTTTGGTGCAGGAACTTGGGAGCTTGCGTCTCAACCCCCTTAGTGTTTGGAGCAGCTGACGCAAGACACAGAGCCCCAGCCTCATGCTCCCCCTCGGGGCTCTGCTGTCTTCATCTGCCCGGTGGGGGAGGCTGTCTGCCTCTACTTCATAGGCCTGCCCCAGGCCCTGAGGCTGCGAGGCTCCAGCGAGATGGCGAGACGAGACGAGACGAGACGTGGGAAGTGGCTGTTAGGAGAAGGGCTGGCATCTCCAAGACGGCTGTGGCTGGGGCCGCTTCAGAGACCAGTCGGTGTCTGCAGCCGGAGCCTTGGGACGCCCTGATGTGGGTGGTGGGGAGCCAGCCGTGGAGAGCAGCACAGGGTGAGACCGGGCACCGGTGGCTGGCGTTTCCCGTCTGCAGGTCCCGGCCGGGCGTGGCTGTGCACTTCCAGCCCTATCTGCCTTTCATCTGCCCGAGTCCCCCCGTGGAGCGTCTGTCTAGACAGCTGTGGAAGAAAATGTTCAGTCGCCGCGCAGGAATGTGGCCAAAACGTATGGCCGCTCTGGACAGATGGCCCCGAGGGGAGGGGAGGCTGAGCGTCAGCTCCACTTGGACATGGAACTGACTGGGAGCCTGGTGCTGTGGGGCCAGCTGCCTCCCTAAAACCAGCCCCCCAAAGGCACTTCCACGGAGAGCCGTAAGCTGGCTGGGCCACCTCTCTGTCCCCGTCCCTCTGTGGCAAAGGTCCCCGCCTGCAGTTAGAGCCCTGGGTCGACACGTCCCAGGAGTGCAGGTCTCAGAGCTGGGATGCCCGTGGTGTTCCGCCAAGCTGCTCGTCAGTGTGAGAAGTCGTTCCTCTGAGCCTCAGCTTCGACGTCTGTAAAATGGGGGGAACATGCTCTAACTCCTCAGGTGGTTATGAAAGTGCTTTGTCACCTGGGACGTCAGGTTCGTTCCCTTTGCATCAGTTCAGGCTTCGTGTTGCATCCGCTCCCCTGGTTGTGCGTCTACCTGCTTTTTTCTAATGCGGGTCCTTCATCGTCTGAAACGTTTGAGTGAACAAAAGCTTGCACAGCCTGGCCGGCATGGCTCAGCGGTTGAGCACCGATCTCTGAGCCAGGAGGTCACGGTTCGATTCCCGGTCAGGGCACATGCAGGGTTGTGGGCTCGATCCCCAGTCGGGGGCGTGCAGGAGGCAGCCGATCAATGACCCTGTCATTGATGTTTCTCTCTCTGTCTTTCCCTCTCCCTTCCTCTCTGAAATCAATAAAGACATGTTAAAAAAAAAAAAAAGCTTGCACAGGTGGGAATCAGTGCTGCCCTGTGACCTGTGTTTCCTCCTGTTTGGTCAGGACTGGTCTTTGGGAGTCTCTGGGCTGGATTGCTGGTGTCCCCTTGTCCAAGCCCGTGTGGTCACCTGAGTGTGGATGACCTTTGCTGCACTGGGGCCACGCTTGCCCACAGGGTTCTCTGGGCATCCCCTGGAGGCCTGGCCCTATCCAGCAGGGGTGGCTGAGCAGCGCGCAGGCCCCCGGGGTCTCTCCCCTGTGCCTTCGCAGCTCTGCACCCCCTCCCTCTCAGTGGTCGCCTCTTCCCCTCGCTCTAGGCCTGAGCTCAGGCTGGAGAAGGGGAGTTATAGAG
Organism: Miniopterus natalensis; assembly: GCF_054644295.1. Classification (NCBI taxonomy): domain Eukaryota; kingdom Metazoa; phylum Chordata; class Mammalia; order Chiroptera; family Miniopteridae; genus Miniopterus; species Miniopterus natalensis. The sequence goes on along the minus strand of NC_142094.1, from coordinate 58,573,744 downwards.
ACACTGTCTTGACCCCCCTCTGCCTCCTAGGTACCCTGAGTCCCGGGAGCCCTGGGGACAGGGGGGTGGCGGTGGAGTTGCTCGGAGCTTTCTGATGGGATTCCCACCTTGTGGCTGAGCTGACGTGGGCCAAGCCCACCCTTCTGCATTTGAACTTGGTTGCGTGCACGAAAATTGGTGAGAAGCAGCTGTTATCTTGGGCAGCCAGGCAGACCCGGCCCAGGACCCTTCACCACGGTGTCCCCTTGCTCACCCCTCAAATTAACCCCAAAGGCTGTTCCCAGGCCCTGAAGGAGGAGTCATGTCCCCCGGGGGCCTCCCCCATCACGGACCCTAACTCCTGTCCCCGCCCGCCGGCTGCACTGTGACTGTTGGATGAGGTCATTGCTGGCAGGGGCAGCTGGCCTGGCCCCAGGGTAAACAGGCCACAGGCCGTGCTGAGCTGGCTGGAGTGCCTGGACGCTGGGGAGTGGCAGGGGGTGGTGGGGAATGTGAGGCTGCAGGCCTGCCCCCTCCAGAGCAGCACCGGGCACTCTGGCCTCACATGACCCCGAGGTCAAAGAGTCACTGTCCGGGCAGACCTGTGCCACCAGCCTTCTCCTGGGTGAACAACTGGGTGGCCCGGACTGGCTTGTGGGATTTTCGTTGGTGAGGTTTCCCCATTGGGTCTGCACAGGTCCCAGTACTTATACGATGCTTACCTGGCCCACTCCCATGATGCTTAAAATGAGCCAGGGGCCCGGCCGGCATGACTCAGTGGTGGAGCCTCGTCCTATGATCAAGGAGGTCACAGTTCGATTCCCAGGCAGGACACATGCCCAGGTTGTGGGCTCGATCCCAGTAGGGGGCTTGCAGGAGGCAGCTGATCAATTGATGTTTCTGTCTCTCTCTCTCCTCCTTCCTCTCTCTGAAATCAATTAAAACATTAAAAAAAAAACAACCAAAAAAAACCCCACAAGCCAGGCACTGCTCAGATCTTAAGTCACTTAATTCTCACGACTAACTGATGAAATGGACGTGTGACATGACCCCATTTTCCAGATGAGAACACCGAGGCCCCAGTGGTTGTGAGCTCAGGCCAGGATCTCATCGGCAGCCTGGCCAGAGGTCTGTGCTCTCGGCCACAGTGCTCTACCAGGCGCCCCGGTAACTGGCCTGAGGGGCGTCCCTTCTCACGCGTCTCTCTCGGAGTCAGTTTCAGGTCTCAGGTCCCGCCTCCAACGTCCCTTTCTTCCTCCGTGACCTGCTGGGCCGCAGCTTCCTGGGCAGCCCCTTCCTGATTGGGGTGGGGAGGGGTCTTCGTGGAGAGGAGCTGTGTGTGGTGGGTGAGAGAGCCTGGGGCCCGGGTCACAGCCCCAGGGTTAGGTCCCTTCTCTGTCTCAAGTCATTCAGTTGCTCAGAGCCTCAGTTTCTTCATCTGTTAAACGTCCCCCATTAGCTGGTGTCTGCTCTGTCCTTGGCAGAGGACATGCTGAAGTCACCGCTGGTGTGCTCTTCCCAGCCCACCCTCTGGACCCCCTGGCTTCTTTCTTTTGTGAGGTGGACAGACATGAGGACTCAAACTGCAATTAGCACGAGGCCAGGGCCTGGCCCACGTTGTTTGGGGCAGCTGCTCGTGTTGACTCAGAAAACAAGGCAAGGACTCCTTGGCTCTGGGAGGAAGGGAGGTGGGGGGCCAAGGCCTCCCCTGGTGGACGCCCAGCTCTTTCCGGCCTGGTGACTCGAGCTGGCTTCATTTCATCCCGAGTGGGATTGGAGGGTTGATGGGGCTCTGGCCCTGCCCAGCCTTCATGGGCCAGCCAGGATTGGGCTTGTTACTCAGCCTCACCCGGCTGGGAGCAGAGGTGGCTGACGGGGGACCTTTTCAGACAAGCAGAGAGCCCACCTCTTGGGTCTTGGTGTCTGGGGGTCCCGGACGCCTCGCTGCTCCGACCCCATCCGTCGCTGCTCCGATACCAACCTCACCGGGTTGGTATGTTCTTAGCACAGGACACATCCAACTGAGTCAGAGCCATCCCTGCCCTCAGTCTCCCGACTGCCCGGCACTCAGGAGAAAGTGCCCGTGGGAGCAGCTCCAGCCTGTCCCTGCCCCCCAGGGGGGTGTGGGCTCAGGGTCCTCCCCGGGCTTTGCTCTCTAAGATAACCCCAGGCAGCTTGCCCCATGTCTGAAATGCATCTCCCTCCGTCTCCTGGGCCTGAGGTTTCATGGTGAGTCTGTGCCCGTCGCTCCAAGACGTGCGGAGACCCCAAGGGGGCCGCCAGCCACCTCCCACGTTTTCCTTGGCTCGTGGCCTCGGCGCTCACCGCAGCGCCGCTGATTGTCATGGGTGGGAAGGGAAGCGCCACCCTGGGCCTGGAGGGGATGGAGGACAAGCTCGGTTTCCCCGGGCCTGGCGTCTGTGGTGCCCGCGTGGCCCTGCCACCGCCACACCTGTGCGCACGTCCCTTCTGTGCACCGAGCGACGCCAACCTTGTGTTCCAGGGGAAGCTGCCGGTGCTGCTGCTCGGCCGCTCCTCGGAGCTGCGGCCGGGGGAGTTCGTGGTCGCCATCGGAAGCCCCTTCTCCCTTCAGAACACCGTCACCACCGGCATCGTCAGCACCACCCAGCGTGGCGGCAAGGAGCTGGGGCTCCGGAACTCGGACATGGACTACATCCAGACAGACGCCATCATCAACGTGAGCCAGGCCGCCTGCCGGGCTCCGGCAGGTCCTCGGACAGGCGGGCTCAGGAACCAGGGTGGGGGCAGGTCCTCAGGTGCTGAGCCGGGAGTTAGTTCCCTTTGCAGCCCTAGAGCAGGTGAGGCCGGGCTGGCCCTTGGTCCTTAGACACCTGCAGGGACTGCAGAGAAGGGGACTTTAGATTTGCCAAGGTCTGCGGCCCGGAGGAGCCCCCCTCTCCCAGGGCAGCAGACTCTCGTGGAGCTGCCTTGGTGGCTTTGTGGCAGGAGGGATGCTCCCCTGGCGCCCAGGAGGTGTCCGCTGTGCCTTGGGGTGCAGCCTAAGTATCGCCCCCACACTGTTCGATGTCTGAGGAGTCCAGGGGTTGCTCCACACACTCTCATTAGTGGAATCTTTTCTAAGTCACATTTTCAGTTGTCTCCCGATAGGGTTGACGTTTGTAAAAAGCAATGTTGCCCCCAACACCCATCTATTTATTAGACCCATCTGTGCATCGCTGCCTCTGATAGGTTTTATTCCCCAACTTTTCTGTGATTCTGTGCGAAGTAATGGAAACAGAGCAAATCATGCGGATTTCTAGGCCCAGCTGCAGAGCGGGGGCCACACAAATGGGGGGCTGAGCAGACGGAAATCCCGGGCTTCGGCAACCCGGGTGGGCAGCCGGGCTGCTGCCAAGAGAAAGTTGTGCTGGGTGTTTTAGGGAGTTCATCGGTGGCCTCTGAGCTTTGGAGAGAAAAAAATACCATTTATGGCATATCTGAAACTTTCTGAAAGTGGTGAAGGTCCCTTTTTTCCCCAGAGAAAATATTAGGGTGACAAGAACAATCCCAGGAAAGAGCCTGCACTCAGGAGCCTGCGGGCAGGGAGGTAGGTGGGAGGGAGGAAGGACAGAAGCTCATAACTTTTCATTTCTGCTTGATTTCAGTACGGGAACTCGGGAGGCCCGCTAGTGAACCTGGTAAGGCCTTTCTTTTATGCTTTTTCCTTTGCTTTCTTTTCAGACATGAACTTGCCCAGCACATTCCTACTTTTAAAGTGACACCTGTGAATGTTGGTCTCCTTAAGAATCACCCTCCTTTTCTTTTTGGGGGGAGTAAGGGATGTGGGAGTTGAGGCTGGAAGTTATGTCCCTGGACACGCTCGCGCTTCAGTTACAAGGAAACGCAGTGGGATTCGGGTCAGAGCGGGAGGAGCCGGAGGAGCCGGCCTATTGGGAAGGTGGCAGCAGCCCTGGCCTGTCCCAGAAAGACCTCCGATGAGGCCTCCGGGCTGCGGGAGGAGCTGGCTTGGCGTGTCCGTGTCTTTGTCTTGGCCGGGAGCCCTCCCTCAAGACCTGGCTGGAATGAGGAGTTCCCCACTCCCAGAGACGTCACCCAGCCTGTATTCAAAGGCGGGAGCAGCAAAGGGAAGCCTCGGAGCCGGACTGTCAGCCAGGGCACAAGGGTGCAGCTCAGGGGTCACCGGCTCAGCTCTCGGTTACAGGTGACGAAACCGAGGCCACCTCCAGCCAGGCCCGGGATGGCACTGCCTCCCGGAGGGTCCCCTGGAGTTGGGGGCTGGATCCTCGTGCCTCGGGAAGTGTGCAGGGAGTGATTCATATGCTCTCTGGGCCGGTTTCCCGTGTCAGCCTGAGTTGAACAAGCCACTTAACAATGGCGTTCAGGATAATGGCCGAATGGCGTGAGGCGAGCCCGCTGTTCCAGGACTGTTTCCGACTGAGGAGCGTGGACCAAGCTGTGGGTTTATCTAGAATCAAAGCCCAGCCCGTGAGCTGGAATCTTCCGTGACTTAGAGCTGGTGGGGGACGAGCAGAGGAAATGAGGCCCTGAGGCTGCCGTCTGAACTGCATTTTCTGGAAATGAGGCGGGTGGGCCCATCCTGTCGGCAGAGGAATCCTGAGATGAGTGGAGTTGGGAGGAGCGGGAGGGTGGGGGCAGCCACCTGAAGCACTCAGAGGTTTTGTTGGAAACTTTCCTCGTGAAAGAGCAGATGTGTATCTTGAAACTATGTGCCTGAGGCGGTTTCATAGCGTGGGGAGGCCCTAGGAAGGCCCAGCGTGTGGGTCGCCCTTACCAAGCGTGACTCAGGGCTGCCCCGGCGAGGCCTGTCCCCTGCGGCCCGACCCCTCCTGCCAGCTCCCACCGCACTCAGACGGTCCTCTGTCCTCTCTCCCTCCCCAGCTCCCAGCTCGTCTTCAGGTGAACCTTTGTGGATTCCCTGAGCCATTTCTGTCTTGCCTTTCAGGACGGGGAAGTGATTGGAATTAACACCCTGAAAGTGACAGCCGGGATCTCCTTTGCCATCCCATCTGATAAGATTAAAAAGTTCCTAACCGAGTCCCATGACCGGCAGGCCAAAGGTAACGAGAGAGCCCGCCCGCCAGCCAGCCGGTGGGAGATGCAGGCCCAAGGCGGCCGCTCGGGACAGGGAAACTGGGGACTCGGGACAGGGAAACCACACGCCTGAGGGTCCCCCAGGACTTTTAATCAGGAAGGGAAAGAACGCACGTCCTGAAGCCCCCGGGATTAGGTCGTAGAGAGTTGCCATTTTTGACTGATGACCGTGAACGTTTCGTACAGGTTAATACAACCCTGGGTGATTCCTATACGTCATTTCAGCTCAACACTCACTTGGGTCATTGATGCCTTTGCCCGGTCATGTGGGGTTGTTAGTCCCACGTCACTGATGAGAAAGCTGAGACTCAGGGGGACCGTTCATTCCACTGAGGTGTAGGGACCCCCCTGCTCGGGGTCAGGCTGGGGTCCTTTGCAGGCGTGATGTTTACCTCCTACCTGGGGGTGGGGGAGGCTGATAGTAAACAGACAAATGAGATGATTTCAGGTACCAAGAGTACTTCCCAGAAAATGAGGCAGGGACATGGGCTGGGGAAGGGCAGCCGGGGAGACAGTGCGGCCGGAAACCCCTCCTAAGTGGAGACCTGGGGGAGAGGGAGCCAGCAGGTGAGGATGTTGGGGGAGATCGTCCGCCCCTGGACCAGCGGGGTCCAGGCCTCCGCACTGGACACAGGGTGGTGCGCACAGGACCCCAGAGGGGGCCTTGCGGCTGGATGCAGTGAACGCGTGGATGTGGAAGGAAGTCAGCCAGGGTCACAATGGCCACGGGAGGGCTGGGGTTGCACTTTAACTGCTTGGAGAACATGATCTGGTTGATGTCTTTGAAAGGTCCCTCTCTGGGCTGCGAGGTGGCTCTGCTAAGGGGGAGGGGGTGGCAGTGGGAGACCAGTTAAGAGGCTCTTCTGGTCACCCAGACCAGGGTGGAGGGACGGGGCCACACTCTGGACTTAGGTGACAGACGGAACCCTTATCAGATGTCAGGATGGGGAGAAGAGAAACCCAGGACCCCTCCTAGGTTTTCAGCCATGACCTAAAGGGACAGGAGTTACCACGGCTCACGGCAGAATTCAGCACACACCCTCCTGGCCCTGACTGCCCACTGCGAGCGGGGGGACTGAGCCTCATGGCTCACGGTGTCCCCGGCATAGCCACCCAATGGGGCTGACCTCTGCTGTCCTTCTGTTGCGCCCCCAGGCAAAGCCATCACCAAGAAGAAGTATATCGGCATCCGCATGATGTCGCTCACATCCAGGTGGGTAGCAGGATGTGTGTCTGTCTTACAGCTGAATGAACCTCAACTTCAGAAGGTTCCCCCTGGCGCCCCCTGCAGGAGGGGCCTCGAGCTGCCCTGAGAGATCTCAGTCTCTGGTTAAAGTTTAACATTAGGAAAGAGCGGTGGGGCCGTGATCCTTGGCCCCCGTTTTACCTTTCAGTTTTTGGGGTTTTTATTTATTTATGTGTTTTTATTGATTTTTACAGAGAGAGGAGGGGAGAGGGAGAGGGAGATAGAAACATTGATGAGAGAGAGTCATCGATCGGCTGCCTCCTACACGCCCTCTCCTGGGGTTTAAGCCCACAACCCGGGCCTGTGCCCTGACCGGGAGTTGAACTGTGACCTCCAGGAACCACTGAGCCCCACCGACCAGGCTCTTGCAGTTTGTTTTTGTGTTCTGAGCAGGTCCTTCCTTCTAGAGGACTCTGCCTTCCGTTTTGCGGGCAGGCCTGAACAGCGGGGTGTTGGTCACTCTCCCTCAGGCCTTGCTGCCACCACTTGTCCTGTTGACACCCACATTCCGGGAGTGCCCGGCCCCGCCCTGTGTCCAGAGCACCCTGCCGGTCAGTTGGGCTGCATGTGGGCTGTGGCTCTGGAATGTGGTCAGGCCCGGGGTGACTGATGGGCTTGTTTTCCCCGAGCTGGTAGAAGTCGGGCATGTGGCTGCCAGGCCCGTAACACGCTGGTGTTTTTCACCCTTGATGAAAAAACCTGATGCAATCCCATGCGTCCTGGTAACTAAGGATGTCACTGAAATTACTGTGGGTAAACTCGGCAAAGAACAGGACATCCTAATATAGATATTAATATATTATTGTTATAATTGATTCCCCGTTAACTAATGGTGAACCCATAGTATAGGTTAAGTACGTATTACGAATGCTCGTACCTTTCTTAGCCAAGACTAAATGTGCATCAGTCTGGTCTTGAACTCTGGGAGACAAAGGTGTAGCCCTGGGCTCCGGCCTCCTGAGTTCTTGTCCGAGCTCTGCGACTTGCTGGGTTGTGAGTTTGGGAACGATTTGGCCTCTGAATGCCTCCGTTTCTGGCATCTGGGATGAGGTAACGGCACAGGCGTCCGGGTGTGTGGTGAGGACTGGGTGATTCAGTGTGCCAAGGCTTGGCTTAGTGGGCGGTGGCAGTGGTCACTGGCCGCAGTGACGCCAGCCATGTTTACCACCTGCTCGCACCGCGCCAGGCACTGGGCGTCCTGCTGTAGCCAGACGATCTCATCTCATTCTCACAACAACCCTGTCATGGAGGAAACGCATTGCCCCTGTTTTGCATTTGATCAAAACCAAGGCACAGAGAGGTCAAGCAACGGCCCCAGACCACACAGTTAGGAAGCGGCAGGGCCGAGGCCCCCAGCCAGCCAGCCGCTCTGCTGTACGCGCTCCTCGGGTGGCGGCTGCTATCAGCTAATGAGTCAAATGAGTAAGAGTAATAAGCGTGCCCCTTGCTGTTGCCCAGTCCATCTCTGGGTCTAGGAGACAGGCGATTTAGAGCAGAATCGGGCACAGGAGGAGGAGCTTTACGTTGGAATTGGGCGGGAGAAGCGGTGGGAGCCGGGTCTGCGCTGGGAGGGCGTGGGCCCGGGTGCTAACAGGCGAGCCTTGTCCCTCAAGCAGCAAAGCCAAGGAGCTGAAGGACCGGCACCGAGACTTCCCGGACGTGCTATCAGGAGCGTACATCATCGAAGTCATTCCCGACACCCCCGCGGAAGCGTGAGTCAGTTATTTTCCCTTTCCCCGATTTCCTGCGGGTTCCTGGGGCCACGTCAGCTCAGGTGACTGGGGGTCCTGCACAGAATGGTCGGGCGTCCTGGGTCAGCCCTGCCCATCAGATGTTCCACCTGGTTCAGCTTAGGGCGCTCCAGCGAGAAGGGGCTTCCCGCCCTCAGGGTCGTCCAGGTGGGAAGAGCTGTCAGCTCCGTAAGAGTCTCCTGGACAGGCCTGGCTGGGAAACGGGGTGTAAGGAGCAGGGTCCCTAAGACCCCGGGCAGGGGTCCTGTCCTAGGCATCAGGACCCTCCCCCCCCCGACCCCGTCTGTTATCGGTCAGGCTGTCCCTGTCCACACCTCTAAAAAATAACGAGGCCACATCTAAGTCAGATGGAAAGAAGTAGCTCGACCAGCAAGCGGGTGTGTTACCTGTGCTGACCCAGTATCCAGAGGAAAGTGGTGGACGGGGCCAGCACACTCCCGGGGCTGGGTTTGGTGGTCGGCCTGCTTTTGTGCCACCCACAGGTTAAGAATAGATTTTGCATTTTTAAATGTTTGAAAAAACTTTTAAAGGAGGGTAGCAGTTTATGACACGTGAAAAATGTGTGCAAGTCAAACGTCAGCGTCCGTCCTAAGGCTTTACTGGAACCCAGCCGTCCCCGGTGGATGAGATACGGGCTAGGGTGGCTTCTGGCTGTGACAGCAGAGTTGAGTGGTTGGGACAGAAGGACAGCGAGGCCTGTGAGGACTGAGCCGTCTCCTACCTGGCCCTTTGCAGAAAAAGCTAGGTGGCCTCTGGGCTATTTTGTGCTGTTATAGGTAAGATCTAAAGTCACAGCAGCAGCAACGCAAAGGAAGTGTCCCCGTCCTGGTACGAACAGTTCTCTGAGTTGTGACACCTATTACAAGAAGGTTGGCCTTGGCCACGGTACGTGGTCGGGGGACTGTGGCACCCCTTGTCTCCCCTGCGGTCAGTCTGTCACCGATCACACAAGTGCTGGTAGTTATTTCCGAAAAGGACACGACTGACAGTTTGTCCGAAAGCCTCAAAAGGATATAACCCTCTAGCGGTCTAAGTCACGTACATTATTAGCCACCGCCCACCCTGTTTGCTCTGGGCCCTTAGGTTCTAACCCACGCGGCCGTCACCGCCACGTTGACCGCCTCCCGTGGCAGCTGGACGGAGGCGTGGAGGCGTGACGGGTGTCCTCCCCTGTGTTGCAGTGGGGGGCTCCAGGAGAATGACATCATCATCAGCATCAACGGGCAGTCGGTGGTCTCCGCCAGCGACGTCAGCGACGTCATCAAGAAGGAGAACACCCTGAACATGGTCGTCCGCAGGGGCAACGAAGACGTCATGGTCACCGTGGTTCCCGAGGAGGTCGACCCGTAGGCGGAGCGTGAGCTGGGCTCCTGTTTCCCTCAGAGACTCCTCAGTGACTCTGCGTGCGTCCTGGGCTGGTGGCACAGGACGCCGGGACTTCCGGCCGCCGGGCTGCCGGTTCAGCAGAAGCACCCGGCCAACAGGTTCCTCCTTCGTAGTTTGCAGGCAAAACCAGTGTAACTCGTAGAGACCCGCTCCCCCCCGACCCCCCGTATCGTATGTATGAGCTTTTCCCTCCAGCTTGGACTGTTCCCGTCACACAGGCAACATCTGTCCCCTCCTTTAGCTGAATCCCGTCCTGGTCCAGGGAAGGCAGCCGATGTGACGCGTAGATGAGAGGAAGGCCCCACGGGAGCCAGGTGGCCCCGGGCCTGGGTGTGCGCCCCGTGGCCTTCACCCAGCGGGGGACAGGCTAGGACCACAGGAGGGTGAACGCTGGCTCCCCAAACAGCCAAAGTCGCCTCTTTGGGGAATCTCCTCAGACCGGGAGCACAGTGACTTCGAGTTTAAGCTATTAAAATACTTCTTCATACTTGGCTTTCTGGCACGCGTGTTTTCCTTTCCTCCCAGCAGCTGGTTACAGTTCCTCGGGGGTGATTACAGTGTCAAGGGGCCCCCGTGAAACCACACTGTCCGCGCGGGGTCGAGCTCGAAGTCCGAGCGGTGTTTCGAAATCCCCCTGCGGGGCTCGCTGGCGTAGGAACAGCTGTGCGCGGCCCCTGGCTCCAGGCAATTGGATGTGAGGACGGTTGCACTCGCATCTGGAGCTTCTCAAGCTACAAAGAGCCTGTCGACCTCACACACCAGGCAATCGGTCAACAGAGATTTTCCGGGCCCCTGCTCTGTGCCAGGCACAGGGCTGTGTGTACAGAGGGGAATACAGAGCAGGATGACCTGGCCCTTCCCTCCCCAGAGGTCAGTCGAGAAACTAGATCTCTTTTTCTTTTAATTCTCACTTGATTTTTTAAAAAAAAATTTATTTTTTTTTAGAGTGGAAGAGAGAGGAGGGGGGAGAGAGAGAGAGAAACATTGATGTCAGAGGGACACAAAAATTGGTTGCCTCCGGCACACGCCCCAACCAGGGTTGGGGATCGAACCTGAGTTCCTTTGGTTCTCAGGCCAATGCTCCAACCACTGAGCCACATCAGACAGGGCAAAACAGGTCTCTTTTTCAAAGGGAGACGCTGCAGGAGATTAGGATACGACCCCAAACTGCCCTGGTCTAAGTCCCCAGAAAGCACAGGCTGAAGCTGATTCCCGTGTCCTGGTCTCTGAGATAAAAAGCAGACCGTGAGCTTGACGGGTGCAGAGCGGGGCTCCCCTCCAAGTGTCCCCGAGCGGGCACAGCCCCGGGTGGCTCCAGCCACCTCCATCTCCGTGAAGGTTTCCAAAAGTTTTGGAAGCTGGACCCAAGAAGCCTGTTGTAAAACTTCAGCTTGGAAATCTGCACAGGCCTGCGTCCCCACGGAAGCCCACGCCGGAGGGGAGGCTGTTTGCGCCAAGAGCGGAGGGTAAACGGCCCTCTAGCAGTCAGCAGTCTGGGGGGGCCTTGGACTTGACGGAGGTCCAGTTCTCTGGACCGAGAGCTTAATTGTCCCTGGACCAATGGGTGGCTAAGACCTCTGAGGTCAATTCAGAGCAGGAGAGGCTGTGGAAGGCCCGGGGCCAGGTGAAACAGTTGAGATCTGATTAAGCGAAGGCCTCTCAGTTCCGCCGCCAGGCAGCCGGGCAGCTGGTGTCCTTGCAACCCCGTGCGTCGGGCCGTTGCTGTCTGCTCAGACGGCCGTCAGAGTCCGGAAGGAGCGGTAAGTCCTCTCGCGCCTGGCGTGGGGCTTGCGTTCTCGCCCTCTCCGTTAGAGGGGATGCCGACTCAGAGAGCGGCCTGTGGCATCAGGGCTCCGTCGCAGCTGTTTTGCCGTGGGCCTGCTCCTCGGGGTGGTCCCCGGGGCCGGGAGGCTGCCACAGGTGGTGTGGGGTCAGAGCAGCCCCGGCCCGAGCCCATTTCTCTCCAGCCTGTCATCGCTCGGGAGGCTAGAGATGGCTGGTCTGGAAGGAATCAGCAGGGCGAGCGCCTGGCCCGGGGCCTCTGTAAACACTCGGCAGCATCTCCCGGGCGCCCGAGGACCCTGGGTGGGGCCGGAGTTCTGCCTGCTTGCGTGGTGACAAACAAGGCCACAGACATGGCGGCTGGGTGCACTGGCTGGCACACTGTGTTTGGTTACGTGGCTGCCCTGCCCTGTGGGGCCCGGGCCTGTGGGGCTGTGCTGGTCTGTGGGATGGTGGGTCCCGTGGGGGCTGCTCCTCCCGGCACCCTCACCCCTCCTTGCGGCTTTCACACGACATCCGGGGACGTATGTTTCTTCCTCCTAAGAGCTTGGCTTTTGGAACTTGAGTTCAACCCTACTGTCCGCATATTACTGGCTGTGTGACCTTTGAGCCAGTTACCGAACCTCTCTTTGCCTGTCCCCCATCTGTAAAACGGGGATAATCGTAGTACCTACTTCCTACGGCTGTGGTGGGGATTAAATGAGTCAATACGTGGCACCTGGTCAGCGATAAATAACTAGCAACATATGTGTTAACTAGTGTCCTTGAGCCTCAGTTTCCCCTTGTGTAAAGTGGGGAGTAGTCGTGTCCCCCTGTACTGGAGTTGTGGGGTTAACCGGGATGGCACCGGGCCACGAGGTCAACACAGCTGCTGCTGTTTTGCTATCAGCTGCCGTTGTCCTGGCCTCCGGTGATATCACAGTGGCCAGCATCAGTTGGGGGCCTGCTACGGGACACGCACCGTAGTTCAGCTCTTCAGACCAGGCCGAGGTGGATGCTGTTTACCTTCTTTCACAGGCGAAGAAATTGATGCTCAGAAGTTTAGCATCTTGTTCAAGTCCCAGAGCTCATCCGCGGGGAGCTGTGACGTACGCCCGGGAGGCCTGAGCCTTTGGCACTCGCCTGGGTCCACCTCCACTCCCTGAAGGCGCCCGTGGGCCCTGTGGACTCAGCCCCCTGCTCAGTTTGTGGTTCTTTCTGGCCCTTTCAGGTCCCTCAACAGCCCCGCCGGCTGGCGGCTCAGCAGCTGCCCCTCCTGTGTCCCTCCCGCTGGCCCTCGCCTCTGCTGAACTCTGCTCCTTCGGCTCCACCCCTCTGCGTCCAGCGTTTGCAAAACTTTAAGTGATGCCAATCACAGGGGCTGGGCTTCGCCAGCACGTCTGCATCACCTGACCGACCCCACCCTGCTTGTCGGGATGCCCTGGCGGGGAGGGGCACCGCGGGCCCTCGCCGCGCTCTCTGGGCCTGGCTCTGCCTGGCAGCTCCGCACAGGGTCCTGCTCTCTCTTGGCTCCATTTCTCCATCTGAAAATTTGGAAGAATGCCCACGTCTGGGGGCGGGGGGTGAGGGCATGTGTGTTTGTTAGGATGTGTGTGGTGCTGGTCTCTGCCATGGGTGTGGGGCAGTGGTTTTATGATTCACCAGGAGGGTGCCAGGCCCATTTCAGCAAATGCCACTGAAGCCAGGACCGGCCTCGCTGGGGTTGTGCAGAAGCGGACGTATGTCCGGGCGAATGGGCCAGTGCAGGTTCAAGGTTACTACGAAAGCTGCCTTCTCCCGGAAGGTGGTGACAGTGAGGTCAGACGTAGGACGACATCAGGGTGGCAAGTAGGTGCAGGTGCAGATCGGTGGGGGACTGCCTGGAGCCCTGGGCTGGGCAGGCTGTAGGGCCTCCCGCTCCGCCATCCGGATGATTCGTGGACAGGTGGCAGGAGCAGGTCCCCTGTCCTCACCTCTGGGTCACCTCTGCCTTTCCCCACGGACCGCTGGCCTGTGTGGGCGTCTCGCACACCGACAGTGCCCTCTGCAGCCGCCTCCTAGGGCCTTCTTCACGCCACAAGCCACGCCCCAGCTCTCCTGCAGGGACCCCATGTGGTTCTAAAGAACCGTCGCGCCCGGCTGGTGTGGCTCAGTGGTTGAGCTTCCTCGTGTGAGCTGGGAGATTGTGGTTCGATTCCCGGGCAGGGCACATGCCCGGGGTTTAGGCTCAATCCCAAGTAAGGGCCGTGCAGGAGGCAGCCGATCAATGACTCTCTCATCACTGATGTTTCTCTCTCCCTTCCCCTCTCTGAAATCAATAAAAACATTAAAAAATAAAAAAAAAGAACTGTCACCAGAATCAGCTCGTGGGATGTGACTTTGCCACTTGTATCTGAGAGGACATCAGGATGCTGCTTCGAGTGCCACCCCTGTTTTGAAACAAGTGTTGGTTACATTTCTAAGCCCCTACCCACCCCAGCCCCCCAGATGCATTACCTACGGCTCAGAGAAGGGGCCCCAACTGCCAGGCAGGAGGCCGGTTCTTAGAATCAATCACGCTCACATGTTGGAAACACCCACCAGAAAGGCCCTGGTGCTTGTAGGGCCCTGGGCCTGGTTCGGTGGGAGCCAGCTGGGCCACCACCCCCATCTGTGTCCTGCATCTGGGGCCCAGCCAGGCTGTGTCTGGGCCATCAGCGCTGGCTCCCCCCCCGGAGACCGGAGACCAGGCCCTCTGGGGCTTCCATCGAAACGTGGGTGGAGCAGGCAGGGAACAGGCCTTCCTGCTGCCGGGCGGCTGTTTTATTTAGAACTTTTAAAGGCAATGGCCTCAGTGTCGCTCCTGCCAAGAACCAGCAAAGATCAAATGCAGTCAACACCAACAAATGCATCTTTAGTTAAAAAAATAAGTGGTTCAGCCCAGCCGGGTGTGGCTCAGCGGTTGAGCATCAACCTAGGATCCAGGCGATCGGGGTTTGATTCCCAGTCAGGGCACATGCCCGGGTTGCGGGTTCGATCCCCAATGACACTCTCATCATTGACGTTTCTGTATGTCTCTCTCCTTTCCTCTCTCTGAAATCAATAAAAATATATTAAAAAAAAAAAAAGTGGTTCAGGTTCTCTACGGAAATAGTTTTCTGTGATGTGTGTCTCAGAGGCCAGGTAAGCTTTTATCCTTTGCGCCTCGCCCACCACTTCTCAGAGGAGGCTAGTGAGGCACAGAGCAGTTCAGTAACCAGCCTGAGGTCACACAGCGAGAGGAAGGCATCGCTGGTGCATGGGAACCCCGGCATCTGGCTCCAGAGTCCTCTCTCTGAACTGCGGGGCCGTTGTCCCCTGGTGATGCCCAGTGACATTTGTAACAGACGCACATCCCCACCTCGGTGTAACTTTCCATCAGCCTCTCGCTGAAGCAGTGAAGAGTCGGCCGGACACGGGCTTCGTGGCCAGTTTGGGAGAACGGCTTCGAGACGGGAAAGCTCTTACTCTGTCTCAGGGGCATCACCCCCCTCCCCCTGCACTGTGAAGGGTCATCAGTGCTGTGGGCGGAGAGGGCCTGTGGGATGCGCGTCTCCCGGTCCTCAGGGATCGATCAGGCTCCGCCCACCCCCGGGTGCCCGTCTATCTTTGTGCCTTTCCCACTCTGCTCCCTCCTGCTGAGTCACTGAACCGGGACACGGTCTGAAATGCTGCGCAGTGTAAAGACACGCAGCCTCTCCAAGGCCCCGCCCTGATCCTGAGCATAAAAATGCACCCCCGGGCCCTGGGGGGTTTGGCTCGGTTAGAGTGTCGGCCTGTGGACTGAGGGGTCCCGGGTTCGATTCCCAGTCAAGGGCACGTACCTGGGTTGCAGGCTTGTCCCCGGCCCTGGTCGGGGTGTGTGAAGGAGGCAACCAATCAATGTGTCTCTCACATCGATGTTTCTCTCTCTCTCCCTCCCCCTTCCACTCTCTCTGAAAAGCAACGGAAAAAATATCCTTGTGTGGGGATTAAAAAGAAAATGCATCCCAGGGACTCCAGGGAGAGACGGGCGATGAACCACTCACCCAGGGCCCCAGCTTCACCAGAAGCCCCGGTGACCAGGAGTCTGCAGCAGGCCCTCTAAGCTCTTTCCTGGCTTATTACCCGGCCCTTTCCCTCACCAGTTAATTGCGCTGACCTCCTGTCCTCATGCAGGTAGATAGACGTGAACGGAGGCTTCACAGGAGCGTTGTCTCAGGACTCGGCAACCGAGCCGGGCGGTCAGATCAGCGTCGGCTGTGAGTCGGGCGCATGTACCGCTCCAGCTTGTGCCCGCGCCCTGCTGAGGCTGGGTGGCCGCCCTCCCCGGGGGTTCCAACGGCACCTTCGTCACTGCTGCCACCTCGGTGTTCAGGGCAGGCGGCTTGGTCAGGGACGCAGGCTTGGCCCCGGCTGCCCGCCTCCCGAGCCTGGGGCTGGGCCCCGCCACAGCGCCCACGGCTCACCCGGCGGATGGCGTAGCAAAGCCTCGTCCTGCTGGCGGAGGGGTCGGGAGCCCAAGCCGGTGCCTCTCCTGGATTTGGGTGGGAAAAGGGTAAACATTTGTCAGCAGCATTTTGCTCATCAGTGAAAATGACTTTATGCTGAAAATCCACAGAGTCAAAGCAGCCCGGCCAGTGTGGCTCAGCGGTTGAGCATCGACCTGTGAACCAGGAGGTCACAGTTTGACTCCCGGTCAGGGCCCAGGCCCAGGCTGTGGGCTCGATCCCCCGTCGGGGGCGTGCAGGAGGCGGCCGATCAATGGCTTTCTCTCATCATTGATGTTTCTCTCTCCCTCTCCCTCTCCCTTCCTCTCTCTGAAATCAATAAAAACATATTTTAATAAATAAAACATTGATTTAAAAAAAAAAAGTAAAAGTACTTAAAATCATCTGGAAAGAAAACCCGTGTCCGCACAGAAACCTGGGCACAGACGTTCCCGGCAGCCTTATTTGTAGTCGCCAACACTTGGTAGGAACCGGTGTCCTTCAGCAGGTAAATGGATGAAAAAACGGAGATGCAGCCATATGATGGGATATGACCCGGTGATGAAAAGAAATGAGCCACCAAACCACCGCAGCCACGGAGGAAGCGAAGTGCACGTGATAAGTGGGAGAGCCGATCTGCAAAGGCTGTGTGCTGCCTGGTTCCGACTCTCGGACCTTCTGGAAAAGGCAGAACCATGGAGGCAGGAAAAGTCCGTGGCTGCCGGGAGCTGGGGGGAGAGGGGGAGCACAGAGGCTGTTCCAGGCAGGTGGACACGTGTCCAAGCCCACAGGATGCACGTCATGAAGAAAGGCCCTCATGCAGACCGTGGACTCTGGGCGACGATGACCTGTCGGTGGAGGTTCATCTGTTGTGACACATGTTCCACCCTGGAGGGGGGTGTCGATAAGGGGGAGGCTGTGCGTCGAGGGGGACAGGGGTGTATGGGATTCTACTTCCTGCTCAATTTTGCCGTGAACCTAAAACTGGCCTCAAAAATAAAGTCTATTCATTAAAATGAAACAAACTTCCGAACAAATGAGACTCAAGCCTAGAGCCAAAGGAAGCACCTGCCTCACCCGGAAGAAGACTTCAGATGCCACCCATTCAGCCACGTGGCCTCCAGCAGGGCCCCCGCCTGCGGTTTTGGCCCCGACCGTGGATCCCAGGCCGGCGTTCTGGGCAGAGGGGAGGGCGTGTTCTTTAGACAACGTTCCCGAGGGAGAGACCGTCCCAGCGGGTTCAAGCGTGTAGAGTTTGAACGTGAAAAACCCAGGTGCGGTTGCCGGAGGGTGGCCGCTGGCTCCCTCATGGCTGCCACGTGGCTCCCACGTGGCTCCCAGCCCCGCCTCCTGCGCCCTGCCCCACGGTGCTTCCTGACCCACCCCTTCCCCGCGACAGAAACGCACGTCCTGATGGAAGGAAGTCCGTTCTTGGTGAACGAGGCTGGGGGCGCCGCATGTGGGGCTCGTGGGGCTCTGCACGGCCCTCCGGGTGGGTCACCTTCGTGTGGGGGGTGGCAGTGACCTGTCCTCGAGACAAAATCCCTCAGAGCCACACAGGATGGAGGGGGCTTTTGGTGGCCAGAGCGGCCTCTCCCCAGTTCACCTTCGTCACCTCCCTCCTGGGCTCACGGGTGGCGCCTTTGGCCCATTTGAACTGTCCTGCGGCCCCAGGTGCACCTGCCTGGCTCCTGTGTCTCTCCCTCCAGGACGCCCCCCACCCAGCCCGCTTAGCAGGGTTGGGTGCCCGGCCCTTCTCCACCCACTGGTTCGTTTCGTAGGCTCCTTGTCCCCGAGGGTGGCGGCTGCCTCTGAGCTCCAGACGCTTACACTCCTTACGACGGGGCTGGGAGAGCAGGAAAGTCCCCATGAAACCTTGTGGCCAGGATGACAGCGTAGGTGCGTCCACTAGGGGGTGAACTGACCTCGTGCAACTCCAGGGAGGTGTCAGGGGACCCGGGTGTTGATACCTGGAGGAACCTGAGAGCCGGGCGGAGTGGGCAGCTTCCCCCAGCCTCGTGGCTCAGCCCCGCCTCCCGGGGTCCCCCGAGGCTCCGGCCACAGCCGCCCCTCCCCTGCACAGTAACCTTATTTGCTATTTGCTGGTTTGTTGGCTGTTTCTTTTGCCACAATATAAGCCCCAGTTGAGCAGGACCTTATGCCCAGACTGCCCAGCCCCCTTTTCCAGGGGATGGGGGGACGACCTGTAGGTTGTGACCAGTTGAGAAATGATCGAACAGTCAGCAGCTGCGGAGGACGGTCCGCGGCACCCTCGGGTGCATGGAGAGTCCCGCCCGACCCACGGGAAGCAGCCTGCTGCCTCTGGCTTCTTGCACTTTATAATTTGGGACGATTTTAGGACCTGCGGGGTGGGGAGAACCACTCAGGACGGGAGTACCCACTTGATCTTTTTAAAAATATACATGTTTTTGTTCATTTCAGAGAGGAAGGGAGAGGAGACAGAGACAGAAACATCCATGATGAGAGAAGTTGAGGCGTATTGTCTGGCCGGTGTGGCCCAGTGGTTGAGCTGTGACCCGTGAAATAAGAGGTCACAGTTCGATTCCCGGTCAGGGCACAGGCCCGGGTTGGGGGCTCGGTCCCCAGTGGGGGGCATGCAGGAGGCAGCCGATCAGTGACTCTTGTCATTGATGTTTCTCTCTCTCTCCCTCCCCCTTTCTCTCTCTCTAAAAAAAAAATCAATAAAACCATATTTAAAAAAAGATTTGAGGTCTAAGACACGCGAGGAGTCCCTCTGGCGTAGCAGCTCCGGCTCCGTTTTAAAGGGTCCCCGTGTTGTTTACAGCCCTTGTTCAGGTCTGAACTTTGAGGCCTTTGGGATTGAAAAGCTGGAGGCCCCCACTCGGGAGAAACTCCTGGTCTAGGAGGAGACGGAGCTGCCGACTCGAAGGAGAGGAGTCGGACTCTTCCTGGGCCTCCTGAGGGTGGGGGCGTCAGGCCCGGGAAAACCCAGGGCAGCGGGAGGCGAGAGACGGACGGGAGACGAGAGACGGACAGGAGGCGAGAGACGGACGGGAGACGAGAGACGGACGGGAGGCGAGAGACGGACGGGAGACGAGCGGACAGGAGCCGGCGGAAGGTTCTCGGAGGCGGAAGAGCCGAGGGAGGTGTTTATACTCAAAGTTCTTGCTCTTAAGTAAACTCTCTCCATCGCCCCCAAACTGCGGTAACGATTCGCTGGTGAAACGTTAGGTCAGCAGTGGGCCGAGAGGAGCAAATGGTTGAGGTTGGTCAGAGCGGGTGAGCCCGGGCGGCCCAGTGGGCGTAGGACGCTGGAGTTACCGAGGGCGGGTCGGGGCTGGGCAGCTGCCCCGTGGGCGGCGCGGGAGTGGGAGCCGTGTGTACGTAAAGGCCGGAGGGCTCTCGGATCCTGCGTGTTCTGACGGCCCCTCCACCGTGCACCCAGGGACACTGGGTGTCCGTCTGTGACTTCGCTGTCCCTGCGGCTTCCTCCCTCCCTGAGCCGGGGTCGGGCCCCCAGAGGGGGAACGCAGGCCTCCCGGGCTCCCGGTCCGCGCCCCCACCAAGCCAACCGCTCTGCAGGGTTAGGGGCAGTTGCCAAGCACGGTGGAGTCAGCCGCCCGCCCCGGGATCCTCGCCAGCATCCTGCCAGACTCATTGTTCTCACAAAACCGACCCCGTACTTTAAAAGAAAACCACGTCCGAGGAAACCAGAGGGGGGAGCGTTTCCCTCCCGGCCTGAGGACAATGGGCAGCCCCCTGGGCACAGCCGGGCATGCCCGCTGCCCGCCGCAGAGGGCCGCTGGGTTGCCATGGAAACAGCTTCCTGCTTGGAGCCCAGGGCATTTCCTTTGGCCTGACCGCAGCCCCCATTCCTTTTCTTCTGGACGGATATAGCCGAGCAATTTGGCAGGAGACCTGACCGCTGGATGTGGAACCTGTAACTTCTGGGAAGGAGAAGGGCCCGGAGACGTTGTCCTGGTCACTCTCAGGACACCACGTTTTCCACGGACCGGCTCTCGGCCGCCGGACCCTTTCAGCCTCGAGGGGAATGGTCTGTAAGAGCAGTTAGGGTGGCCGTCGTCTTTGATGTTTTCAAAGTCCCAAAGCCCTCCGTCCGTGTGTGTGCTGCGTTAGTCAGGGGGCCGCTCGCCACCTGCCGGGCCCTTTCTACCCAGTATCTTCTTTAACCCCACACCACCTAGGACATAAATGTGGGTTATCCCGACCTGTGTGTAAGGAAACCGAGGCTCCGGGTTTGCGTGACCCTGAAACGCACTCACTCGGCCTGTCTTTCGTGGCTCGGCTGGAATGCCGGTGCAATTTTTAAACAAAATATATTTTTATTGATTTCAGAGAGAGGGAGACAGAGGGAGAGAGAGAGAGAAACATCAATGATGAGAGTCATGGATCGGCTGCCTCCTGCACGCCCCCTGCTGGGGATGGAGCCCGTAACCCGGGCCTGTGCCCTGACCTGGAATTGAACCTCGACCTCCTGGTTCACAGGTCGACGCTCAACCGCTGAGCCACACCAGCCGGCACGTCTTTGCGTCTAGAAAGCCGACCCCCTACCTCTCCCTCCGAGGGGCTCCCCCCCCAGCCTGCTTCCTGGGCTCCCAGAGCTCTGCTTGTCCGAGGCGGCCGAATCCCTCTACCCGCCCCCTGTGGCCTCATCCCCCAAACCTGTGAATCTGTTACCTTATGTGGCAGAAGGGACTTTGCAGATGAGATTGAATTAAACATCTTGAGGTGAGGACATTATTCTGGACGATCCGGGTGGGCCAGTGCAGTCAGCGGGGTCCTCCCAGGGAGAGGCAGGGAGTCAGGGAGAGAGAAGGGAGACTCGGCTGCAGAGCAGGGGTCCGGCCGATGCACTTGGAGAACCGAGGGGGGGCTGCAAGCCCCGGAGCACGGAGGCCTCAAGCAACTGGAAGCGGCCAGGAGATGGGTCCCCCCTGGCGCCCCCGGCAGGAACGCAGCCCCGCCCACACCTCGACCCATGTTGTACTCCTGCCCACCAGGACTGTGAGATAATGCACTTGTTCTTACTTTAAACCACGCTGCTTGTGATAACTCGGTACAGGAGCCACAGGAAACTAGGCCCGGGCTGCGTCTCTTCCCCTGCACCTGTGTCCGCCGGCCCAGCCAGGCCCGCCCGACACCCAGGCTGCGTCTGGAGCACTCGCTGTCCCCCTGAGGGTCCTGCCCCGTGGAAGGCAACACCAGGGCGGGCACAGCACTCCTCTGCCTCAGGAACACTACATCTCAGGCCTTTACGCGCTTAGAGGTCTCGGCTCAAAATCTCGCGCAGAAGTGATGAGTAGCAATCAGGCAGTGACCAAGGCCCCGTCCTACAAAGGAAAACACAGGTGTGCTTAGTAAGCTTCTATGAATGACACTAGAAATAGGGGTCCTCTGGTTTTTAAGTGAACAACAGGAAAGATAAAAATTTCTTTAAATAATTGAGCTGTAAGTGAGAAAGACCAAGAAGTGGGGGCAGCCGGAGCCCCCAGGGGGCTGAAGGCCGGGGAGCATTGGTGAGAGGCTGGAGGAGGGATTAGGTGAAGCCGGCAGAGGCCAATGGACTGGGAAGGGCCTGGGAAATGGCTCTAATCGCACCTGCCTCTGTGACTTGTAACCTCTTACCCTTGCCTTTGAATGGCTTACTGAACAAATTAACCACCTTTCCCAAAGTTAAAATGACCTTTATCTTTAGCCCCCAGCTCTGAAAAGAAGGGGGAAGGGGGACTGGGACTGTTAGCATTACTGTTCCCTGTACCAGGGTGGGGCTCGGCCCCAGGACATTGCTGATGGGCACCCTGCCCGGGGAGGGGACGGCCCTGCACCCAGAGAGGCCAACTACACTCCTCTAGGTGCAGTTCTCTAAGACCACCTGCCTCAGAATCCCCTGAGCGCCCACTAGGATTCCTAAGCCCCTCCCAAACCCCCTGATTCTGAGGCTACCTAAGATTTGAGAACACGTGTGATTTTTCTATTTATTGGACACAAGTTTTTCAAAATATTAACAATCCTAGTAGTTTATGAACTTAATTTGCAGGAAGTTTGGGTCCTTAGAACACCTGGGTTGGACCAACCGATTCTTGTGATCGATTTTCCTTTGAGATTTCTGTAGAGTACAGAACAGTCCAGATAAAAGGTAGCTCCTGATTGTCCTCTATTAACAATTATTAGGAGTAACAGCAGGTGTTTTATGGCTTCTCTAGCATGCATCAGTTCCGCTAAAGGGAAATTTATTATCCTACCTGTTCAACAAGTCACATAGATCAGTGTACCACCGATGGTACTGCGTGCGGCTGTTAGGAGCCTGATGTTTGAAAAATAGAGGCTGGTGGACTTTGCCAGGAAAACTTTTGGGAACCAGAGTCACCCATAAGCCACTTTCCTGCAGTCCAAGCACATAGTAGCCTAAATGTCAGTAATTAGGTGGATTTATGACAGTGGAGCAATGGGAACTAATCTGTCTGCGGATTAATTTGTGCTGTGGATTACTGGCATCGTCTAAACGGTGTGGAAACACCATAAATGATTAACCGCAGTGTGAAGGAGGACAGGCTGGGTGATGTCCCCGGGGCATCCCACGCCAGGGGCCTGGGGCGATGTCCAGGTTCATTTCATACGAAGGAGACCAGCTGGGTTGGGCAGTTCCCGGGCAGTCGGGCTCCCCAGGCACCAGCCCCGGGTTTGTGGTCAAAGATGTGAGCTGCTCATGACAGTGAACGGAGGACAGTGAGTGGTGGGCTCTCAGAACTGACCTTGGGAAGGAAGGTCAGGAAGGCCCGACGCTTTAACTCGTTGGACATCACAGAGCCACGCGGAGCGCTGCTCGGGTCTAGAATCCCACGATACTTTCAAAATTACTATTTTTTTTAAAGCCATTTGCAAGTATGAATTTAGGAAAGAGATCATAAAATACATTTTTATAATACACACAAGAAAAAACACATTCATATGAATAAAAGATACGATGACAGGAGGCGACAGGATTCGGTGTTTATAAATGAGATCATCATCAACAACTAGCAATTCAGAGAAGGAATTCAAAGTGTACTTACAAGTTTGAGACCATGCTTTACAATACTTTATATCAAAAAAATAAATAAAGTGTTAGGCTTTTAAAGAAATACATTTCTTAATGATTTTTTGACCTATTTCATAACAGTTTCTAGACACTGTCATATATGACATGAAAAGTAAGAAGCCAAGAGCTTTAGCAAGTGAAATATTAGTCCATAGAAGCTTGTGAGAAAATTACTACTTTAAAAAGATATATATCTTTATTGATCTCAGAGAGAGAAAGGGAGAGGGCGGAGGAGAGACAGAAACATCAACGGTGAGAGTCACTGATCGGCTGCCTCCTGCACGCCCCCTGCTGGGGATCAAGCCCACAACCCGGGCGTGTGCCCTGACCCAGAATCGAACCTCGATCTCCTCGATCTTAGGTCTCAATCACCCCTGGCCGGGCAGAAAATTACTATTTTGAATGTGCTTCTGGGGAGACCAAGTATGTAAAACAGATAAAGGAGAGAGTGAATTCACAGCACAGCGAAGGGTTTGCAGCCGGAGCCAGTGCGAGGGAGGCGGGGCTCTGGAGGCAAAGAAAACCCGGCTCAAGCTCTCAGTCCCGACTTTACTTCATCTCTAAAATGGGCCAATAAAGCCAGTTCCTGGGACTGTCCTGGGCGGTGAGACTGTGTGACAGGCCAGCCCTGATGCTGGTCCTCACGGAGTGAAGGTGACAGCCGTGACCTTCGGCACTGTAATCAGTCTTCAGTCGGCCCCTTAAAACATTTAGAGCATTGATTTGTGCCTAGTTTTTATTTTTATTTTTCTATTTTTTAAATATATCTTTATTGATTTCAGAGAGAGGAAAGAAGAGATAGAGAGAGAGAGAGAAACATCAATGACGAGAGTCACCGATCGGCTGCCTCCCGCACGCCCCCTGCTGGGGACCGAGGAGCCTGCAACCGGGGCCTGTGCCCTGACTGGGAATCGAACCTCGATCTCCTGGATCCTAGGTTGACGCTCAACCGCTGAGCCAGGCCTGTCTGGGCTTTTGTTTTTTTTTAATTAATTTTAATCCCCACTCGAGGATATTTTTTTCATTGCTCTTTCAGAGAGTAGAAGGGAAGCATCGATGTGAGAGAGAAACATCGACGGGTTGCCTCCCGCTCAAGTGCCAACCAGGGGCCGGGGATCGAGCCTGCAACCCAGGTACATGCCCTCAGCCAGAATCGAAGCCGGGACCCTCCAGTCTGAGGGCCGATGCTCTACCCACTGAGCCAAACCGGCCTGATTTTCAGAACTGTACTGATTACATAAAATACATCTCACATCCTCATTTTCTTCCCAGGAAGGAGCATGAAATGTTTTACTCACCTCAGTGGCCACCTTCCCTCCCACAGTTGCCTGGGGGCCATTCCTTGTCCGTGGTGAGCGCCACCTGCCTCACGGTTGAACTGAGCTGAATTATAAGCTTTGGCAGAGCGATCGGGACAGAGGGTGGGAACCTGGGTGTTTCACCCCTGAGCAGACCGCAGAGGAACAGCTGGCCCGAAAAGAGCCAACAGAGACTATCAAGTTCACCTGTTTACCTGTAATCACCATGTACAATGGTTCTTTGAAGCGTGTGCTCCAGGGCATCAGAGCTCCTGGCACTGAGACCTTGGGAATCTGTCTGGGCTTCTCCCTTTTTTTAAAAAAAATCAGATTTTGCTGCAGACATCTTTGGGGGCTTCTGGTTTAGGCTCTGGACTTGATTTTAACAACAAGAGGATAGCTCGAGACTCTTGGTAACCTCAGCGCCCTTTGTTTCCGTGGGACATGGCAAGTGCCTCCCCCCCAGGAGAGCACCTGGCGCAGGGGTGGGGAACGTCCGGCCTGAGGGCCGTAATCATTTGGTCTCGTCCTTCCTATGTAACCGCAGATGGGACTCGAAATTCAATAAACCTGGGAGCTTTTTTCATAGCTAATTTTTAAGTTCATAATTTTAGGTGGGCCCCGAATGATGTTATAAACACCCACATGGCCCTTGGCAGACAAAAGTTTCCGTACCCCTGATACAGAGGATCACGCCGTCGGACGCGTCTTCCCCAAAGTCCCTATAAGTGACGTTTGGAGCCTTTTCTTCTTCGAGCTCCTGCCGGACTCTAGATGGGAAACTCCCCTGGAAAGAGGCTCTGAGTGGTGACGGGGCTGCCAGGGAACCGCCCGCAGTGCTCGGGGCCGAGATCGTGGGAAATGTTAGAAACCTTCCTTTCCTGCTCCCTAAACTTGATGCCATTTTTTTCTTTCTATGCCTTTATTGATTTCAGAGAGAGGAAGGGAGAGAGAGAGAGAAACATCAGTGATGAGAGTCGTGGATCGGCCGCCTCCTGCGCGCCCCCCACTGGGGATCGAGCCACAACCCGGGCACGTGCCCTGACTGGGAATCGAACCCTAATCACCTGGATCCCGGGTCGATGCTCAACCGCTGAGCCACGCTGGCTGGGCTGATGCCATTAAAAAAAAATCCTCACCTGAGGACATGTTCTTATTGATTTTGGGGGCGCAGGGGGGAGATGTGAACCTGACATGATGCTTCCTAAAATATAACGTTCAAAACAAATTTCGAAAAAGTACCAAACGACAGGCTTAACTGACTATCCGGCTTTTCCCAAATCCCGTCATTCCCTGTGTGTGCCCCTACCGCTCACCTGCCCAGGTGTTATTTGGGGCAGAGGGGGCGTCCCGGCCAGGGGAGGGCTGAGGAAGCGCGGACACGGCCAGGCCAGCCGTCCTGGGTCTGCAGGTCTCGAGGAAAAGAGGGAACTTGCCGCAGCGCGGGGCAAAGCGCCTTCCTCTCCTTTTCGGGCAGTTCAGCAGCCTTGATTCTCATGACTTGTGACCTTTATTTCCCACGGGAAAGGGTGACTAAGAGCAGCAGGACCTCGTTCTTCGGATGTCTTTCCAGACGCGTAGATTTCACCATCTGCGGCGGTTCAGAGAGATGCTCTACCCGGAAGGCTGAGGGGTGGGTAAGGCGGCTTCTCGGCGAGCCCCTTCTTGTCCCCAAGTCCCCGGATATTACACATCTGTGTCTGTGATGAACACGGGGCGGCCAGCAAGCCCCGACCAGATGTCCTAACAGGCACCGAAGGGCACACCCTGGAGCTCCGAGTGTTAATTCACAAGCCCCCGATGACGGATGACTGCCACACTCAGGACACATCCCGAGGCAAAGAAAATCAGAGTGGCAGCCACATGGGAGTCTGTGCCGGAGACACCCGGGAGGGGCCCCGGCCCCAGTCACGTGCCAGAAGGAAAGTCATCGGGAGGAGATGGGCAGGTACCCATGGGGTGGGTGGGTTTCGGCCTGGCAGCCAGGCCGGGGGGCTGCAAGCCGAGGCTCCTTGGCAGGACCCTGTCTGACTCCAAGACCAGGCTACCTAGACAGGGAGCCAGCTGGTGAGGTGAGAAAGGAGGTCCTGAGAGCAAGCGAGGCACACAGGAGGCTAGGGGACCTGCTCCTTGAGCTCCAGGGCACACCACAGAGAGGGGGGGCTGGCCAGGAAGGGCTGGGAAGGGCCGAGGCCCGGGCACGGAAGAATAGACTGTGAGCCCCACTTGGCGCGGTGACAGCCAGGTGGTGGGGGACTTGAGCAATCCGAGTTGGCAGCAGGAGCAGGAAGCTGCCCCTTGATTCCTCAGCCACAGTCGCTGGCACACAAAAAGCCCTGAGGTAATCTGCCCCTTGTACCCTCTGTGGTAACAGCGGGGACGGGGGGAGCGAGATGGATACTCATTAATAGAGCGTTTGCTCACACTGACCCCAGGTGCCCCCCGCCCTAGAGTGGCCTGTGTGTTCCCACCTTCCCGCCACTCGCCACTCGTGTCCTGCAGGGAACTGGCAGGGGGACAAGCCGCTCGCTGCCCCTTTCCCGGGAGGCCTTTCAGAAGCAGAGTGACTGGTGGGGGCGGGAGCTGCAGGCCCTGCTCCTTTGAACTTTGGGGGGTGGTTTGACTTCCGGAGGCTGTGTTTTCTCATCTGGGAAATGGGGGGAAGGAGAATAAAGACGGATGTGAGTGTCCTCGGAGGTCCTTGCTGGTTCTGGGGGCCCGTGACTTAAGGGCGTCTTAACTGTGGGAGCGGCACTTTCCGCACCCGGAGGTGAGGGGTGCCGAACGTTTTGGTGAAGGAGCTGTACCTTCCTGTGGGTTCAGACTGGCTGCTCCCGCTCCTCTGTTTCAACCCAACCCATTTGCCTCTTTAATTTCCATTTCTCAGCCAAATGGAAAGAAAAGTTGCACTTAAACTAGAAAGTTAAAGAAAAGTAAACTAAAACCTTTGAGCAACCCGGTGCTTAAGAAGCCCGCTTTACCCCCAAATCACTAGAAATGATTTGCAATGCACAAGAGGGGTCCTGCTGGAGCCCTTTAATAGCCGGTTTCCTTCCCCCAGTTCCCCTGGGTTCCAGTGACACAATGTTACTCGTGAAGTATCCAGAGCAGGTCTGTCGTGCAAGGAAACAATGTAACCAAGATCCTTGCTGGGGCCTCTCTCCTTTGGGAAGAGCTGGGAACGTGGGAATGACCGGGAGCCATTCATTTCACTATTTTGTGAACTATTTAAAAGTTGTATTTGTCCTTAAAACATCTGCTTGTATAATGGATACATTGAATAAGCATAGTCCAAGCACAGTCCAAAATGCAAATTGATGTTTTTTTCTTTGCCCCTTTAAAATGTAGTCACTGGGGGTATCTTCCCCTGAGCTACCGCCCCTGCGAATCACAAATCAGAGTTTTGGGCTGCCTGCTGGGGGCCGGGGAGGCCTGGGCACCGAGCCCAGGGCCTTGGACTCTAGGGTGGCCTACTGTCCCATGAGCTGCCGGCCTGGGCAGGGAGCAGGCCGCGCAAGACCTGCTTCTACAAAGCCACAGGGATGGGTAGGTGGGGAGGACAGTATCGGTCAACCACGGGATTCGGGAAGGACGAGGGTCGGGGAGGGGGGACTTGAGACCACCCAGGGAGAGCCTGGGAGCAGGTGCCATCCCAGGGGCAGGAGGGCCCCTCAGGGATGATGGGTTTGACCTCATCAACACTGGGGAAGGAGAGGCTATGGCAGGTTGGATTGGATTGAGAAAAATTAATGTGGAATTCCTTCCCTTGGAATATCGTGGGGCAGTTTAACACCATTGCCTATCATAAAGATACAAATGCATTATCCTTAAAAACTTTCTTTTGGAAGGTGTGTTTTACAAAATAAAGTAAAAGGCAGTTTTTCCTGCTATAGTTAGCCCTTTTTCATAAAATATTTCCATTATAAAATTCAAAGAGGCCCAGAAATTAAATTTTGATCATTTGTTGCAGCAATTTGTTGGTAAGACTGTTTTAAATCTAAACACAAATGATAGCTCGGGTTATACCTTATTTTAACTCGCTCTGGCTGCTGCTCTGTCGGACATTAGACACGTCTCTGAAGTGGATGTGATCAGACACCCGCTAGATCTGGGGTCTTCACTCCCAGAAATAACAAGGACCTTCCCGTCAGCCTCTGCAAGGCCCAGCAGGAGCCCTAAACCACTGTCCATCCTGGCAAATCCAGGCAGGGCTGGCTTCCGAGCCTCCTGGTGCAGATCCCCCCAGGCACAGCATGAGCAGCCTGTGTACTGCTGGTAATTTCACTTTTTACCTTTTAAATACAAATATTTATACAAATAAAGTTCAAAACAATCAGTGATTTTCTAGTTAACAAAAAGCAACGTGGCCCTGGCCCGAATGGCTCCGTGGTTAGAGCGTCGTCTGGCGCGCCAAAGGGTCTCAGGTTTGATTCCCCGGGTTGTGGGTTCGCTCCCCGGCCCCTGGTCAGGGGAGGCAACCAGCCGATGCGTCTCTCTTGCATCCGTGCCTCTCTCTCTTTCTCTCTCCCCTTCCCTCCCTTCCACTCTCTCTGAAAAGCAATGGAAAAAATATCCTCAGCTGAGGATTAGCAAACAAATAAGTGCCGTGTATTGTAGGTGAAGACTTGTAAATATCTAGGCACTGCCAGGTGCCTTCGCATTAATCCTTTGCCAGCATCAATCTAACTCTTATCTGTTTCCCAGAATGAAGCTTATAAAAGTGCTCGATTTCACCAACGCCCCTTTTTAGTAACCGCGCGGCTCTGAGGTCTCCAGCGCTTGTCAGGTCTGATTCTGCGGCCTCAGAGGTGCCAGGTGCTTTCTGTCGGTTTTGTTCCAAAGTGCCAGCGATTTTCCCTCCAGCTGGATTGTAAATTCCTTCGCGCAGGGGTGTCCTTGGTCTTCCCAGTAGCTTCCCAGACCCCTGGCGCAGTGCGTTGGGTGTGGCTGTGCTCAGTAAATAAGTGTGCACCCTCCCGCGCCCCAGTCCAGACACAGTCGCTTCTTGTTCTGTTTCTGTCAAGAAACTCATCTCTCCCCACTCTCCTCCTCGACACGCCGCCAGGGCTCCCCACATCCCACAGAATTAGACACGGAGCCCTCCCTGAGCTAAGACCGCTGCTCGCACCCCAGGCCGCCTTTTTGCTGCTGGACCCGTCTGAGTTTCCTCCCAGTTTGCAGCCAGGTGGCCACGCTCAGAGCTGGTCTCTCTCAGGTCCCACACCTGGGTGTGCATCAAAATCACCTGGGAGCTCATGAAAATCACCTGGGAAGCCCGGCTGGTGTGGCTCAGTGGTTGAGCGTTGACCCATGAACCTGGAGATCATGTTTGACTCCCGGTTGGGGCACAAGCCCTGGTTGCAGGCTCGATCCCCAGCAGGGGACGTGTAGGAGGCAGCAGATCAGTGACTCTCTCTCATCATTGTTGTTTCTATCTTTCTCTCTCACGCCCTTCCTCTCTCTGAAATCAATTAAAAAAACATATATTTTTAAAAATCACCTGGGAGCTCATGAAAATCACCTGGGAAGTTTAAACAGGCAAATCTCCAGGCTCAAGCCCAGCTTAGTGAACCCCAGCTTAGTGTCTCAGGGTCCCGGGGTTGGGGCCCAGGCATCTGCATTTCAAACCAGCATCCTGATGGCTCCACCCCACCCAGCACAGCCCATGCCTCTGACGTGGGAGTCGGTCCTGAGCCCCATCAGCAGCCTGCTGTTCCATGCGACTCACTGGAAATTTAACGAGCCGCTACCCTGTGGGAGTTTCTGTGGGACAATGAAGGCAGCTTCCAGTGGGGCCCTGAGAAAGCAACTTCTTGCCTCTCCATCCCCAGGGAGGGCCCTCCTCACCCGGGGCCCGGACAATGGAAGCAAGGTGGTTTCTGGTTCAACCAGGAGGCCAACTTAGAAAAGCCTGGCTCTCTTATCGACCCTTCTCTAGTCGCTTTCTTTCCAGCTTGCTACCTCGAAGCCAGTGGTGATCAAGGAGTCCCAACGTGATAAACCACTGGAAATCTGTAAGGAGGTGGCGGAGAGGAGAGGCTCTGTGCGGGAGGCAAGACAGAGGGGGTAAAGAACTGGAGTGAGTCTCCTGCTTGAAAGAGACAGGGTGGAAGCCCCTGCCATGCCCCGGCACTCTCGGTAGGAGGGACGGGATGGGTGCTGGCAGGCTTCCCAGAGGGGCCCCTACACAGGGCCCCTGCACCCACGTCTCGGGAGTGACCCAGAGGTGGTGGAGGGCGTGCACCCTGGCCTAGGGTAAGAGTGCTCCTCCCGGGGCTGGCTCTCCCGGCCGGGGGGCTCTCCTCCCTGCCGGCTGGACCCCCCGGTGCTCATCTCTGAGCCTGAGGAGAGGTCTCCTGTAAAGCTGCAGAAAAGCATGTTGATCCAATTTCATCCACTGAAATGGTCGCTCAGGGGTCTCTTGGGGGATGTGCGTTTGAGCGGGTACACACACATATACACACATGCGCACACACATACACGCATGCACACACACAGTACACATGCCCGCGCACACACACATATATACACACATGCACACACATGCACAGTACACACACACGCACACACAGCACACACATACACACATGTACGCATACACACATGCACACATGCACGCTCGCACACACGTACACATGCACGCCCCCACACGCGTGCACACACCTCACACACACGCACACGCTCTGGGCCTCGTGTTGTAACAAGGAAGAAGGAAATATGAACAAATATGATAAAATATCTCTCACTCAAGGAACTAGCTTGCGAGTGAGTGACAGCCCCGTGGCAGCCGCGTCTGGTTCCTGCCCGCTGGTCTCACACAAGGGCCCATTCTGGCCGCGCTGCTCTTGAGAGCTGCTGACCCCAGGCGCACTTTTGTCTCCTTTGGTTTGGCTGAGAGCTGTGTGCTCGTCACCGCCTTGCGTCCCTTCCTTTGTTCCAGTTTCTTTGGGTTTAGAGTATCTGTAGCGGTTTCTTTCTTTCTTTCTTAAGAAAAGAAATCAATATATCTTCATTGATTTCAGAGAGAGGAAGGGAGAGGGAGACAGAAACATCAATGATGAGACAGTTGTCATTGATCGGCTGCCTCCTGTACGCCCCTGACTGGGGATCGAGCCCACAACCCTGACTGGGAATCGAACCCCGATCTCCTGGATCCTAGGTCGATGCTCAGCCGTGAGCCACACCCGGCCAGGTGTCTGTAGCGGTTTCAATACCACCCGGCAAGGCCACGGCAGAGACTGACTGACTGTGTGTGTATGAACAAGGCAGGGGATTCGAACCATTTCCGGAGCCCGACGTGAACCAGGTCCCCAGAGTGGGGGGCCACAGTGACAGCTCCCAGGTCCCCAGGGCCGCACCTGCCACCTGAGTTCACCTTGGGACACAGCAGGCTCTTCAGCCAACGCAGATGACATACGATCCTTTTTTAAATAAAAAGCTTTCCTTTGGGGTGATGGGTGTCCTTGGGGTTTCTGCACGTGGCCCATGTTGCTTGCAGTTTAGAGCCCCCACCCCCAGAGTCAGAAACAGGGGCTGGGCAGAGGTGACATCTCCAAGGCGGGCCTGGGGGCCCGACGGGGACCCTGCTGGGCTCCTGTGGAAAGCTGGGCTCTCCTAGGTTTTCCTCCGATTCGGGTCACGGTGAAGTGCGGAGGGCCCCAGCCCCGGGGTGATCAGACTGGGTTGGTGTCTGGACCATTTGCCACCAATTTCAATGCCCCTGGGATGCCCCCTGCTCTCCTCTGCTCCGGCTTCCTCGCCTGCTGTGCGGGTGTTTCACTGGTGGGAAAGGCCCAGGGTCCTGTTGAAGGAGAGAGAGGGAGGTGGGCAGGTTCCACCCCTGAGGGGCGGGGGCACGGCGCCCCCAGGACGGGAGGGGAGTGGCTGACTCTTAGACTCCAGGACGGGTGTGACCTGGGCGCCTTTAACTGCGTCTGCCCTGCCAGGTGCTCAGTCGTCCTTGATCGCAGTGCTTCCTGGTGGCATGTTTGTCTTCTGTTCACCCCTTTACGTTTGTCCCTGTCACGGGGAAAGGTGCTGGGATGGGGACAAGGGGCCGTCCTCCAACGCAGGGTCCCCTTTGGGTAGACACTGACCCACCCCCAGCCCCGTGGACCACAAGGCTTCTAAGTAACTGAGCTCCAGTCTCTTGATTCAGCAGAAAGACCACCCGACGCTGCCGTTCTGAGCAGCCTGACTCGATGGGCACGGTCGTGAAATGGACCGAATCGGCTTGGCCCGCGTCCGCCACGCTCTGGTCGGGAGGTGGCCTGCGTGACAGTGTCCCATGTCCCTCACCTACCAGGGGACACACATCTGGGGTTTGGGGGACAGTCATGACAACAAGCATTTAGACGTGCCCAGGACAGTCCCTGATGCGGAGACTTCCCAAGAAGGGCCGACGACAGGCTTTGAAGTCTCGGTGGCAGTTTCCGTGGACACCTTCCAGCTCCCTGGTCCCCATTCTGTGCTCCCCAAACACACTGTTGGTGTAGAATTTGGTCTCAAGCTGACTAACTCTGGAGCCAAAGTGCACTCCTGTGAATGAATAAATCGATCGCCTGGCTCACCAGTTCGTGTCGGCCGAGTACAAGCAGCGTAGCTGGGCCCCCTAGGCCCCGATCGCCCTGGGGCGGCTTGGACGTGAAGAGGCTAACGCTCCATCGCGATGCCATCCCTCCCGAGGCCCCAGAAGCAGCTGTGGCCGCCCTCCCCTAGCCCCCCCCACCCCCGCTTCCTTCACTTGGTCGCAGGGGTTCCCTTCACTCTCGGGGGTTCCCTGCTCAAACCCCCTGGGAGGGAGTCGCGGACACACTGGGGAGGGTGGTGGGGAAAGAGCACTGGCCTCCAGTCCCTGCCCTGTGAAAGGAGGGGTTGCCCCCCTTAGGGAATTCTCAGCTCTGCCCACAGGCTGCCCCGTCGGAGGCACGGTGGGGTTGGCGAGGATGGTAGGGACGGGGCAGGAAGGCGGCTGAGCCGGCCGGGACTCCCCACCAGGACCAGAGCGCTGCCGCTGGCCTGCTTTCTATTTGGGGGCTTCCCCTGAATTTCAATTTAGGGAAGGGTTCCGCTGCTTAAAAAAATAAAAAAGCCGTAGGACGTTGGTCCCTCAGATCACAGGTTTCGAGTGTGGATTTCCGTGAGGCGTGACCTGCGTGTTGCATGGCTTGCCCACCACCCAAGGTCAGATCCTCCGTCACCGTGTCCGGCCCCCTGTGCCCTTCGCTGCCCCTCACCCTCCCCTCTCTGTGCTGTGAGTCCTGTTTTTCGTACCTGTTCATTGTCTCTCTCTGTTCCGTGTCCCATGTGAGTGAGATCTCAGGGTTCTTGGCTTTTTCTGACTCATGTCGCTCGGCGTGATCGCCCCGGGGTCCGTCCGTGTGGTTGCAAACGGCAGTGTTTCATCTTTCCTGCGGCTGAGAGTGCTCCCCGAGTCCATCCCACAGCTGCTCTGTCCAGGCCTCTAGCGAGGGACACTTTGGTTACCCCCGTGTCTTGGCCACCGTGAGTAATGCTGCGGTGAACGTGGGGGTGCATTGTCTTTGCAAATAAATGTTTTCAAATTTCTCAGATAGACACCCAGGAGAGCTTCCTGTTGTTCATTTTTGTTAATCTTCAACCCAATGATGTATTCTTTTTAAAAAATTATTTTTTGCCTCTTTAATTGAGTCATATCCCTAATTAGCTTGAGGGTGGTGTTTTTTGTCGTTATTGTTAATCCTCCATTGATTTTTTTAGAGACTAGAAAGGAGGGGGAGAGGCACAGAGAGACACATCGATCGGTTGCCCCCCGCACGTGCCCGGACCGGGGCCGGGATGGAGCCTGCAACCCAGGTGGGGGCCCTCAGCTGGAATCAAACCCGGGACCCTTCAGTCCGTGGGCCGAGGCTCTAACCCCGCACCGAGCACACACCGACCAGGGCGCCGTCCCCGTTTTCCACGGCGCGGGGCCAGTGTGAGGATGCCCTGCCAGGACAAACCAGCCCGAAGAGAAGGTTTTCCCCGTTGGCACCGGCCCTGTATTTGCCCAGGAGCCCACATCCTGCTCTGCCCCAAACCTTGGGGTGACTTCCCACAAGTTCACTCAGATTCTCCAGGATTGAGGTCAAGCCTACGGTCAGGGGCGTTGGAGAGTCTTAGAGGCTCACCCAGCAGGAAGTTGGAAACTATCACTGATGTCAGATCCCTCCCAGGACAATCAGCCTAACACACCTAAATTGTTCCTGCAGATTAGCCATTAACGGTTAGCAAAGGTCCTTCCTTTATATTGATTTATGGCAGCAATGGAAAGAGAATACCCCTGGGGACACGCCTCCTTTCAGCTAGGGGCCTATAAATATCAAGGTATTTTTATTCAAACCGAGAAGAACCCAGCACAATGGGGATCTCCAGGGTCATCCTTCAAATGTGTCTTTTGCTGGGTCGAGTTCTGTCTTCAGGTATGATTTAGCTCATTACTGTAAGTCTCCATTTCACTGCTGCAGATCCAAACTGTGGCAAATGGTATCGACTTGTCGCCGGCACCAGGCTTTCTGTCTCCTGAGGGGGCTTTTGTATGGCGGAGGAGGCAGTTCTTTGCAGACGGCTGTGTTTTGAAGGAATGGCTCTTTGCTGTTTTGTTTCTGGCTGAGAAATGGCATGGTTGTGCTCAGAAGAGGCCAGTCACGATGGTGACGCTTTCAGCGAGTCCCTCAACTGAGGCGATGACTGAAGGGTCTTAGAGAAACGCCTGAAGCTAAGGAGCGTGGATGTGTCTGTGAAGAGGCCCCGAAATGTGGCCGCAGGTTGCTGCGCTGTGAAAGGGGGGGACACTGCTCCCCTAAGCGCCCATCCCGCGACTCCCCTCTGCAGGGGCCTCCGCGTGGTGATTACAGCCGAGCACAGACACGGTCGCCAGGATCCCCGCTTCCGGCCTGTCGCTCGCTGCTGTCGATAAGGGACTGCAAGCTCAGTAGCTCAGCATGTCTCCGTGTGCTTAGGGTGTCAGGTAGTAAAATGCACATGAGAGAGTCATGGGCAGATCTGGGTGACCGTGGACGCTTGGTGTCACTTTATGGAGATACCGAGTGAATGGAGATTAGCCCGCATGCTGCTTGTTCCCCCTCTGTCTTCGTCTCTCTGTCTCTGCCTCGGTCTCTCTCTCTCTCATCCATCCGGCATCAGTCTCTCACCGCCCTTCCTTCCCTCTCCCCCCTGTTAATTCATTTCTTTCTCCCTTCTCTCCCACCCCTCCTGCCCTTTCTGATGTGCTTTTTGGGGCAGTCACGAATTTCAGAAGACAGGGCAAAACCATCCTAATTTCCAGGTAACTTCTAGCACTCTCGCGCCCGCCCCAGGCTTTAGGTCGGGGGCACGTGGGAATTCTGTATCAGCGCTGCAGCTTTCCTGTAGCTCTACAAGGCTGCTTCAGAAACATCCTTAACTCCCCTTGGAAACATTTCCTCCAGGTCAATGTTTTGCAAAATGAGAAAGTAATAATTTCTTTCCAGCTAATTCCTACCAAATTGGTCATTCTTGGGCTTCTGCTTCCCACGGTCTATCCGGGGTTTGGCAAAGATCAGTGCCTTACAAAGAAGGGGGAAACCTAACGGAGGGACTTTTAGGCGTCGAAACTGTCGTTAATGAGGGTGACAGGTCGGGGGAGACGCCTCTTCATTGGCCTGAGACAACCGGAAGCCCCCCTCGGAGTTTGCCGCCTTGTCCTTACGAGTTACTTTAAGGGGCCGTTTATTCAGTGTCTCTCCTTCCTGGGGGCCCACGTTAGCCCACGTCTGCCCCTCTGCCGGGCTCACGTCTGCCCGGACTGCCTGGTACAGCGCCAGGAAATCCGTGTGACCCTCTGCTGGACTCCTGGGCACCCCTCCCTCGGAGCCTCCAGGTCCCGTTCTCTGATCCTTTACCTGGACGCCTCACCACTAGAGCAAATTCCCGAAGGAGGCATCCTGTGCTTCCAGCACTCCCCTGCCAGCTGGGGTCTAGCATGCAGTGGGCACAAAACGCAGTCGCCGGGCGAATTGTTGGCTCTCTGCTGAATCTGTTACGTTTCCCTACATTGGCTGCAAGGCAGCTGTGCGCAAACTCTCGCGCGTAGCCGGCTCCTCTGGAGGGTGGTTGAACACACAGTAGGGCACCCCCTGTGGAGCTCTCATCTGTAAGTCTGGGGAAGGTCTGAGAACCTGCGTCTGTGGCAAGTTCCTGGCTGCTGCTGCTTCACGGAACCCGCTTTGAGAACCATGGCTCTAAGAAGGGCTCTTTTCTAATGTGACTGAGACAGCTAGTTGGCTGGTTACTCAAAAATGTTGTTTAAAATAGGATATGTGCACATTTTATTTATTTTTATTTTTAAAAATATGTTTCTACTGATTTCAGAGAGAGGGAGGGAGACAGAAACATCAATGATGAGAGTCACCGATGGGCCGCCTCCTGCGTGCCCCCTGCTGGGGATCGAGCCCGCACCCCGGGCCTGTCCCCTGACCGGGAATCGAACCCTGACCTCCTGGTTCATGGGTCGACGCTTAACCACTGAGCCACACCAGCAGGGCAGGATATGTGCACATTTTAAATGTTTCATTTTAACTTAAAACATACAGATACGCTTTGACTCACCCCTTCGTTGCTGCAGGCTCCCCTTCTACAGGTCCCGCCCCAATTACCAGCCTGGCTGCCCGGCAGCCTTGAGCGCCAAGGGCTGAGCCTTCCAGGCCCCAGCGGACCCTTCCTTTGTCCCCCCTTTTCAGCGGTGCCTCGTGCAGCCGGGGAATAGTCCCTATTTGCCAAGCGAACTGACAGGCCCAGGGAACCCTCTAAAGTGCAGCCCCCTCGTTGCTCCTCTTAGAAGGGGGTCTGGCCTAATGCCTGTTTTTAGAGGACCTCTCAGTTAGCCTTTTTTCTTTGCATTTTCAGTAATACCAACGACAGAAGACGTGACGGAAACCGCTTTCAGGAGGACAGGTATGTCAAATGGTAACCAAGCTCTGGGGCTGGGTGGCAGTGGGGCCCAAGCACCGCCCACGAGGACCGGGGGTTGGGGGGCTGCTGCGAGAATTCTGCCGGTTTAAACACAGGACAGGAAGGACGGCCGCCGATGGGGTCCACCCGGACCTCCAGCCACACCTCTTTGCTAAGCTCTCTGCCCCCCTCACCCTAGGCTGCCTCACTGGGTGTCCAGCAGAGACAGAGCAAGTGGGGACGGCAGCGTCTAACTGAGGGTCTCTGGATATAATCACCGGTTTTTTCTTTTCTAGAGTTTTTTACAAGTCTCCCCGAAGCTGCTTCGAATGCCTCTGCTTCAGCCGACGCGTCAAATGGTAACGTCTGGCTCCTCCCTCGTCCGGTCGTGGTCCCGCCTTTGCAACAGTACACTCCGCGGTCTGGACCAAACAGTTACAATGTTACAAAAGCACCCCCAGGAGGGAGGGGAGGGAAGCGGCTGGGAGGGCTGCCTGAGCGCAAACCCGCCCCAGGCACTGGCGAGCCCGCTGGTCTTAGGTCGCCTTCCTGGGCCTCAGTTTCCCCGCAGGGCAGTTTTCAGGAGGAACTGAGGTAATACACGTAAAGCTCTCGAATGTGATCTGAGGTTCCCGTGTTAGGAAACGCTCAAAATCATCCGCCACCGTTACGCTTAAAAATTGACGCCCTCGGGCCTGGCTGGCGCGGCTCAGTGGTTGAGTGTTGATCCATCAACCTGGAGGTCACGGTTTGATTCCCGGTCAGGCCACTTTCCCTTCCTCTCTCTGAAATCAATAAAAACATATAAAAAAAAAAACAAAACCCTCGGCACCCTCGGGTGTATGTG
Source organism: Miniopterus natalensis (assembly GCF_054644295.1). NCBI lineage: Eukaryota > Metazoa > Chordata > Mammalia > Chiroptera > Miniopteridae > Miniopterus > Miniopterus natalensis. The sequence goes on along the minus strand of NC_142094.1, from coordinate 58,535,866 downwards.
AGGGGGAAGGGATGTGGCCGTGTGGAGTTTTGAGGTGCAGGGATAGAGGCATCTTAGGAGCTCTCTCATTGACCCTGGAACATCCATTGCTCTGCTTTCTGAGTGGGGAGCAATCCCCTGCCACAGTGCTGGGCACCCGATGGGCACTCCCATTGGGGGAGGGGATGCCTGGGCGCAACTAGGTTTTTGTGGTTGGAACTGGATTTGAGAGCTCAGGCCAGAGGCAGGAGTGGGACCTGAAGGTGACGCTGCTGCAGAGACCCTTAAGACACAAGGGTGGTCACGCTCCACTGAGGAGGCAGGACGTTTAGCTTATTACATGCGAGCAGTCGGTTTCATTGTCCTATCTTTCCCGAATCCTCGGTCACTGTGAGGGGCTCTGACTCTCATGCAGGCCTGACACCTTGTCCCTCAGAAGGGGCAGACGGGGACATCTCTGTCTCCCTCTCGATTTGGCCTTGAGCCCGGGGAATGGAGGGTCTGTGTCAGGGCCCAGCGGTGACTGTGCCAGACTGCACGTTGCTTAATGCAGTCCTCACACACAGGGTCCCGGGAGTCCCGGGACAGGAGTCTCTGGATTTCGGTCTTAAAGACAGAGTTGAAATTTCTCAGGGCGTGGGTAAGAAGGACCAGGATACCTGACATCAAAATATTCACTCCTTGCCCTAGCTGGTTTGGCTCAGTGGCTAGAGCATCTGCCCGAGGACTGAAGGGTTCAGGGTTTGATTCTGACTAAGGGCATGTACCTTGGTTGCAGATTCCATCCCCGGCCCCGGTCTGGGCATGTGTGGGAGGCAACGAACTGATGTGAATCTCTCACATTGATTTTTTTTTCTCTCTCTCTCTTCCACTCTCTCTGAAAAGCAATGGAAAAAATATCCTCAGGTGAGGACTTAAAAAAAAATTCACTTACTTAGGGACCTCTGAGTGGCTGTTCTCCATGCTGACTCTACTTGCACTTCAGATTGGAGGGTGGACCCCTCTGCCTCCGGGAATTCTTAACGGCCAGTGTGAAGTGCCTTCCCTTGTCCAGCTCTGCTCGCTGAGCCTAGATAACATCCTGAGACTGTAAACTGTAGTGTTAGGGGGCCTGGTGAAGACACGTGTACTTTATTACATCTAAAGAACTGAGCATCCCATATCCAGCCCACTTGTTTCAATCTAGTGTCGCAAAACTCCCAGACAATTTTAGCAAGAACGGTGGAGGCAATGCCACCCAAGGTCGGGCCACAGCGCCCCCTGGTGGGCCTGCGAGGCGAAGCTCAAGCCAATGTCTGGGAACGCAGATCATTTGCAAACAGCAGAGCCTCCTTTCTAAGATGTATTTGGTTTCTGTCTAGGTCAGTGGACCACCCAGACTGTAGACTGTGACTATGATAAGACCTTTTTTTTTCCTTCACTTGTATTCCCAGGATTTTGCTTGCTGGCTGGGTCAGGCAGGTCTGCCCCACTGCTGGCCTTGACTAGCTGAGGCGGAGTGCGGCCTTGGCCGCAGAGCCAGTACCTGCTGTCCTCCAGGACGTAGGGACAGGGAGGGAGGGTCATAGGGTGCCTGAGACCCTAGGCATGTCATTCTCCTTCCTTCTCTCTGCCTCTCGGCCATTCATCGCAGGAGATTACCTTTAGCTTGGTGTCTGGAGAGGTGGAGGGAAAAGTCAGCTCCTACTCTCATGCTTAGTAAATCTGTCTTGAAGGTAGCTGGCGTCTCCCAAACACTTGCTCTGTACCCTGCACAAAATTATCATGTCCCTAGAGTGGAGAAGTGTCAGTGAAGGAGATGGGCAGTGTTGAGAGGAGGAGGGAAGGAGGCTGGGTGGGGCCGAGCAAGGACGATGCTCCCCACTGTGTCCGTGCAGGTTTGCCCCTGAGGCTGGTGAATGGCAGAGACCGGTGTGAGGGCCGCGTGGAGGTCCTGTACCAGGGCGACTGGGGCACCGTGTGTGACGACAGCTGGGACACACAGGACGCGGACGTCGTCTGCTGGCAGCTGGGCTGTGGCTACTCCTTGTCAGCCCCTGGGCGGGCCCACTTCGGTCAGGGCTCCGGGCACATCCTCTTGGGCGATGTGTACTGCTTGGGGTGGGAGTCCCACCTATCCAGCTGCCCCCACAGGGGCTGGTACAACCACGAGTGCAGACACGCGGAAGACGCCGGAGTCGTGTGCTCAGGTAGTGCGCCCATCGCCTTGCTCTGTCACCTGTGCTGCGCCGGACACAGCGCCCCCTGCTGTCCCTAGCGTCACAGCGCACGCAGGTAAAGCTCTGCAGTTTACCTGCGCTGCTCCGAGTCCCGTCTTTTCTGGTGTTAGGGGGCAGGTATTGCTGTCCCTTTTCACAGGTAAAGAAGTGGTGGCTCAGAGAGGGCTGGTGATTTTCCTCAAGCCCTACGGCTGGGAGGTTTTGACCTCAGTCCTCTCCAGAGCTACTTAGGCCGTCACCCCATGGGCTCATCCTGACGGCCTGGCTTGGGAAAAATAAATACCTCCCTAAGTGGCTCTATTCCCTCCTCTTCAAGGTGGGGGACGAGGGCTGGGGACGTCTGGTCCTTAAAACATAAATCGATGCCACAGTCAAACCGAGGAGTAACTAATAGGTTCTTTTGGGGACATTAAATGACAAGCAAAAGGTATTTACACCCTCAGTGGAAAAGAAAACTTGTCCCTGACTCAAGCTGGCAAATCCCAGGGCTGCGAGTCCCATGCCGCACGCACAGGAGGTGACCCTGATAGCCCGGCCGCTGCGTGAGAACGGCTTCTGAGTTCTCAGGGGGAGGGCGGCCCTCCTAGCAGCACTGTGCAGCAGGTTTATCTCCGCACCTGGGGGCCCGTCTTGAGAAGCCACCTTTCTTCCTGTTGGGGCCACCTTCTCAGGAATGTCTCGGAAGGGTGGATATTTGTCACCTGAGGCGGTGTTCGAGCTGTAGAAATAGGCGGCTGGTATCTGAAGTCCCATCTTGTGAATGAGGGGCTGTTCATCGATGCGGTGGTTTCGCAGATGGAGACTGTGGGGTGAAGCATGGGAGGTGAGGGGTGGTGACAGGAGCCAAGGGCATCCTTGGTGGCATCGCATCATCCCCGCCAGCAAGGGGACAGGGACGAGCTCTGCCTCACCAGGGAGAAGCACAGCCTCGAGTAGGGGCGGCTGCGGGGTCTCTGCACCTGGCCCCTGTTTCAGAGCCGAGCAGGCAGAGGGCCACCCCCCTCGATGAGGCCCCACTTCGAATGACCTCTTCTTCTCTGTGCTCTGTAGCCTCTTTGCGGTCCACGCAGAAACGCCTGACAGCAGCCCAGAAAGGTAACGTTTGTTGTGTGGGATCCCCGTGGGCTCGGTACCTCACTGCACCCTAATCGAGGAGAGGTACCAGAGGAGTAAGGGGGGGCGTGCGCAGCTCCCTAGGGTGGCCCTCTGAACAAGGCCTCAGGCCTGAATGGGCGTCCTTTCCATGGGCTGTGTCCTTGGGATAAAGGAGGAATCAACCAAGGTGGAGCTTGGTGTCCTGTCTTAAGGGTCCTAGTGTCCGTGCCCAGTACTCCTGTGGTCCACACCAAACCATGCAGGCCCCTGGCCAGGCTGGGTGCTGCGTGCTGGCTGCAAACTGGAATCCTTGCCTGTGCCATGTCCTGAGCCCATATCAGGACACTTTGGTTCCTTGTCAGTGTAGAAGGACAGTGGTCCTTCAGCCTGCGGGCAGCAGACGTCCCATGCTTCCCCCCGGGTGCCTCCAGCGAGAGAGCTGGCAGCCTGGGCTTCGGGAAGGAAAGTCACTGCCCATTTTCCATGGGAAACTTTGACTCCAGGACAAGAGAAGGACAGCCTCCATACCAAGGCCCGTCTAGGACCCAGCATGGGAATCCTGATGGTACATGCGCCAGGCATGTCTGTTCTTCAGGTCGTATCTTTTCCTGTCCCTAAGACCCAATGGAGTAAGGTCTCACTTTACGGTCTCTTTCTGCTCCCTCTGATTAAGGACATAGATGTCACTGGAGCTGAGGATGAGACTGGCTTTATTCTGAGTTAACCATGTCTTTTCCTAAGATTCTTAGTTGCAGCAGGTGCAACAGGAGAACCTCTTTCCCTCCGATGATTTCCCCTGAGAATCCTGCCGTGTATTAGGAATATCGGCCGGGCCTGACAAGCCCTTTGTTACAACTAGTCCAGCCAGGAGTGCAAGTGAGGGGATAGAGGTGTTTGGCTCTCTGTCCATGACACAGGGCTGCAGATAGGACTTATCTAGAGCTGTCAGAACCTCCAGTGAGAGTGGAGCTGTGGGGGTCATACTTCTTCTAGATCCAAAAAGACCTCACCTAGAAACCGAATAGATAACTCAGCCAAAAACCGAGTGCTCTACTTGCAGGGGTTTGAGAGAAGATCTCAGGTCATCTTCTCTCCAAGCTCCAGCACCAAGTAAGCTCTCACTGGGGCCTTGGACAAGCACCAGGGCTCCTTGAAGCAATTTGAAAACCACAGGCTAAAAGCAAGAATCTTACTTAATGGGGAAACATTAGAAGTATTTCCACTGAAGTAAAAAACAAAACAAGTAAGCCCTTCAGCCACAGCCCCCATTCAATACTATACTAAATAAAGATGCTAGCCAATGCAATTAGATAAGAGAAGTCAATTAGAAGTATAAAGGTGTGAAAATTACTTCTGCATCCATTTCCTGGAACCTTCATAGGTCACATGTGGAAAGGTCAAAATCAGGCTCAGTAGGTTGATACAGATATACCCCCTTCCCCGAATAGCCTTTTAAAGTGAAAGAATTCAACGCTACATAGGTGTGTTGACTTTTCCAAAGTCTCACAGAAAGACAAAATCCAGATCAGAAATGACATTTCCTTAGCAGATTCATGTTCCAATCACACCCAGTGGGGAATGCCCCATGGATGAGAGGTGGTAAAGCAATTCTAATGGAGAAGCGCAAGCCAATTTTAGAGATGTGGAGGGATCAGGGTGTCACTCACAGGGCTTTCAACCCTGATAACCCAGATGAGATGAGCAAGAGCCTAGGACATAAGAAGGGAGCGAACGGCAGGATGTACATGTGGAATTGTCAGGATGGCTGACCATAGATTTAGGAAGGACTCCTACTGTGATGCCCAACCAAGGCTTTTCTCTATCTTGTTTCTTTCATACATTTGTCCAAACAAACTGAATTACTGACAAAAACCGGTGAATATTCCTACCACTTTCCCAGGGGCTCTTTCTGCCTCTGAATCGAGTATAGATGGGCCATGAGAGGAAGAGTTTACAGATGTGCCATGCTCCACCTATTTCCTGAGTTGAGGTGGGAGGTAATCAGGAGCAGGATGCTCATGTGGAATTGTCAGATTGGCAGACATTGATTTTGGAAAGGCTCCTATTGTGATGCCTAACCAAGGGATCTCCCTTGTTGTCTCTTACAGACACATGGTCAATTCCATACACAACTGGATCAACCAGTACAACAGGTAAATATTCCTACCACCCTCCCAGGGGCTCTCTCTGCCTCTGAATCGAGTTTGGATGGACCGTGAGAGGAAGAGCTTCCAGATGTGCGCTTGTTAACCTAGTCCCTGAGTTGGGGTGACAGGTAGCCATGGGCTAGATGTTCATGTGCAATTATCAGAATGGTTGAACATACATTTAGGAAGGACTCCTTTTGGTGATGCCTAACCAAGGGCTTTCTCTTTGTTTTCTCTCCCAGACACATGGTCAACTAGATATACAACTGGATCATCGACACAAACAGGTAAATAATCCTACCACCCTCCCAGGGGGGCCTCTCCACGTGTGAATCGTGTTGTGCTGGACCGTGAGAGAAAGAGGTTCCAGATGTGGGCTCATTAACCTAGTCCCTGAGTTGGGGTGACAGGTAGCCAGGAGGAGAATGCTTATGAGGAATTGTCGAGATGGCTAAACATCGATTTAGGAAGGACTCCTATGCATGCTTCCTAACCGAAGGCTTTCTCTTTGTTGTCTCTTCCAGACACATGGTCAACTTCATCCACAACTGGATTATCGACAGAAACAGGTAAATAATCCTACCACCCTCCCAGGGGCTCTCTCCACATGTGAATCGTGTTCTGATGGACCATGAGAGAAAGAGTTTCCAGATGTGCCATCCTTATGCTAGTCCCTGAGTTGGGGTAGCAGGTAGCCATGGGCTAGATGTTCATGTGGAATTATCAGGATGGTTGAACATAGATTTAGGATAGACTCTTTTTGGTGATGCCTAACCAAGGGCTCTGTCTTTGTTTTCTCTCCCAGACACATGGTCAACTCCATACGAAACTACATCATCACCAGAAACAGGTAAATAATCCTACCACCCTCCCAGGGGGACTCTCCACATGTGAATCGTGTTGTGATGGACCGTGAGAAGAAGAGGTTCCAGATGTGTGGTCCTTAACCTAGTCCCTGAGTTGGGGTGACAGGTAGCCAGGGGCAGGATGCTCATGTGGAATTGTCAGGATGGCTGACCATAGATTTAGGAAGAACACGTTTTGGTGATGTCTAACCAAGGGCTTTCTGTTTTTTGTCTCCTCCAGACACATGGCCAACTGCATCCACAACTGGATCAACCAGTACAACAGGTAAATATTCCTACCGCCCTCCCAGGGGCTCTCTCCACATGTGAATCGAGTTTGGATCGACCATGAGAGGAAGAGGTTCCAGGTGTGCACTTGTTAGCCTAGTCCCTGAGTTGGGGTGGCAGGTAGCCATGGCCTAGATGTTCATGTGGAATTATCAGGATGGTTGAACATAGATTTAGGATGGACTCTTTTTGGTGATGCCTAACCAAGGGCTCTCTCTTGTCTCTTACAGACACATGGTCAATTCCATACACAACTGGATCAACCAGTACAATAGGTAAATATTCCTCCCGCCCTCCCAGGGGCTCTCTCTGCCTCTGAATCGAGTTTGGATGGACCGTGAGAGGAAGAGCTTCCAGATGTGCGCTTGTTAACCTAGTCCCTGAGTTGGGATGACAGGTAGCCATGGGCTAGATGTTCATGTGGAATTATCAGGATGGTTGGACATAGGTTTAGGAAGGACTCCTTTTGGTGATGCCTAACCAAGGGCTTTATCTTTGTTTTCTCTCCCAGACACATGGTCAACTCCATACGAAACTACATCATCACCAGAAACAGGTAAATAATCCTACCACCCTCCCAGGGGAGTCTCTCCACGTGTGAATCGTGTTGTGATGGACCACGAGAGAAAGAGGTCCAAGATGTGGGCTCATTAACCCAGTCCCTGAGTTGGGGTGACAGGTAGCCAGGGGCAGGAGGCTCACGAGGAATTGTCAGGATGGCTGACCATAGAATTGGGAAGGACACCTTTTGGTGATTCCTAACCAAGGGCTTTCTGTTTTTTGTCTCCTCCAGATACATGGCCAACTTCATCCACAACAGCACAAACAAGTATAACAGGTAAATATTCCTACCTCCCTGCCAGGGGCTCTCCCTCCCTCTGAATCGAGTTTGGATGGACCGTGAGCGGAAGAGGTTCCCGATGTGGGGTCCTTAACCCAGTGCCTGAGTTGGGGTGGTAGGAGCCTGGGCCAGGAGGCACATGGGGAATTGTCAGGATGCCGACCATAGATTAGGAAGGGCTCCTCTGGGTGATGCCTAAGCTCGGGCTTTCTCTTTGTTGTCTCTTCCAGGCACTTGGCCATTTCCATCCACAACTACATCAGAGGGAACGACAGGTAAATATTCCTCCCGCCCTCCCAGGGGCTCTCGCTGCCTCTGAATGGCGTTTAGATGGACCGTGAGAGGAAACGTTTCCAAATGTGCCATCCTCATGCTAGTCCCTGAGTGCGGGTTTCAGACGAGGGTCTCTGAGACCAGGTTGTGGGTGTGACAAGGTTGGCTGATGCCAGGTCTCAAGTGGAGTCCTGAGCAGAGGCTCAGCAGACAGCCTCCCCATTGCTCATCGTGAGCCCTGGAGGCCTCCCAGGTCCTGCTGAGGCCACTCTGCTGCCTCAGGCCTCGGGCTGCTGTCTGGGCCCAGGGGGGAAAGTGCTTGTTCTCCACCATCTGCCAGACATCCATCCCCACCTAAGGCTTTGCCTCAATTGCGTTGGGACCATGGAGAAGCCAATAAGTTGTCAGAAAGGGATGGTCCTGTCCTGTCCCTGGAGCCATGGAGCTCTGTCCTGGGTGGTCATCTGTGGGTTAGGGGGACAGTCCTTCACATCCCAAGCAGGCCATCGGGGGTGCTTCCCGACCTTGGAGCATCCTTAGACCTGGCTGGATAGGATGGTTCTGTCTCTCTCTCCACGGAGATTGATCTCTGGGCCTTTACAGAGCTGATGGCCTGACGTGGGACTTGGCCTCTAGAAAGTCCCCGAGTCTAGAACCTGCCTCAAGCCTGGCAGCTCAGAACAGATGTGGAGGAGGTGTCCTTGTGTCGTCCTTTAGGGTTCTGGACAGACTCGAGTTTGGCCCTGAGGCTGGTGAATGGAGGTGACCGCTGTCAGGGCCGGGTGGAGGTCCTCTACCGAGGCTCCTGGGGCACCGTGTGTGATGACGAATGGGACACCAATGATGCCAATGTGGTGTGCAGACAGCTTGGCTGTGGCTGGGCCAGGTCTGCTCCAGGAGGTGCCCGGTTTGGTCAGGGCTCAGGGCCCATCCTCCTGGATGACGTGCGCTGCTCAGGGCACGAGTCCTACCTGTGGAACTGCCCACACAGAGGCTGGTACTCGCACAACTGTGGACATGGGGAGGACGCCGGTGTCATCTGCTCAGGTGGGCCTCGACCACGTCTGGTCTCCTCATGGGACAGTGTTGCTGAGAACAAACACACTGCCGTCCCCAGTGTGTCTGCCTGATCCTCCTAATGGCATGCCAGGCACTGGAGTGACTGCAGAGCAGCTGGCACCCCGGGTACTAGGCCACCTGCTCAGGCTAAAAAGCATCGTGGGTAGTGCATGTTCCCAGCATCCTGAAGGCATTTCCTGAGAGTGGCTGGGAGGTGCCTCTGGCCCCAGGTTCATCCACAGGAGGAGCTTCCTGAGGACAGAGGAGGGAGCCTGTCCCAGTGCCCCGGGTGGGAGCTCACCTCCCACCCTGGAGAGGGTCTCGGGTGTTCCCTCCAGGGCAGCATCATTGATTCCATGTGGGGGGCTGGTAAGAACCTTCCCTCTGTGCTGACTGTGTGACCTCAGACTCTGTAAGATGCTGACCAAAATGAAAAGACCCAAGAGCACAGAGTTTCTTTTTTAAGGCCAGACAGAGTGGCGTGGGCCGGGTTGGTGTGAGATGGCAAGTGGCCAATGAATGGAAGGAGCCAGTTAGTGCCCTGGGGCAGGGCCATAATGAAGACAAGGGGAATCTCTAGTATTGGGTCTGAACGCTGACTATCATTCCCCTCTATAGGGCCCGGGCTGGTAAAGAATTCCCTACTAGGAGGGGGGATGCGGCAGGAAGCTTATTTTCCTTCCAAGGGAGGAAGGCCCGGCCTAGTCCCGCCGGGCAATGCAGGGCAGGGAACAAGGAGCCGCTTCGCCTTCCCAGCAGTAGCTGTTGCTAAGCAACGAGGAAGCAGGAGCCTTGATGGGAAGTGGAGCTGATACCAGGGGCTTGTCTTGGCACCTGACAGGCTGTTGCCCTCCAGGGACAGGGAGGCAGATTTCCCAGGGATGCTTCTCCTCAGTGTTTTCCTCAAGGCTGTGAAAGAAGCTCAGGGCCCACGTGATGAGGTCCCAGAGGCTGGGTGCAGGCAGGGAGGGGAGGGGACTGTCTGCAAACTAGAGGCTCAGGGGTTTGAATGATCCAGAGTCGTGAAAAGAACAGGAATGGGGGGGGGATCCAGAATGAAACCTTGAGAGCAGCTTAACCTGTCCCTTTGTGAACGGACCAGCTGTTTGAATCAGACGAGCCAACAGTGCTGGCGTTTGGTGAGCAGGTGCTGCTCAGACATGTGGAAAGACCAGAGCAAGGAAAAGGCAGAACTTCCACCCTGAAGGGCGCAGATCGGTATCCACATCAAGCCATTCCCTAGGGTCCTTCTCTGCATATCCCCTGGGTGTCAACACCAAGGCCATGGTGGCGTGTCCCAGGCATGACACTGGCTTCCACATACTGGCCAGTGAGTCCTCGGGCTCAGTGAGGCAGGCGATGGCAGTGGACAGATGGTGTTGCTTAGGAACGTCGTGAGGGTGTGAGGTTTGTGGCAGGCACTGAGGTTGGTGACAGGCACTGATGTGTCCACCCCAAGGCCATGTGAGCAGGTCAGCTGAGTGTGTAGAGGCTGAGGGTCATCAGCGTTAGATATGGGCCAGAGAACGGGGTGCCTTGTGCCTGACTTTCCTTTCCTTCCTCACAGCTGCTCAGCCGCACTCCACATACTGGCCAGGTGAGTCCCCAGGACCTTCCCTGGCATGTCCCTTGTCTCCCAGGAGCCCCTGCCTTTCCTCCCCACCCAGGTGAACCACTGCTCTTTGAATCCACGTGGGGCACGGATTGTGCCCTGTGTCCCTGACACTGCTGACAGTGCTTATTGACTCTGAGGGGAATTCACAAGACTGCCGCCTGGGCACCGTCCATCCTAGTGCTCGTGAAGCCCTTGGTTGCTGCCCGAGGGGATTCCTGTCCATGTCAGAAAGGCGGCCTCTGCCTGCTTGAGTGCGGACCTACTAGGCCAGGCTGCTGAGGATTTGGTTGAATGGTGGATGTTGATCACCACTGACTCTCTGATGATGGGACACCAGACTTCTGGCTTCTCTCCTGGTCTCACCCCTTGCCTCACCCTAGATTCAGCATGGTGACCGGTGCATCCCAAAGTGGCAGAGACAGTGTCCCAGGGATGGCAGAGTAATATGTGAGGATGGTCCTGTGGGTTCCAGGTCATGTGCTTGTATCCTGGTTCAAGGACCACGCCCCTGACCCTTTCTCCCAAAGCTTCAGAGCCAGGACAAAACCTCAGACCCACCAGGGAGTCCCTGGCTCATGGCAGAGAGAAGGTAGAGCAATTCTAGTGGAGAGCACAGGCCATGTTGGAGATGCGCAGGGAACACGGTGACCTCGCACAGGACTTTCGAGCCCGATGCCTCCTAAGCAGGAGGCTGGAGACGGGGGTAGTGAGTGCAGGATGCACATGGGGAATTGTCAGGATGGCTCACCATAGATTCTGGAAGGGCTCCTCTTGTGATGCCCAACCAAGGCTGTTCTCTTTCTTCTTTCTTCCAGACACATGGCCAACTCCATCCTCAACTGCATCAGAGCGAACAACAGGTAAATATTCCTACCTCCCTGCCAGGGGCTCTCCCTCCCTCTGAATTGAGTTTGGATGGACCGTGAGCGGAAGAGGTTCCCGATGTGGGGTCCTTAACCTTGAGCCTGAGTTGGGGTGGTAGGAGCCTGGGCCAGGAGGCACATGGGGAATTGTCAGGATGCCGACCATAGATTAGGAAGGGCTCCTCTGGGTGATGCCTAAGCTCGGGCTTTCTCTTTGTTTTCTCTCCCAGACACATGGTCAACTAGATATACAACTGGATCATCGACACAAACAGGTAAATAATCCTACCACCCTCCCAGGGGGGTCTCTCCACGTGTGAATCGTGTTGTGCTGGACAGTGAGAGAAAGAGGTTCCAGATGTGTGGTCCTTAACCTAGTCCCTGAGTTGGGGTGGCAGGTAGCCAGGGGCAGGATGCTCATTGTCAGGATGGCTGACCATAGAATTGGGAAGGACACCTTTTGGTGATGTCTAACCAAGGGCTTTCTGTTTTTTGTCTCCTCCAGACACATGGCTAACTGCATCCACAACTGGATCAACCAGTACAACAGGTAAATATTCCTACCGCCCTCCCAGGGGCTCTCTCCGCATTTGAATCGAGTTTGGATCGACCATAAGAGGAAGAGGTTCCAGGTGTGCACTTGTTAGCCTAGTCCCTGAGTTGGGGTGGCAGGTAGCCATGGGCTAGATGTTCATGTGGAATTATCAGGATGGTTGAACATAGATTTAGGATGGACTCTTTTTGGTGATGCCTAACCAAGGGCTCTGTCTTTGTTTTCTCTCCCAGACACATGGTCAACTCCATACAAAACTACATCATCACCAGAAACAGGTAAATAATCCTACCACCCTCCCAGGGGGACTCTCCACATGTGAATCGTGTTGTGATGGACCGTGAGAAGAAGAGGTTCCAGATGTGTGGTCCTTAACCTAGTCCCTGAGTTGGGGTGACAGGTAGCCAGGGGCAGGATGCTCATGTGGAATTGTCAGGATGGCTGACCATAGATTTAGGAAGAACACGTTTTGGTGATGTCTAACCAAGGGCTTTCTGTTTTTTGTCTCCTCCAGACACATGGCTAACTGCATCCACAACTGGATCAACCAGTACAACAGGTAAATATTCCTACCGCCCTCCCAGGGGCTCTCTCCACATGTGAATCGAGTTTGGATCGACCATGAGAGGAAGAGGTTCCAGGTGTGCACTTGTTAGCCTAGTCCCTGAGTTGGGGTGGCAGGTAGCCATGGCCTAGATGTTCATGTGGAATTATCAGGATGGTTGAACATAGATTTAGGATGGACTCTTTTTGGTGATGCCTAACCAAGGGCTCTCTCTTGTCTCTTACAGACACATGGTCAATTCCATACACAACTGGATCAACCAGTACAATAGGTAAATATTCCTCCCGCCCTCCCAGGGGCTCTCTCTGCCTCTGAATCGAGTTTGGATGGACCGTGAGAGGAAGAGCTTCCAGATGTGCGCTTGTTAACCTAGTCCCTGAGTTGGGATGACAGGTAGCCATGGGCTAGATGTTCATGTGGAATTATCAGGATGGTTGGACATAGGTTTAGGAAGGACTCCTTTTGGTGATGCCTAACCAAGGGCTTTATCTTTGTTTTCTCTCCCAGACACATGGTCAACTCCATACGAAACTACATCATCACCAGAAACAGGTAAATAATCCTACCACCCTCCCAGGGGAGTCTCTCCACGTGTGAATCGTGTTGTGATGGACCACGAGAGAAAGAGGTCCAAGATGTGGGCTCATTAACCCAGTCCCTGAGTTGGGGTGACAGGTAGCCAGGGGCAGGAGGCTCACGAGGAATTGTCAGGATGGCTGACCATAGAATTGGGAAGGACACCTTTTGGTGATTCCTAACCAAGGGCTTTCTGTTTTTTGTCTCCTCCAGATACATGGCCAACTTCATCCACAACAGCACAAACAAGTATAACAGGTAAATATTCCTACCTCCCTGCCAGGGGCTCTCCCTCCCTCTGAATCGAGTTTGGATGGACCGTGAGCGGAAGAGGTTCCCGATGTGGGGTCCTTAACCCAGTGCCTGAGTTGGGGTGGTAGGAGCCTGGGCCAGGAGGCACATGGGGAATTGTCAGGATGCCGACCATAGATTAGGAAGGGCTCCTCTGGGTGATGCCTAAGCTCGGGCTTTCTCTTTGTTGTCTCTTCCAGGCACTTGGCCATTTCCATCCACAACTACATCAGAGGGAACGACAGGTAAATATTCCTCCCGCCCTCCCAGGGGCTCTCGCTGCCTCTGAATGGCGTTTAGATGGACCGTGAGAGGAAACGTTTCCAAATGTGCCATCCTCATGCTAGTCCCTGAGTGCGGGTTTCAGACGAGGGTCTCTGAGACCAGGTTGTGGGTGTGACAAGGTTGGCTGATGCCAGGTCTCAAGTGGAGTCCTGAGCAGAGGCTCAGCAGACAGCCTCCCCATTGCTCATCGTGAGCCCTGGAGGCCTCCCAGGTCCTGCTGAGGCCACTCTGCTGCCTCAGGCCTCGGGCTGCTGTCTGGGCCCAGGGGGGAAAGTGCTTGTTCTCCACCATCTGCCAGACATCCATCCCCACCTAAGGCTTTGCCTCAATTGCGTTGGGACCATGGAGAAGCCAATAAGTTGTCAGAAAGGGATGGTCCTGTCCTGTCCCTGGAGCCATGGAGCTCTGTCCTGGGTGGTCATCTGTGGGTTAGGGGGACAGTCCTTCACATCCCAAGCAGGCCATCGGGGGTGCTTCCCGACCTTGGAGCATCCTTAGACCTGGCTGGATAGGATGGTTCTGTCTCTCTCTCCACGGAGATTGATCTCTGGGCCTTTACAGAGCTGATGGCCTGACGTGGGACTTGGCCTCTAGAAAGTCCCCGAGTCTAGAACCTGCCTCAAGCCTGGCAGCTCAGAACAGATGTGGAGGAGGTGTCCTTGTGTCGTCCTTTAGGGTTCTGGACAGACTCGAGTTTGGCCCTGAGGCTGGTGAATGGAGGTGACCGCTGTCAGGGCCGGGTGGAGGTCCTCTACCGAGGCTCCTGGGGCACCGTGTGTGATGACGAATGGGACACCAATGATGCCAATGTGGTGTGCAGACAGCTTGGCTGTGGCTGGGCCAGGTCTGCTCCAGGAGGTGCCCGGTTTGGTCAGGGCTCAGGGCCCATCCTCCTGGATGACGTGCGCTGCTCAGGGCACGAGTCCTACCTGTGGAACTGCCCACACAGAGGCTGGTACTCGCACAACTGTGGACATGGGGAGGACGCCGGTGTCATCTGCTCAGGTGGGCCTCGACCACGTCTGGTCTCCTCATGGGACAGTGTTGCTGAGAACAAACACACTGCCGTCCCCAGTGTGTCTGCCTGAGCCTCCTAATGGCATGCCAGGCACTGGAGTGACTGCAGGGCAGCTGGCACCCCGGGTACTAGGCCACCTGCTCAGACTAAAAAGCATCGTGGGTAGTGCATCTTCCAGCATCCTGAAGGCATTTCCTGAGAGTGGCTGGGAGGTGCCTCTGGCCCCAGGTTCATCCACAGGAGGAGCTTCCTGAGGACAGAGGAGGGAGCCTGTCCCAGTGCCCCGGGTGGGAGCTCACCTCCCACCCTGGAGAGGGTCTCGGGTGTTCCCTCCAGGGCAGCATCATTGATTCCATGTGGGGGGCTGGTAAGAACCTTCCCTCTGTGCTGACTGTGTGACCTCAGACTCTGTAAGATGCTGACCAAAATGAAAGGACCCAAGAGCACAGAGTTTATTTTTGAAGGCCAGACAGAGTGGCGTGGGCCGAGTGGGTGTGAGATGGCAAGTGGCCAATGAATGGAAGGAGCCAGTTAGTGCCCTGGGGCAGGGCCATAATGAAGACAAGGGGAATCTCTAGTATTGGGCCTGAATGCTGACTATCATTCCCCTCTATAGGGCCCGGGCTGGTAAAGAATTCCCTACTAGGAGGGGAGATGCGGCAGGAAGCTTATTTTCCTTCCAAGGGAGGAAGGCCCGGCCTAGTCCCGCCGGGCAATGCAGGGCAGGGAACAAGGAGCCGCTTCCCCTTCCCAGCAGTAGCTGTTGCTAAGCAACGAGGATGCAGGAGCCTTGTTGGGAAGTGGAGCTGATACCAGGGGCTTGTCTTGGCACCTGACAGGCTGTTGCCCTCCGGGGACAGGGAGGCAAATGTCCCAGGGACGCGTCTCCTCAGTGTTTTACTCAAGGCTGTGAAAGAAGCTCAGGGCCCACGTGATGAGGTCCCAGAGGCTGGGTGCAGGCAGGGAGGGGAGGGGACTGTCTGCAAACTAGAGGCTCAGTGGTATGAATGATCCAGAGTCGTGAAAAGAGCAGGAATGGGGGGGGGGGGATCCAGAATGAATCCTTGAGAGCAGCTTAACCTGTCCCTTTGTGAACGGACCAGCTGTTTGAATCAGAGGAGCCAACAGTGCTGGCATTTGGTGAGCAGGTGCTGCTCAGACATGTGGAAAGACCAGAGCAAGGAAAAGGCAGAACTTCCACCCTGAAGGGCGCAGATCGGTATCCACATCAAGCCATTCCCTAGGGTCCTTCTCTGCATATCCCCTGGGTGTCAACTCCAAGGCCATGGTGGCGTGTCCCAGGCATGACACTGGCTTCCTCATACTGGCCAGTGAGTCCTCGGGCTCAGTGAGGCAGGCGATGGCAGTGGACAGATGGTGTTGCTTAGGAACGTCGTGAGGGTGTGAGGTTCGTGACAAGCACTGAGGTTGGTGACAGGCACTGATGTGTCCACACCACGGCCATGTGAGCAGGTCAGCTGAGTGTGTAGAAGCTGAGGGTCATCAGCGTTAGATATGGGCCAGAGAACGGGGTGCCTTGTGTCTGACTTTCCTTTCCTTCCTCACAGCTGCTCAGCCGAACTCCACATACTGGCCAGGTGAGTCCCCAGGACCTTCCCTGGCATGTCCCTTGTCTCCCAGGAGCCCCTGCCTTTCCTCCCCACCCAGGTGAACCACTGCTCTTTGAATCCACGTGGGGCACGGATTGTGCCCTGTGTCCCTGACACTGCTGACAGTGCTTATTGACTCTGAGGGGAATTCACAAGACTGCCGCCTGGGCACCGTCCATCCTAGTGCTCGTGAAGCCCTTGGTTGCTGCCCGAGGAGATTCCTGTCCATGTCAGAAAGGCGGCCTCTGCCTGCTTGAGTGCGGACCTACTAGGCCAGGCTGCTGAGGATTTGGTTGAATGGTGGATGTTGATCACCACTGACTCTCTGATGATGGGACACCAGACTTCTGGCTTCTCTCCTGGTCTCACCGCTTGCCTCACCCTAGATTCAGCATGGTGACCGGTGCATCCCAAAGTGGGGGAGACAGTGTGCTGGGGATGTCAGAGTAATCTGTGAGGATGGTCCTGTGGGTACCAGGCCATCTGCTTGTGTCCTGGTTCAAGGATCACTCCTCTGACCCTTTCTCCCAAAGCTTCAGAGCCAGGGCAAAACCTCAGACCCACCAGGGAGTCCCTGGCTCATGGCAGAGAGAAGGTAGAGCAATTCTAGTGGAGAGCACAGGCCATGTTGGAGATGCGCAGGGAACACGGTGACCTCGCACAGGACCTTCAAGCCCGATGCCTCCTAAGCAGGAGGCTGGAGACGGGGGTATTGAGTGCAGGATGCACATGGGGAATTGTCAGGATGGCTCACCATAGATTCCGGAAGGGCTCCTCTTGTGATGCCCAACCAAGGCTGTTCTCTTTCTTCTTTCTTCCAGACACATGGCCAACTCCATCCTCAACTGCATCAGAGCGAACAACAGGTAAATATTCCTACCTCCCTGCCAGGGGCTCTCCCTGCCTCTGAATCGAGTTTGGATGGACTGTGACCAGAAGAGGTTCCAAATGTGGGGTCCTTCACCTAGAGCCTGAGTTGCGGTGGTAGGAGCCTGAGCCAGGAGGCACATGGGGAATTGTCAGGATGGCCGACCATAGATTAGGAAGGAATCCTGTGGGTGGTGCCTAAACTAGGGCTTTCACTTTGTTGTCTCTTCCAGACAGATTGTCAACTCCATACACAACTGAGTCATTGACAGAAACAGGTAAATTATCCTACCACCCTCCAGGGGGTCTGTCCTCATGTGAATTGAGTTTGGATGGACCATGAGAGGAAACAGTTCCAGATGTGCCATCCTCAACCTATTTCTTGAGTTGAGTTGGGAGGTAGTCAGGAGCAGGATGCACATGGGGAATTGTCAGGATGGCTCACCATAGATTCCAGAAGGGCTCCTCTTGTGATGCCCAACCAAGGCTGTTCTCTTTCTTCTTTCTTCCAGCTCCATCCTCAAGTGCATCAGAGCGAACAACAGGTAAATATTCCTACCACCCTGCCAGGGGCTATCCCTCCCTCTGAATCGAGTTTGGATGGACCGTGAGCAGAAGAGGTTCCCGATGTGGGGTCCTTAACCTTGAGCCTGAGTTGGGGTGGTAGGAGCCTGGGCCAGGAGGCACATGGGGAATTGTCAGGATGCCGACCATAGATTAGGAAGGGCTCCTCTGGGTGATGCCTAAACTCGGGCTTTCTCTTTGTTGTCTCTTCCAGGCACTTGGCCATTTCCATCCACAACTACATCAGAGGGAACGACATGTAAATATTCCTCCCGCCCTCCCAGGGGCTCTCGCTGCCTCTGAATGGCGTTTAGATGGACCGTGAGAGGAAACGTTTCCAAATGTGCCATCCTCATGCTAGTCCCTGAGTGCGGGTGTAGACGAGGGTCTCTGAGACCAGGTTGTGGGTGTGACAAGGTTGGCTGATGCCAGGTCTCAAGTGGAGTCCTGAGCAGAGGCTCAGCAGACAGCCTCCCCATTGCTCATTGTGAGCCCTGGAGGCCTCCCAGGTCCTGCTGAGGCCACTCTGCTGCCTCAGGCCTCGGGCTGCTGTCTGGGCCCAGGGGGGAAAGTGCTTGTCCTCCACCATCTGCCAGACATCCATCCCCACCTAAGGCTTTGCCTCAATTGCGTTGGGACCATGGAGAAGCCAATAAGTTGTCAGAAAGGGATGGTCCTGTCCTGTCCCTGGAGCCATGGAGCTCTGTCCTGGGTGGTCATCTGTGGGTTAGGGGGACAGTCCTTCACATCCCAAGCAGGCCATCGGGGGTGCTTCCCGACCTTGGAGCATCCTTAGACCTGGCTGGATAGGATGTTTCTGTCTCTCTCTCTACGGAGATTGATCTCTGGGCCTTTACAGAGCTGATGGCCTGACGTGGGACTTGGCCTCTAGAAAGTCCCCGAGTCTAGAACCTGCCTCAAGCCTGGCAGCTCAGAACAGATGTGGAGGAGGTGTCCTTGTGTCGTCCTTTAGGGTTCTGGACAGACTCGAGTTTGGCCCTGAGGCTGGTGAATGGAGGTGACCGCTGTCAGGGCCGGGTGGAGGTCCTCTACCGAGGCTCCTGGGGCACCGTGTGTGATGACGAATGGGACACCAATGATGCCAATGTGGTGTGCAGACAGCTTGGCTGTGGCTGGGCCAGGTCTGCTCCAGGAGGTGCCCGGTTTGGTCAGGGCTCAGGGCCCATCCTCCTGGATGACGTGCGCTGCTCAGGGCACGAGTCCTACCTGTGGAACTGCCCACACAGAGGCTGGTACTCGCACAACTGTGGACATGGGGAGGACGCCGGTGTCATCTGCTCAGGTGGGCCTCGACCACGTCTGGTCTCCTCATGGGACAGTGTTGCTGAGAACAAACACACTGCCGTCCCCAGTGTGTCTGCCTGAGCCTCCTAATGGCATGCCAGGCACTGGAGTGACTGCAGGGCAGCTGGCACCCCGGGTACTAGGCCACCTGCTCAGACTAAAAAGCATCGTGGGTAGTGCATGTTCCCAGCATCCTGAAGGCATTTCCTGAGAGTGGCTGGGAGGTGCCTCTGGCACCAGGTTCATCCACAGGAGGAGCTTCCTGAGGACAGAGGAGGGAGCCTGTCCCAGTGCCCCGGGTGGGAGCTCACCTCCCACCCTGGAGAGGGTCTCGGGTGTTCCCTCCAGGGCAGCATCATTGATTCCATGTGGGGGGCTGGTAAGAACCTTCCCTCTGTGCTGACTGTGTGACCTCAGACTCTGTAAGATGCTGACCAAAATGAAAGGACCCAAGAGCACAGAGTTTATTTTTGAAGGCCAGACAGAGTGGCGTGGGCCGAGTGGGTGTGAGATGGCAAGTGGCCAATGAATGGAAGGAGCCAGTTAGTGCCCTGGGGCAGGGCCATAATGAAGACAAGGGGAATCTCTAGTATTGGGTCTGAACGCTGACTATCATTCCCCTCTATAGGGCCCGGGCTGGTAAAGAATTCCCTACTAGGAGGGGGGATGCGGCAGGAAGCTTATTTTCCTTCCAAGGGAGGAAGGCCCGGCCTAGTTCCGCCGGGCAATGCAGGGCAGGGAACAAGGAGCCGCTTCGCCTTCCCAGCAGTAGCTGTTGCTAAGCAACGAGGAAGCAGGAGCCTTGATGGGAAGTGGAGCTGATACCAGGGGCTTGTCTTGGCACCTGACAGGCTGTTGCCCTCCAGGGACAGGGAGGCAGATTTCCCAGGGATGCTTCTCCTCAGTGTTTTCCTCAAGGCTGTGAAAGAAGCTCAGGGCCCACGTGATGAGGTCCCAGAGGCTGGGTGCAGGCAGGGAGGGGAGGGGACTGTCTGCAAACTAGAGGCTCAGGGGTTTGAATGATCCAGAGTCGTGAAAAGAGCAGGAATGGGGGGGGGATCCAGAATGAATCCTTGAGAGCAGCTTAACCTGTCCCTTTGTGAACGGACCAGCTGTTTGAATCAGAGGAGCCAACAGTGCTGGCGTTTGGTGAGCAGGTGCTGCTCAGACATGTGGAAAGACCAGAGCAAGGAAAAGGCAGAACTTCCACCCTGAAGGGCGCAGATCGGTATCCACATCAAGCCATTCCCTAGGGTCCTTCTCTGCATATCCCCTGGGTGTCAACACCAAGGCCATGGTGGCGTGTCCCAGGCATGACACTGGCTTCCACATACTGGCCAGTGAGTCCTCGGGCTCAGTGAGGCAGGCGATGGCAGTGGACAGATGGTGTTGCTTAGGAACGTCGTGAGGGTGTGAGGTTCGTGACAGGCACTGAGGTTGGTGACAGGCACTGATGTGTCCACACCAAGGCCATGTGAGCAGGTCAGCTGAGTGTGTAGAGGCTGAGGGTCATCAGCGTTAGATATGGGCCAGAGAACGGGGTGCCTTGTGTCTGACTTTCCTTTCCTTCCTCACAGCTGCTCAGCCGAACTCCACATACTGGCCAGGTGAGTCCCCAGGACCTTCCCTGGCATGTCCCTTGTCTCCCAGGAGCCCCTGCCTTTCCTCCCCACCCAGGTGAACCACTGCTCTTTGAATCCACGTGGGGCACGGATTGTGCCCTGTGTCCCTGACACTGCTGACAGTGCTTATTGACTCTGAGGGGAATTCACAAGACTGCCGCCTGGGCACCGTCCATCCTAGTGCTCGTGAAGCCCTTGGTTGCTGCCCGAGGGGATTCCTGTCCATGTCAGAAAGGCGGCCTCTGCCTGCTTGAGTGCGGACCTACTAGGCCAGGCTGCTGAGGATTTGGTTGAATGGTGGATGTTGATCACCACTGACTCTCTGATGATGGGACACCAGACTTCTGGCTTCTCTCCTGGTCTCACCCCTTGCCTCACCCTAGATTCAGCATGGTGACCGGTGCATCCCAAAGTGGCAGAGACAGTGTCCCAGGGATGGCAGAGTAATATGTGAGGATGGTCCTGTGGGTTCCAGGTCATGTGCTTGTATCCTGGTTCAAGGACCACGCCCCTGACCCTTTCTCCCAAAGCTTCAGAGCCAGGACAAAACCTCAGACCCGCCAGGGAGTCCCTGGCTCATGGCAGAGAGAAGGTAGAGCAATTCTAGTGGAGAGCACAGGCCATGTTGGAGATGCGCAGGGAACACGGTGACCTCGCACAGGACTTTCGAGCCCGATGCCTCCTAAGCAGGAGGCTGGAGACGGGGGTAGTGAGTGCAGGATGCACATGGGGAATTGTCAGGATGGCTCACCATAGATTCTGGAAGGGCTCCTCTTGTGATGCCCAACCAAGGCTGTTCTCTTTCTTCTTTCTTCCAGACACATGGCCAACTCCATCCTCAACTGCATCAGAGCGAACAACAGGTAAATATTCCTACCTCCCTGCCAGGGGCTCTCCCTCCCTCTGAATCGAGTTTGGATGGACCGTGAGCGGAAGAGGTTCCCGATGTGGGGTCCTTAACCTTGAGCCTGAGTTGGGGTGGTAGGAGCCTGGGCCAGGAGGCACATGGGGAATTGTCAGGATGCCGACCATAGATTAGGAAGGGCTCCTCTGGGTGATGCCTAAGCTCGGGCTTTCTCTTTGTTTTCTCTCCCAGACACATGGTCAACTAGATATACAACTGGATCATCGACACAAACAGGTAAATAATCCTACCACCCTCCCAGGGGGGTCTCTCCACGTGTGAATCGTGTTGTGCTGGACAGTGAGAGAAAGAGGTTCCAGATGTGTGGTCCTTAACCTAGTCCCTGAGTTGGGGTGGCAGGTAGCCAGGGGCAGGATGCTCATTGTCAGGATGGCTGACCATAGAATTGGGAAGGACACCTTTTGGTGATGTCTAACCAAGGGCTTTCTGTTTTTTGTCTCCTCCAGACACATGGCTAACTGCATCCACAACTGGATCAACCAGTACAACAGGTAAATATTCCTACCGCCCTCCCAGGGGCTCTCTCCGCATTTGAATCGAGTTTGGATCGACCATAAGAGGAAGAGGTTCCAGGTGTGCACTTGTTAGCCTAGTCCCTGAGTTGGGGTGGCAGGTAGCCATGGGCTAGATGTTCATGTGGAATTATCAGGATGGTTGAACATAGATTTAGGATAGACTCTTTTTGGTGATGCCTAACCAAGGGCTCTGTCTTTGTTTTCTCTCCCAGACACATGGTCAACTCCATACAAAACTACATCATCACCAGAAACAGGTAAATAATCCTACCACCCTCCCAGGGGGACTCTCCACATGTGAATCGTGTTGTGATGGACCGTGAGAAGAAGAGGTTCCAGATGTGTGGTCCTTAACCTAGTCCCTGAGTTGGGGTGACAGGTAGCCAGGGGCAGGATGCTCATGTGGAATTGTCAGGATGGCTGACCATAGATTTAGGAAGAACACGTTTTGGTGATGTCTAACCAAGGGCTTTCTGTTTTTTGTCTCCTCCAGACACATGGCTAACTGCATCCACAACTGGATCAACCAGTACAACAGGTAAATATTCCTACCGCCCTCCCAGGGGCTCTCTCCACATGTGAATCGAGTTTGGATCGACCATGAGAGGAAGAGGTTCCAGGTGTGCACTTGTTAGCCTAGTCCCTGAGTTGGGGTGGCAGGTAGCCATGGCCTAGATGTTCATGTGGAATTATCAGGATGGTTGAACATAGATTTAGGATGGACTCTTTTTGGTGATGCCTAACCAAGGGCTCTCTCTTGTCTCTTACAGACACATGGTCAATTCCATACACAACTGGATCAACCAGTACAATAGGTAAATATTCCTCCCGCCCTCCCAGGGGCTCTCTCTGCCTCTGAATCGAGTTTGGATGGACCGTGAGAGGAAGAGCTTCCAGATGTGCGCTTGTTAACCTAGTCCCTGAGTTGGGATGACAGGTAGCCATGGGCTAGATGTTCATGTGGAATTATCAGGATGGTTGGACATAGGTTTAGGAAGGACTCCTTTTGGTGATGCCTAACCAAGGGCTTTATCTTTGTTTTCTCTCCCAGACACATGGTCAACTCCATACGAAACTACATCATCACCAGAAACAGGTAAATAATCCTACCACCCTCCCAGGGGAGTCTCTCCACGTGTGAATCGTGTTGTGATGGACCACGAGAGAAAGAGGTCCAAGATGTGGGCTCATTAACCCAGTCCCTGAGTTGGGGTGACAGGTAGCCAGGGGCAGGAGGCTCACGAGGAATTGTCAGGATGGCTGACCATAGAATTGGGAAGGACACCTTTTGGTGATTCCTAACCAAGGGCTTTCTGTTTTTTGTCTCCTCCAGATACATGGCCAACTTCATCCACAACAGCACAAACAAGTATAACAGGTAAATATTCCTACCTCCCTGCCAGGGGCTCTCCCTCCCTCTGAATCGAGTTTGGATGGACCGTGAGCGGAAGAGGTTCCCGATGTGGGGTCCTTAACCCAGTGCCTGAGTTGGGGTGGTAGGAGCCTGGGCAAGGAGGCACATGGGGAATTGTCAGGATGCCGACCATAGATTAGGAAGGGCTCCTCTGGGTGATGCCTAAGCTCGGGCTTTCTCTTTGTTGTCTCTTCCAGGCACTTGGCCATTTCCATCCACAACTACATCAGAGGGAACGACAGGTAAATATTCCTCCCGCCCTCCCAGGGGCTCTCGCTGCCTCTGAATGGCGTTTAGATGGACCGTGAGAGGAAACGTTTCCAAATGTGCCATCCTCATGCTAGTCCCTGAGTGCGGGTTTCAGACGAGGGTCTCTGAGACCAGGTTGTGGGTGTGACAAGGTTGGCTGATGCCAGGTCTCAAGTGGAGTCCTGAGCAGAGGCTCAGCAGACAGCCTCCCCATTGCTCATCGTGAGCCCTGGAGGCCTCCCAGGTCCTGCTGAGGCCACTCTGCTGCCTCAGGCCTCGGGCTGCTGTCTGGGCCCAGGGGGGAAAGTGCTTGTTCTCCACCATCTGCCAGACATCCATCCCCACCTAAGGCTTTGCCTCAATTGCGTTGGGACCATGGAGAAGCCAATAAGTTGTCAGAAAGGGATGGTCCTGTCCTGTCCCTGGAGCCATGGAGCTCTGTCCTGGGTGGTCATCTGTGGGTTAGGGGGACAGTCCTTCACATCCCAAGCAGGCCATCGGGGGTGCTTCCCGACCTTGGAGCATCCTTAGACCTGGCTGGATAGGATGGTTCTGTCTCTCTCTCCACGGAGATTGATCTCTGGGCCTTTACAGAGCTGATGGCCTGACGTGGGACTTGGCCTCTAGAAAGTCCCCGAGTCTAGAACCTGCCTCAAGCCTGGCAGCTCAGAACAGATGTGGAGGAGGTGTCCTTGTGTCGTCCTTTAGGGTTCTGGACAGACTCGAGTTTGGCCCTGAGGCTGGTGAATGGAGGTGACCGCTGTCAGGGCCGGGTGGAGGTCCTCTACCGAGGCTCCTGGGGCACCGTGTGTGATGACGAATGGGACACCAATGATGCCAATGTGGTGTGCAGACAGCTTGGCTGTGGCTGGGCCAGGTCTGCTCCAGGAGGTGCCCGGTTTGGTCAGGGCTCAGGGCCCATCCTCCTGGATGACGTGCGCTGCTCAGGGCACGAGTCCTACCTGTGGAACTGCCCACACAGAGGCTGGTACTCGCACAACTGTGGACATGGGGAGGACGCCGGTGTCATCTGCTCAGGTGGGCCTCGACCACGTCTGGTCTCCTCATGGGACAGTGTTGCTGAGAACAAACACACTGCCGTCCCCAGTGTGTCTGCCTGAGCCTCCTAATGGCATGCCAGGCACTGGAGTGACTGCAGGGCAGCTGGCACCCCGGGTACTAGGCCACCTGCTCAGACTAAAAAGCATCGTGGGTAGTGCATCTTCCAGCATCCTGAAGGCATTTCCTGAGAGTGGCTGGGAGGTGCCTCTGGCCCCAGGTTCATCCACAGGAGGAGCTTCCTGAGGACAGAGGAGGGAGCCTGTCCCAGTGCCCCGGGTGGGAGCTCACCTCCCACCCTGGAGAGGGTCTCGGGTGTTCCCTCCAGGGCAGCATCATTGATTCCATGTGGGGGGCTGGTAAGAACCTTCCCTCTGTGCTGACTGTGTGACCTCAGACTCTGTAAGATGCTGACCAAAATGAAAGGACCCAAGAGCACAGAGTTTATTTTTGAAGGCCAGACAGAGTGGCGTGGGCCGAGTGGGTGTGAGATGGCAAGTGGCCAATGAATGGAAGGAGCCAGTTAGTGCCCTGGGGCAGGGCCATAATGAAGACAAGGGGAATCTCTAGTATTGGGCCTGAATGCTGACTATCATTCCCCTCTATAGGGCCCGGGCTGGTAAAGAATTCCCTACTAGGAGGGGAGATGCGGCAGGAAGCTTATTTTCCTTCCAAGGGAGGAAGGCCCGGCCTAGTCCCGCCGGGCAATGCAGGGCAGGGAACAAGGAGCCGCTTCCCCTTCCCAGCAGTAGCTGTTGCTAAGCAACGAGGATGCAGGAGCCTTGTTGGGAAGTGGAGCTGATACCAGGGGCTTGTCTTGGCACCTGACAGGCTGTTGCCCTCCGGGGACAGGGAGGCAAATGTCCCAGGGACGCGTCTCCTCAGTGTTTTACTCAAGGCTGTGAAAGAAGCTCAGGGCCCACGTGATGAGGTCCCAGAGTCTGGGTGCAGGCAGGGAGGGGAGGGGACTGTCTGCAAACTAGAGGCTCAGTGGTGTGAATGATCCAGAGTCGTGAAAAGAGCAGGAATGGGGGGGGGGGATCCAGAATGAAACCTTGAGAGCAGCTTAACCTGTCCCTTTGTGAACGGACCAGCTGTTTGAATCAGAGGAGCCAACAGTGCTGGGGTTTGGTGAGCAGGTGCTGCTCAGACATGTGGAAAGACCAGAGCAAGGAAAAGGCAGAACTTCCACCCTGAAGGGCGCAGATCGGTATCCACATCAAGCCATTCCCTAGGGTCCTTCTCTGCATATCCCCTGGGTGTCAACTCCAAGGCCATGGTGGCGTGTCCCAGGCATGACACTGGCTTCCTCATACTGGCCAGTGAGTCCTCGGGCTCAGTGAGGCAGGCGATGGCAGTGGACAGATGGTGTTGCTTAGGAACGTCGTGAGGGTGTGAGGTTCGTGACAAGCACTGAGGTTGGTGACAGGCACTGATGTGTCCACACCACGGCCATGTGAGCAGGTCAGCTGAGTGTGTAGAAGCTGAGGGTCATCAGCGTTAGATATGGGCCAGAGAACGGGGTGCCTTGTGTCTGACTTTCCTTTCCTTCCTCACAGCTGCTCAGCCGAACTCCACATACTGGCCAGGTGAGTCCCCAGGACCTTCCCTGGCATGTCCCTTGTCTCCCAGGAGCCCCTGCCTTTCCTCCCCACCCAGGTGAACCACTGCTCTTTGAATCCACGTGGGGCACGGATTGTGCCCTGTGTCCCTGACACTGCTGACAGTGCTTATTGACTCTGAGGGGAATTCACAAGACTGCCGCCTGGGCACCGTCCATCCTAGTGCTCGTGAAGCCCTTGGTTGCTGCCCGAGGGGATTCCTGTCCATGTCAGAAAGGCGGCCTCTGCCTGCTTGAGTGCGGACCTACTAGGCCAGGCTGCTGAGGATTTGGTTGAATGGTGGATGTTGATCACCACTGACTCTCTGATGATGGGACACCAGACTTCTGGCTTCTCTCCTGGTCTCACCCCTTGCCTCACCCTAGATTCAGCATGGTGACCGGTGCATCCCAAAGTGGGGGAGACAGTGTGCTGGGGATGTCAGAGTAATCTGTGAGGATGGTCCTGTGGGTACCAGGCCATCTGCTTGTGTCCTGGTTCAAGGATCACTCCTCTGACCCTTTCTCCCAAAGCTTCAGAGCCAGGGCAAAACCTCAGACCCACCAGGGAGTCCCTGGCTCATGGCAGAGAGAAGGTAGAGCAATTCTAGTGGAGAGCACAGGCCATGTTGGAGATGCGCAGGGAACACGGTGACCTCGCACAGGACCTTCAAGCCCGATGCCTCCTAAGCAGGAGGCTGGAGACGGGGGTATTGAGTGCAGGATGCACATGGGGAATTGTCAGGATGGCTCACCATAGATTCCGGAAGGGCTCCTCTTGTGATGCCCAACCAAGGCTGTTCTCTTTCTTCTTTCTTCCAGACACATGGCCAACTCCATCCTCAACTGCATCAGAGCGAACAACAGGTAAATATTCCAACCCCCTGCCAGGGGCTCTCCCTGCCTCTGAATCGAGTTTGGATGGACTGTGACCAGAAGAGGTTCCAAATGTGGGGTCCTTCACCTAGAGCCTGAGTTGCGGTGGTAGGAGCCTGAGCCAGGAGGCACATGGGGAATTGTCAGGATGGCCGACCATAGATTAGGAAGGAATCCTGTGGGTGGTGCCTAAACTAGGGCTTTCACTTTGTTGTCTCTTCCAGACAGATTGTCAACTCCATACACAACTGAGTCATTGACAGAAACAGGTAAATTATCCTACCACCCTCCAGGGGGTCTGTCCTCATGTGAATTGAGTTTGGATGGACCATGAGAGGAAACAGTTCCAGATGTGCCATCCTCAACCTATTTCTTGAGTTGAGTTGGGAGGTAGTCAGGAGCAGGATGCACATGGGGAATTGTCAGGATGGCTCACCATAGATTCCAGAAGGGCTCCTCTTGTGATGCCCAACCAAGGCTGTTCTCTTTCTTCTTTCTTCCAGCTCCATCCTCAAGTGCATCAGAGCGAACAACAGGTAAATATTCCTACCACCCTGCCAGGGGCTATCCCTCCCTCTGAATCGAGTTTGGATGGACCGTGAGCAGAAGAGGTTCCCGATGTGGGGTCCTTAACCTTGAGCCTGAGTTGGGGTGGTAGGAGCCTGGGCCAGGAGGCACATGGGGAATTGTCAGGATGCCGACCATAGATTAGGAAGGGCTCCTCTGGGTGATGCCTAAACTCGGGCTTTCTCTTTGTTGTCTCTTCCAGGCACTTGGCCATTTCCATCCACAACTACATCAGAGGGAACGACATGTAAATATTCCTCCCGCCCTCCCAGGGGCTCTCGCTGCCTCTGAATGGCGTTTAGATGGACCGTGAGAGGAAACGTTTCCAAATGTGCCATCCTCATGCTAGTCCCTGAGTGCGGGTGTAGACGAGGGTCTCTGAGACCAGGTTGTGGGTGTGACAAGGTTGGCTGATGCCAGGTCTCAAGTGGAGTCCTGAGCAGAGGCTCAGCAGACAGCCTCCCCATTGCTCATTGTGAGCCCTGGAGGCCTCCCAGGTCCTGCTGAGGCCACTCTGCTGCCTCAGGCCTCGGGCTGCTGTCTGGGCCCAGGGGGGAAAGTGCTTGTCCTCCACCATCTGCCAGACATCCATCCCCACCTAAGGCTTTGCCTCAATTCCATTGGGACCATGGAGAAGCCAATAAGTTGTCAGAAAGGGATGGTCCTGTCCTGTCCCTGGAGCCATGGAGCTCTGTCCTGGGTGGTCATCTGTGGGTTAGGGGGACAGTCCTTCACATCCCAAGCAGGCCATCGGGGGTGCTTCCCGACCTTGGAGCATCCTTAGACCTGGCTGGATAGGATGTTTCTGTCTCTCTCTCTACGGAGATTGATCTCTGGGCCTTTACAGAGCTGATGGCCTGACGTGGGACTTGGCCTCTAGAAAGTCCCCGAGTCTAGAACCTGCCTCAAGCTTGGCAGCTCAGAACAGATGTGGAGGAGGTGTCCTTGTGTCGTCCTTTAGGGTTCTGGACAGACTCGAGTTTGGCCCTGAGGCTGGTGAATGGAGGTGACCGCTGTCAGGGCCGGGTGGAGGTCCTCTACCGAGGCTCCTGGGGCACCGTGTGTGATGACGAATGGGACACCAATGACGCCAATGTGGTGTGCAGACAGCTTGGCTGTGGCTGGGCCAGGTCTGCTCCAGGAGGTGCCCGGTTTGGTCAGGGCTCAGGGCCCATCCTCCTGGATGACGTGCGCTGCTCAGGGTACGAGTCCTACCTGTGGAACTGCCCACACAGAGGCTGGTACTCGCACAACTGTGGACATGGGGAGGACGCCGGTGTCATCTGCTCAGGTGGGCCTCGACCACGTCTGGTCTCCTCATGGGACAGTGTTGCTGAGAACAAACACACTGCCGTCCCCAGTGTGTCTGCCTGAGCCTCCTAATGGCATGCCAGGCACTGGAGTGACTGCAGGGCAGCTGGCACCCCGGGTACTAGGCCACCTGCTCAGACTAAAAAGCATCGTGGATAGTGCATCTTCCAGCATCCTGAAGGCATTTCCTGAGAGTGGCTGGGAGGTGCCTCTGGCACCAGGTTCATCCACAGGAGCAGCTTCCTGAGGACAGAGGAGGGAGCCTGTCCCAGTGCCCCGGGTGGGAGCTCACCTCCCACCCTGGAGAGGGTCTCGGGTGTTCCCTCCAGGGCAGCATCATTGATTCCATGTGGGGGGCTGGTAAGAACCTTCCCTCTGTGCTGACTGTGTGACCTCAGACTCTGTAAGATGCTGACCAAAATGAAAGGACCCAAGAGCACAGAGTTTATTTTTGAAGGCCAGACAGAGTGGCGTGGGCCGAGTGGGTGTGAGATGGCAAGTGGCCAATGAATGGAAGGAGCCAGTTAGTGCCCTGGGGCAGGGCCATAATGAAGACAAGGGGAATCTCTAGTATTGGGCCTGAATGCTGACTATCATTCCCCTCTATAGGGCCCGGGCTGGTAAAGAATTCCCTACTAAGAGGCGAGATGCGGCAGGAAGCTTATTTTCCTTCCAGGGGAGGAAGGCCCGGCCTAGTCCCGCCGGGCAATGCAGGGAGGGAACAAGGAGCCGCTTCCCCTTCCCAGCAGTAGCTGTTGCTAAGCAACGAGGAAGCAGGAGCCTTGTTGGGAAGTGGAGCTGATACCAGGGGCTTGTCTTGGCACCTGACAGGCTGTTGCCCTCCAGGGACAGGGAGGCAAATGTCCCAGGGACGCGTCTCCTCAGTGTTTTACTCAAGGCTGTGAAAGAAGCTCAGGGCCCACGTGATGAGGTCCCAGAGGCTGGGTGCAGGCAGGGAGGGGAGGGGACTGTCTGCAAACTAGAGGCTCAGTGGTATGAATGATCCAGAGTCGTGAAAAGAGCAGGAATGGGGGGGGGGGGATCCAGAATGAAACCTTGAGAGCAGCTTAACCTGTCCCTTTGTGAACGGACCAGCTGTTTGAATCAGAGGAGCCAACAGTGCTGGCGTTTGGTGAGCAGGTGCTGCTCAGACATGTGGAAAGACCAGAGCAAGGAAAAGGCAGAACTTCCACCCTGAAGGGCGCAGATCGGTATCCACATCAAGCCATTCCCTAGGGTCCTTCTCTGCATATCCCCTGGGTGTCAACTCCAAGGCCATGGTGGCGTGTCCCAGGCATGACACTGGCTTCCTCATACTGGCCAGTGAGTCCTCGGGCTCAGTGAGGCAGGCGATGGCAGTGGACAGATGGTGTTGCTTAGGAACGTCGTGAGGGTGTGAGGTTCGTGACAAGCACTGAGGTTGGTGACAGGCACTGATGTGTCCACACCACGGCCATGTGAGCAGGTCAGCTGAGTGTGTAGAAGCTGAGGGTCATCAGCGTTAGATATGGGCCAGAGAACGGGGTGCCTTGTGTCTGACTTTCCTTTCCTTCCTCACAGCTGCTCAGCCGAACTCCACATACTGGCCAGGTGAGTCCCCAGGACCTTCCCTGGCATGTCCCTTGTCTCCCAGGAGCCCCTGCCTTTCCTCCCCACCCAGGTGAACCACTGCTCTTTGAATCCACGTGGGGCACGGATTGTGCCCTGTGTCCCTGACACTGCTGACAGTGCTTATTGACTCTGAGGGGAATTCACAAGACTGCCGCCTGGGCACCGTCCATCCTAGTGCTCGTGAAGCCCTTGGTTGCTGCCCGAGGGGATTCCTGTCCATGTCAGAAAGGCGGCCTCTGCCTGCTTGAGTGCGGACCTACTAGGCCAGGCTGCTGAGGATTTGGTTGAATGGTGGATGTTGATCACCACTGACTCTCTGATGATGGGACACCAGACTTCTGGCTTCTCTCCTGGTCTCACCGCTTGCCTCACCCTAGATTCAGCATGGTGACCGGTGCATCCCAAAGTGGGGGAGACAGTGTGCTGGGGATGTCAGAGTAATCTGTGAGGATGGTCCTGTGGGTACCAGGCCATCTGCTTGTGTCCTGGTTCAAGGATCACTCCTCTGACCCTTTCTCCCAAAGCTTCAGAGCCAGGGCAAAACCTCAGACCCACCAGGGAGTCCCTGGCTCATGGCAGAGAGAAGGTAGAGCAATTCTAGTGGAGAGCACAGGCCATGTTGGAGATGCGCAGGGAACACGGTGACCTCGCACAGGACCTTCAAGCCCGATGCCTCCTAAGCAGGAGGCTGGAGACGGGGGTATTGAGTGCAGGATGCACATGGGGAATTGTCAGGATGGCTCACCATAGATTCCGGAAGGGCTCCTCTTGTGATGCCCAACCAAGGCTGTTCTCTTTCTTCTTTCTTCCAGACACATGGCCAACTCCATCCTCAACTGCATCAGAGCGAACAACAGGTAAATATTCCTACCTCCCTGCCAGGGGCTCTCCCTGCCTCTGAATCGAGTTTGGATGGACTGTGACCAGAAGAGGTTCCAAATGTGGGGTCCTTCACCTAGAGCCTGAGTTGCGGTGGTAGGAGCCTGAGCCAGGAGGCACATGGGGAATTGTCAGGATGGCCGACCATAGATTAGGAAGGAATCCTGTGGGTGGTGCCTAAACTAGGGCTTTCACTTTGTTGTCTCTTCCAGACAGATTGTCAACTCCATACACAACTGAGTCATTGACAGAAACAGGTAAATTATCCTACCACCCTCCAGGGGGTCTGTCCTCATGTGAATTGAGTTTGGATGGACCATGAGAGGAAACAGTTCCAGATGTGCCATCCTCAACCTATTTCTTGAGTTGAGTTGGGAGGTAGTCAGGAGCAGGATGCACATGGGGAATTGTCAGGATGGCTCACCATAGATTCCAGAAGGGCTCCTCTTGTGATGCCCAACCAAGGCTGTTCTCTTTCTTCTTTCTTCCAGCTCCATCCTCAAGTGCATCAGAGCGAACAACAGGTAAATATTCCTACCACCCTGCCAGGGGCTATCCCTCCCTCTGAATCGAGTTTGGATGGACCGTGAGCGGAAGAGGTTCCCGATGTGGGGTCCTTAACCTTGAGCCTGAGTTGGGGTGGTAGGAGCCTGGGCCAGGAGGCACATGGGGAATTGTCAGGATGCCGACCATAGATTAGGAAGGGCTCCTCTGGGTGGTGCCTAAACTAGGGCTTTCTCTTTGTTGTCTCTTCCAGGCACTTGGCCATTTCCATCCACAACTACATCAGAGGGAACGACATGTAAATATTCCTCCCGCCCTCCCAGGGGCTCTCGCTGCCTCTGAATCGCGTTTAGATGGACCGTGAGAGGAAACGTTTCCAAATGTGCCATCCTCATGCTAGTCCCTGAGTGCGGGTGTCAGACGAGGGTCTCTGAGACCAGGTTGTGGGTGTGACAAGGTTGGCTGATGCCAGGTCTCAAGTGGAGTCCTGAGCAGAGGATCAGCAGACAGCCTCCCCATTGCTCATCGTGAGCCCTGGAGGCCTCCCAGGTCCTGCTGAGGCCACTCTGCTGCCTCAGGCCTCGGGCTGCTGTCTGGGCCCAGGGGGGAAAGTGCTTGTCCTCCACCATCTGCCAGACATCCATCCCCACCTAAGGCTTTGCCTCAATTCCATTGGGACCATGGAGAAGCCAATAAGTTGTCAGAAAGGGATGGTCCTGTCCTGTCCCTGGAGCCATGGAGCTCTGTCCTGGGTGGTCATCTGTGGGTTAGGGGGACAGTCCTTCACATCCCAAGCAGGCCATCGGGGGTGCTTCCCGACCTTGGAGCATCCTTAGACCTGGCTGGATAGGATGTTTCTGTCTCTCTCTCTACGGAGATTGATCTCTGGGCCTTTACAGAGCTGATGGCCTGACGTGGGACTTGGCCTCTAGAAAGTCCCCGAGTCTAGAACCTGCCTCAAGCCTGGCAGCTCAGAACAGATGTGGAGGAGGTGTCCTTGTGTCGTCCTTTAGGGTTCTGGACAGACTCGAGTTTGGCCCTGAGGCTGGTGAATGGAGGTGACCGCTGTCAGGGCCGGGTGGAGGTCCTCTACCGAGGCTCCTGGGGCACCGTGTGTGATGACGAATGGGACACCAATGATGCCAATGTGGTGTGCAGACAGCTTGGCTGTGGCTGGGCCAGGTCTGCTCCAGGAGGT
The DNA here is from genome assembly GCF_054644295.1 of Miniopterus natalensis. Lineage (NCBI taxonomy): Eukaryota > Metazoa > Chordata > Mammalia > Chiroptera > Miniopteridae > Miniopterus > Miniopterus natalensis. The sequence continues at coordinate 58,502,678 of NC_142094.1, read as the reverse complement.
GCCCGGTTTGGTCAGGGCTCAGGGCCCATCCTCCTGGATGACGTGCGCTGCTCAGGGTACGAGTCCTACCTGTGGAACTGCCCACACAGAGGCTGGTACTCGCACAACTGTGGACATGGGGAGGACGCCGGTGTCATCTGCTCAGGTGGGCCTCGACCACGTCTGGTCTCCTCATGGGACAGTGTTGCTGAGAACAAACACACTGCCGTCCCCAGTGTGTCTGCCTGAGCCTCCTAATGGCATGCCAGGCACTGGAGTGACTGCAGGGCAGCTGGCACCCCGGGTACTAGGCCACCTGCTCAGGCTAAAAAGCATCGTGGGTAGTGCATGTTCCCAGCATCCTGAAGGCATTTCCTGAGAGTGGCTGGGAGGTGCCTCTGGCCCCAGGTTCATCCACAGGAGGAGCTTCCTGAGGACAGAGGAGGGAGCCTGTCCCAGTGCCCCGGGTGGGAGCTCACCTCCCACCCTGGAGAGGGTCTCGGGTGTTCCCTCCAGGGCAGCATCATTGATTCCATGTGGGGGGCTGGTAAGAACCTTCCCTCTGTGCTGACTGTGTGACCTCAGACTCTGTAAGATGCTGACCAAAATGAAAGGACCCAAGAGCACAGAGTTTATTTTTGAAGGCCAGACAGAGTGGCGTGGGCCGGGTTGGTGTGAGATGGCAAGTGGCCAATGAATGGAAGGAGCCAGTTAGTGCCCTGGGGCAGGGCCATAATGAAGACAAGGGGAATCTCTAGTATTGGGCCTGAATGCTGACTATCATTCCCCTCTATAGGGCCCGGGCTGGTAAAGAATTCCCTACTAGGAGGGGAGATGCGGCAGGAAGCTTATTTTCCTTCCAAGGGAGGAAGGCCCGGCCTAGTCCCGCCGGGCAATGCAGGGCAGGGAACAAGGAGCCGCTTCCCCTTCCCAGCAGTAGCTGTTGCTAAGCAACGAGGAAGCAGGAGCCTTGATGGGAAGTGGAGCTGATACCAGGGGCTTGTCTTGGCACCTGACAGGCTGTTGCCCTCCGGGGACAGGGAGGCAAATGTCCCAGGGACGCGTCTCCTCAGTGTTTTACTCAAGGCTGTGAAAGAAGCTCAGGGCCCACGTGATGAGGTCCCAGAGTCTGGGTGCAGGCAGGGAGGGGAGGGGACTGTCTGCAAACTAGAGGCTCAGTGGTGTGAATGATCCAGAGTCGTGAAAAGAGCAGGAATGGGGGGGGGGGGGGGGTCCAGAATGAAACCTTGAGAGCAGCTTAACCTGTCCCTTTGTGAACGGACCAGCTGTTTGAATCAGAGGAGCCAACAGTTCTGGGGTTTGGTGAGCAGGTGCTGCTCAGACATGTGGAAAGACCAGAGCAAGGAAAAGGCAGAACTTCCACCCTGAAGGGCGCAGATCGGTATCCACATCAAGCCATTCCCTAGGGTCCTTCTCTGCATATCCCCTGGGTGTCAACACCAAGGCCATGGTGGCGTGTCCCAGGCATGACACTGGCGTCCACATACTGGCCAGTGAGTCCTCGGGCTCAGTGAGGCAGGCGATGGCAGTGGACAGATGATGTTTCTTAGGAAGGTCGTGAGGGTGTGAGGTTCGTGACAGGCACTGAGGTTGGTGACAGGCACTGATGTGTCCACACCAAGGCCATGTGAGCAGGTCAGCTGAGTGTGTAGAGGCTGAGGGTCATCAGCGTTAGATATGGGCCAGAGAACGGGGTGCCTTGTGTCTGACTTTCCTTTCCTTCCTCACAGCTGCTCAGCCGCACTCCACATACTGGCCAGGTGAGTCCCCAGGACCTTCCCTGGCATGTCCCTTGTCTCCCAGGAGCCCCTGCCTTTCCTCCCCACCCAGGTGAACCACTGCTCTTTGAATCCACGTGGGGCACGGATTGTGCCCTGTGTCCCTGACACTGCTGACAGTGCTTATTGACTCTGAGGGGAATTCACAAGACTGCCGCCTGGGCACCGTCCATCCTAGTGCTCGTGAAGCCCTTGGTTGCTGCCCGAGGGGATTCCTGTCCATGTCAGAAAGGCGGCCTCTGCCTGCTTGAGTGCGGACCTACTAGGCCAGGCTGCTGAGGATTTGGTTGAATGGTGGATGTTGATCACCACTGACTCTCTGATGATGGGACACCAGACTTCTGGCTTCTCTCCTGGTCTCACCCCTTGCCTCACCCTAGATTCAGCATGGTGACCGGTGCATCCCAAAGTGGCAGAGACAGTGTGCTGGGGATGGCAGAGTAATATGTGAGGATGGTCCTGTTGGTTCCAGGTCATGTGCTTGTGTCCTGGTTCAAGGACCACGCCCCTGACCCTTTCTCCCAAAGCTTCAGAGCCAGGGCAAAACCTCAGACCCACCAGGGAGTCCCTGGCTCATGGCAGAGAGAAGGTAGAGCAATTCTAGTGGAGAGCACAGGCCATGTTGGAGATGCGCAGGGAACACGGTGACCTCGCACAGGACCTTCGAGCCCGATGCCTCCTAAGCAGGAGGCTGGAGACGGGGGTAGTGAGTGCAGGATGCACATGGGGAATTGTCAGGATGGCTCACCATAGATTCCGGAAGGGCTCCTCTTGTGATGCCCAACCAAGGCTGTTCTCTTTCTTGTTTCTTCCAGACACATGGCCAACTCCATCCTCAACTGCATCAGAGCGAACAACAGGTAAATATTCCTACCTCCCTGCCAGGGGCTCTCCCTGCCTCTGAATCGAGTTTGGATGGACTGTGACCAGAAGAGGTTCCAAATGTGGGGTCCTTCACCTAGAGCCTGAGTTGCGGTGGTAGGAGCCTGAGCCAGGAGGCACATGGGGAATTGTCAGGATGGCCGACCATAGATTAGGAAGGAATCCTGTGGGTGGTGCCTAAACTAGGGCTTTCACTTTGTTGTCTCTTCCAGACAGATTGTCAACTCCATACACAACTGAGTCATTGACAGAAACAGGTAAATTATCCTACCACCCTCCAGGGGGTCTGTCCTCATGTGAATTGAGTTTGGATGGACCATGAGAGGAAACAGTTCCAGATGTGCCATCCTCAACCTATTTCTTGAGTTGAGTTGGGAGGTAGTCAGGAGCAGGATGCACATGGGGAATTGTCAGGATGGCTCACCATAGATTCCAGAAGGGCTCCTCTTGTGATGCCCAACCAAGGCTGTTCTCTTTCTTCTTTCTTCCAGCTCCATCCTCAAGTGCATCAGAGCGAACAACAGGTAAATATTCCTACCACCCTGCCAGGGGCTATCCCTCCCTCTGAATCGAGTTTGGATGGACCGTGAGCAGAAGAGGTTCCCGATGTGGGGTCCTTAACCTTGAGCCTGAGTTGGGGTGGTAGGAGCCTGGGCAAGGAGGCACATGGGGAATTGTCAGGATGCCGACCATAGATTAGGAAGGGCTCCTCTGGGTGATGCCTAAGCTCGGGCTTTCTCTTTGTTGTCTCTTCCAGGCACTTGGCCATTTCCATCCACAACTACATCAGAGGGAACGACATGTAAATATTCCTCCCGCCCTCCCAGGGGCTCTCGCTGCCTCTGAATCGCGTTTAGATGGACCGTGAGAGGAAACGTTTCCAAATGTGCCATCCTCATGCTAGTCCCTGAGTGCGGGTGTCAGACGAGGGTCTCTGAGACCAGGTTGTGGGTGTGACAAGGTTGGCTGATGCCAGGTCTCAAGTGGAGTCCTGAGCAGAGGCTCAGCAGACAGCCTCCCCATTGCTCATTGTGAGCCCTGGAGGCCTCCCAGGTCCTGCTGAGGCCACTCTGCTGCCTCAGGCCTCGGGCTGCTGTCTGGGCCCAGGGGGGAAAGTGCTTGTCCTCCACCATCTGCCAGACATCCATCCCCACCTAAGGCTTTGCCTCAATTCCATTGGGACCATGGAGAAGCCAATAAGTTGTCAGAAAGGGATGGTCCTGTCCTGTCCCTGGAGCCATGGAGCTCTGTCCTGGGTGGTCATCTGTGGGTTAGGGGGACAGTCCTTCACATCCCAAGCAGGCCATCGGGGGTGCTTCCCGACCTTGGAGCATCCTTAGACCTGGCTGGATAGGATGGTTCTGTCTCTCTCTCTACGGAGATTGATCTCTGGGCCTTTACAGAGCTGATGGCCTGACGTGGGACTTGGCCTCTAGAAAGTCCCCGAGTCTAGAACCTGCCTCAAGCCTGGCAGCTCAGAACAGATGTGGAGGAGGTGTCCTTGTGTCGTCCTTTAGGGTTCTGGACAGACTCGAGTTTGGCCCTGAGGCTGGTGAATGGAGGTGACCGCTGTCAGGGCCGGGTGGAGGTCCTCTACCGAGGCTCCTGGGGCACCGTGTGTGATGACGAATGGGACACCAAAGACGCCAATGTGGTGTGCAGACAGCTTGGCTGTGGCTGGGCCAGGTCTGCTCCAGGAGGTGCCCGGTTTGGTCAGGGCTCAGGGCCCATCCTCCTGGATGACGTGCGGTGCTCAGGGCACGAGTCCTACCTGTGGAACTGCCCACACAGAGGCTGGTACTCGCACAACTGTGGACATGGGGAGGACGCCGGTGTCATCTGCTCAGGTGGGCCTCGACCACGTCTGGTCTCCTTCCATGGGGTAGTGTTGCTGAGAACAAACACACTGCCGTCCCCAGTGTGTCTGCCTGAGCCTCCTAATGGCATGCCAGGCAGTTGAGTGACTGCAGGGCAGCTGGCACCCCGGGTACTAGGCCACCTGCTCAGGCTAAAAAGCATCGTGGGTAGTGCATGTTCCCAGCATCCTGAAGGCATTTCCTGAGAGTGGCTGGGAGGTGCCTCTGGCCCCAGGTTCATCCACAGGAGCAGCTTCCTGAGGACAGAGGAGGGAGCCTGTCCCAGTGCCCCGGGTGGGAGCTCACCTCCCACCCTGGAGAGGGTCTCGGGTGTTCCCTCCAGGGCAGCATCATTGATTCCATGTGGGGGGCTGGTAAGAACCTTCCCTCTGTGCTGACTGTGTGACCTCAGACTCTGTAAGATGCTGACCAAAATGAAAGGACCCAAGAGCACAGAGTTTATTTTTTAAGGCCTGGCAGAGTGGCCGGGGGCTGGGTGGGTGTGAGATGGCAAGTGGCCAATGAATGGAAGGAGCCAGTTAGTGCCCTGGGGCAGGGCCATAATGAAGACAAGGGGAATCTCTAGTATTGGGCCTGAACGCTGACTATCATTCCCCTCTATAGGGCCGGGCTGTGCCTCGGGCTGGTAAAGAATTCCCTACTAAGAGGCGAGATGCCGCAGGAAGCTTATTTTCCTTCCAGGGGAGGAAGGCCCGGCCTAGTCCCGCCGGGCAATGCAGGGAGGGAACAAGGAGCCGCTTCCCCTTCCCAGCAGTAGCTGTTGCTAAGCAACGAGGAAGCAGGAGCCTTGATGGGAAGTGGAGCTGATACCAGGGGCTTGTCTTGGCACCTGACAGGCTGTTGCCCTCCAGGGACAGGGAGGCAAATGTCCCAGGGACGCGTCTCCTCAGTGTTTTACTCAAGGCTGTGAAAGAAGCTCAGGGCCCACGTGATGAGGTCCCAGAGGCTGGGTGCAGGCAGGGAGGGGAGGGGACTGTCTGCAAACTAGAGGCTCAGTGGTGTGAATGATCCAGAGTCGTGAAAAGAGCAGGAATGGGGGGGGGGATCCAGAATGAAACCTTGAGAGCAGCTTAACCTGTCCCTTTGTGAACGGACCAGCTGTTTGAATCAGAGGAGCCAACAGTGCTGGGGTTTGGTGAGCAGGTGCTGCTCAGACATGTGGAAAGACCAGAGCAAGGAAAAGGCAGAACTTCCACCCTGAAGGGCGCAGATCGGTATCCACATCAAGCCATTCCCTAGGGTCCTTCTCTGCATATCCCCTGGGTGTCAACACCAAGGCCATGGTGGCGTGTCCCAGGCATGACACTGGCGTCCACATACTGGCCAGTGAGTCCTCGGGCTCAGTGAGGCAGGCGATGGCAGTGGACAGATGATGTTTCTTAGGAAGGTCGTGAGGGTGTGAGGTTCGTGACAGGCACTGAGGTTGGTGACAGGCACTGATGTGTCCACACCAAGGCCATGTGAGCAGGTCAGCTGAGTGTGTAGAGGCTGAGGGTCATCAGCGTTAGATATGGGCCAGAGAACGGGGTGCCTTGTGTCTGACTTTCCTTTCCTTCCTCACAGCTGCTCAGCCGCACTCCACATACTGGCCAGGTGAGTCCCCAGGACCTTCCCTGGCATGTCCCTTGTCTCCCAGGAGCCCCTGCCTTTCCTCCCCACCCAGGTGAACCACTGCTCTTTGAATCCACGTGGGGCACGGATTGTGCCCTGTGTCCCTGACACTGCTGACAGTGCTTATTGACTCTGAGGGGAATTCACAAGACTGCCGCCTGGGCACCGTCCATCCTAGTGCTCGTGAAGCCCTTGGTTGCTACCCGAGGGGATTCCTGTCCATGTCAGAAAGGCGGCCTCTGCCTGCTTGAGTGCGGACCTACTAGGCCAGGCTGCTGAGGATTTGGTTGGATGGTGGATGTTGATCACCAGACTTTCTGATGATGGGACACCAGACTTCTGGCTTCTCTCCTGGTCTCACCCCTTGCCTCACCCTAGATTCAGCATGGTGACCGGTGCATCCCAAAGTGGGGGAGACAGTGTGCTGGGGATGTCAGAGTAATCTGTGAGGATGGTCCTGTGGGTTCCAGGCCATCTGCTTGTGTCCTGGTTCAAGGATCACTCCTCTGACCCTTTCTCCCAAAGCTTCAGAGCCAGGGCAAAACCTCAGACCCACCAGGGAGTCCCTGGCTCATGGCAGAGAGAAGGTAGAGCAATTCTAGTGGAGAGCACAGGCCATGTTGGAGATGCGCAGGGAATACGGTGACCTCCCACAGGACCTTCAAACTGGATGCCCCCTGAGCAGGAGGCTGGAGACGGGGGTAGTGAGTGAAGGATGTACATGGGGAATTGTCAGGATGGCTCACCATAGATTCCAGAAGGGCTCCTCTTGTGATGCCCAACCAAGGCTGTTCTCTTTCTTGTTTCTTCCAGACACATGGCCAACTCCATCCTCAACTGCATCCCAGCGAACAACAGGTAAATATTCCTACCACCCTGCCAGGGGCTCTCTCTGTCTCTGAATCGAGTCTGGATGGACCGTGACCAGAAGAGGTTCCCGATGTGGGTTCCTTAACCCAGTGGGTTGGTAGGAGCCTGCCCAGGAGGCACATGTGGAATTTTCAGGATAACTGACCCTAGATTTAGGAAGGACTCCTATGGGTGGTGCCTAAGCTAGGGCTTTGTCTTTGTTGTCTCTTCTAGACACTTGGCCATTTGCATCCACAACTGCATCACCTGGAACAATAGGTAAATATCCCTACCACCCTGCCAGGGGCTCTCTCTGCTTCTGAATCAAGCCTGGATGGACCGTGAGCAGAAGAGGCTCCGGATGTGTGGTCTTTAACCTAGTCCCTGAGTTGGGATGTCCGGCTAGCGTCTCTGATCAGGGTCCTAGTTGTGACAAGGGTTTTTGATGTGCGGTCACGAGGCAGTCGTCAAGGTTCAGAGAATTCCTGCAGTAAGGAAAGGAATCTAACTTCTCCTTCCAGCCATTGATCACGAATTTTAAAAATTCCAATAACATCTTTAAATCACTTGTTTTTCTCTCTGGATGTGACCCACATAACCTATAACCAGTTACAGTAAGTTTGTGGTTTTTCGTCTCAGGCCCAGGGCCTGGATTTCTTATCCCGAGGCCTGGCGGCCACGGTGCAGGCGCCCACAGGTGCTGAACCTCACCCAAGCTCACACAGCCTCCCCAGATGGTCCCCTTTCCCCTCTCCCCCAGGCATACACAGCCCTCATTTGGCTGGCACACACTCAGCCTTCCTGTTTCCCCTGCTAGTTGGATTACTTCTGGGTTTTGTTTGTTTGTTTTAAAGTATGTCTTTATTGATTTCAGAGAGAGGGAGAGGGAGAGATAGAAACATCAGTGATGAGAGATGCATTGATCAGCTGCTCAGCCCCTACTCGGGACTGAGCCCAAAACTGGGGCCTATAACCTGACGGCAATGGAGCCATGACCTGCTTCATGGGTGGACGCGCAGGCACTGAGCCACGCCGGCCGGCTTGCTGGATAACCCGTTTTAACTCAGGAGATCTGCTCCTTCTTTCACGTAAATGAGATGATTGATTCTTTAAAGGATCTTCGTGAAGGCTGTCGTTTCTTGGAGTGTCTCCAAAGCTTTGGGAGGAAGAGGGGAGATAATCATCTGACTATTTCACAAATAACTGTGCTTTTACAGGCAAGTTTTACCTGATGATATAGACACAGCTCAGAGGCTTTTTATTGCGTTTAAGAAATTGCTCTCACCATCACTTTAAATGCCTGTATTGTCGCCCTGGCCAGTGCGGTCAGTGGTTAGAACATCGGCCCTCGGACAGAAGGGTCTTGGGTTTGATTCTGGTCAAGGGCACGTACCTGGGTTGCAGGTTTGATCCCGGCCCCAATCTGGGGGCGTGCAGGAGGCAAACGATTGATGTGCTTCTCTCTCTCCCTCCCACTCTCTCTGAAAAGCAATGGAAAGAATATCCTCAGGTGGGGATTAAAAAACACACAGAGCCTGCATCGTCTCCCATTGTACAGTTACACCCACAAATTATCTTCCTGGCCCCCAGTTGCTGGATATTTTGGTGTTTTCTGTTTCTTCGCTATTATAAATGACTCTGTGAGGAAGAATATTTTTTATAAATCAATCTTTTCACGCCTCATTTTTTCATTTAGAACAGATACCGCGTTATTGGGCTAAAGCTAACATAATGTCTGGTATCTCAGATGTACTTAAAAAATGCAGACTCTTCGGATGTTAAGTATTTTAAGGTCTTTGCTGTGTATGTGGCCACATCACCATCAAGAACGGTTGTGAGATTTCAAAACAATGAAAACGGGAGACTGAGCTCCTCCGGCAGGTGGCTCGGTGTTAGGTATTTCATACAGAATTAACGATAGACTTACAGCTGGGACGGGTGTTTCAAAGGGAAAGAGCCATGTGAGGAGGGCATGTTAGCAGGGACACTACTTGACCCGGGGGTTAGGGGACAAGCTGGCCCCTTGCTCAGGCTGGTTCCCGAGCCAAGGCGCTGGGCTCCCATGGGCTCACTGCGGCAGGTCTGCCCCTCTCCATCCCTCCTCCAGGCTGTGAGCTCCCGGAGGGCACGGCCTGTATCCAGCATCTCGCTGTGGCCCCAGGGCTGGCACGTTTCTGGCACAGAGCAAGCAAACGCTCAACGGTTTTGTCAAGAATGCAGGGAAACTGACCATGGTCTTTTCTCTTTGTCAACAGCTCCTACCCACACCGTCAGCCACCCAACCAGTAAGTCCTGAGCTCCCCAACAGGTCTTCTCTGTCTTCCGTCTGTGACGTGACCCTGGGGAGGGTGATGACAATGGCAAGGAGATGGCTTCCCTAAGTAGAGTCGCCCTGGAAGCCCATCCCACCCGCCTCAATGGACAGGCCGGGTCTAGGCCACCTCCTGTTGGGTTTCTGTCCTGGGAATTGTTAAAAAGTCCCCCCACCCCAACCAGGCGATGTACCGTGCGCTCTGGGGGTCACCAGCATTTCCATTCTGTCCCGACAGGCAGTTATTCCTGTGGGGGCCACCTGTCCAAGCCATCAGGGCACTTCTCCAGCCCCTTCTATCCCAGCAACTATCCGAACAATGCCAGATGTGTGTGGGACATCGAAGTCCAGAACAATGACCGCGTGACTGTGGTCTTCAGAGACGTGCAGTAAGTGTGGGTGGGGGCGGGACTCGGGGGGGCCTTGGGGCCACGTGGAAGGGAACGAACGGTCCTGGCATCTGACCTAGCACGGGGACACCCCGTGGACAGGGGCCTTGGCTTCAGGTCTCAGTGTGGTCCCTGACTTGCCATGTGACCATAGGAAACCACTTAACTTCCCTGAGCTTTGGTCAATAAAGAGAAACAACATGGAGGGACCTGGGAAGTATTTTGCTGAGTGAAATAAGCCCGTCAGAGAAAGACAAGCATCGCACGATCTCACACATACGTGGGATCTGATGAACAACATAGACCCAGGGACAGAGAACATGGACAGACGGAGGGATCTCGGAGGGAAGGCGCGGGTGGGGGTGGGAGAGTTTAACCAAAGAACTTACATGCGTATTTGCAGAAGCCGTGGACACTGACAATAGTGCGGTGAGGCCTGGGGGGTGCAGGGCGGGGGGTCGCTGGGGGAGGCGGGGAGGAAGGGGGCATCTGTAATACTTTCAACAATAAAGATAAACTTAAAAAGGGGGGCAGGTGTGGGGTGGAGGGGGTGAGAGAGGAAAAGGGGGACATATATAATACTTTGAATAATAAAAATAAATTTTAAAAAAGAGAGGAATGAAACACCTGCCCCCCCACCCCCCCGTTATTGGGATTGTCACAAGAGAGCAATCTATGAAAATGCTTGGGAAGTGTTGTCCAGGGGAGGGATTCTGTCCGGAGTAATAACAGTGCCAGGGGCCCTACGAGCAACCACACAAGGCGTTTTTAGCAGCTTCTCTCCATTCCCTCTTTTCTGGGGGGTGGGGGGTGAGCCCCAGGGCTCAGGCAGCGATGGAGAAATCACCTTTTTAAGCAGAGAGGACGGTGCCAAGGCACATGGACCTGTGGTTGGTCCCCGGGGTTGGGGGTGGTGACCATGCGGAGACACTACTGTTTCCTCGTGTCCCGTGAAGAAGGGACCAGAACGTCCCCCCCCACACCGCACCCTGAGCAGCCACCACTGAGAAGCTGTTTTCTCTCTCGATTTCTGATTTGCGGTGACGTTGGGGGGGGGGGGGGGGGTTGTCTCTGCCTTGGAAGTTTATTTGGGATTTTGCAAAAGATATAATATGACTTCAGCCCGCTCATCATTACAGTTCATGCTGGGTTTCGGGGTCTCAGGTCCTAAACGTGTACAGAGGAGGGTTGGCGGGCCTGGTTCTTTAGCTGGCATCCGAAGAACACAGGCCACTGGCCAGTGATGTTCGGTGAAGCGCTCTCCCACGTATCCTTTCATTTCGGCCTCGCAGCGGCTCCCCGTGCGTGGACAGGATTTTTCGCGAGAACCTGAGCTCCAGAGAGGTCATTTGACTTGTCCAATATGTATTCACTCGATGATTTCTTTCTATCACTATGGGTTTGTGGGCATTTCTTTCATTCTAGGGGAAACCAGGCTCTTTCTGGCTGAAGACACAGTCTGAGGCAGGATGTGATCCCTCCCTTTCGTGACGCCAAGGGCTGTGGGGAGAGGGGCGTAGGTCTCCTATGTGTGACCCCAAAAGGCAGGACTACGACCCACGCGCGGAGGCCGTGGGAGGAGGTCTCTCTTGGCCAGATTTAAGAAAATTTGTTTTCAATGAATAATTCTGTCCATTTCTGGCCCAGGGCGGAGGTGTGACCCAATGCCCGCCGACATCGGACCTCCTGCTAAGAGTGAAGCCGAACCTCTGTGTCCTGTCCCCGCAGGCTGGAGAGCAACTGCAACTTCGATTACATCGAGGTGTTCGACGGCCCCTACCACAGCTCCCCTCTCCTCGCCCGGCTCTGCCACGGGGCCAGGGACTCCTTCACCTCTTCGTCCAACTTCATGACCGTCCGCTTCGCCAGCGATGGCAGTGTCACCAGCAGGGGCTTCCGAGCGGAGTACTACGCCAGTCCTTCCAACGACAGCACCAGTAAGGCCCCAGCTCGGCGGGGGGGCGGGGGGGGCACCCCTGAAAGCCTCTGCTCCGCGGCCACCCGCTGCTGGTGGTGGGACGAGAGACTAGAGCCGCCTCGGCGGGTCACCAAGGCCCGATTGGCTGCTGAGAGGGACCCAGGGCGGTGGGTCTTGGGCCTCTGGCTGCCCAGAAACGAGATCAGGGGCCAGAACTGGCTGACGGGCGGTGTACTGAGCTCCTTGCGGGCGGCAGAGGCCGCGTAGAAGGTGGGAGACAATGCATTAGGCAGATAGTGAGACGTCAGTGCCAAGGGCAGGAGTGACCCCTGGCTGGAGGCCTGGTGACCATTCCAGAGCATGGGACACTGTGACCGTGTCCTGAGACCTGGCCCATTTGCCTGCTGCCTGAAAATCACCGGTCACTCCGCCACGTCCTGCAGAGGCGAGCGGTCACTATCTGAGCTGTTAAATGGACTAGTTTCCAGACTGGCCGGGGCCTGGGCTCTGACCTGCTCAGCAGCTAAAGGACCTCATTGCACCACGCACGTTCCCACAATTCAGCCGGAGCGTCCCTTTACTTTACGGCCCACGGTAACTTGGCAGAACATTTGCTAGTTCCCTTCCAGGCCCGTGGGGCACCTCGGGGTGGTGAGCACGCCACCACCTTTGTCAGCCATCTCGATCCCTGCACCTGTGGGCGGGAGGAGCTCCTGCTGGGACTTGCTGGGCCTCGGGGCTGGCTGACCTCCCTGTCTGCCCTTGGCCGCCAGAGCTGCTCTGTCTGCGGGACCAGATGCAAGCGAAGGTGAGCAGGGGCTACCTGCAGTCCCTGGGCTACTCGGCCTGGGACCTCATCATTCCCAACTGGAGCGGAGTCGACCAGTGCAAGCCCCAGATAACGTCGAGCGAGGTCACATTCACCATCCCCTACTCGGGCTGTGGCACCACCCAGCAGGTGAGCCTGGGCCTCCTTCCATGTGATCTCCTGCAGGGCAACCTTTCTCACTGTGCTGTGTGCCCTGTGTCTTGAATTCTGGGGACCCAGAAGACACGATTGTGTCGGTGTAACCAGAACGTGACCGGGCGAAGGTATCAATCCAGTCAGAGGCGGCGGCGGGTGGGTCTGTGGGCGGTTTCCCCAGCACCGTCCACACAGACGGGGCCTGGCCGGCTGCCACGGGGACAGTCACGGCAGGAGCAGCCTCCAGGGGACAGCTCCACGTTTCGTGGGGCCTGAAGCTTATGCGCTTTGGGGTTGGGGTTGGTATGGGTGAGAGGGGCGGGCACCTAAATAGGTGGAAGAAAGCAAACATACCTCACTCCGCCCTCTTTTACGCAGTCAGATTGCCTTACGTCTTAGGATCTCCATTCGGCCGCTCTGGCGTGATTTTTGTGCTCTGTCTTGCAAAACCGCCCACGGCTTGCGGGAGCTCGCACCTGGCTAGAAGTCTGCTTTTGACCATCACAGCATTTTTTTAAAAATGTGTTTTTATTGATTTCAGAGAGAGGAAGGGAGAGGGAGAGGGAGAGAGTCATTGGTCGGCTGCCTCCTGCACGCCCCCTGCTGGGGATCGAGCCTGCAACCCAGGCACGTGCTCTGATGGAGAATCGAACCGTGACCTCCAGGTTCATAGGTCGATGCTCAACCGCTGAGCCACGCCGGCCGGGCCATCGCAGCATTTGGGAAGGGTCGCGTGCCCCCGGTCCAGACCTGGCCCTGCCTGGCTTGCGCTCACCTCACTTAGGGCTAGGTGATCATGCCCGTGGAGCTTCCAGGGGGCCTTTTTCCCATGTCCCCTTGGCCGTTCGGCTCTTGCCCTCCCTCCGCCACAGCGCTTTTGCTTGGCTCCCAGCCCGCCCGTCATTCACTCCGCGGGTGTTTACCGAAGTGCTGATGTTCTCATGGACAGTAACCAGCCCCGGGGAGAGAAAGCTCCTTTGCTTGAGATGCTCACAGGCCCCCAGGCGCAAGGGCCTTGTCCCCAGAAGGGTCACGTTTACAAGATGACAGGCACATCAAATGGTGTCCGAGACCAACATTCCTGCCCGATGAAGCCACAGTCAGAAACAACGCTGTGGTGCAGGCAGGGAGAAGGCAGAGCGTGAGAGGACGTGCTCCCCGTCACCATGCCCCTGGCTGCCCGCCTGCCTTCTGGGGAGGACCCAACCCCGAGGTCAGAGTCCTGCTGCAGCTGTGACTCCACTGTGTCACCCGGCTCCGCCCCGGCGCCCCGGCTCCGCAGGCTGCAGTAGCTGCTGACGCATCCAGGCAGCGCACTGCACTCTGACGCCAGCAGCCCCTCCCACGGGCACCCGAGGGACCCCCTGGTGTCTCCCAGCATCAGTGAGAATGAAACGGAACGAGACAGGAGGGCCCCGGGCCCTGAGTCCAGGCGGCTGAGCCACACGGCAGGGACGGGATCGTCCAGACGCGCGCCTCCCCCCACGAGGAGCAGGCCCCAGGAGGCCCCGGCACCCGGTCCTCGCTGTGGTCCCCCATCGTACGGTGGGACAGAGGGGGGGTGTGCAAGGAGGGAGCCTTGCTGTTAAGCAGCGTGGCCAGCCCACGTGACGGTAGCCGTGGCGGGAGGCACGCGCCACGTGTCTGGCTGAGGGAGGGGTTGAAGCCTTGTTGGGTCACATCCTTTGCATTCTAACCAAGATCAGCAGCGAGATCCTCTTGGCGGCTGACGTTTGCCCGACTCTGCCCCCCGCCTGCCTCTCCAGGTGGACAATGACACCATCACCTACTCCAACGTCCTCAAAGCGGCTGTGTCGAGCGGCGTCATCAAGAGGAAAAGGGACGTCTACATTCACGTCAGCTGCAAGATGCTCCAGGACTCCTGGGTCGACATGATGTACATCGCCAACAACACCCTCGAGGTCAAAGAGGTGCAGTACAGCCACTTCGACGTGAACATTTCCTTCTATACGTCGTCGTCCTTCTTGTATCCCGTGACCAGCAGCCCGTACTACGTGGACCTGGACCAGGATTTGTACGTTCAGGCCGAGATCCGCCACTCGGATGCTTCCTTGGCCTTGTTCGTGGACACCTGTGTGGCATCCCCGTATTCCAATGACTTCACGTCTTTGACCTATGACCTGATCCGGAGTGGGTAAGGAGGGTCTTCCTGGGGCGGACTTTCGCCGTTACCTGATAACCCGAACAGGAGGAGCCCGGGGCTCAAGGAGCGCAGATTCTGTTCCTAGTCGCTCAAGCTTAACCAGCCAGGTTATCATCTCTGGCTAACAGAGAGGGAGGTGGGCGTCGGATGAATTAAATGACCGAGGGGTTGGCTGTAAACTGGCATTAGGCCCCAGGTGACCGTACGCCAGGTGAGCCTTGGTGCTGAAGGGACGTGGGTGTCGTGGGAAAAGCACTGATTTGGAAGCAGGTGGAGGCTGAGGTGCCAGCTCTGCCACATGCGAGCCGTGTCGCTCTGGGTGGGCAGGCACAGCTCTCTGAGCCATTTCTTCACCCACCAGAGATGAGCATGGCGATGCCCACATCACAGGCTGTTGGGAGGGTGGAAGGAGAAAGAGCAGGTGGGGATTTGGGCAAATAAAATGCGCAGCGGGTGCCAAACGTTGACCTAAAGCTGCCGAGAATGGACGTAACCAGAGTCCATGGTTCCAACCAAGCTCAGAGACACAGAGGGGAGGCCAGGGGTGCCCGCTGACGGCCAGAGGTGCTGGGCTGGGCTGTTCTACCATCATCTTGTTTTCCTGGATGACAGGGCTCAGGCGAGGTGGGGTTCACCCTTTCTAAGCTCACTGTGGGGGTCCAGGGACACCGGGCAGGCAACTCCAATCGCCACGCTTTCGTCTCGGTCCATCAGTGCTCACGTCATTTCGTTGGACTATAATTTGACCCGGGCACCGCAGTAACAATCGCCTGCCACGGACGCTGTACTGACAGGGTTGGGCGATCTACTAGGGATCGGGGCCAGGAGGCTGAATTGCAAAGCTCCCTGAGATACTAGAACTGCATCTCTTCCTGGGCAGGATTTTCATGAGTCTGTTTGCTGAGTAGGTGTTGAGACCCGTCTTGTTCACAGT
The DNA here is from genome assembly GCF_054644295.1 of Miniopterus natalensis. Lineage (NCBI taxonomy): Eukaryota > Metazoa > Chordata > Mammalia > Chiroptera > Miniopteridae > Miniopterus > Miniopterus natalensis. The sequence goes on along the minus strand of NC_142094.1, from coordinate 58,487,001 downwards.
CTACGCAGTGGCTTCGGTTCACGGCAGCCGCCTTGGCTGCAAAGATGGGGGAGAAGCTCCCCCAGGTCCTCTTTTTACAAACAGTAACAAATGACACCTGAATTTATGTCAAATGATTGAGATTAATGCAAATGATTTGGTTCTAAGGACCCTTTCTGGTCACATCCGGGCACATATGTGCCTATAAGGTGATGCCGCTTTCTGGGGAGGGAACATGTGTGTCAGAGAGGCCACGTGTCCCAACTGTCCCTGGAGCACAGGGGCTCATGGACTACACCTGGCCACAGACCAAACCGCCCACCTGGAAGCCCATTAGAATTGCCCTAAGCTTCAAGCACCTGGAGGGTTCTCGGAGCAGGCTGAGGTGGGTCAGGAGACACAGCCCAGGAAAGAGATGAAAGGCCACCTTCCTTCCTGTCCTCTCTCTGGGTCCTGCCCCTCCCTCCCTCACCTGGGTCACCTGGGGCCATGGTGCACACGGTCATTGAGCATGGTGGGGACAGCTTGTCAGCATGGAAGCCCCGGGCTGACCGGCTGCTTTAAGATGCTGCGGACGTCCCCGAGCTCCCAGGATCTCCCTGCAGGGCTGGCGGTCAGTGCCCAAACCACCCGTTCCGAAGGCAGGCAGGCGGGGCATGGCGGGGGCGGCCGGAGGCGTGGGGCCCGGATGGGCGCCTCCTGCATCCAAGTCAGGAAGGATGAGCGTGCGGGAGCGGGGAGCGGGACCGGGGAGTGGGGAGCGGGACCGGGGAGTGGGGAGCGGGACCGGGAGCGGGGCCTTCACAGGCGACCGTCCTCTCCCCGCAGGTGCACGAGGGACGAAACCTACCAGCCCTACCACCCGCCCTCGCCCCGCTTCGCCCGCTTCAAGTTCAGCTCCTTCCACTTCCTGAACCGCTTCCCGTCTGTGTACCTGCACTGCAAGGTGGTGGTGTGCGGGGCCCACGACCCCGCCTCCCGCTGCCGCAGGGGCTGCGTGAGGAGGCCCAAGAGGAACGTGGGCTCCTACCAGGAGAAGGTGGACGTCGTCCTGGGGCCCATCCAGCTGCAGGCCCCGCGCGCCTAGAGGAGGGGGAGCCTGGGTAGGTGGCCGCTCTCGCGCCCCCACCTGTCCTCACCCCCCCCACCGGGGCCCAGGCCCGTGACCCAGGGACGCGGGACGTTTCTGTTGGTGTGATGGTCCACCTTGAACTGGGCATCCCCTGCGTGCCCGCATGCTGTGCCGGGCCGGGCGGCACAGATTCAGCGAGACCTCCCGCCGCCCGCTTCCGAGGGCCCCTGGTTCGTGAGGGACGCCCGGGTGGGATTCGCCGCAGGGAGCTCTGAGCTGGGGCGCAGACACACCCGGCGCCTCTCAAGGCCGGGCCTGGCCTCCCCTGCGCCTCACACTCCGCGTCGGTCAGGCCCACTGTCCGTAGCACCTCCTAGGACCAAAGAGAGAACCACATAAAGTAACGTGGGTTAAGCCGCCTGGGCCTCTGGCTGGGGCAGGTCGCTGAGCGTGAGGAACGGTGGGTTTCGCTGGTGGTGTCACTGTCACCGATACTAACGGCGTTAATGGCGACACGGTCGCTCCTGACGCTAGCACCCCAACTGCAGTCCCAGGGAGAGGACGGCGGGGTCAGGCCGGGCCGCGGGCGCGGGCGGGACGCGTTTGTTCTGCCTGCTCTCGGCCCGCACGGCGCGAGCTCTCACGTTCTCCGTGTGGAACGTGGCCCGCGTGCCCTGCCGTGGGCTTGGCTGTGCATGTGGACAAGGAAATGTCTGCAGCGGCTCCCAGGGTCTGTGGCCCGGGCGGGGCCAGGTCCTCAGATGTGTGGCCCTGGAGACGGGGCAGCCGTGGGCTAGCAGGGGCCGTCACACCCCATCCCCTCGGCCACAGGGCCCCACCCCGGGAGCGCCTTTGAGGGCTCTCTCCTCCAGGCCGTCCCCACGTCTGGCTGATTCCAGCTCTTTCCGTACTTGCTCATTCACTCCACGCCTGTCTACTGAAGGCCGACTATGTGCCAGGAGACAAATAACTAGAAACAGAAACAGATCCAAACCCTTGCCCCTGAAAAGCTCACCTTCCCGTGGGAGAGGACAGCTCGGGCACCTCCGATGGGCGTCGGAGCTGTGGAGGGGACGGCAGGGCGGGGTGATGGTGCAGGGGGCCCTCGGGGACCCTGCTCCCTCCTCTGCCTTCCCTTCTCACGGGTGCCGCAGTAGCTGGGAGCCTGAGTACCCCTTGCCCGGGACTCAGGTACCCGTTTCCCAGTTGGTCTCAAATACCCCGACTCTCTCCCCTCCATCCGCCAGGAGCCTCCCGCCAGCATTGAGCACCCAAAGCCCCGCTCTGACCTCCAGCTCAAAAGCCTCCCCTGGCTCCCGGGCTGACCAGACACAGTGGCTCCCTCCCCTCGCTCAGCTGCCCTTCGGTGTCTGGCCTCAGTTTCCCCTGTGGCACGTCCCTCTCTCACTCCTTTTTCCCTCCCACCAGACAGGCGGTTCCGACGGCATCTCCCTGCCCGGGGCCCGCAGCCCGCCTCGCCTCCTCTCCGTCTCGGCCGGCTCATCCTCCCGATGCTCTCCCCCTCCCACCCTGCCGGAGCTGGCGCGGAGGGGCCCGCCAGTGCCCAGGGGAGCCACCGCACGCTGCCGTCTCCTCCGGGCTCTTCCTGGCCGTGGTCCCGGCCGGGTGGCCCTCACCCTGGGGAGGAGCCCCTGGGCCACCCACGGCGGCCTCTGAGCCCTTCAGTGTGACATGGGAAAGCACAGGACAGAGCTCGGACCCTGGCCCGCGGGCTCGCTGATTCCAGCTCTTTCCGTACTTGCTCATTCACTCCACGCCTGTCTGCTGAAGGCCTACTGTGTGCCAGGAGATAAATAACTAGAAAGAGAAACAGATCCAAATCCTCGCCCCTAAAAGGCTTACATTCCTACAGGAGACGACAGTGCAGGGCACCTCTGTGGTGCCCTGGGACCCACGTGGAAAAGGAAGACACCCGTGCCCCGAGCTCGGTGCCCAGCAGCACCAGAGCTCTGTTGGCTCCGGCCCAGGCACATGGCGGGGTGGCTGGAGATGGGGGTGCGGAGAGTTAGGGGTAGGTTTTCTTAAAACCAGGCTCGGTGCTGGGACGGATGCCAGGCGGCAGGTGCCAGTGTCTGGAACCCTGCGCCGGCTGTGAGCTGTGGGCTTTCTCCAGGGGATGACTCTTCTAACCTTTTATAAACTCGATTCTCAGGCTGCATCTTAAACTCCCGATTTGTAGGATAAGTTGAATAAAGAATGTTTTTCAAAGCAAGTGTCGGTTTGGTCATCGTGGTGACTCACTGATCCCCTGGGTCCCTTCAAACTGAGCTCAGCAGGGTGGGTGCCCTGCGGCTTCCAGGACCTTCTCGAGAATGGATAAGGTGCCCTCCTTTGCCCTTGGCATGTGTGGTTCTGCCCAAAGCAGGAGATGCAGGGCGAAGGCTGGAGAAAGACCAGGATGTTAACACCACCACGGTCTCCAGTGTCTGTGACTTAAGTGAAAGTTGCCTCTGTTTCTCCAGGACTCTGTTCCTTCTGGTTTTTTGTTGTTGTTTCTAAATTTTAAACATGTTTTTATTGATTTTAGAGAGAGAGGAAGGGAGAGAGAGAAACATCAATGATGACAGAGAAACATTGACCGGCTGCCTCCTACATGGCCCCGACTGGGGATCAAGCCCGCAACCCGGGCCTGCGCCCTGACGGGGAATCGAACCGTGACCTCCCGGTGCCCCTGATGATGCCCAACCGCTGGGCAACACTGGCCAGGCTGTATCCTCTGTGTTTTCACATCATATCCAGAACTGTGGGTGAGGCAGGTTCTGGGGAAGAGAGCCCCCTCCTCAGTGCCCGAGGGTCTCTGATGCGTTGGGCGAGGGCACCCGGAGTCCTATTCACGTTTGGTCCTGAGGGAGGAATGGATTGACGGGTGACCCCCGGATCTCAGAAGAAACAAAGCGATGGGGTGCTTTCCAAAAAGGCAGTGAGTTTGCAAAAAAATGGGAGAGAAGCCAGCCCCTGGGCTGCTCGATCAGGCTGGGTAAGGAGGGAAGTTTCCCCAGACTGCCCTGGGAACGCGAACATTGGCCCTTCCGAGCCTGACCGAGGCCCGGTGCCCGGGAAAGGACTGCTAAGACCAGCCTGACTCCAGAGGGGTGACTCGAGCAGGGTGAGACCCGGCAAGACAGCAGCTGCAGGACCCCCAGGACAAGGGGGGGCATTTTAGATGTAGGTGGTGGATGGTTGGGGTGAAATGGAAGGAGCTGAGGTAGACCCCTCCCCATAAAGCTGCAGCAGCGTGTCCTGGCTGGAGTGGCTCAGTGGTTAGAGCATTGGCTCGCATGGAACGGTTGTGGGTTCGATTCCCAATCGAGGGCACTGTAGCTGGGTTGCAGGTTCAATCCCTGGGCCTGGTCAGGGCCTGTGTGGGAGGCAACCAATCAGTGTGTCTCTCTCACATCAATGTTTCTCTCTCTCTCCCTCCCTCCCTCCTATTCTCTCTAAAGATCAATGGGAAAAATATCCTCCAGTGAAGATTCATAAAAAAATAATAACTTTAAAAAAAATAAAGGCACAAGGCTTTCTGCCCTGGTCACTTCCTCCGGGTCCTCATTTACTTGTGAAGACCCCCATGGACACGTAAAAACACTCAGTACAGTATGTATGCTTTTCTCCTGTCAGTGTCTTACATCAGTTTAATTCTTAGGCCCAGCCAGAGAGCCCGAGAGGGCAGAGGGAAACTTTCCTCCCCTACACCCCCATCGTAACGAAGGAAACAGCGCTTCAGGCTGCAAGACGGTTAATCACCCGGGAGGCAGGTGCTTTGAGAACCAGCTCCCCTTTGCGTCTGTATAAGGTTTACACTGTCCAAGGAGTTTCACTGTCAGCGTCACTACCCGATGGCACGTTTACTCCAGGCAGCGGCTGTGCCGATGCTGACCGGGCACGGCCTGCCAGGAGGAGTGCGTGCCAGGGGGCGAGCCGTGGGCCTCCACGAGCGGGCTGGGCTTGGCTGGTGCATTAAGGTGCTTCTCTGGATTTACACTTTTTGTGCTTAATCTGCCAGGTGTAAACGACCAGAGAATACGAAAGAAAAAGAGGGATGTGGTTTGGGCATCACTTCACCTCTACAGGAATTCAGAGAATTTCACTGAAAATGAAGCCTTTTGAACTTTCTGGGTCTATTTCATGTGAAGAACCCTGAGTTCGTACCAAAGATGGGTGATAATTACGCTGCTATCGAGGTCCGTTTTTGCAAACTAAGGTATGAAATTGCAGCTGTGGGTAGCAATAAGTGGGCTGTTGTTCGAGTCATGGCACAGTCTCCAGGGTTTGATTTTCGAAAGACCAGTCAGTAAAGTTTAAGGTCAGTGAGAATCATTTTATGTAGACCTTTAGGATGGGTGTTTTCCAAGCTCTATAATTTTTATTTTCCCCCCCTGATTATTCCCCATATTTATTGAGTTGGATTTTTGGACAACTTTAAAAAAAAAGTTTTTTTTATTGATTTCAGAGAGAGGAAGGGAGAGGGGGAGAGAGAGAGAGAAACATCAATGATGAGAGTCATTGATCGGCTGCCTCCTGCACACCCCCTGCTGGGGACTGACCCCCGAAACCCGGGCCTGTGCCCTGACCAGGAATCAAACCGTGACCTCCTGGTTCGTAGGTGGGTGCTCACCCTCTGAGCCGCAGCGGCTGGGCTCAGGCAGCTTTGACTGGCCTTTGGAGGTTTGGGTGATGCACTAAATGTAGTAGCTGACATGAACATTGTAGGGAAGCAAACGTTTTCTGTGATCTTCTCAGGATCCCTGGAAACATCTATGAAACAAACAAAAAAACCCCCACAAAGGTGAATGGTTAGAACAAACTATAAACTAAGTTTTTGAGTCCAGAGGATGGTCAGACGTTAGGCTCCAAGTATCTTCAGATGGAGTGTGGTCAGGGGCCAGCAGGCAACCTGGCAGGTTTTCCTGGTTTGCAGTTTGAGTGTCTCTGGGAATATCGCCAGGTGTTCTGGCGACCTCTCTGGGTGGCCCATAGAGCGATAGGTACAAATAGGAGCCATTTCTCTAAAGTTTAGATCAAGTTGCCCAGCTTTAGCTTGCAGGTCTCAAGACAAGGCAGCTTGAGTTCTCAGTGATTTCCAATAAGAAGGGCCCCCTCTGGGCTGAAGGCTGGTTCCAGCTCCGGACACTCTGGATTGACTGCAGTCACCGCCCCCACAGTACCTGCCTCCCTGTGTCCATTCCCTTTGCAGTGTGACTTTGCAATTTCTCCCATGAAGAGATGAAGTCCACCCTGGCTGGGCAGTTCAGCTGGTTGGAGCGTTCTCCTGATACATGAGGGTTTCAGGTTCGATCCCTGGTCAGGGCACGTGCAAGAATCAACCAATAACTGCACAAATGGGTGGAGCAATGGATTGGTGTCTCTCCCTCCCTCTCCCTCCCTCTCCCCCTTTCTCTCTCCCTTCCTCTCTCTCTCTCTCTCTCTCAAGTCAATATACTTAGAGAGAGATGAAGTCCACTTAGCCACCCTTGCATCTAGACTGGCCTTGTATCTTGTTTTGACCAACAGAATGTGGCAGGCACCGTGTGATGTGCCAGTTCTGAGCCTTGACTTCAAGGGTCCTTGCAAACTTCCACTTACTCCCTTGGATCCTGCAATGGGCCTGCGAGCACACCTGGGCTAACCTGCCGGAGGGAGGACACCTGGCCCAGTCACTGCCATTATCAAGCCCAGCAGGAGAGCCACCTCGCTGGACGCAGTTGACCGCAGGCACGTGAGGAGCCCAGCTGAGCCCAGGAGAACCGGCCAGCTGAGCCCCGTCTAGATTGCTGACCCACAGGGTGACGAGCTGAATTAATGGTCGGTGTTCTAAGCCAGTAGGTTTCAGAGCGACTCGTTTCAACGGATACAGGCCCCATGGGCGCAGCTGAGGAGGAGGGGCCTGCATCCTGGGAAGTAGGTGGGAGCCGAGAGCCAGGGGCTGCCTGGAACCAGGAAACCTTAGCAGGTAGGTCTCCCCTTGAGGACCCCGGAGAGATGGGTCCCAAAAGAAGAGGCCGGGGGAGGGGAGCACCTGGCAGGCGGAGCTGCAAGAGTAAAAAGGGCCAGGATGCTCAGCTCACGGGGAATAAATAAAACTTTAATAATGGTGGGAGGCAGGTTTGCCCGAGTGCTCTTTCCAGACGCCCCCCTCCCCCAGGCGGCCGGCCTCTGTCACATCCCTGGGGCAGACGCCGCGAGAGATCAAGTCCTGGTTCATCAGCATCAGGTCCCCCGGGAACTCGGCCAAGTGGAAAAGGCTGCGGTTGGTTAAGCCGGCGATGGACCGCTCGGCCTTCTTCGCGGAGAAGGGTGGCTTCAGGTCATTGGGCTGGTTGGTTAAACGCTTTCTGGGTTCCTTGGACTTGAACGTTACGTTCATTTTTATTTCCTGTCTTTTCGTGCCCCTGCCCTCTGTCTCCTCTCGCGTGGTGTCGCCGTAGTCCCCTCTGTCCTCCCCCCGGCCTCCTGCCGCTGGGCCCAGGCCCCGTCCGGACGAGCCCCGGGGGTCCCGGAACCTTTCTCTGGGGAGCAGCTGGTGGTTCCTCAGGGCGCGCGCGAACTGCATGCGCTCCACGTGCTGGCCCACAGTGAGCCGCTCCCGCCGCGGCATCCGGAACTCCTCGGGGGACACCGTCACCTTGGCCGTCCAGATTTTCTCCCGGGGCCCGCAGGTGGGATGGGTCGAGGGGTGCTGTTTTTTATATTTCATCACCTGTTTGAAGTCTGAGGACCGCAGCTGCAGTTCCCTGAGCATTTTCCGCTCCTCCTCTTGCTTGTAAGTCAGGAACCTTCTGGACGCTGCGGTGTGAACGCCACCCAGACGCTGACGGCGAGATGGGGATCGGTAAATACCCCGGGACGGGAGCGGGGGGTCCGTCTCCCGTCCCTGCTGCGTGTGTCTGAGCCCCCGTGTGCTGGGCAAGAGGGTGGATCTTTGGGGTCAGACACGCCTGGGTTCAAATCCCAACTCTCCTTCTCACCTCCCGTGAATCTGAGAGACTGGTGTTGACCCACAGGGAAGGGCTCAGGAGCAGCGGCTTCCTCCTGAGCTACACTGGCAGTTATACTCCTAATCGGGGCTTTCAAGTTCGAGAGTTTTGCTACGGAAGCGTGGGAGCCGCTAGCAGACTCGGCCAATGTGAGTCCCTTTGGGGAGACTTCTGTCTCTACTGCCGGCTGTTTGGGAACCTCTGGCTCCCCCTGGGGTAGCTGCCCACCCTCAGGAGGGCCTCCCTGGGCCTAAACTTCAGGGCACTTACTAGGATCTCTTTCTCCAACGGGGAGTATTTCCCAGGGGCGATGCGTGGGTCCAGTGTGTAGAATTTGGTCCATAACCTGGAAGGCGGAGGGACGGGTGCATTAGAGCTCCGGGGAGCGTCTCCCTAGCTCTCCCTTTGGGAGCGGGAAACCTCACAAGGGGTATTCTACGTTAGCCAGCCTAGGGCTACCCTGACCCCGGTTCCTACAGGCACAGGCGGGGCTCCTCCACTTGGCCTTGGTCTGAGATGGAGGGGAAGGAATGGGCAGGAAACACAGCTACACTCACCCCAAAGGTGGAGCAGAGCACTGATCCCCTTGGCAGCACAGGGAGTTATTACTCTTAAAAGACTCGCCTGCGTTTGGTCCTCTGGCTGGCCCTTCATTCTTGCTGGACTTTCCCTCCGCAGTCTTCTGCTCTTGGGCCCTGGGATCTTTGGGCCTCTGTTTTCCGGTCTTCTGGCAGCCCTGCTCCCATTCTCTGATCATACTCTGGGAATAGGCCAGGACGGAAGGTGTCAGTGCCTGGGGTTAATCTTTCTAAGACAGTTTCATGGGAACCCAAGGGACAAGTCACCAACTATTCTTGCATCACAACTGGCCCACTGAGAGCTATTGTGAGGTCTGAGCTCAGGCACCAGGTGGCCTTGGGGTTGTGCTATGTGCGGCGGGAGATGCTCCACCGCGTCGCTGCTGCTGACAAGCCCACGGATACCCCTCGGTTCTCTCGAGATCAAGGCTCAGTCAGCTGACGTCTCTGTGGAATTCGCTCGCCTCTCCAGGCTCAGCTCCTCAGTCCCGTCGGTGCCACAGTCCACGGTTCTTGACCTTCTCGGCTGCTGTTCTTCCTCCCCCCAAGTCTCAAAGGCCTCTCGCCACCTCGGCCACTTGCTTGCCTTTCAGAACCCAGCTCAACTGGCACCTCCTCTGAGGGTTTCCCGGCAGAAGGGCTCATGCCCGCGTCTGTGTTCTCGCAACACCCCCTGCGCGGAGCCGTGGTGCTTTGCCACCCAGTGACCCGGTTGTGCGACAAGTCTGCTGCCCCTCTGCTCAGAAGCAGGTTCCGGCCGCATCTTATCCATTGCACTCTGGCTGTTCAGCTGGGGACTCGATAAACAGTTGTCCCGGTTCCCTGGACGCCGTCCAGGTTGGATGTCATCCGGGTGGTCCTACCAGGCGCTGGGCTAAGACTCACTGCCTTGTAGTGATCTGTATTTATCTTGCGTATTATGGTCTCTCTCTTTCCATTAGAATGGGAGCTCCAGGGACCCAGGAATTTCATTTATCTCATTTATTGCTATTTTCCCAGCCTGCAGCATGGTCCCTGACACAGAGAAGACACTCAGTAAACATTTGAGGAATGAAAAAAAATACTTAGCTAAGCTGGCCCTGTAAAAAAAAAGGGAACCAAGAGCTCTGGGCCATGGGCGGCCAGATTCACCTCCGCTGGGAGGGGGTCAGGGGAGGGAGCCGGGAATTGAGCTCAAACTACCCTCCGCATGACAGCTGGGCCTCTGAGCTCGGTCTCTGCTCTGGCTGAACCATTTAGGTTGCGGTAGGAGCGTCTCCCCGAAGGCATCGGGGACAAGGCCGTCCCCGGGCAGGAAAATAACACCTGGAGGAAGGGTTCAAACGGGCAGGAGGGAGTGGCTGCCGCTCTCCGGCCTCACTCTCCTCACCTGGACCTCGAAGGGCCCAGCTATCTGTGCAGGTGGTCCCGGCGGCGAGGGGAGGGGGGCCTGTCGCACACGGAGGCTCCGTGCTGCTTGTTTTGTGGTAACTCATCTTGTGGCTCGAGCTTCCGTGCTTCTCCCGGCTGTCCACCTCCCCGAGCAGCGAGCCTGAGCTCTGACGGCTCCAGTCTGGCCTCGACCGTAAGGTTACATGTGGGCTGAAGGGAAGGCCGGGGGGGGAGAGTGGATGGTGCCTCCCCGGGCCAGGACCCCGGGGTCCGCAGCACTTAGTGAGACACCCCGAGGGGAAGGTGAGCCCCAGAAGACAGGACCTGATGGAGGAGGTCCAACAGGCCCCGCTCCTTGTGCCCGGTGAGTCCTTCCCTGCCCTCCGTGGACGGTCTGGGCTTGAATCGGTCCATCGCCTGTAGAGGAGGAATGTCTCCCCCAGCCCCTGAAGGACGAGCCAGGTGGCAGGAGGTGTGGGTGCTCCACACAGGAGTCAGCAGAGCGGGGAGCCCGCAGAGCCTGGCGTGTCTGGGGAACTGGGGGCGGCTTGGGGTTGCAGGAGGACCGAGTGTGGGGCGCGCCGGGGGCAGAGCCGGGGAAGGGGCCTGCGGAGACGGGGCAGCCGGGGCCACACTGGAGGGAGCGCGAGGCCGGCATGTAGTGAGACTCTTTGAGCAAAGTGGCAGCCTCAGCAGCTTAATTTTTGAAAACTTTGAGGTTCCCACAAAATGTACCTATTTTAGACATTCCATCCAATCATCTTTAGTAAACTTACTAAATTGTGCAACTATCTCCAATATTCAGTTTTGGAGCATTTCCATGACGCCCGAAAGACCGCTTACGCCTGTTTACCGTTAATCTGCTGACAACGACCCGTCTGCTGGCTCCCGTCTCTACGGAGCTGCCTCGAGCGCCTTCAGCAAGAGGCCCCCCCCCCCCTTCCAGCCGAATCACCCTCTCGCCCTTGGCTCTGCTCGGGGGCAGGCGGGGGTTTTGTTGTCCCTCCCTGACGGCTGAGAAACCCCCGTCTCCTGCCAGTCCCTGCCCGAGCCGGCGGCTGGGGTGACGCCTGCGCCCCCCGGCTGGCCAGCTCCCCTGGAGAGCCGGCCCCCCGCTTCACCCTCCGTCCGTCACCTGACGCAGGAATGACCGGCAGGCCTGAGGCTCCATCCGATTACGGAGGGAGGTGTCGCCTGCGGTTGCTCTTATCGTTACATAACATCCTGCATTAGTCTGGCGGGAGGATGGTGCCAGGCAAACCCAGCCACGACCCTGCCGGTCCCACCACACCCGGGGAGGGCAGGAGCAAGCCATGGGCCACCTCCCTGTATTCGGAATCTCCTGCCTGCCCGCCAGTCCTCGTGAAATCTGGGCAGAGATAAAATAGGAGTAAAGACCCTTCCCCGGTGCCAGACCAAGTCAAGACTGTAGGGTCAGTGGCTACTCCGCTCCCGTGACGGCAGCAGGAAGGGTTAGGCAGGGTCCAGGCTTCATTCTTGTCTGTCGTGTCCCTTACCCCAAGGGCATCTGGTTCAGCTTTGTCCCCTAGGTGGGTGGCTACGTGCCCCGCCTGAGAAAGTCGATTACTAAAATGAGAACGAGGGAGGGAAGAAAGGAGCCGGCTTCTCTGGGAGGTACGTTGCACCAGGCTCACCCCATAAAGGGCTCGTTCCAACCGTGGAGAATTCAAGAGAAAGGGGAACCACTCAAGGCCGTGTCATCTGGCAGCAGATCTGGTCCCCAGAGCCACGTGGAGCCACCAGATAGCAGAGGCCACGACCTGGCACATTTTAAGTGCTGGGCTATTGTGAAAGGATGAGACGGGCATCTCACCGGCATGTGGATGCACTCGGGCAAGTTTCAATGATTTGCCCAAGGTCGTGCCATTAAAAATTAGAGCAAAACAAAACAAAAAACCACCCAGCTCAATATAATCTGAGCTTAGATGCTCCAGGAAACGGCGTGGCGCCCGGATGCTGTAAACCGGCCTGATAAGGAGATTAAAATGGAACCTAAACTGCAGAAACGTGAGCAGGAAAACCCGAAGAGGAGAGGTCAGCGGTGCCCGCTGTCGCCACCTTCAAATGACAGGTTTGGTCTGCAGTGAGGACGGCCACCGAGATCAACCGTCATAGTAGCTAACACGGATCAAGCATTTATTCCGAGTGGGCACCGGTCTGGGAGCTATAATCACCTTCACTCATTTAAATATGCATGTATTTAACATGACATACATGTCCCTGGGGGCATCTGCTTCCAAAATGAGCCCGATTCGCAGCTGGGTCACCTGCCGAGATAAGCTGGATGACATTTGAAATGTTGACGCCTGGTCCAGGGCATGTCGAGAGGCCGACCAGACTGTTGCTGTGTTTACCTTTTATGTTGGGGGTGGGGTCTGGGCACAGGAAAGGGGTTGAGGTTCCAAGTGGTTGCAGGGGGCACTTGGGGGCTCATGACCCACCAGTGAGGAAGATCTGCGATCTGTTTACAATGGCACAAATACCGTGGTCTGTGCTGGCTGAATACCAGCCCCGTGGGCACCCCTCAATCCAGGAAACTTCGCCAGGCCTCCCCATTATCTTGGGGGTGGAGTCTTCCACACGCTTCATGAAATGCAGGAGGCACCCTCCCGCCATCACCTCTCTGACGTGCCCTCCATCGGAAGCACCCCGCTTGCTTCCCCTGGGGTTCCAAACGTCTGCGTGAAACCCTGGTCTTTCCCACAGATTGAGGTGGAGCCTGAGAGTTAGTGCTTTAAGGGCCTGAGATTCTCTGCATGTCATGAGCGGGTGGTGTCCCGGCGGCCTCTGTCCGGACTCGCCCTGTCGACCCCCTGCCTCACTTGAGACTCTCCCGGAGGAGTCCGTCCCTTGGGAAGCCTTCAGTCGGGTTTGGATAAAAAGGTCGTGCGAGTTACGAGTTGTGTACAAACAGGAAGCCGTCTTATCTTAAATCCCTTCTTGGCAAAGCGTCTCCTAAAGATCCCGGAACTAGCGTGAGGTGGGGGGGGGGAGTCGCCCTGTAACCTGTTCGGGATCTAACCCCAGGGGGGGTGCATCTCTGCGATCCTTCAACTGTGTCCTTGGATCAGAGTCCAGGGAAGAGACCCGAGCCGCCCGCCCGGGCCCAGGCCCTCCGAAGGGCACCGAGCGTGCCGGGCTGTGCCGCGCTTGGTCCAAGGCCCGCTGAGTCTGAAGCAACGAATCAATTGTTAACAAAATGCGCGGCCGTGAAGCCTTCGGGGGGGGGGGGGGGGGCTGGGTTCGCCGGCTGCTCCCCCTGTACCCCCTCCTCTCGGGCACGGGCCGGGCTGCGATTCCGTGGCTGTGCCACCCATCGTCACCCCCGTGTAACCGCTTCCACCCCCAGCCTCGGCTGCAGCTCCCCGGTCAGCCTGGCCCCCAGCAGCTGCAGCCCACCTTCCCAGTCCCCGCAGCAGCGGCCGCCGTTGTCCGCCTGTGCCGTCCTGAATCCCAGCTACAGCCTCTGATGCTGGGCACTTGGGGGCCCAGGCACTCTTCCAGTGTGTCCAGTGCGGGGTCCAGGGAGTGGACACATTCAGCCAGGGAGGCCCAACAGCTGTGGACATAAAGGGTGAGAGGTGTTGAGAGAGTCTTTTTTTTTTTTTAATTTTTTTTTAATGTATCTTTATTGAATTCAGAGAAAGGAAAGGAGAGGGAGAGAGAGAAACATCAATGATGAGGGTCATTGGTCAGCTGCCTCCTGCACGCCCCCAACTGGGGATTGAGCCCACAACCTGGGCCTGTGCCCTGACCCGGAATCGAACCCCGATCGCCTGGATCCTAGGTGGATGCTCAACCGCTGAGCCACGCCTGGCAGGCTAGAGTCTTTTATTTTTAAGATTTTTTTTTTTTTTTTTTTTTTTTTTTAGAGAAGAAGAGAGAGGGAGAGAGAGAAACATCATTGTGAGAGGGAAACATCTATTGGCTGCCTCCCGCACCCCCAGCTAGGATGGAGCCCAGGCCCGGGCATGCAACCCCTCAGCGTAGGGGCGATGCCCCACCAACTGGGCCGCACCCGCCAGGTGTGGGTATAGGGTCCTTATAGAGGCCATCAAGCTAAAATGAGGTCACTAGGGCGAGTGCCCGTCCAATGTGACTGGTGGAAAGGGGGGACCTGGAGACAGACCGCACACAGCGAAAACACCTCAGAAGTACGAAGTCAGAGTGGGGTTGGCCTTTGACGGGTCAAGGAACAGCCGAGATGGCCAGCAAGCCTCAAAGACCCAGGGGAGAGGCACGAGAGTCCGTTTCTCCGCGCCTCAGGTCCCCGCGTGTGAGACGGGGGTGAGACACGTTCTGCTAACCCGCGGAACGATTGAAAGAATCAAGATGGAATAATGGATGCGAAACACTCCGTGATAATTAAGCACTAGGCAACTGCCAGGGGTTACATGACTATTATTTTACTTTATTCCACTTCTTTAGACTTATTTTAACTAAACTGTAGAGTCTGCCCCAGGCGGAATGGGGGTTCCAAAGAGAGTCTGAGTCATAGAAAAGCAAAAAGATTCGCTTTTGGCCTGTGACGGGCGATCCAGCTTTGGTTCCTGTCTCCTCTGTAATGCTCCCTCTCCCCTATGTGGACCGTGTTCCTGCCTTGGCCGAACTGGGCTGAATTTACGATTAATGGTGATGAGACGGAAAAATCCAAAACCTCTGTTACAGGGGCATCTCCTGAGAAAGAATAATCCTGCTTGTGAAATTTACAAACCCCTTACGGACGCCTAATCTTCCTGACGCCTCCCAATGACCCCCTGAACAAGCAGGGCAGGTCGCGTATCCCACCTTTGGGAGCAGGGAACTAAGGCTCGGGGACGCCGAGGTCATTACCCGCAACCACGGCGGAGGGAACAGGGCCCAGGCCCTCCGACCGGAAGGCTCAGCTGCCAGCCCTCCTGCCCGTGACCCTGTTTGTCCGTCGTGAGCAGATGCAGACCCGGCTGACCTCAGGTGTCCAAAGCAGAGGAGAAATCTCCGAGGCGACGGGATATTGTGTTACCAGAAGCCAGTTATCTACGCGGAGATAAACTACCTGCTAGGGACGCAACAGTCGGGCATCCACGGGTACTTCAAAGTTCAATTCTGCAAATATTTAAGCACAAGGCGTCGTGCTAAGTTGGCAATATTATAAGTAGGGCTAGAATTTGTGCAAAGGGAAGTCCTTTCCTCAAAAACTTTACAAGCTACTGGGGGAAATACAGCTAAAACACTGTTGCTACAATTAAGGCGGGATGCGTTGGGGGATGTCGGAGAGGCACCAAGCGGGCGCTATGGGGATTAGGGGATGTAGCTGGGGAATGAGGGAAAACGCCAAGCGGGGGGAGACGCAGGTGTGGGCAGTGAAAGGAGAGTGGATCTCAGCCGCTCCTTCCTCCGGGAACTGCCACGTGCCACAGGCAATGATGCCCTCAGCAAAACTGAGGGCCCCTGGAACTGCAGGGTGCCCCCTGGCCGGCCGGGTGCCAGCATTCGCCTCGTCTGCCCTCCGGTGGCACCTCCAACTGGTCCGTGGGCTTCCTCTAGCAGGTAGAACCAGCTCCCCCCCAGCAGATGCACACAAAATGTCAAGCGGACGAGCTGTCCCTGCTCTGAAAGCCGGCCAACCCCAACCTGGCCAGAGCATCAGGTTGCAGGCCTGCCCCGCAGGAGAGCCTGGGAGCATATAAAGCCGACCGGCCAGGTCCCCCGGCAGCTGACGCCTTCCCGACATGGGCTGCCTGGCCCTCCTGTGGCTGCTGCTCCTCCCTGTGGTTCATCTACACGAAGCAGGTACAGCCTTGGGTGCCCCAGGGCCCTTCCGCTCCCGCCTGTTCCACGCTTGACGGGGACAGCGTGGAATTTCCACGCAGCCCACCCGCCCGGTGCTGGGAAGCCCACCGTGAAACCCAGACGGGCAGAGCTTTTCCGTGTTTAATGCGATCCGACCGCGGGCTGAGATGCTGTGATGGCCCCCGAGTGCCGAGCCTGATGGATTCGGGGAGCCCGGGTCAGGGGTTTTCTGCAGGATTTATTTTTTGTGAGCGGGGCACTGGCCAATGCACTTCTCTTTAAAAGTGTGGCTACGATGTTAGGATTCTGGGGAGAGATAGATAAAGAAGGAGCGCTGGCTGTGGGGTAATTAGGGTTTGGAAATGCTCTTTGGCTCACATATTGGTATTTAGCGGTAGAGGTATTGAATTACTGCCACGATTTCTTTCTTGTTGCTAAAAGGGCTTGAAAAATGTACCATAAAAGAATATCTTAGCCTGGAGTATTTGACGTGACGTAAAATTATCTGGACTTGATTCGTCAAGTTTTCTAATCTGAAAATCGATGTTTTTTAATTTGTAAAACATTACCCATCGGATAATCTTCGTCTTAATCTGTACGTCACACCTGTTCCTCTTAAGGAAATTTTCATTTAATTTGGAACTAAGCTAATTTAAACCGTCCACTTAATTTCAATTATTTTTATCATTATTTTGCGGCTTTAGGGGGAAATACTAACGTCCTTTGTTACTTAGCGCTCCTACTTATATAAACACATAAAAATCTGGAAATATTCTTGAATAGCAAATAGCTTGAATATAATTTTTATTCATTATAAAGGAACCTAATCACCACCCACAGAATAATGTTTCATTGTCAAGTTCATACCCAGACTCTTTTTTTTACTCTGTAAGTGATTGAATAGCTGTGCTTGTCAGCTTCTCAAACGCACCTGCTAGAACATACGAAGGTGTTGAGAAGAATTTAAGCAATTTACTGAGTCCTTCGGGATTCGAGGCTGTTTTTCATTGATACGTCCGATGATGTAGGAATTTGGGAACATGGTCTAAGGGCCAGAAAGGTCTACACAATTCAGGCCCTAAATCCACATTTTTCTGCCTGTGGGAATTTGCACAAGTTTTTTTTGTGTTTTTTTTTAAATCTCTCCACGCTGCTGTTTTCTCTCACATATAAAGGGGATAATTCATTGGACTTTGGGGGAGATTTAATGGAATAATGTTTGTAAATTACTTGGAAGAGTGCCTCAGGCCTAGAAAATGCTAAATCAGTGTGAACTGTGATTACAGATGCTATAAATTCTAAACTGTGTATTTTAAACGGAGAAGAGAGGAAAATGCAGATGAGCAGATTCGGATTAGAACATTTCCTCACGACGCGCCCAGGCCCCAGGAAACCGTGGCACTTTCCTCTTTCAGTTTCTCAGTCTCAAGTCTCAAGCAGCAGACTTTCTCCTGTGAGCACACGTAGCAGAAGGGAGTGTTTTCCCAGCAGGTGGGGACCCCAGAGGGTTATGCAAGTGTCCGCGGGAAGCGGACGGGGCGTTCTGAAGCATAACAGGTTTCAAGTTTCTGAGATCATTCAAAATCCAAGTTCATCGTGTTGGTTCCAACGTGGCAAAGATGGTGCTGACTCGGTCGGCTGAGCGCAGCAAAGGCCGGGCTTTGGGGATGTAGGGACGGGCGTGGTGGGTGGTGACCCCTGGAGAATCTGAATGACCCTCAATGAGCTCTGCCCCCCGGCCTTGTTGGAAGAACATTGCTGCTCTGGGAAAGTAGACTTGGACTGTGGTTTAATCTGTATGGAGTCAGGTGTCCAAGGGATTTAGGAGAGATGGGGAAAGGGGTGGAGAGACAGCCCCTCCCAGTTTGGGACAAGTGAGTTTAATGATTTCTGGGAACTGTAGGAAAAGCCAGCGTAAAATTCAGTGACTCTCTTAAGGACTCGATAATGTGTTGGAAACAGCAGAGTAGACCCCTGGGAACAAGTTTGGCCTCATTTCTTGTCCCCTCCCCTCCTCCCATCGCACTGGGAAACCAAGTCCCAGTGGCAAAATCAGCCCAAATGAGGGCTGTTTACCACCCGAGGCGGGCAGTTCACACCAGCGTTCAGCCCCCTCCCTCCTCTGCCTTGTCCTGATCTCCTTGAAACTTGCAGACGCACCACCAGTCCTGGCCACGCCGCGGGCGGGCTCCCGCTGGCACACTGTGGGCCCATTTCCTGCACAGTTGTGGGCGCAGCAGAGCCTCTCCATTCGTGGTCTGAATAAATGAATGAAAAACAATGACCAAGGTGCTCCCTCCGCGGGGGTCCGCTTCCCGGATCCCCCAAAATAAACACATCAGGATTACGGGGCTGTTTCCCCCGAGTTGCTTAAATCTCAGGGTATTTGAGAGGCACAGTAGGTCTTATTGTCCAGACACTATAGGCGAGTATCAGCTGTCACTGGGGCTGTTTGCTTGAGGACAGCCTGGCTCCCTTATTTATTTATTTTAAATATATTTTATTGATTTCAGAGAGAGGAAGGGAAAGGGAGAGAGAGAAACGTCAGTGATGAGAGTCATTGATCGGCGGCCCCCTGCACGCCCCCAACTGGGGATCGAGCCCGCAACCCGGGCATGTGCCCTGACCGGGCATCGAACCACCATCTCCTGGATCCTAGGTCAATGCTCAACGGCTGAGCCACACTGGCCAGGCTCCTCCTTTATCTTTGCTCCCTCTACACTGCTTCTGTCCACACCCCCGCTCTCCCTCCCGTCTCCCCGAGGTGTGCACTCCTGTCTGGGGTTTACAGACATGTTCTCGAGCCTGGGGGAGCCTGGGGATTAGTGAGGCGATACGGCCTGATAGGCGCGGGTAGCTCCTCACGCTGGCTGCACGTGTCTCACGGACAATGGGGCCAGTGAGACCTGCCGGGAACAACCGCCAGAAACATGACCCCGGCTCAGTGCAGGTCTCGTCCATGCCAGAGGGATTTGGGGCCCTGCAGACCACTGCGGCTCTGCTGACATTAGTGTGGCCCACATAGAAAATGTAAGGACAAAGGGCCGCTTGTTGACTACCGGAAAAGGGAGGGCTATTTCTGGAAATGTGGTTGTTCCCGGGTGTCGGATTATCTGATCAACACAATCCAAGTTAAACAGTTAAAATAGCCCCTAAAAACCACAGTGCGATCAAGTTATAATCTGTCGGGCTGTGGTCCTGCACCTGCTCGGCCTCCAAGTCCTGCACTCTGACCACAGCCCCCGGTCCACCCCTCACGCCCACAGACCTGCCCGGTGTGCTCAGCCCGGGCTCCCGCCCCTGGCGCCTTGGGCGGGATGAGAGTCCATGGTGTCCGGCCTCAGCTGGGCCCACACGGCCGCCTGCCCGCATTCGCCTCTCCTCAGGCGTTCAGGTGTCACACCATCCCATGCAGCTTGCACGGCTCACAGCCCTGAGGGCCAATCTCCCCCTCGCGCACACACATGTGCACATGCATGTACACACATATGCACACACACACACACACACACACATACACTCAGAACCAACCTCCCAAAGGAAAAAATCTATTATAAAAACAAAAATGTTTTGCTTCTAAATGCAGGCAGGTCTCCAACCCTGCAAATACCAGCAAGCAGGCTGTCTCACCTGGGGCCCCTACGCGCTGACCTCACTCCTACCCCTCTGCTCCCCCCGTCCACCCCCCACCCCCCGTCTGCTTAACTTCTTCCTGCTCTTCTAAGTCTCGGGTCCCGGGTCCATCGTCGCTTCTTAGAAGAGGTATCCTGGGCCCCCACCCCCCCTTGATGCACCCGAAGCCATTAAGAACATCGCCCCCTTTGCTCCTTAGCGTAGCTGTAAATTTAAACTTGGTTTTGGGTTAATGTGACTGTCTCCTCCAGTTTCCTTAAACGAGACCCCAGACCCTGACGGCCAAGCCCAGGGGGCCCCCCTCCTGACATGCAGTGTTTTGTTTCTTTGGTAGAATGGCCACAACTGCAGCTGGCGAGCGGGCCGAGCAGGTGTTCCGGCCACGTGGAGGTGCTCTACGGCGGCCGGTGGGCCAGGGTCTGCAGTGACCAGTGGGACACGGACGACGCCCACCTGGTCTGCTGGCTGCTGGGCTGCGGGCGAGCCCTTGCCGCCTCCGTCAGGGCCCAGTTCGATGGAGGCCGGGGCGACTTTCTGGCCAGCGGTGTGGACTGTACAGGACGAGAGAGCTTCCTGGGACACTGTCTTCACGCGGGCTGGGCCGCCCACCGCTGTGATCCTGGAGGAGACGCCAGCGTCATCTGCTCAGGTAACGGCCGCCTCTCCCGCCGGGTGCGCGTCTCACTCCCCAGCGGCGTCTCGACCGCTCTCATTAGCGGGCCCTGCACCTGCGTCATCACAGACCACCTCTGGCCACCCTGGTGAGCCCGGGTCCTGAGGCACTGGTCACTTGAGAGCTTCGACGTGAGCTCGGGAACTTTTATTTTCCTCTCTTTTGTTTTTTCGTTGATCTTCACCCGAGGATATTTTTCCTATTGCTTTTCGGAGAGAGCGGAAGGGGGAGAGAGAGAGACATCGATGTGAGAGGCACATCCACGGGTTGCTTCCCCCACACGCCCCACCATGGGCAGGGAGCGAACCCACAACCTGCATATGTGCCCTCAGCCGGGAATGGACCCTGCGACCCTTCGGTGCTCAGGCCGGTGCTCTAAGTGCTGAGCCACACTGGCCCGGGCGAGCTCAGGGATTTTCCAGCCGCAAGCTGTTGAAATGGATTTTGTACAGAGAAAAACAGCGGGAGAGACTGGCGGAGCCGCCATGAGGACGAGGTTTCACAGCAGAAACCAACGCTGGTGTTAGTGGCGCTCGGAGGGCGATCCAGGGCCCTTAAGGACACCGGGGAGCTCAGAGGTGCCGCTTCCCCACTGACAGAGGAGGAACGGGGCTTGATAAACTGAAACAGCCCTGACCTTTTCTTGTCCTGTTGATTGCGAGTCCAGGCCACGAGTCGTAATCACAAGCCTTTGACCCGTTAGCAATCACCACGGTCACTGTGGGCCCGGGTGTCGCAGCCTCAGCGCTGTTGACGTCCGAGGCCCCGGAACTCTTTGCGGCGGGGCCGTCCCGCGCGTTGTAGGCTGTTCAGCATTATCCTGACCTCCAGCCACTGCTTAGTGACCAAAAATGTCTCCTGACATCGTCAAATGTCCTCGGGTGGGGGAGGGATGGGGGGCAAACTGACCCCTATTGAGAATCCCTGGTCTAGATACACAAATGAATCTCCACCACCAAACACGTGATGAATATTCCACACACTCCCCACGAGGAAGTGACGGGAAATGACGGAAACGGTTTAGTGCTGAGCAGCGAACTCGGCACGTGCTCAAAATTCCCGTTGAAAGCACCAGAGAGACACTGATATAATTAATAAGTTTTAAAAGTCAATCGAACGGCTCAAATACTGGGGGGGCGGGTTCTGTGCGTTGGTTTGTTCACACGCAGTTTCTTTTCTCTTTTCCCCTCTGGTCTGGCTTTGTGCCGGGGGTTGGGGTTCAGGGCCCTGTGAAAGCAGCCGCTCGGCCTGGGCTGCCCCGCCCGTGTGTGCAGCGAGCGTGGCCTCCCGGTTGGGGTGTCACGGGGCCCGCGGGGTGAGCGGGCGCGGCCACCGCGGAATGAAGGGCGCTCGCGTCGCCAGACACGCCGCAGCGATAAACATTTAAGCCTGGCGGTTAATTAACAGTCCCCTGAACGAGGGCAGGAGGGGCGGCACGTTCATGCCCGGGCGTCACAGTGCTTCGTGTTAAGACGCATTTGAACGGACGTTTTCCCGGGAAAACAACGGCCCTTCCCTAAAGCCAGCTTTTCTTTCCCACATGTCAGCGGAGACCGAGCCTTCGCAGCCGGCGCTGGGTAAGTCCCTGCTTTCGTTTTACCCGCCTGACATTTTCCGTTCTCCGAGCCACCTGGGCAGGCCACAGGCAGGTCGTAAAGCGAGACATGGACTAGGCCCTGGAGGCCCCGGTGGCCCTGTTTCCACCACCGCTTGCCATTCCCACGTTCCTGGGCGTTAGGACGCGCCCGACGCCGGGGGAGGTGCTGCTGGGCCGCTTCCTTCCGCAAGAGCTCCCCTGACCGTCAGTCACGAGGGTGTAAAGTTACTCTCTAGTACCGGTATTTTCATTTTTCTGGTGGAATAGCTGTTACGAGCGCTATTCCCACCACCGTGCCAAGGAAAAGTCTCCGTAAACTATTTGCGCAGCTCCTGCAGCTGTTCCACGCACGTGCTTTCCCGCCGGGTGGCCCGGTGTGGCCGGCGAAGGGAGTGCAAACTCTCCCACCCCGGCAGCCACGGGAGCCTCGCCCCCTCCGCCGAAGGGAAGGCCCAGGCGGGAGGGGTCTCCACGCTGAATTTTTCCTGTTGAATTCGCCCGTTTTTGGACAACATTTTCCCTTGAGTTTAAAACCACAACTTTTCCTGTTGGCCTTGGGGAGCCACGCGGGGAGGGGAGAGCCTTCCACGTGTATCCTCCGTGAGCTGTTCATTTATCCGTGGCCTGGGAGCCTGGCGAGTCCCGCAGCTGGCGAGCCCCCCGGGCGTGTGTTCGAGACGGGCGCGTGCCCAGGCCCAGGGCGGCTGGGAGGCAAAGGAGAGACCAAGGGGCTGGCAGCGGGAGGCCCGAGCCTCAGGCCTGTCTCCACCGCTCACCCAGCGGGACCTGGGCCGGGCCGCGGGCGCCGTTTTCTGAGGAGGGGCTGGAAGCGCCGCCCCGCAGCTCACAGAGCTCCGCCCGGTTAAATGAGATCACGGGCACGAAATCACAGGAGGCGGCTTCCGCTGCGCGCCAGTGATGCTCCAGGCGCTGGGTCACGCCTTTCCCTGCGAGGCTCTGAACTAATCCTCTCGTCCCCACAGATGACGGGAGCTCCGCCACCATATTATCAGGTAAGAGAACGTTTTTGCTGTTTCCCCCGGGCTGTTTCCAGCGGCCCATCAAGGACAGAAAAGCCGTAAATAAGACAGTCGCCGTTGAGGTGTTTTCCTCAGTGACTCCTAACCTGCTCCTGATGGTTGAGTTTGTGTGGAGCCTATTTTCAGGGTGTGGCCCCCAATAGCGTCTCTAAATTCTTAAAAAAAAAAAATGACACTGCCGCTGTTCTGATAAATACTGGAGACCCTTTGCCCCTTGGTGGTTTCCTGGGTGTCTCTGCATCCTTTTGGCCCAGGGCTCTGCCTCCGGCCTTGGCTCATGGCCTCCTTCCCCGTCTTCAAAGCCGACCGCGTGGTGTCTTCGAATCTCCCTCTGACTCTTCTCCTGCCTTCCACGGCCACCTGAGACCGCGTGTGACCACACCGGGCCCACCTGGATAATCCAGGCTAATCAACCAGCCGATCGGCAGCCTTAACCCCACCTGCGGCCTTAATTCCCTTTGCCGGGTGACTAACACATTCGCAGGTTCTAGGGGTTGGGTTGGGTCACCGTGGGGGGCAGTGTCCTGCCTCCCACTCTTATTCGTCAGGAGGGTGGCACTCAGGACGGAGGCTGAGCTATGGTGACTCAGCAGCGAGCAGAGAGGAGGGGCCTGGGGACCGCAGCATCCCCCAGGCCAACGGAGATCAACAGAGGCCGCCGGCCGGCTGTCCTTCCTTCGGCCAGGGTTCCTCATGGATATTTTACTTTTTAATTCTCACCGAGGATAGTTTTTCCATGGCTTTTTAGAGAGTGGAAGGGAGGGAAGGAGAAAGGGGGGGAGAGAGAGAGAGAAACATCGATGTGAGAGAGACACACGGATCGGTTGCCTCCCGCACGGACCCCAACCACGCCGGGATCGAACCTGCCACCTAGATACGTGCCCTTGACCGGGAATCGAACCCCGGGCCCTTCAGGGTGCAGGCTGACGTACCCCTGAGCCACACCGGCCAGGCTTAAGGATATTTTAAATAATTCCCATGGTCAGGTGTGGCGTGGGGTCGGGTCTGGAGACAGGAGGGACGTGGGGCGTTAGGGATCACGGGGCGGTTTCACGCGGGGCAACACCTACGACACAGATGCACGTCGGCAGTTACTCAGCTGAGGAATGAAAAGAGCAGAAGTGAGTAAAAGCACCAGGGGCCCGACGGTCCAGACCATCAACCATTAGGGGGCAAATGAAGGCCCCGAACACGTCGCCCTCATCCGAACACCCAGCACCTGCGCTCAGCAGGACACAGCGTCCGGGAGCGAGGGGGGGTGAGGGAGCTGGACGGACCCAGCGTCCGCGGCTGAGGCCAGTCAGCACGGCCGCCACCTGCGCAGTGGTCACTTCAGAGCGGAGGCAAAACGGCCTCTTGTGAATCATGGGGAGCCCTGGCGGCCACACCCCTCGTAATCACTGCGAGCACCGCTGTTCACGAGTGGTTTTTAATTTATTGTCGGAGGTACTACAGATGCCTCCCTTGCCCCCACTGACCGCCCCTGCCAGCCCCTCCGCAGGCATCGCCGCCCCATTGTCTGTGCCCGGCGTCCTGCGTCCACCCACACGGGGTCCCTGGTCAGTCTCTTCCAGCCCCCCCCAGACCCCTCCGTCTGCTCCATGCTCCCTCGTCTTTGGGCCGCTTTTGTTCGTCGGTGTATTTTGCTCGTTAGATTCCACGCAAGGCTGAGATGGGGTGACGCCTGCTGGCTGCGCCCGGCTCACGTCGCTCGGCGTCAGCGAGTGTCTCTCCGTTTCAGTGCTGCCGGCCGCCCTCGCAGCCCGGCTCCCTCCCGTGACGGTGACGGCGCAGCCCCCGGCCTCCCCAGGTAGGCCCCGCCCGCCCTGACCGCGCCTGGCGGCTGCTGAGCCCCTGCCCCACAGCCCGTGGTTCTGCCCGTCGCTCGGGGACGCGAACGTCCCACGTGAGGTCGCGCGACCGGAGGAGGAACGGACAGGGGGACCCCGGGTGTCCGGATTCACGCCGTCCGGCTCCACTTGATGTTTGACCGGCTGTGGTTTTAGCGTCAGAGAGCCTGGTGGCAGGAGGCTCCTCGTCTGGCCCTGTCGCAGGGAGAAACGGGACGGGGAGGCGGGCGCGGGCGTCAGGAGAGAGGGGCCGTGAGGGCCACCTGGCAGCCTTGAACTTAGGACATCAGTGAGAGCAGCGGCCTGGCCTCTGGGAGTGTCCGGCTGGGAGGACGTCACCGTAGTCCCCTGTCGGTGTCCCGCAGACGGGACGCGGCTCCCCGGCCGTGGCGGGCAGGGGCACCCACGCGGGCCCTGCCTCTCATCACGGTGCCGGTCCTCCTGGGAACCTGAGGCGGGTGAAAAGCCCTCCCTTTCGTTCAGGAGTAAACGTCGGGGGTCATTTTCCTTGAATTGTCTTTTCCCAGCCGCGCTCTCGGCTTCCTCCGCCCCGGGGGACACGGGCCACCCAACGCCGTCGTCAGGTGGGTCAGCCAGCGATGGGTTAAAACAGCAGCAAAAGGGACGTGACGCGTTGTTCGTGCCGCTTCCAGCCTTTGAAGCCCATAGTGAGGATGCGCAGAAGCTCAGGGCCGGGGAACATCCCCGACCAGGGCTCTGGGGACAGCTGGTGCCCGGCGTCGCCTTCAGCGCCGAGCTTAAGCTCCACGGGGAGGGGGGTTTCTGTGCCTTGCTCGTCAGGGCACCTCCAGCACCCGGAGGGCCAGCACCAGTAGGTGGCACGGGCTCGGCACCCCATCAAAGTAGATGGGCGTGCGGGGGGGTGCGTGTGGGTCACTTCGGTCCTGGCGAAGGGCAGGCCCGCTGGGCGGCGCACAGTGAGGGCTGAACCTCTGCTCAGAGGCGCGGGCATTGCTCTGGGAAACGCACCGTCCCCCTCCCCCTCCCCCTGTGCCCTAATCTCCCCGCTCGGAAAGAAGCAGAAGCACCCCGGTGAGCAAACTAGCGCAGCCGGTCCCTCCAACAAACATTTTTATTTTTCAGCCTCAGCAGATACTGAAATGATACCAACCATCCCACCAGGTAGGACGGCGCTTCCACCGCTGGGTCTGCAGGCTCATGGCTCGCCACCCGGGGGGGCGCAAGCAGAGGGACTGTGGCCCTCGGTCACACGTGTCGTCTGGGGGGCCGTCAGAGGTAGTCAGCATCCTGAATAATCCTCAATAGCCGGCATTGCGAATATGATGATTTTTAAAACTATTGCCCAGCTCGTCAAGGGCTTGTTCTGCTCCTGCTGAGCACCCCTGGCAGAACCTGGAGTTCGTGCGGGTGAAGGGGGCGGGCATCTGGGGGCAGCAGGGTGACACTTAGGAGCTTTCTACCAGCCGCCTGGACTCGGCTCCGACCTCGTTAGAAAGCGGTTGTTCTTTACGAGCCGGTGGCCGGTCCCGAGGTTTTGGTAACGTGCGGCGCGGCAGGTAGCTCCTCGGCCGCTCCCGGCTGAGTCTTTCTCTAACGTGGTCTTGTCTGGCTCAGGACGAGAGGTTTCAGCCCTAACCACCTTTTTCGTGCCGTTCTAGTGCTACCTGTGGCTGACTCGCCACCGCTGAGCCGTAGAGCCGATGTTCCTTGGCCCGGCCCGTCAGGTGAGCCAGCTCCTGCCAGGACACAGCACTACGCTCGCGGGCCCCAGGGGAGATCATCACAGCCGGGGAAGGAACCTGGGGGCGGCACAGCCAGAGGCCTCGGTGGTGCACGGGGACCGTAGTGAGAGGACCACGGCCCCCAGGACGCGGCCGAGCACCTGGGCCACCCACGCCGCTGGCACCTGAACATCCCACTTTCCTGCTATTCCACGCATGCATTTTATTTTATTTTATTTTATATTTTATTTTATTTTATTATTTTTAAATATATCTTTATTGATTTCAGAGAGAGGAAAGGAGAGGGAGAGAGAGATAGAAACATCAATGATGAGAGTCATTGATCGGCTGCCTCCTGCACGCCCCCGGCTGGGGATCGAGCCCGCAACCCGGGCATGTGCCCTGACCGGGAATTGAACCCCGATCGCCTGGATCCTAGGTCGACGCTCAACCGCTGAGCCACGCCCGGCCAGGCACAGACGCATTTTAAAGTTCAGACAATACAGAGAATAAGAAAGAAAATGATCCTGTCCCCTTTGCCTGCAAGGATTGCGGCTCACATTTTGTTATATTGGTTTTCCAGTCTTATCAAGAAATAGAACATTATAGACACAGGTGAAGTTCCCCCAATTCCCACCCCCACTCGCTGGTCTCTCCTCCTCCCTCAGAGACAAAAGCTCTCTTGAATTTTGTGTATATCTTTAGAGTTCATTTTTAATATTTTTACAAATATGAATTATACCAGCTCCATGTATGTTATTTTGTGGTTTTTGTTCACGCAAATGGTATCAGTCCCTGTATATCATTCAGTACTTTTTATTCTTTACTCAATGTCACATTTTTGAGATTTATCCATGTTGATACATATAGAGACAGATAGATTTTTACTGCTCTTAATGACTATAGTGTTGAATTTTTTTTTTTTAAATCTTCACCCGAAGATATTTTTTCCATTGTTTTTCAGAGAGAGTGGAAGGGTGGGAGGGAGAGAGAGAGAGAGAAACATCGATGTGAGAGAGACATCGATTAGCTGTCTCCTACACATGGCCCAACTGGGGCAGAGCCTGCAACCAAGGTACATGCCCTTGGCTGGAATTGAACCCGGGACCCTTCAGTCCGAGGGCCAACACTCTAACCACTGAGCCAAACTGGCAGGGAAGTGTTGAATTTTTTAATGAATCCCTTAATTTACGCGTTCCCCCACTGGTGGAAATACATTTCCTTAATGTTTCATGTCCACCTGGCTGATGTCAGGTCCTGACTCACCAGCACACGAGAGACACGTGTTCCATCATCTGACCTGATCTATCGAGTGACTAACAGGGGCCGCCTCACGCAGTGGTGGAGCTACCCAACAGTGTTTTTCTAGGATGCGCTTATGGATGTGGAGTAATGAAAAGATCCCCCCTAATTTGTGAGCTGGGCCAATAAGATGCATGCATAACTGAGTGTCAAAAACGTCCCTTTATTTTCATTTAAACAGAAGACTGGCCCACGATGAGGCTCGTGAACGGGACCGGAAGGTGCTCTGGACGGGTGGAAGTTTTCTACCAGGGCACCTGGGGATCGGTGTGTGGTGACGGCTGGGGTCTGGAGGAGGCGCAGGTGGTATGCAGGCAACTTGGGTGTGGCTGGGCGGTGTCTGCCCCACTGGGTTCCCACTTCGGCCCCGGCTTTGGGAAAATCCTCCTGGACAACGTGCACTGCAGCGGTGAGGAGAGCCACCTGGCCCTGTGTGCCCACGACACCTGGTTCACTCACAGCTGTGGCCACGAAGAGGACACCGGAGCCATCTGCTCAGGTGAGGGGACTTTTGCACTCTAAGTACCTCATGGACAGAAGGGGCTATTACAGAAAATGGGAAGTGAGCCAGGGGCCTCCTCCAGTGAGGACTGATGGTTTTCTCTCTCCACACTCGCAGGTTCTCTAGTGGCTGCCTACTCCCCTCCAGGTAAGACTGATTTGGGCAGTTTCTATGTCCCATTCTACTTACTTCTGTCTGGCTAATATTCATTTTCTGTGGTAGACATGGAATGAAAATGACCTTGTTAAATCGAGCTTTAAGCAGTTTACAGAGCCTGGTTTGATTGGTCCATTTCACTTGAAACCTGAAAGTCTTTCCCAGTCTGTATGCCAACCAACCATAACAGATAGAGCTCAGAACTCAGGTCTGGTGTTGACCTTGGTCTCTTGCACTCAGGCTTTCCTGCTCCAAGAAACCTGCTAATCCTGGCCTGAATGGCCCCTCTTCTGGGCAGGTGCCCGAGGGTAGAGCACAGGCACCCCTTAGGGTATGTCTTAGAGGACAGGTCAACGTTGAAGAGTAACATCAGCAAAAGAGACTTTGGAAATTAGCTAACAGTACACAACATCCAAGTGCAGGAACCTTCCCAAATCAGAACCAAATTACACGGCAGCTCCAGGCAACTTCTGGACTCTTTTGGGGCCACTGAAGGACTGTAATTGATAGTCATGGACTTTAGGATAGAGTGTTTCATGACTATGCCCATCAATCATCACAAATCACTTATTTGAGAGAAAATTGCCATTCACTTTCCAGAGAGATTAGGTCAGAAAATGATCTGTCTGGAGTCTGTGCAGCCTGATTATTTTTAACAGGCAATGAAATGACATCAGTTGAAAAATTATAGTTATGTGATATTAAAGTAACTTTGTCACTAGAAAAACCCATGGGGCTATTTCAATCCTTTCTTTTTTTATCCTAAAGCAGTGGTTTTAGACGTTACTTTTCATCAGAATTACCCCTGAGGATTTATTAAAAACACATACTGCTGGGCCCCACCCAGAGTTTCTGATTCAGTAGGCCTAGAGTGCGGTGTAAGAATTTGCATTTTCTGCAAGTCCAGGATGCTTACACAGTGGTAGGGGACCACACTTTGAGAACTGCTGCCTTAAAGAAGAAATCTTTTGATTTTTATCCTAATAAGCAGAAACAGAATTATCATCGTCTTCATCATCATTATCATCCTCATCATTGTCACCATCATCTTCATCACCATTGTCATCATCACTGCCACTGTCATCATCATCACCATCATCACCACCATCATCACCATTGTCATCATCACCACCACTGTCATCATCATCACCATCATCACCACCATCATCACCATTGTCATCATCAACACCACTGTCATCATCATCATTACCACCACCGTCATCATCATCACCACCATCATCATCATCACCATTGTTGTCATCATCGTCGTCATCATCACGACTGTCATCAGCAGCAGCATTATTATCATCAGTATCACCACAGTCATTAATGTCATCTTCATCATTATTATCATCATCACCATTGTCATCATCATCATCACCAGTGTCATCATCATCACCATTGTCATCTTCATCACCATTGTCACCATCATTATCACCACCACTGTCATCATCTTCATCATCATTGTCATCTTCATCATCACCATTGTCATCATCATCACCACTGTCATCTTCATCATCACCATTGTCGTCATCATCACCATTGTCATCTTCATCATCACCACTGTCATCTTCATCATCACCAATGTCATCATCATCACCAATGTCATCATCATCACCATTGTCATCTTCATCATCATCACCATTGTCATCTTCATCATCACCACTGTCATCTTCATCATCATCACTGTCATCATCACCACCACTGTCATCATCATCACCACCACCGTCATCATCATCATCACCATTGTCATCATCACCACCACTGTCATCATCATCACCAATGTCATCATCATCACCATTGTCATCTTCATCATCATCACCATTGTCATCATCACCATCATCACCACTGTCATCATCTTCATCATCATCATTGTCATCTTCACCATCATCATTATCATCATCATCATCAATGTCATCATCACCATCATCACCACTGTCATCATCTTCATCATCATCATTGTCATCTTCACCATCATTATTATCATCATCATCACCAGTGTCATCATCATCACCACTGTCATCATCATCATCATCACTATTGTCATCATCAGCATTATCATCATCAGTATCACCACGGTCATTAATGCCATCATCATTATTATCATCAGCAACATTATTATCACCACTGTCATCATCATCATCATTACCACTGTCATCTTCATCATCACCATTGTCATCATCATCACCACCACTGTCATCATCATCATCATTATCATCATCATCACCACTGTCATCTTCATCATCACCATTGTCACCTTCATCATCATCACCTTTGTCATCATCATCAGCATTATCATCATCAGTATCACCATGGTCATTAATACCATCATCATTATTATCATCATCACCATTATTATCATCACCATCATCACCACTGTCATCTTCATCATCATCACCATTGTCATCTTCATCATCACCACCACTGTCATCATCATCTTCATCATTGTCATCTTCATCATCATCATTATCATCATCACCACTGTCATCTTCATCGCCACTGTCATCTTCATCATCACCATTGTCACCATCATCATCACCATTGTCATCATCAGTAGCACCATGGTCATTAATATCATTATCATCATCACCATTATTATCATCACTGTCATCACCACTGTCATCATCATCAACACCATTGTCATCATCATCACCACCACTGTCATCTTCATCATCACCATTGTCATCTTCATCATCATTATCATCATCATCACCACCACCACTGTCATCATCATCTTCATCATCATTGTCATCTTCATCATCATCATCACCACCATTGTCATCATTATCATCATCACTATTGTCATCATCATTATTATCATCATCACCATTATTATCATCACCATCACCACTGTCATCTTCATCATCATCATTATCATCATCACCACCACTGTCA
This sequence comes from Miniopterus natalensis, assembly GCF_054644295.1. Lineage (NCBI taxonomy): Eukaryota > Metazoa > Chordata > Mammalia > Chiroptera > Miniopteridae > Miniopterus > Miniopterus natalensis. Next base: position 58,455,862 of record NC_142094.1, on the reverse strand, counting down.
TCTTCATCATCACCATTGTTGCCTTCATCATCATCACCACTGTCATCATCATCATCACCACTGTCATCATCATCACCATTATCATCATCACCATTGTCATCAGCAGCAGCATTATCATCATCAGTATCACCATGGTCATTAATGTCATCATCACCATTATTATCATCACCATCATCACCACTTTCATCTTCATCATCATCACCATTATCATCATCACCACCACTATCATCATCATCTTCATTGTCATCGTCATCACCATTGTCATCATCATCACCATCATCATCATCACCACCACTATCATCATCATCTTCATTGTCATCTTCATCATCATTGTCATCATCACCACTGTCATCTTCATCACCATCACCATTGTCATCATCAACACCATCATCATTGTCATCGGTATCAACATTGTCATCTTCATCATCATCACCATCATCAACATCACCATTGTCATCATCATCAGTGCCATCATTATCAGCATTATTGTTACCAGAAGCAACACCATTATTAGCAGAAAAGAGTCTACCTGGTAAGTTCAACTTTGTATTTCTGAATCACTACCCTGGCTCTTTTTAGTTTGTGTGTTTTTATGGTTATGTATATAGAGAGCTAAGCATTCAAGCAAGAATATTTAGTAAATTATTAAGATATCTGGTATTATGCAAACAGACAGGTCTTTGTGGATGAATTAATTTTCCATTTACAGCTAAGAGGCTGAGGTGGTATTCATGGCCTTCTCTTCATCTGACAGCTTTTATCCTGATCCAAATCCTCATCACTTCCTCCTGCCTGGACAACCACAGGCTTTTCCTAATTGACTTCCCTGCCTACAGCTCCGGACATTGTAATCCATTGTTTGCATGCACTCAGAGTTACCTTGTTTAAAGTCAGGTTTAATTGAGATATAATTTACCTTCAGTAAAAATCACTGTGTAGTTTAAAGAATTTTGATAAATGATTACAGTTGTGTAACCACCACTATCCTGATATAGAACATTTCCATTATCTTAAAAAGTTCTTTGTGCCCCTTTATGGTCAATTCCCTCTCCTAATCCCCCAGATCATGGCAACCACCAATATGATTTCTGTCCCTGTAGGTTTGCCTTTTCCAGAATATATAACATAATCAGACAATATGCAGCATTTTGTGTTGAGCTTCTTTACTTAGCATAATGCTTTTGAGACTCTTCCATGCAGTTCCATGTATCAGATACTCTTTTTTTTAATCTGAATGGTATTCAGTGTGTGGATGTACCAAAACTCATTTATCCACTCACTACTGGATGGACATTCAGCTTATTTTCGATTTTGACTATTATGAATAAAGCTGCTAAAAACACTCACATACAAGTGAGACTATTTTCCAAGGTGGCTGTACCATTTTGCGTTCCCACCAGCAAAAGATGAGAGTTAGAGTTGCTCTACATCGGTACCCACAATTTGGATTTTCTGGGTTTTTGTTTAGCCATGATAGCCTCTCTACTACAACGAGATGGTGATATCTCTGTGTGGTTTTATTGATATATATATATATATATATTACTGATTTCAGAGAGAAGAAGGGAGAGGGAGAGAGAGAGAAACATCAATGATGAGAGACAGTCACTGACAGGCTGCCTCCTGCAGGCCCCCGACTAGGGATCGAGCCCACAGCCGGGGCCTGTGCTCTCTGACTGGGAATCGAACCCCGATACCCTGGATCCTAGGCTGATGCTCAACCACTGAGCCATGCTGGCTGGGCTTGTCTCCTTTTTTAAAAAGTGGGATATGTGAGGCAGTTCTTCACGTATCCTGGATATGGGTAATGTCTATGTTATTCTTTCCCCACTGCTGACTGACGGTGACCTCGCTTTGTTGTTCCTTCTAGCACATGGCTTCTCAGCCCCTGAGGCCCGGACACCGCCACCTGCAGGTACGGAAAGCAGTTCCTGGGTCCCCATGACCATTGTTCCTCTTCGAATTGCAAATCGCCGGCAGAGAATTTGGCCCAATTCCGCTTAGGGCTCGGTTCCCCTGCAGTCAGACGTATCCTCAATCGGACTGGGCAGCCTCAGTCATGGGTACATTGGCATCGGCCTCATGCCCCCGCCTGGCTCCGGGTAGGACAGGTCATCTAGGAAGGGGGCATGGGTGAAGAAGACATGTACGAGTTATCTATTGCTGTGTAAAACCACCCCAAACACAGTGGCTTAGAACAACCACCATTAGAATTGCCCGGGAGTCTGTGGGTCAGCAGGGCAGCCCTGCAGATCTGAGGCAGGCTTGGCTGGTCTCGCCTGGTCTTGGCTGGTCTCGCCTGGTCTTGGCTGGTCTCTGCTGGGCTTCCTTGTGCATTAAGGTCAGTTGAAGACTGCCTGGCCTAGGGCAGCCTCCCTCACATGCCTTACATTTCCATAGCTGTTATCTGAGGTGACAGAGGTGACAGGTCCTTCATCACCCAGCCCCCTAGCTGAAGTTTATTCACATGATTGTCCCAGAGTGTCCATGGAGCACACGGGAGCCTGCCACACCTCTCCGGGGCCTCGGCTCCACATGGCTCTGGGTGGGACAGGTTATATGCACCATTATTTCTGCTACATTCTATTGGCCAAAGCGAGTCACAGGCCACCAGCCCAGAATGAAGGCGGAGGGAAGTGAGCCCGGCCTCCTGAGAGGGGGCTGCAATGCCCCACTGTGGGGAGCAGGCCACAGGGAGGAGACAAACTTGGGCCGTTCATGTGAACAGCCGGCCACAGGCAACTGCTTTAAAATAGGGTGTGAAAGAGGAGGGCGTTAGAGGCCCCTCGGAACACACACATCTGGGGGCACATCTGGGGACTGGCATGGGACCTCCATGGCAGCGGGAGGGTGTGAGCAGCACAGCCAAGGGGAAGCAAGGGGAGCCAGGCTGGGTAGAAGCCAGTCCAGCCCTCAGCGGGCGGGACGCTGCTCTCACCCCGTGTCCCCTACTGTTCCCAGGAGACGGGGCCCCCATGAGGCTGGCGGGGAGCCAGAGGAGCTGCGCAGGCCGCGTGGAACTTTTCCACCAGGGGACCTGGGGCACCGTGTGTGATGACCTCTGGGACCTGCGGGACGCCAGCGTCGTTTGCAGGCAGCTGGGGTGTGGCTGGGCCGTTTCAGCGCCGGCCGAGGCCCACTTTGGGACGGGCTCCGGAAAGATCATGCTGGACGACCTGCGCTGCAGGGGCGACGAGAGGCACCTGGAGGAGTGCCCCCACTCGGGCTGGTTCTCCCACAACTGCGGGCACGGGGAGGACGCCAGTGTGATCTGCTCAGGTAAACTGGCCCCCTTCCCGGGTGGGGGCCGGCCCTGGCTCGCCCAAGACAGTGCTTTTCAAAAGACGGCGTGAAAATAACGGTGGACAATGGAGCTCACAGCAGACGCTTTCGTCTCTCACTTGCAGATGCTGCAGACCCGGCGGGCACGTCACCAGGTAGGGGAGGCGCCGCCTGCAGGGGCGGCTACTCAGAACTGGGGGAAGGGGTCCTGCCGGGACTCAGGTGTTCCTTGTTCTCTGGCCGGTGGGCAGGGCCGTGGAATCCCCCGATGGCCCCGTGGAGGGGTGGCAGGTACCCCAGAAGCCGCCCCGTCCTGACTCACCTCCTGCCTCTCTCCTCCTCTCCACTGTGCATTCTACACACAGCACACAGGCTCTAAACGCCTCGGATTCTGTGCAGCACTTTCAGCTCCTCGCTTCCGAGGGTTGCGAGGGGGTGGCAATGAGATACGGGCAGGGGCCGGTTAAGATCCGAGAGGCAGCTAAGGACACTTCCTGGCCAGGGGCAGGTGGCTGGTGGGCCAGACCTGGCCAACGTCAAGGTGACCCAGTTCCATTCCCACCCTCTCCTTGCCTCTGCCTTGTTCTTGACACAGCCCTGGCCCCACAGAGCTGCCCTTGCGGTTGGTTTTCCCGTGTGCCCTCAACGCCCACGCCCAGGTGTTTTCATGCCAAGTGCCATCTCTCTTTCCTCAACCCCCCAGGTCCCCGACGCCCTGCCTTTAGCCAGCTCTGGGCCAGAGAGGGAGTCGTGAATCAGGCCGAGGGGACTGGGTCTAGTGGCTCTTCAGTCACCCCCCCTCCTGGGTTGTCAGCTCTAGCAGGTGGGGATGGATTGGTCCTGGGAGAGAATCTCCCATGGGAAGTCCAGGGCCAGCTGCCACTGGTCGGAGAGATGTTGGGGCATGAAGGAGGACCGCAGAGCATCCTTAGGTCCTACCCACCACCCTGGGCAGCAGGTCGAAGGAGGCAGCAAATCGGTGCCTCTTGCCAGTCGCACATCGTGACATCCCTCCACACCCTGGCTCATCCCGAGGCTGGCTCCGTAGTTCTGGGCGGGGCCCAGACAGCACACGTGCCCCTCAGGTCTCACGTGCCAACAGGGCTGTGGGCCTCAGTGCCAGCTGACAATTCGGTGTCCTTTGTATGTCTAACAGGTCACCCTCTGGCTGCCACGGCAGGGACGGTCACCGAAGGTGAGACTGAAAGTGTCTGAATTTTTGTGTGTGTGTGTTTTTTTAGGGAGAGGAAGGGAGATGGAGAGAGAGATAGAAACACTGACGAGAGAGAAACATCGTCGATCGGCTGCCTCCTGCATGCCCCCTGCTGGGCATCGAGCCCGCAACCTGGGCACGCGCCCTGACCAGGAACCGAACCAGCGACCTCTTGGTTCCTGGGTCGACGCTCAACCGCTGAGCCACACGGACAGGGCAAACTGTCTGGATTTTGAAAAAATAAAAGAAACAATGTGTCAACTACAAAATTAGTGAACTGAGTGATGAAAAAATGGAAATTCTAAAATACCTTTCTGCCTTCAGTGAGAGCTCCATGCGGCGGCATAATTACGAACGTGTCCGGAGCCATTCGGAGCCCCCCGCAGAGGGAAATGCACAACAACACGGCCTGCGTCTGGGAGATCAGGGCCAGCGCCTCCCACCACGTGCTGCTGGCCTTTCCGTATCTCCGGTAGGTCGTGAGGACGTTACCTAAGCACACGGTGTCGTTTAAAATTCCAGGCCTTTATTTCCTTGGTTGGTTCTCACAACTAACAGAGTCCTTCGTGTCTTTCAGTTTTATCTTGAAATAATTATAAACCTGCAAGAAGCTACAAAAATAATAAGAGTCCCACGTACCCTTCCTCCTGCCCCCCCCCATTGGTGGCATCTTAATATAACCGTAGAACAACATCGAAAGCAGGAACTTGACATTAGTACAATACTGTGAGCGCGACTACAGGCCTCTTATTCAGTTGTCACCATTTTTTAAAAAATATGTTTTTATTGATTTCAGAGAGAGGAAAGGAGAGAGAGAGAGAGAGAAACATCGATGCGAGAGAAACATTTATCGGCCGCCTCCTGCACGCCCCCTCCTGGGGATCGAGCCCGCACCCCGGGCATGTGCCCTGACCGGGAATCGAACCAGCGACCTCTTGGTGCAGGAGTCAGTGCTCAAGTCACTGAGCCACACCGGCTGGGCAGTTTCCACCATTTTCCACATGTACGTGTGTGTGTGACAGGGACGGGGTCAACGCGCAGTGTGTGTCTGTAGCTCAGCCTGCTGATTAAAGGTACAGATTCCGGGGAAGCCCAGACCTAACAAATCAGAACATGTTAGATTTTAATGCCGTAGTCAAGGTTGACATCCTTATAGATAAATGTCTTATGGAAACTACCCCCCAGGAACAACTTAAATTATTTATTACTCTTGAACTTTGCTTAATTAAAATCTGACTGGGAACAGAGGGCCCGTGGGGCCGAGGCCTGGAAATGGGTTTCTGATTGGAGCACTAGTGGCATCTGGACAGAACCTGACAATGGAGAAAACAGCTAACTAACCGGGTGGCTTCCACAAGGCCAGTGGGGCGCACGTGGAATCGAACTTCCCTCTGGGCAGGTCGGCCGCGAAAAGCTTACAAATGGCCTGGTGGGAACCGGTAGCCGAGTCCTACGCGGGCCCTGCCCTTGGCCTAGGCTTTGAGGTACCCTGCGGCCTCGGGTCTCAGCAGGGGTCCACCTAGAACTTCAGCCTCCCCTTGCCTGTTCCAGTTAAAATTCCACTTCTTCTTGGAGAGAAAGTGAAATCAAAGGAATCCACCCTCCGTCTGAATGACTGACAAGCCCTTCACCCGGGTGCCGCCTCTTTGTAGTCACGCACACAGGGCTGGCCCGCAGCACGTCTCTGAGGTCTGCCGGTGAGGCACTGAGAGGCACCGTCTGTCTCCCCCAGCCTGGACTGCACCAACGAATATTTCGAAATCCTGGACGGGCCTCCGTCACTGGCCAAGTCCCTGGGGAAGGTCTGCTCTGGCTTCCACCTCACCTACGAGTCTTCCTCCAGCTCCATGACCCTCAAGTACTTCCGGAGATTCAACAGCATAGGGAAGATCTTCATCGCTTATTACTATTCTGAAGCCAAAGGTAAGAATGGGGGCTCAGAGCCAGAGCCTGGAGCTGGGCGGCCTGCCTGGGGGCCAGTTACAGTCCCATCGCTACCCTGGGACCTCGGGCAAGAGACTTGACCTCTCCGCGCCTCAGCCCCTTCCCGGTAGGGCGGGAAGGACGTGATCACCCGAGTCCCAGGTCTGCCGCGTGGGCGACTGAAGGCACCAGGAGAGCACTTATTATGGGACATCACAGGTGCTCGGTAGTTGGCAGCTGCATCGTGGGCTATTTAGTTTTTTGTTTTTAAAATACGTTTTTACTGATTTCAGAGAGAGGAAGGGAGATGGGTAGAGAGAGAAACATCAGTGATGAGAGAAACGTTGGTCGGCTGCCTCCTGCACGCTCCCCCCGGGGATCGAGCCACCTGGGCCTGTGCCCTGACCGGGAATCGAACTGTGACCAGGGGTCGACACTCAACCCCTAAGCCACGCCGGCCGGGCATGGGCTATTTAGCTTCACACAAGCACCTCCTTACAGTCGGCTCAGTAGGAAGCCTTTTCTGAAGTTACTCTGAATTAGCTCCGGGCGGGTGTGTTGGGACCTGCAGAGGAAGGTGTGGTCCCAGCCTAGGAGGGGCTGTGCACATGCAGAGGGGGTTCAGGACCGAGTCAGGTGACTCATAAAGGACAAACAGAATATAGTAAATTAATGTGCGCCTGCATCTCAGCAAGACATTAGGAAAAAGAGAGAGAGGCTAATGTAGGCTACAGAAAAGTGTTAAGGAAAATAGAGGACCCAGCCTCAGATCCGTCTCCAAACCTGACTGGCCGTGAGCAGAGAGGCAGGCGGGGGCACAGCAGGTGAGAGCCGTGAGAGCGCAGATGGGGTGGAAAAGGCGTGCGGCGAGGAGGCGCGCAGGAGCTGGGCCGAGGGTTCCGGGAGGGGCCGCGTGCTGGGGTTAGGCCATGACAACGGAGCGGTCGACATAACTATTTTGAGCCGGGCAACATTTTAAGCACCTTACATGTGCAGCCTCCTTTCATCTTCACCAAACCCACGGTTCCTCCCCTTCTACAGACGAGGAAACTGAGGCTTGAGGGGCGCAGCCTTTATCCCGGGGTCGCCCAGCGGTGGGTCCTGCCCCACTTGCCTCCGAGGGGCTGCGCACACAGGCGGCTCTTCGAGCTCCCACCTCGGCCCACACGCTGTTCGGAACAGCCTCCCTTGAGCAAGCGCCAGGGCGACTCGCTGAGCGGGCGTGGGAGACGCGCTGTAGACCCAGCAGAGGCCCCGCGTCACACAGTGGATCAGGGACGTCGCCGTCATTGACATTAAACAGTTGTTGGTTGACTGATTTTTTGAGAGAGAGAGAGAAACGCCGACTTGCTGTTCCACTCATCTGTGCATCATCGGTCGATTCTCGTATGTGCCCCAACCGGGGATCGAACCCGCAACCTCGTGGTATTGGGACAGCACCCTAACCAACCGAGCTACCCGGCCAGGGCGACGTTAGGCAGTCACTGACCGCGGTTTCCTTGTATTTGCAGAGCCGGTCACCCCGACGCCGCATCTGATCGGTAAGTCACACGGACGGTTGTGCCTTAACCTCCATTCCCAGGTCCCGAGCCTCCCTCTGTCCCCACCCCAGGGCCTTTCCGGCCATGTTTGCTGTCCCATACGCGGTTCCCAGGTGCCCACCTTAGCTGGGGGAGTCTGTCCGCACACTTTCGCACAAGGACGATGGTCGCTCACAGTGGAACGTTACCCATGTCAACAACCGGGCCACTGTGCATGGATCCCTGTCGATTTGATTTCCTGTCAAAAACAATGACACGCACGCAATAGGCCACGTTCGGGGAAGGTCGACAACAACGAAATGAAGCGGGAGCCCGCAGAGGACAGGCTGCTCCCCGAAAGGCCCAGCCACGAGCGCGTTTCCACGCAGAGGGGCGCGGTCCGACTGCCGCCCCTCCGGCCACCGGCAGAGAGGGGGCGCTGTTTCCATTGGATCCATCGAGACCCACGCAGAGAAAGCCTGACTTCAGAGGTCACATCTGATAGTTGGCAGGAGAAGGGACCTGCCACCCGCTGAGCGGGGACTCTGCCGTCTCCTCTGGTCCAAGTTCTCCCTTTTATCTAAGAAGGTTTTCTTGTACCCACAGCCACCCCAACAGCGACGCCCGAAGCGGTGACAGCGAGACCAGGTAAGGCCCGGGATGCGCCCGTCGTTACCAGGCGTCCTTTCCGTCTCGTGCCCGCGTTCCTACCCGCTCCGCGGGCAGAGGCTGGGCCAACGGCGAACGGACCCGTTGACCCTACCCAAGCTTCTCAGGGCCGTTCAAAACCATTGGCAGCTTTGGGCTCTAGCACCCCAGGGTGAGCAAAGTCCATCTTTTCAGAGCCTTTCAAAGTCTTCAAACTCTGAGCAGGTTACAGCGCCTCCCAGTGGGAGCCTGTCTCTCCGCGGCCCGTCGGGGTCATGTTAACGGCACTCATGGACTTTCTAAGGGGGGCGAGGCAGTGAGCTAGAACAGCAGGGACAAAAAGGAAAATAGTGAACTTTTTTTAGACGAAGGAGCGTTGTTCATTACATGTCGCTCGATCGAGTTTAGTTTGTTGGTTGCTGGTTAGCATAAGGTTACACATGTCCTCTGGAGCACGTCCACCCTTCCAGACGGTGAAGACCCAGCGTTGTTTCCGATTCTCCGGGGGCCCTGCTCCTTCTGCTCTGGGTGTTCGCAGGTCGAGGTGTTGTCCTTTTCTTACTGAATAACGCCTGCATCTGTGACTCTCCGCAGCCAGGCCGCCCTCCCCCTCGAGGCAGGTGGAGGTGGGGCTCTGACTGGATGACAGCAAAGTCAAGGGCAGGGGTCTTTCTCTCGCACTTTATTGCTCTGTAGTTTTTTAAACCGGAAGAGCGAGTGTTTCAAACAGGCCCTGGTGTCTCCTGATGGAAACTCAAGAGTTAAAATGGCACCGAGCGCCCAGCTGTTTATTTTGTAGCCTCAGGTCTCCTGAGGGGCATGGCCCTGAAAAAAGCTCAGGTGCTTCCCATTCATGTCCAAAACCCAGGGTCCCACCCAGGTGAGGGAAGGTGGTTCAGAGACGGCCCCCGGCTTGGACTCGGGCTTCAGAAATGCCGACCGGCCCAGGATGGTGCCTCCTTGGCCAGAACGTCCTGAGAGCCACCCTGGCACAAGCGTGGGTCCTGTGCCCACTCTGCTCCTGCCCGCGAGTGTTCTGTAAATCGCTAACGTGGGTGCCTTGGGCTTTCTCTTCCAGCTCCCAAAGTCACCCCGGATTCAACAGAATCGGGATCAACAGCCCCCACAGCTGGTAACCCTCTCACCGTCTCGTCCCCGCCCCCTGGTTGCTGAGCCCTTCTAGTGGGCTCCCTGGGGGCGTAGCCAGCGTGGCCAGTGCCCGCCTGGATTCCCGGCCCCCAGCACCGAGAACACGCAGGGCCGGTGTGCCCGCGGCGTGACCACCACGCGTAGCGGCCTGTCTAGTCTCCGGTGCTCCCCAAATTTTTTAACATCGAATCTGGGCCAACAGACAAGTTTGACCTAAAGGAAATAACGATATATTCGGAGGCTTTTGGTTAGCAACCTAGTGAAACTGTCTCTAGGATGGGACAAAATGCATGAAATAAGGAATAGCCTGGAGAAGCCAGGGGCTGCGTTTGCGAGCACGTGTTTCGCTTATTCCTGTGGGGCCTAGAGAAAGGAAGGGAGAGACTCCACAGGGCCCGAGGCCAGGGGCGGCTGTTAGAGTCAAAGAAAAGCCCCACTAGGAATTCCCGGCCCGGCTGCCGATCCCATCCCAGTAACATCCCTGGGTCCCCCAGACTTGCCCATCGTCAGGCTGGTGGGCGGGCGGAGCCGCTGCGAAGGGCGCGTGGAGCTCTACCACGCCGGAGCGTGGGGGACGGTGTGCGACGACCTCTGGGGCATCGGCGCTGCCCACGTGGTGTGCCGGCAGCTGGGCTGCGGGACCGGCACCGGGGCCCCGGGGAACGGCCACTTTGGGGAGGGCACGGGGACCATCCTCCTGGACAACGTGCAGTGTCGGGGCGACGAGGCCACCCTGGGCCAGTGCCAGCACCTGGGCCTGTCCGTCCACAACTGCGGCCACCACGAGGACGCCGGGGTCGTCTGCTCAGGTACCCACTCCTGGTCCCTCCTGAGTCTGCCAGGGAGGTTCAGTTACTCCCTGCATCCTTAGCTCTACTGCAGTCTCACCCAAGACGTCTTTTTTTTTAAAAAAAAAAAAATATATATATATGTTTTTATTGATTTGAGAGAGAGAGGAAGAGAGGGAGAGAGAGAAACATCACTGATGAGACAGAGACATCGATGGGCTGCCTCCTGCACGCCCCCTGCTGGCATGCGCTTTGGCCGGGAATCAACCTGGCGACCTCTCAGCGCAAGGGGCTCAACCACGGGGCCACGCCGGCCAGGCCCTTTCTTATCTTTAATTTCACATTCAGAAGTCATATTTATCTAATTTTTGTATCTCTGAGGTATACATTTTTTTTTAAAATAAAAAGTATCTTCTAACTTTCCTGTTGGTGGGTGGGATTTTTGTTTGGAGCTTGTCTTTAGTTTGTTTTGTTTCACAGTTTCAGCATCAGCCACGGTAACCACCGCCTCAGCGGGTAACTTTGTTTTCTTGCTTGCTTTTCCAAATGGCATATGGTTTGGGTTGGAGTTTATATGAAACTAAGTATCAAGCTCATATCAGACTAGCACAAGGTGCTCGTATATTCACTGAATGAAACGGGAAGGTGGGCCGGTAGCGACTGTGCACCTTTCGTGCGCAGGACGCAGTGTGTCCGGTCCGCCCCCTCCCGCCTCCTGCAGCAGCAGGTCTCTCAGATCAGCACACAGCGGAGGGAGCGTCCTTCCTGTTCTCTTATTGCTGTCTTGTTGTTTTTGTTCATTTACAGCTTCGATCTCAATGGCTCCGACCTCCGCGCCAGGTAAAACACTGTCTCCTGTCCCTTAAGTGCCTCTCCTTGGAGCCCCGCTTATCAGACCGGGCTCTTCATGGAAGCACTGTCCCCAGCACGGACTCAGTAAAAACAGAAACCCGGCCCCCTCTGCAACGGTGTGTAAGTTCTCTCTTCTTTTTCCACAGATACCTCTTCAAGCTCGGCAGGACCGTGGGGTAAGGGCTCGCTCACTGTGATGTTTAAATCAGCGAGACCAGCTTCAAACTTGTCATGTTCTAGTTAGAAAATGAGCCGCTTAATGACCATTTTTCACCACAAAGCCAACCTCAGTGAAAAGACACAGAAATGTCCTTTCTCTCGTTTTTAACACACAGGTGTGTCTTCCACCTCGGCAGAAGTGGACGCCCCGCCTGGTAATGTTTCCTGTGGTCACTTCTCTTAAGTTAAACATGATCAACTCTCCCTCTTTCTGGTTAACAAGTGGCCATATGTACCGAATATTTTGTCTACAGTATAAATCCCAATGTGAGCTGAAGTCCCAGCATCCTTTCCACGGAAAATAAGCTCAGTGTTCTCCCTACTCGTCCAGAGACACGGGACTGGTCCCTGCACCAGGGACCGCCTTCCGCTTGCTGCACTGGTCTTGACCAGACGTGCCCAGGGAGGCGGGGAGGGCGGGGGCTCCACACCTCCACCTGCTTGCCGGGCGATGCTTGACCCATCCAGCCCACCCAAACACACACACCAGAGAACTGTGTTGTGACAGCATTGATTCTACCCATCGCTCTTCTGTTTTCTACCAACTGTTGTTAAAAAAAAAATTCCTTTTTTTTTTAAACTGACAGTTGAGTTTGGCTCTTGTTTGTTTGCAGATACAACTCCCACTCCAAGCAAAGAGCCTTCCTCACCAGGTACACCCTCTGCGCCCCCACAGTGGCCCCGGTGGGTGACTGTCTGAGAAACCCCAGCCCCGCAAGTTCACACCCCAGAGCAAACCCTTCCTGTTTCCCGGGAGGGGTCAGAGGGGAGGGGAGGTGGGGCAGGTTCCAGGCCACACCCCACCACTGGTTACTATTCTGAGTAAAGCAGATTGGGGGGCAGGGTGCATAGGCTAAAGTAACGTCAGGTGTCAGCCCTGGAGGAGACTCGGAGATGAGCTACACAGCAAGTGTAAAGCATCAATGTGCACGGGAGCGGCCTGGAGACTTGTTAAGATGCAGGTTCGGATCCAGGGGCTCCAGGTGGAGCCTGGGCTCTACAGTCCTCACAGGCTGCCAGGTGGCGCCCGCTGGGGGAGTTAGGATGCTGAGCAGCCACCCTGTTCAGAAGGGAAGTGAGGCCCAAAGGAGGAAGAGATTTGCCTGAGGCCACTGTCTTAGTCAGCCAGGGCTGCTGCGACTGAGAACCACAAACCGCAGGGCGTACAGGGCAGGAATTGATGCTCTCTCGTTCTGAAGACTAGGAGTCCAAGGTCAAGGTGAAAGGAGGATCGATGTCTGGTGAGGGCGAGAGAGACAGAGAGAGACAGAGACACAGAGAGAGACAGAGACAGAGAGAGACAGAGACAGAGACAGAGAGACAGAGAGAGACAGAGACACAGAGAGAGAGACAGAGAGACAGAGACAGAGACACAGAGAGACAGAGAGAGACAGAGAGACAGAGACAGAGAGACACGCGGAGAGAAACAAAGAGACAGAGACAAAGAGAGAGAGAGAGAGGGACAGAGAGACAGAGACACAGAGACAGAGAGAGACAGAAAGAGACAGAGACAGAGAGACACACGGAGAGAAACAGAGAGACAGAGACAAAGAGAGAGAGAGAGAGAGAAACAATGAAACAATACAACAGGCGGAACGCGCCCCGTGCTACTTGTTTCCGTCTTGAAGGACGAGGGGCCCCAGGTCCCCGCCCTGACTGGCTCTCTGCCCGCAGCCCCGCCCCTGCGCCTGGCCGGCGGGCGCAGCCGCTGCGAGGGCCGGGTGGAGGTCTGGCACCGGGGCCAGTGGGGCACCGTGTGCGACGACCTGTGGAGCCTCAGGAACGCCCGCGTCGTGTGCCGCGCCCTGCGCTGCGGCCGCGCGCTCGGCGCCCCGGGGCGCTCGCGCTTCGGCCCGGGCGAGGGGCCCATCCTGCTGGACCGGGTGCGCTGCGCGGGCACCGAGGACGCGCTGGAGCGCTGCGCGCACCGAGGCTGGGCCCGGCACGACTGCCGGCACCGCGAGGACGCGGGCGTGGTCTGCGCAGGTACCAGGGGCGCGGGGCCCCCCGGGGCGCTGCCCCTTCTCCCCTCCCCGAGCATCCCCGAGGTCAGAGCTCGGCCCCCGAGGGCTGTCAGGCGGCCAAGGCGGCAGGGTCTAGGGTAACCAGAGCATGTCTGTTACCCAACCATTTTGGTAAATGTTTCCGTGATTTTATGAATCAGTTTTGTCCAATTACAATTCAGAGCAATGTTTGTTCCGAAATATAGCTGCAAGATCATGAGGCCAAGGGAAGAAGCGACAGTGTCATAAGTGATTGAGGTCATAGGAGTTACAATGTATCCAAGTGCCTTTCTCAGTCTCAAGGTCATCGAGGACACATCCTGGGCTGAGGCCCTTCTTCATCTTGCCCTGGCCCTCAGAAGTCAGACCCCACAATGTTCTGAGCTCCCCTTGTGCCCCTTTCATCCAAGACTTGGCCCATACCTTTCCTTAAGTACTCTGATCATCTCCCAGTATCTGTCTTGTCACCCTGACCTCCACAGTTGTCACCCTGACCGCCACAGTTGTCACCCTGACCTCCACAGTTGACCCCCCCCCCCCGTGGGGAGTGGTACTTCCTTTAGCTCTCCTAGGCTTACCCACGTAAGTGGGATTCTTAGATTTGGTGACCACGTCTGCGCTCACCTTGTCTGCCCCATTCTTGGTTTTTTATAGGTAAACAAGGTAAAGGAATCTCTGCCATTCGTTTTACCTTGATGTAGGAATTGCCTTTGTTTTGCACAGAAATGGGGCCCAAATAGAAAAGGGTTCAGAGATCCCTTGAGACAAACGTGAATCCCGAGGGAGCCTGAGCGTCTCAGTTTGCCTGAGGCCGTGGGGTCTCTGTCCTCCAGATCCTCACTTTTATTGTGTCTGTTCACAGTCTGGGGCCGACAGTGCCTGAGGGGGCTGAGCGAGTCCGGCCAGCCACACGCCCTGGCCTGGGCCCTGGCCCTAGGTCACTGTCCCGCTTGCGTCTGGGCTGGGGAGGCCTTTGCTAGCCACAGGCTTCCTGTTTCCAGCCCGAGTTTCCAGGTGTGCCAGGTGCCTGGGAAGGGGCACCAGCCAGCGTTCAGAGATGTGACAGCGTTTGTAACCTGCACAGCCCTGTGTTTGCTGGTCTCTTGCTTCCACAAACCTTCCTGTAGACGACACCGTGTTCTCAACACTACTCCACACGCTCAGCATCCCTCCCTGTGGCTCCATCAGGGGCGTGGGGCTCTCCTTTCCTTTGCGTTGCCCTGGAGCACTCTCCTGCCCTAGTGCTAGCTTTGTAGCTAAACCAAGTGAGCGGCGTCCCTACATTTCATCTACTGCTGGCTACACCTCCTCCGGTGTCTCTGCACAGCTGACATTGCTCCCCCCCTTCTCCCCCCCCCCAGATGGAGCCGACCCTGTCGTGCCCAAGGACCACGGTAAGGTCTGCTCTCCTGGGGTCTGAGGCTGCAGAGGGGGAGCTGGGAGAGCCGTTGTCTGGGGAGGAGACATCTCCATCCACTCACTGGGCTTCTGGAGGTTGGGGAAGAAACCCCTTTGAACCCCCCTTTGCTCCCACTCTTTTTCCAACCGGACAGCATGTGAAATGAGCTGTCCTTTACCTCCTTAGATGAGGCTCTGACCCCGGGCCCGTGGGGTGCACGTGGTGGGTAGGGTTCCCCGAGGCTGCTGTGTGACTTTTGGAAAAGGGGGTTATAAATTAAGTCAGTGAAAGTGAAGTCGAAAGTGGGGGGCGATGAGAGCTGAGCCCCCCACCCAGGGCAGTCGGTACTTCTATAAAGTAAACAAACACCCACAGCCCACCCCCTGACCCACACGCCCAGTGGATCAGGTTCTCGTGTGAGTGTCCCCCTGTCTTCCCGCAGCCCAGCTGACCTGCCTGCCTCACTTCTTCCAAGTCACCATTGACCGGGGCTACCTCTGGAGGCTGGGTTACTCCTCCTGGGACGTCCACTTAAACGATGAGCTGTGTCGCCCCCAGGTCATGGGGCGCTACCTGGTCTTCAACGTTCCTTACGGCCACTGTGGCACCGTCCAGCAGGTGAGAAACTGTCAAGGTGGTGGTGCCCTTCTGTGGATGGAGGCCCAGGAGAGAGGCTTGGAAAAGCCAGCCACCTATTTAAAAACCTTGGGGAGAGACACAAGCCGTGACTTTATTTCTGAGTTCAGGGAGGCCTGGAACAGCCCCCCAGTTTGTCTGAAACTTTCCTCCCATTTGGGAATGTGCTGAGTTTAGAACACACAGTAACAGCGCTGAGTGCTGATGGAGGGAGGGGTGGGGTGGATGGGGGTGGACGGTGGATGGGTGGGAGCTATTCCCTTAGCTCCAAAGCCACATTTCACAACAGGCTTCGTCAGCATCAGTGCACACCTGCCACGTGAAGCGTGGCGCTGGGTGTGGGGTAGGACAGAGGGTCCGTCTGACGGCTGTGTGTCTGACCAGGGCGCCAGCTGTGTCTCCCAGTCCAGGAACTAAATATCCAGGACATTTCTGTGTAAAGAAATGCATGCTTATTTCATGTTCCTTAACCACCCGCTTATTTCACAAAACAGCGTCACTGGAGTCAAGGAGACAAGACCACCAAAGGCAGGGAGAGTGTGTAATCACAGAACGGTTTTCCTCAGTACACACAGCAGTGTAACATGTTCCAAAGCGAGATCCCCGTGTGCTCCCTCCATCCTTCTGCACCTGTGTTCACACTTGCACACATTCACACACACACTCGCACACACACACATGCTCGCACACACTCGCACACACATGCACACACACTTGCACACACTCACGCACACTCGCACGCACACTCACGTGCACACACTCACACACACACATGGAAAACACGGTGTTGTTGGAGTCACATCCATTCTGATGGTCTGCACAGTGCCAAATCATTGCATTAATTCCACACTTGACATCTTGTCTCTGGTTGGGCAGAACACGGTCATTCTTACCCTTTGTGCTCTGGAAACTCCAGTTTTCGCCCCAGAAGTTTCTGCCCCAGGAGCGGTGAAGCCCCAGTGTCTGGGAGGAGGGCAGCCCCAGGAACTCCCGGGCCTCGGAGGGCCACCAGCTGTCCTCCCTGGCCCTGGCTGGCCCAGCTTCCCCAGCAAACCTTGTGTGCCGGCCACAGTGCGGGGACCAGAGGACACCGCAGGTCGGGAACCCCCGGGGTGGTGGCCAGTCCCAGGCTACCCACAGGGAAATGCCCGTCTGACGTCAGAGTCAGCCAATGAAGAGCCCTCCGGGCGCTGAGGACACAGGGCCAACCAGACCGGCGGGGCCGGCGCCCCGGCTCCTACACGCTCGAGAGAGGGAGACGGGCACGGAACCAACGCACCGACGGGCGTCCTTTACACTGAAAAGGGTTGAGAGGAACAGACAGCCCTGCCGGACGCTCAGTGGCTGGAGCGTTGGCCTGTGGGCTGAAGGGCCCCGGGTTCGATTTCGGCCAAGGGCACGTATCACGGCTGCAGGCTCGAGCCAACCCATCGATGTCTCTCTCACATCGATGTTTCTCCCCCCCACCCACTCTCTCTGAAAGCAATGGGAAAATATCCTCAAGTGAGGATTAAAAATATATATATATTTTAAAACAGTGGCTGATGAAACAGGAAGGGAAGGGAAAGTGGCTCGGGGTGGAGGGCGGGTCGCGTTGAATGGGGTGGCCGAGGGCCGGGACCTGGTTGAGAAGATGGAGCCAGGCGAGCGGGACGGCCCCGGGCACAGCAGCTGGAGGTCCCCCGACCCAGCGAGCTGGGAGGGCTGGGAGGGCTCCGGAGGCCCGGGAGCACTGGAAGGCCCCGGGTCAGGGGTCAGGTTGGGAAGGGCGGGGCCTGGGGGCCTGGGGGTTCACTTTCCTTTTAAACTGCGTTCGCAATGCGATGCCACCCTCAAGGGGGAGGAGAGAGCTTGGTTCTTAAGGGCAAAAAAAGAAAAAAAACACCCTCCCTTGTGGGTAAAGCAGGTACACATTCAGAATATACACAATGTCTTGTACTAACATTTCGTAACGGGGGGAGGGGGGGCGGGAAAGAAAAGTCCCAGAAAGGCAGCAGGTGAGAGACTGGTCTGAGCAGCCCCGAGGGCTCCAGGGCAGAACGTCACAGGACCCCAGGACCCCTTGGACGGATGTCCCTGTGCAGGCTGCACCCCCGTGAGACCCAGGGCAGTGGGAAGGAGGCTGCCCCAGGGCGTCAGCCTCCGTCCCCCCTCTCGGCCCCTTGGAGTCCGGCTGGAGGGCAAGGAGCAGGGCTGAGAGCGAAGGTCGGAGGTCAAAGGCCGGCAGGGCCAGCCTGCAGGTCACAGCTCATGGGCCAGGACTGGTCTGGGCTCGAGAACAGGGAGGAACCAGAGCAAAGGGTTAGAGCCCCGATGTTGGGGGGGGGGGCTGTGCTTGTCTGAGCACCGGGGGCGGAAGGTGGGAACTGAGTAGCCAGCGTAGTGGACCCACGGCCCCCTCTCACACCACCACAGCCCGGCCCTCGCAGGAGGGAGGAGGGAGTCAGGCTCACCCACCGGAGGCACCCTGCACACACCCTGAGCTCCCAGGAGCAAGGTCACCGGTCAGGGCCTTAGGTGGCACAGAGCTCAGGCCCGAGGCCTCCCGGGACGCCCGTCAGCAAGCTGGCCCCGAGCAGCAGAGGTCCCTGCTCACGGAGGAAGGTGCCTGTCTGGAGCCAGGAGCGCTGGCCACCGACTCTCCTCTCGTCCCCCAGGAAAGCCTCGGCTTCCTCAGCTACTCCAACTCCATCCGAGGCCGGGTGTGGGGCCACCCCGGCCAAGTGGTCGTGCGGCACCGGGTGCCCCAGCTGAAGTTCACCTGCACCATGAGTGGCCCGTCAGCAATTGAAATTGTTCCTGGGGCAGACGTCCAGAGGCCGGGCGCCCGCTACGACGTGTCCATATCGTTCCTCGAGCTGCCCCTGGCCTCGCCGGTGGGGAGCCTGGGGCCCCACTACGCCAGCCAGAGAGAGGAGGTTGTCCTCCAGGTCACAGTCCACAGCCCCGATCGCAGCCTGAAGGTCTCTGTGGACACCTGCGTGGCTTCTCCAGACCCCCGTGATTTTACGACTGTCAAGTACGACTTGATCCGGCGAGGGTAAGGGAGGGGACGGCCCTCCTGGGTGGACTGTGGCATCCCGTGGCATTCCTTTGGGGGAACCTTTGGCTTCTCAACTGGTCCTAAATCATGAGATTGTGCGAACGGGTCCCCATCCTGCCGCAGAGGCAGTGTCAAGGCCCTCACCTGACCTCTGACCCCAGCAGGGGCAAGTAGTTACGGGACATGTGGACCACTTCCCTTGACTTTCCGAGTCCTGGCAGAGCCCTTGCTGTCCCATCCCCCCCTCGTGCCCACTCCCTTCTCTCTGAGTTTTATGACTGTTTACACTCCCCACCCCTCGGGGCACCGGGCTGTGGCGGGTTAGCCCAGGCTCAGCACCGTTTATTCCGGCTCCTCCAGTTAAACAAAGGACTTGTCAAGTTAGAACTCGGGTGTCATTTCACCTTATAGCTCCCTTGCCCCCCAACAGGCAGTGTTATAAATTTTTTTATGTAAAACAAAGAGTGGTAGTGGGGACAACTCCACCTGGAGTTCAGAGGCCTGGGCCCAGGCCTGACGTTGGGGTCGGTGATTCTGCTGTGCTGCCAGTTACTCCTCCTGCTCTGGGTTCTTCTTCCTCCAGGTGCATCAAAGACGACACCTTCGTCAACCTGCACCCGCCCCGGGACAGCACGGCCCAGTTCAGGTTCAACGCCTTCGGCTTCCTCAGCAGCTACAGCGTGATCTACCTGCAGTGCGAGGTCACCGTGTGCAAAGCGGGGGACCCCTCCTCCCGCTGCTCCCGGGGCTGCGCAGGGCGGGGCTGGAGGGGTGCGGGCGCCGCGGAAGAGCAGGCCCAGCACCTGCAGGTGGTGGGGCCGCTGGAGATCCACAGGAGAACTGATCAGAGCAAGAACGTTGGGTGATTTCTCCACTTCCCCACGAATCTGTTAGAAATTAGAAGCAACGTTTCTTTCTCTTCAATAAAGTAATCGGTCTGGTCAATCAGGGGTTGTCCGCATGGAGACGGGTCAGGAAACGGCTACGGAGGTTCCGTCCGAGGTGTGTTGCTAAATAAATGTTTTCTGATGACTGAACTTCTCGGCAGTCGCTCTCCGTGACGGGAAGGGCTGTGTTGCTTCCTTACTATCAGGACTCGATCAGTGTCTCAAACTGAGCAAAGTGTCACAAAGAACAGTTCTCTCTATAACATGTTGCCAACCTGAAGGGTTTCTTATTTATTATGTTTTTATCAATTTCAGAGCGAGGAAGGGAGAGGGAGAGAGAGAGAAACATCAATGACGAGAGTCATGGATCGGCGGCCTCCTGCTCGCCCCCAACTGGGGATCGAGCCCACAACCCGGGCCTGTGCCCTGACCGGGAATCAAGCAGTGACCTCCAGGTTCATAGGTCAAAGCTCAACCACTGAGCCACACTGGGCGGGGAAGGTTTTTTATTTATTTTTTATTGGCTCCTTAATGTTGAGATGCGCTGGTGGGTGGATCTTTTCGTTTCCATCCCTCTGGTACTGTGAGAATTTATTTTCAGATCTGGCCAAGAGTCTTAAAAAAAATAAACTGTCTGTGGGGAAGGCCCTGCTCTCTTTTAAGAAACTCTAATAACTGGTCTGTCGAATCAAACACATCCTTTATTCTTCATCATTGACTCAAAACAAGCTTCGTCAGTTTATTTCAAAGGGAACAAATTGGCCCCCAGCTTTGTTCGGTTCTGGTTATCATTTGCAAGTTAGATTCTGAAACAAATCACCAGAACCACTCCTGCCCCCATCCCAGCCCGCAAAGGGGAAGTGGGGAGCCGAGGCTTCGGCTTGCCCCCAGCGCCCCTCACCTCTCCCCCCAGGGTGGTGTCGGAGGGGCAGGGTGGGGAGCTTCAACTTTTATCACCTCCGGGCAGTAACCAGGGCCTCCCCTGCATCCCCTACGTCAGGTGGAGACCAGGCAGGGAGCCTGGGCTTGCAGCCCACCCAGCAGGTACGAGGCACCCCTTTGAGACAGCTCTGGGGTGCTGGCAGAGGCCCAGAAGAGAGCCAGGACTCCCTGCCCCACCCATGGGTACCCCACCTTGCTGACAGGAGGGGGCAGCAAGGCACGTGGGCAGCCTGGCTCCTCGCTGCTGGTGGTGAGGAGACGGCCTCCGCTTCCCGTTTGCACCTGCTGCTACTCACCGGTCGCCGGTCCTTTCTCCCAGCCTTCCCGAGACACTTTGTCAAGCTTGTCTCTTGAATACAGCAGAGCCAGGCTTGACTTTGTGAGAAGGTCTGAAGATCCTGTCCTTTAAGGAGGGATGTTGTGCCCACTCTGGTGACACCCAGGCCCCCTCGGATGAGTCACTCACTGTTCACTCCGAGCAGCGTGCCGGTGGCCCAGCTCCACGGCTCTCAGGACCTTCCCGCAGCTCAAGGCAGCTGCCGCGTCCAAGCTCACAGCCTTCGACCAGCTATGGGTCATAGAGGCCTGAGCACCGTGGCTGAAGGGAGTCCACCCCTGCCCGGCCCAGTCCTCCCCCCCTCCTGGGGCTGATCCCGAGCACAGGCCCCAGGGATCCTCTGCACACAAACCTCTGAGTCCGAGGTGTTTCCCAGGAACCCGACACGTGACCGTGAGAATCAGGCGTAGTGGACCACGCAGTGTGGCTCAGTGGTTGGAGTGTTGGCCTGAGCACCAAATGGTCTCGGGTTTGATTTCCGGTCAAGGGCATGCACTTCAGGTGCAGGTTCAATCCCCGGCCCTGACTGGGGTGCATGCAAGAGGCAATCGATAGATGTGTCTCTCACATCGATGTTTCTCTCTCTCCCCCTCTCTTCCTCCCGTCTGCCTCCTCTAAAAATCAATGGAAAAATATCCTATGTGTAAAAAAGAGCCTATGTGTAAATATTCTCTGTATTAGGGCTAACAAAAGGCATTAGACGTTTAAAAAGTTTGGGCGGAGGCCTCTCACAAGGTCTCCCCTATTTTGATTGCCTTACCTTCTGACTTGACGGCATTAAAAAGGCCAAAGGGATGAGCCTGCCTGTGGCTTCCATCCTTGCAAGGGGAGGGAAGCCTGAGGGCCAGTGGCTTTTACACCCCGTTTCACCTGCCTGGTTCCACAGGCCTCCCAGTGACCTTCAGGGCAGCGTGTCCGTGTGAGCACCTAAGGGGTAGATTTGTGACCCGCTCACTATCGGCATCCTCCACGGAGTGTTTGCTCCCCTCCCCTGGTTCCCGGAGGCCCCGTGGGTAACCCCAGCTAAAGCTATTCATGGGGAGCCTCCAACACCTGGCACGGGGTGGGCACTGAGGAATTCCTCCTGGCACGGATAGGAATCGGGCCTTTGCCTGTGACATGTTCAGATCACTGAGGGGAGAACATCACTGCCCTTCTCTAAACACTGAAGCCTGTGGGGTCCAAAGAATCAAGCTGGGAGGTGGCCCCTGGGAGGTGGTCACTCTGATGTTGCCAGGCTGCTGGCAGTGAGGCAGGAGACACAGGGTGGAAGAAGTCTGGGCCAGGGCCAGGTTCAGTTCTGGGAACTTCTAGCTGGTTATGTCCAGAGAGCCTGAGGCAGGTGAATTAAAACCCTCAGACACTGTTTTACAGGTGAGAGGAAGGAATCCTGACGCCCAGACCCCTCGCTGGGCTCTGGAGTGTTGGGGTTGCAGAGGGCGCAGGCCTACGCTGACCTGGGGCAGGTTTACGGGGTTCACCTTCGGGACAGTCAAGCAGGACCGTCCGCCGTGGAGTAGCTGGAAGGGAGCGGATGACTCCCGGGAAGGAGAGGAGCCTGAACGAAGGCCGCCAGCTTCGGAAGATTAGCTGGGGCCGAGACAGGAAACGCCCTAAGATCAGTGTGAATCCTTCGGGGGCTGGAGAGGTTTTATTTCCTACCTCACTCTCCTTAGACTGCAAGAGGACATCACAGGCTGGTTGCCAAGTCCCAGCGCGGGCAATACACCAATTTAAGAACATCTGTAACTAACAACAAACATACGCGAGGCGGCGAGGGTTGTTTTCAATACTGCGTTTATTCAAAAGTACACAAACACGTTACACAGCACACACTACAAACACTATAAAACTTGCCTTGAATATAAAACACTCTGCTAAGAAAGAAATACTGCTCGTGAAGATGTTTATGCCCGCCCGAGTCAGAGACCCTCGTTTACATCACAGAAGCATGGAGGCAGGGAATCAAAGTCAGCATAAAACTGGCAATCGTCACAGTACCGGAGGTTGGGGTAGTAGCCAGCGGTTATGGCTGTGGCCGCCGTGATCTTGTCCTGGGTGACCATGGAAGGATGATTTTTTACAGCCAAACAAGTAGGTGGATTTGGAGAGCTTAAGAAAAGACAGACACACATGTGGGATGAGAACTTCCTTCTTAGTCCACTGGTCACAACCGTCAGGGGTTTCTGGGAAGCTGAGGGCTGGAGCCAAACACGGGACACCGGCCTCAGGTGGGCGCTTCCTGCCCCGGCCCCCGCTCGTCCAACTCCTTCGTCTCCTGATCACTAGAGACGCACAGTCAGGTTACAGCCCGTAAGGGGGAGGGGACTGTGCGTGTGGATGGCCCAGCTGATCGCTGTGGGCCCCTAAATGCAGAGCACGGGGCGGGGGGGGGAGGCGCCACGACCGGCCGCCCCAGGTTCTGCAGTTACCTTCAGGTTCACGGGCTCCCTTCCTAGTGTGGGAACAGCACGGCTCCTGACAATCAATCTCCCATATTTGAAGGGTCCTCGCCCCCAAATGTAATTACCTGTCTGAGCTACACTCCTCCATGCACAGCTCGGCTTCCCCACACCCCTGCAGGCTACAGGCCGCCTCCCTGTCCCCAAGGCCATGGACGGTGAACGAGAGAACATCCTGAGAGCTCCCCGCTCAGGCACCGGGAGGTCACCTCAGCCCGGCCTCTGGGTGAACTGAGGCAGAGGCTCATTCACACGGCCAGCCCCAGTCTCCAGTGTGCAGGGCCTGGGACACAGGGAGGGCCCGGCCAGTGCCCCGCGCCTGCCAGCTGAGGTCAACTCCAGGAGGCCTCAGGACAGCAGACGGAGCTGACACACAGCGCCTGGCTGAGAACACGCACTATGAGCTCACAACCCCAGCCAGAGGGGGGAAGCCAGGATTCTACCCTCACCTGCCTTTGCCTTTTCACACCTGCCCGCTGATCCGGCCTCACCCAGGGTGTCACCCCCAGGCAAGGAGGGGCCCTGCTCAAGCAGAGCCCGGGTGTCCCACGTGAGGGGTGTCATCCACTCTTACGTGACTTACTTCAGTGCCTTGGCCACTTTGAAGTAAATACAGGTGACGATACCTATCAGCAGGAGCATAGCTGCCAGGATACCGCCACCGATGCTGAAGGAGATTATCGAGTTGATCTTAGAAGACGTTTCATCTGGCAGAGGAGGGTGGGTGGGCAATGAACATGGCTCCCCTCCCCACACAGCCAGGCAGCAAGCTCTATAGGCTTCTTCCGGGGAAGGGAGAAGGAGCCCAAAGCACAAAGTCTTGTGCGTGTAAAACACAAACCAGCCTACCCACCCGCGTGGCTCAGCGGCTGAGCATCAGCCTAAGAACCAGGATCGATTCCCAGTCAGGGCACATTTGCAGGCTGCCAGCTCGACCCTCAGTGGGGGGCGAGCAGGAGGCAGCTGATCAATGGTTCTCTCATCATTGATGTTTCTCTCTCTCCCGCCCTCTCCCTTCCTCTCTCTGAAATCAATAAAAGCATTTAAAAAAACAAACACAAACGAGTCTTCCCAGGGAGGCCTAGGAGACTAACCTGGCCAAGCGATGATGGCTTATTTATGAATGAGATGGACTGAAATGAAAATCCGGAGGAAGCGGGGGGGAGGGGAGAACCTCCCTCTCCCTGTCACAGGCAGTAATGTGCAGCCACGTAACAAACAGGCCTGCAGTGAGCAAGTGGTTTTACTCCCAAGCACCTGGGCCCCTAAAATATGTTCACTTTCAGAGTAAGAACTAACCCCTCACTGTACATCAGGCTTAAAAATCCCCTATGGGAACGACTGTGAGAATAGCTTTTTCAAAATGTCATGATCAAACATACTGAGAAGACACAAATCCGTCTGGGGTCCTTGTTCTAGGAAACAGGGTTTCCATTCTCCCACTCACAACTGCCTTTTCCCCTCCTGAATCCTAAACCCTCCCAGGAAGTCCAATTTGTCTCGAACGAGCAATTTGCTGAATCTGACTTCCTGAAACCAGGGAACGGTGAGCCAGGAAAGAATAAACGACCCTCCGCCCAAGCATACTTACTGTCTAAGACATTAAGGCTGGACGAGTGCCGACAGTAAAGAAAAAATACAATGAAAACAAGCTTTAGGGGACAGTACATCTTAACGTGAGAAAGAAGATCCTAGCTGTCCTCGTTCCGAGCAGTTAAGATATAAGCTTGAAGAGCTCGCTGTTAGGGGCACAGTCTGCACCAGAGCCAGCAGAATGGACGGCACCCGGCCGGCTCCACCTTCTGTGCTCACCAGGCCGCAGGCTGTGTGACATCAGCACTGTGGACACCCCCTCTCCTTCTCGAAGTTCCGAGTTCCGCTGCATTCAGACACATTTCAGCCCCAATGGAAATCTGGTTGCCCGAATACTATTTTAAATCATTTGATCTCAGTCTCACCTTTTGAGGCTTTGTGTCCCTCAGAGAACCTTTTAAAGTTTGACTCTTAGCAAATTTGGGTTTGTAACAAAATAAAATGTAATGTGGAGGGACCAATATCTAAACATACTGCTCCAGACATTTAAGATAATCTCTGTGCAACCCAGGAGCTGACCACTAAGTAATCAAGAGAGGCTTCAGCGTCCACACACAGCAAGGAATACAGACTTTACCGAATTTGTTAAGAAAAGTCGCTAAAAAAACCACCCAGTAAAACCTCAATATAACGAGCTAATCTAGGTGAGGGAGTGTCCGTTAAGGCCAAAAGTCCGTTATATAATAAAGTAGGTTTTCCAAATGCGTATGTCAAAAATTTGACAAATTAGTTGACCTGTTTTTACTTATGTGGACACACTTGTGTAATTAAGTATGAAAAGTTTATTTCACAAAAAAGTTTTCTGTATGTATCACTGTAATTTTAAATTTATACTGAGTAGGTCTAGTAAATGCATCCAGTCACCAGTCACCATGAGTAAACAGATGCACAGGCTGGAGCGGGGCTTAGTGCCTGAGAACATCAGCCTGCTTGAGTTAAAAGTGCTGCAGAAAGTCAGCCAGTGACAACAGAGCCAATTACTGTGCTTGACGCAGTGTGATCACGTGCTAATCATTCACCAAATATTGTTTATGGGCGGTGACTCTTGGATTTAAATATGTAGACTATAGCTGTAGATACTTATTTATGTCGACGAAATTACTACAGTGTTTTTTCCAATATATGGCCTAATCACGAAAATTTGTTAAAAATAATAGTGAATTAGTGACAAAAAAATAACCTGTTAATTATAAGTAAATCTTGGTTAAAAGCATTTTAAAATTAACAGGGTGTTAATTTTCACATGACATGGACTGGAAATTGTATCCATTAAATCTGAAGTCTGTTAAATCAAGGTCCCCAAAATCGAGGGTTTATTGTAACAACTATAACAAGCAGTAACAATAAAAATCCTTGGAGAGTGGGGAGAAGCTTATTTTCAGAGTTGCCATGTTATATTATTTTAAATGTCCAGTTTTCAACAACAGACTATAGGACTTGCAAAGAAACAAGAAAGTACGGCCCATAAAAATAGGCGGAGGGAAGCAATTAATAAAATTAATTGCTGGTCCAAAGAACCCCAGACATTGGCCTTACTAGACAAAGACTTTAAATCATCTATTTTAAATACGTTCAAAGGAACCATGTCTAAAAGAGCAAAGTATGATAGTGATGTCTCTAATATAGAACATCAACAAAGAGATAGAAAGTCATTTTTTAAAAAAGAACCAAATGGAAATTCTGGAGTTGGAAAGTAAAATAACTGAAAAAAACTCACTAGAAGCTTAACATCTGACTTTAGTGAGCAGAAGAAAGAGCCAGTGAGCTTGAGGATAGGTCAGCCAAGATTATCTAGTCTAAGAACAGAAATAACAAAGTGAATAGAAATGAACACAGAACTTCCAGTTTTCACTGCACCATGTAAAGAGCTTGTGAGTTGTCATTCTCAAAACAAGAAAAAAGCTGAAAAAACTAAACTGAAAGTCAACCAGTCTTCTTAGGCCAACCAGAGAATTGGAGTCACAGGGCAAAGAGCCACCCCAAAAAGTGAAGAGACAACTGACTGCAGAGAAGAGAATCAGCTTAGCAGGAGCAGGCCACTGCTCAAGCAGCAGCTGGAGGGAGCAAGTAAACGATAATTAATGAATTGCCAGAGGCCGAATGAGGATCAGCTTGAGAGTTTAAAAAAACTGTGGACCCAGGTTTTTTTTTGGGGGGGGGGGAGCCGGAGGAGGGCACGCTTTCATGAGTTTTACCTCTAGGAGCTCAATGAAGTCCTTACGGTTAATACTGCAGGAAAAAACCTCATGCTTTCTCCACTGGCACCACAGAAGTGGCCTTGTTACCCCCGGGTGCAGGAGAAAGTCCTGGATCTCAACAAGGCCTCCTCTGATGCCACCCCAGGAGGTAGGTGGAATGGTGCCTCAGTGCCACTGGGTCAGTGAGGAGGTCGACTCCCAAGGTCTCCCCGACACCACAATGGATGGGCAGGGGTGTTACAACTCGGAGATAAGCCTCAGTTCCCCATTCGGCCTCCTGGGACACGACCCTGGGACACCTCTCTACAGCCCAGTGAGCGCGGAAGTCCAGGCTCTCCGTTCACTCTCTGCTGGGGGGGTGCAATTTTTTCTGTGATCCTCTTGGGTCAAGAGAGGGTGAGAGGCTTATAACAAACTGCTTCAGAGAGAGCTCGCGCTTGCCTCCCTCTCTCCTCTGGGGGACTATCATGAAACAGCTTCTTATCGCCCCTGGTTCTGATGAGGTCTGAGGCTTTCTGCCTGCACCCCCCGCCCTGGCAGAACCTCAGAATAGGAAACCACTTGGCTTCAGACTAGAACTTCCTTCTCAGCATCAAAACACCCCACAATGTGCTCTGCAGTCACCCGGCCCCTTCTGTTCTGGCATCATCCCTTCTGGGGTGTGGGACAAGCTTCTGGCACCTCTGGCTCATCTCCCTCCCCGTGTGTGTAAGTCATAACCGTGTGGCTCTGGAAGTGGGCGGCTGCATGTCTGCCAGCAGGACGGGCCAGGCTTCACCTTCTCCCGTGTGTTCCCGACGGCGCCGTGCTGTCCACTTTCATCCAGGCCGGTCTTTTCATCTCTAGATTTTGCATTCTTGGGGAACAGCAGAGAGGGTTTAAATATTCAATGACGCCAACTCGTCTATAATCTTAGCAAGCAGTAGGGAAAAGCAAGGATGCCAATTTGATTGCACGGCGAACACAGCGCCAGCCATGTACTGGGTGTGGAGGTGGCCGGGTGAGGGCCCAGGAAGAGCCGCGCAGGCCCCGCCCCTCTGCCTGCACCCAGCCAGGCCCGTGGGAGAGACGCTGCTTCCTCTCTCGCCCGGTCCCGTTAAACCGGGACACTGCCGGCCCCCGTGCTCCACTTACCAAAGTCACAACGTGCGTCAAGTTCACGAACAGGCAGGGAAACCATTCACACATGAAATTTCACATTGACAAACATTATTTTTTAAAATGATCGTGATATTGCTCCCCAATTATATTTTCTCATCATATACATGCAGGAGACTCTATCATCAGTTTTTCAACCCCTTCCACCTGTTTTTATCCACGGTCCTGGCTCTGAGGGTAGTGACTGTGGCTACAACCACATGGCGGCATTTTTGTAAATCAGTGAAGAGACTACAAGCACCAGAAGCTGTAACCTGAACTGAGGGTTCCCCTTGAGGTGAGGCCGAGTTCTCATGAGTGGAAAGGAAAGGCTACCTTATAGCTACACGCGCTGTGAACGCCTCATAAATTAGAGACCAGAACAGTGACACGCAGGTTCTCCGTGGCTGTGGCCGCAGTGAGGCCCACACACTGTCACCTGAGCAGTGTAGGAGTGAACACACTATGAATGAGCAGAGACTCACTGGCAAGGAAGCGTTTCTATTTACTTAAGACAAGGCCTGTCCAAAACGAACACTCTTATTTCTTAGATGCAAATGCATCACCCTTCAGCACACAGACAAGAGTTAAAGTTTCTGAAAATCAAGCCCGTCCCCGAGAACTGCCGTCTCCTTGTCACTGCCTTACTCCCCCCCGCAGCCTCGGCACGTCCCACACCCACACCCAGGAAAGGGCTCAGGTCCAATACACTAAATCAACAGTAATTACGCCAGCAGGGAAGGAGCTGTTCTGACTTCCTGTCCCAGTTACTGCAGCACGCGACTGGCACGAACACCACACCAGTAACAGTCGCGATACCGAGGTGCCAACGCCGCACCTTGTTATCGGAGATAAACAATACAGAATGTGACCTGGTGACCTGAAATCAAAGGCTGCGTGTCCCAAGTACCTGGTTTTCCAAGGACAATGAGAAGAAATCAATCAAATACTCTGAGCACTTTTCCCATGTCCCTAAAACATAGTCTGTGTATAAACTAAAAAATACGCAGCTCAAACACATACACATCACACTAAGGAGCTGCACCGGAAACCCTTAAACGTTTTAGACACTTAAGCACAGAAGTGCGTGTAAACTTCCGCAGCGCGCACAGCACTGCAAACACGGCCCCTGACCGACCGCGCTCCCTCTCGGGTGCAGGACGGGTCCCACCTCAGGCACAGCTGAACGAAGGCCGAGGTCACCCTGTGCGAGGAAGATGACAATTCCCAAACGACACTAACACGCCTGCTCGGGACTCTTTGGGGTTTGCTTTGAAATAAATAGGTAATAAATATCTGCAGTTCATTGCGCGTGGAGCCCTCATCTTTCCCCATTTGAAAGCCCTTCCCCGGAGTCGTCGTGTGTGAGACGCAGCCCAGCGGGCGGGGAGCTGGGACTTTGCAGCAAGTCCACCAACACAGCGATCTTGCCGTCGATGTGCTCCTGGAGCTGACAGATGCGCTGATCGATGTGGTCCATCAGCTTCTTCTCCATCAGTTCCATCTTTTTAGAAAGAATCTTTTCCAGGTAGGAGCAAACAGGTTGCTCTCCCATCCTAAACACAAATTTAAAAACAGTAACATTATCTCTAATGTGGTAACAAAACCACCCAACTCTACAACAAGCAGCCGGCAGACAGCTTTGTTTTACATGAAAGTCCATCATCCACCCAGAGTCATTTTTGTACAAGGTGTGAGGATTGGGTCAGGGCTCACTTTGCCACCTGGAGAGCCAACGGCTCCTGGACCCTATGTTAAAAAGACTATTCTTGCCCCATTGAATTGCTGAGGCCCCCGTGTCAAAATCGGTCAAGCATATTTGTGTGGGTCTATTTCTGGGCCCTCGAACGTTCCACTGACCTGTGCTCCTCCCCCTCTGGCAGGACTTACTCCAGTCTCAACACTCTCACCATGTGAGACGACATTAGGAAGAGTGACCCCTCCCAATTTAACACCTTTCAAAGTTGTTTTAGTTGCTACCTCTTCTGCAGTCTCTTAATTTTAAAAAGAATCATGTCTATGTCCACAGAACATCGTAGTGGGGTTTTAATACACATGATGTTCATTAACCTCTACATTAATGGGGAGAACTGATAACTTTACCTGCCTTAGAAACTGAATTTATAATTGAAAAGTTTCCAAGAAAGAAATATCCAGGCCGCCTGGTTTCACTGGAGAATTCTACTGAACATTTTAAGAAGAGATAACACTAATTTTATGCAATTTCTTCTAAAACACAGAACTGGTTTTATGAGGCCAGTGTTCCCCTGATATAAAGCCAGACAAAGACCAAGCTGTATAAAGAAAAATACGGACCAGTATCTCTCCTGAGCTAGATTCAAGACTACTCAACAAAATATCAGCAAATCAAATCCAGCAACGTGTAAAAAAGAATTACACCCCTGCCGTGCCATGACTTACCTTAGGTGTGCAAGGCTGGCTCAGTTTTTCAAAGTTAGTAATTCCCCACATCAACAGACTGTAGGGAATTCATATGATCATGTCAATTGACCCCACAAAATATCTGACAAAATGCAGCACAATCTCTGGCAAAGCAAACGCTCAGGTAACTGAAAATGAAGGGGTGCTGCCTCACAGTCCCCACGCAGTCCGCCCGTTCCACCTTCTAGCCTTTGGATGTTTGCTGTATGACACGCAGGGTGTCTGTCTGCGAGGGGAGGCTCTGAGGGCAAGGGGGGCATCCCATCTCAGCTGGGCCAGAAGCAGCTTCGAAATCTGTTCAGTTTTTTGTTTGTTTCTTTGCATTTCTGTTTTTTGGGGGTTTTATTTTTGCCATATCACATGCTGGCCAGTTACCGTCCTAGACTATCAACAATTAAAGACTAATGTTATCTTTCTCTACCCTTACTAAGAACCACGTTTTTAAAGTAACTCCTCAAAGTTCAACACTATTGAAGACCTTAGGAAAATTTCAAACAATATAACTACCTCATTTTATATGTGAAAAATCTAAGCCAAAAGATTGAAACAGTTAAAGCAAAACAGTTAAGCCAGGACTGTGACTGGGGCGCAGAACTGAGTCCAGGGCAATATTGGGACACACTGCAATTCTGTAAAGGACAGGCCCACACTGAAGAGCCACCTCCATCAAACCAGGGCTGCCAAAAACTGGAAGCATGAGATCAGGGGATGAGAGCCTGGGCGCTGTAAGTAATTATAAGCTTAGAAATGATTTGATGGTTCCAAAATTAACTTAGGTTAACATGATACAGAAAAAATAGCCTGTAACCATGGTTCAGCAAAGAGGCAAAACATGTCCAGTACGGTTCCCACAGCTCCTCTCCACTCAACAGGCAGCTCTCTACTCCAACCCCTCCCTGGCGCCTGCACCCTCCCCCCTCCCTTACACCTGAGAAGCCTCAACACCTCCAGGTTCAGGCACTTCTTTGAAAACGATCCACTCTGCTCAGAATATTTATTTCCTGTAAGTGTGTTAGTGGGAAAGTGTAAAAGCTCCTGAAACGATCTGTGGAAACACTTTCAGCCAGCAGTTATTTAAATACTCACCCAACACCGACGACCCCTTCGCTGGGTCTGGGGGTATGTCCCGGCCACTCGGTGTTCTGTCCCCCTCGGAGGCGGTTCACCTGCCCACACAGGCTCTGGAGAAAGGGCAGCAGCTCGGAGTGAGCTGTGCCTGAGCTGTCACTTGCCCTCTTTGGTAGGAAGGAAGACACTGCATGCTTAAGGTCACTCTCGAGAAGAGAATGGTTCTGTGGCACAACTTTACATTCTCCCAGGTGTGAAATATTTCCTCCACCGGACGGCTGTGAACTTTTTTCAATGTAAGCTTTCAAGTCCTCAGTCCCGTTTCCCGAAGTCAGTCGGGTTCTAAAAGAAACAGGTGTGGAGGGCGACCCGTCAAGGGCTCCTGAGGCAGGAGATGACTGCAGGCCAATCATTCGCTTGTAGGCTGCGTTTCCCAAAATCGACTGCAGCTGCTCTCCAATGGGAATACAATTCTAAGCAAGGCAAACAGGTAAACATTAATGACAATGACAGCTAACTTCGGAGCAACTTAGAATCAGGCAACGTGCATTCTTTCACTGGACCCTCACAGCCTCCCTATGAAGCTACCACTGCTGTCCAGTGTGAAGTTGAGGAGACCAAGGTTAAGGTAACTTGGCCAAGGTCACACGGCTAGTAAGAGGCAGAGCCAGGACATCAACCAGGCCACCAAACTCGAGTCTGAGATTTTAATCATTTCCACTACAGTGGCCTTCTTCATTTATGGTAATACAATGCAGTGCTCTCAACTGAGTCACAGGAATTGGTAATTTTCAGAGAATTAAATAGTACCTGTGAACCTGCACATCTGGGAAGCCCACCTACGGACATCTTTAGCAACTGCTCTCCTGGAAGATGCACCAGAGAGTTACGTAGTTAGAGCGTGATGTCCTCAATGACTAACACGAGCTACCTTAGGGCTATGTCTGCTTTAATAATTTGTAGGATCTTTCACATCGATGTTTTTGTCTTTCCCCCTTCCACTCTCTCTGAAAAGCAATGCGGGGGGGAAATATCCTTGGGTAAAGACTAAAAAAACCCCAAAAACCTGTTTTAAAAAAATATATAATAATAGTAATTTGTAGGATAACAAATTATGTTTTAGGGCCTCAACTCAACTGAATATATTTTCTTTGAGAAAATGGGATACATCCTCTCACAGTTACACCGAGAGACAGCTACATGCCAGGCACTTTGATACAGATTCCCCTCCAATTATCCGGAACTGCTGAAGCAAAGACAAAGCCTACAAATTTGAACTTCAAGTACAAGAAATTAATAAGACTTTCAAAAACCCAAGTGCTCCCAGGCACAGGCAGTGCCAGGAGAGGTCTAGGACTTCTAACCCGGCTCCCAGGTCCCTCACGACAGGCCCTGCCCAAGTTAACAGGTGCAGGTTTGAACAGTGTGTGTGGCGACACCACTTCCGCAGAGGCAGGAGTCTGGGTCATGCAACACCCTACTTTATTCTCAATAAAGAGTCACACGGCCTACACGACACTGTCCAGGGAGACTGTCCACAGCCTGCTGGTTGGTAACACTAAGCAATCCTAGAGGACCAGGCGTGTCCGGCAGAGTCACTCCATAAGCACGGCCTGCCCACCTGCAGGAAGTCTTTCATTAGCATATTTAAAAGAAGATTTAACGGGACCACTGTCTTTTTCCCCCCGGAGGGCTCCCCAAGTGTCCCCATAGGTAATGATTTCTCAGGTGTGTGGGGAAAGCAGGTTACCGCCCATGTGTTGGGTGGGGGGACTTGTGTGTGTTTCTACCAGGAAAGAAAACTCCAGAAGGAATCACATCAAGGTGGGGAATAGAGTGCCCATGAGGAAAGAATTAGAACACTTACTTACTGCCCTTCTGAACTGACAGAAATTCATGGCAGAGAAGCCATAAGGTATTTGGAATTAAACCAAAAAAACCCCAAACCTTAAAAACATGACCAAAAAACCCTACTATCCATTCCTAGCTATATCCTGCCCCTTCTCTCTTTGAAGATCTAACCCACACTTCTACCCATGAAAGTGCATCCCTCCAAATGCACCTGCGGACTCCGAGCCTCCTCCTCGAAGGCCTCGGCAAACCATCCTGACCACCCTCGTCATCTCTCACTCAGGCGTCCTAACTGCCCTAATGAGACTGTGAAGACCCCTGAAGATAGGCTACAGAGAACCGATCTCTGAACCTCCTACAGTGACCCAAACAGTGGCTTCTTCACTGAGAATTTGCTCAATAAACACTCATTCATCAAAGCTACATGCTTGAGTGAATTCATGGAAAATTGTGAACTCTGTAACAAAAACATTCTTTTGCAAGAGGGCAGATATACAAAATGCTATCTTATACAAAGCAACAATAAAAGTTCAATGAAAACAATTAAGTCACTACATGTCCTTAATAAAAAGCCATCATTTAAGGCACTTTAATGGTATCTGGAAAGAAATCGCTTTCTACGTACCTGCTGCTGGAACCTAACCATATTCATCAGCTGCTGAGCCCCAGGGGAGAGCGTGGACCCAATGGCCTCCACAATGGTTTGGACCCTCTCGAGGTCCACCCTTGATCCCAGCGCAGGAGAGCTTGCTGAAGAATTTGCTGAAACAGGCCTCATGTGCACCACAACTTTACTGATGAACACACACTGCTTTTCACCAAAGGAGAGCAACTATTATAAAACAAAAGTTCAGTTAAATAAATAATGATATTAAACACAATCATCATGTGGTGCCCTTGTCTGAAACGTCTCTAATTGTGTTTTTTCTCAGTATTTTGGGACCAAATCTGCTTGTGGCTTTCTTGGCACCTAAGTTTTATATAAAAATATTTTTTTAACTTAGTTTTCCAAGGCTTAAGAGTATAAAAGTATTAACTGTATTAACAATGGTACATGGCATGATATTGCGACAGCTAGTAAATGGTCAAATTTTAAAAGGAGAACGTTGAAAAACGTTTTTAGAAAATAACTTTCTTTTAATGTTTACTAAGTATTTCTGAACTAAAACCAGAGACTAAGTTGGCCTAGCTGCATTACTAACCCAACATAAAGTACATATGCATCATACAAGAACAACTGCAGTCTCAAGTTAGTTCAGATTTAGTGATGACTTACCTTTATTTTACAAGCTTGTGTGGAGGACTCCAATTTTAGGTATTTTTTGTACAAAATAATCTTTTCATGTTCACTAAAAATAAAAAATAAAAATTGACTTTTTTACTTTCAGACATTATCAGTTTTAATAGACACATTTAAAAATAAAGGTTTCCAGGACAACACCTTCCCTGAGATTCAGCTTGTCCGGGGAGGCATGAAGGTGCTGGCCTCCTACTACACTGCACTGAGCCTACATCTGCCACTTACTAGTACATGAAAGAATTAAATTTGATAACAAAGGTAGAATCATGGAGCACAGAGCATACTTTAAAGCTCAATAAACGTATTTACTATTTCCAACATGCATGGTACAAGAGAAAGATTAGGACAGAACCTTTGTAAAAAATCAGAAAAAAAAACCACCCCAAAAAGTGTACTGACGGGTTCACAGGCTGGTACAGCCCAGCGCTGGGCTCCTGCGCTGTCTGCAAAGGGCCTCCCAGGGGAAGCTATGTTCAAAGTTCCAGCCTGAGGGACAAATTACTTTCTGGAAAACAGACCCCCGGGAGTTGCAGGAAACAGAAGAAACCTGCACCGACGGGCTGCGCTTCTCCCAGCTTCCCTGCCTCTGGTGGCTCAGTTTCCACCCTCCTACCAACCAGGCCGACGGGGCGGCCCCGGGGGATCTCGCTCCTCCCCCGACACCGACGCCAGGGACCGATCCGGCGGGGGGGGGGGGGGGGGGGGGGGGCGGGGCACGCACCCGCCGCGCTCGCCGCCCGCGCGGCCCCTCCCGGTGCCGCAGTACTCCCCGCGCAGGTAGACCTCCATGTTCCTGGCCGAGCTCAGCAGGCCCACGGAGACCATCTCTGCCCCGCCGCGGGGGTCGCAGCGCAGGTGCAGGAAGCAGGGGCTGTCGTCCTGGCCCCGCGGGCTCCTCCTCAGAGTCACCAGGTCCTGGCTGAGGGGAGAGGCACGGGTGTCAGACCACACGCTCCTCTGACCGCCCGCGGAGCGCGGCCTTGCTGCCGATTCCCTGCCGTCTGCCTCCGGTCCACGCGCGGCCACAGAAACGGCCCCAGCCCGGCCGGGCGGCTCGGCGGCTGCGCGTGGACCTGGGACCCCGGCGATCGGGGCTCGATTCCCGGTCGGGGCACAGGCCCGGGCTGCGGGCTCGGTCCCCAGTCGGGGGCGCGCAGGAGGCAGCCGATCAGTGACTCTCATCATTGATGTTTCTCTCTCTCTCCTTCTCCCTTCCTCTCTCTGAAATCAATAAAAATATTTTTAAAAAATTAAAAAAAAAAAAAACTGACCCGGGAATGGGCGCCTCGGCCCCGGGACCGTCTCGGCCGGGTGAGGCTCGGGGCCCCGGGCCCGCCACCGGCGGGGAAAGAGCGCGCCCTCCGCCCGAGGGGACAGGACGGTCCCCGCGGCTGGGCCTTCACGCCTCGTGGCGGACACGCGTCTGTCCACCGGGACAGCGGCGGGCCCGGTTCTGACCGGGGCCTTCGGGGCCGACCCGAGGGCAGGAGGCGGGAGCCGGGGCGCCCCGCGTCCAGGTCACCCGCCCCGCCCCGCCCCCCGCGCCGGGCTCCCCGCGCAGGCCGGTCCGGGCTCCGCCCCCGGCTGCCGGGCCCAGACCCGTCCCCTCGCGGCCCCCGAGTCCCCTCGCAACCCGCCCGGAGCCGGCTGTCACCGAGCAGCAGCCCGTCCCCGCCGGCCAAGCGCACCCCGGGGGAGGCGGTGCCAGCAGCTCGTCCCAGTCGGAGTCCCGGGCGCCGACACCGTCTCCGAGGACGCGGAGGCTCCGGTCCAGGGCCCCGCACGCCGCATCCCAGGAAGAAGCCAGCGTCGGGCGGCGGCCCCAACGCGCGTCCTCAGTCTCGGTCTCCATTCGGCCGCCTGCAGACCGCGCCAGCCCGGAACCTCTCTTCCGGAGGTTGAGTTTCCGCCCGGGTACCGAGGAAGTGGGCGTGCAACCGAGCAAGTTCCGGCTCGTCCGGCTTCACACCCAGCAGCAGCTGCTTCCGGCTCGGGCCGCGTGAGGCTCCAGCGCCGCGGCGGCGCATGCGCGTTCCGGCGGCCGCGCCCCGCGTGAGGGCGCCCCTGACAGTCACGGCGCCCGGCCACCCGCGAAGCCCCCCAGTGAGCGGCGGCCGAGCCCGGGGCGTGCGCGGCCAGCCTCCCCTCCTGTGCCGTGATTCCCAGTCCCTGGGCCTCCGAGGAGCTCTGGGGAGAGGCTCCGAGTCTCCTGCGGTGTCCCGGGGAGGGGCGTCAGCGTGAGAGCCGAGGCCCCGGGCCTGACGCCTGCGGGTGCCCCGCAGGGAGGATGAGCCTGACCCCCCAGGCGGCGTCCTGCAGCGGGGGGCCGCGTCGCCTAAAGCGCTCGCGCCAGCGCCGCAGGTGGCCGCGGGGACTCCACGGACACGGCGAGCACCCGGGTCCCCCGGCTCCTGACGCGCCGCTTCCTCCCCGCGGCACCAGGGGGCGCAGGAGCGCGGCGGGAGACTGCGCAGGCGCGGGGCAGGGCGTCCCCGGGCGGCATGGAGACCGGCGCGGGCGCCGGAGCAGCGAGCGGCGAGGGCCCGCGGGGGCTGGCGCTCTGCGTGCTGTGCGGCCTGCCCGCCGCGGGCAAGTCGAGCCTCGCGCGGGCGCTCAGCCGGACGCTGCGGCGGGAGCGGGGCTGGGCCGTGGGCGTCGTCGCCTACGATGACGTCATGCCGGACGCGGCCGTGGAGCCGGTGCGCGCGCTGCCATTGGTCAGTCAGGGAGGGGGGCGGGGCGCAGGGGGCGGTGGAGCGGGAGCCTCGCGGGGGGCGGGGCGGGACTCCGGCGGGGAGGCGGGGCCGGGGGCGGGCACCGGCGCGGCTCCCGCGGAGCTGGGCCCCTGGAGCGTCCGTGCTCGGCGCCCTCGATGCGCTGCGCCTTCTCCCCACGCGTCTCCCCAGCGCGTCTCCCCGGGCCGCGCGCGGGGTGCGGGGGGCGTCCCCGCCGCCGGAGCCGGGGCCCCCGGGAAGGGCTCGCTCAAAAGCCCCAGCGCAGCCGGCTTCACACCCGGCCGGGGCCCGAGCCGGCTCCGCGGGGCCGGGAGCGGCTCTAAGGGGGAGAAGGCGGGCGGCGAGGGAGCGGCGCCCGGGGAGAGGTTGGCCGTCCTCGGCCGGGCGCCGGGAGGGGGCGCGGCGGGCGCGCAGGGGCCGCCTCGTCTTCGGAGCGCTCCGGTCGCCGGGCGCGGGGGGCGCCCCGCGGACCCTCTGCTGCAGTGCCGGGGCTCGCGTGCCGAGCGCAGAGAGCGCAGTAAATACGGTGACCGCGCCGGCGCCCAACAGAAATCGCAATTCTTCGTGTTTTGCAGGCGTCGCAGTGGAAGTCGCTGCGGCAGGAGCTGCTCAAGTACCTGGAGTGCTTCCTGCTGGCCGTCACCGGCGGGAGTCAGGTGTCCCCGCCGCCCGGCCGGACCCCCGCCCTGTGGGACGGTTTCGTCACCTGCCTGAGGGGTCAGGACCTGCTGTCTGCCGCGGCGCTGGGGGGCCAGGCTCCCTGTCTCCTGACCAAGGCTGCCGTTTCCAGACCTTTGATTTTGATTTTAGATGACAACTTTTATTACCAAAGTATGAGATACGAAGTCTACCAACTGGCCCGGAAATGTAATTAAAACGTTTTCTTACTCACACATTTATTTGCATATCAAAATCATCCCTGTCTCTGGGGAGAATTTAATTGATTAGGAGGCTTCTGTGAATTGACTTAATTTTCAAAACTACACGCTCAGTATTGCAAACGGTTTTCCTGCTGCAGCTGGGATAATTTGTCTCATATGTTTATTTCACATTTTGGAAAATAATATACCAGTAATTGTGTGGTTTCAAATTGTTTTCAGATTCATTAGGCTTTTGCCAGCTCTTTTTAGATTGTTCTCTCGAGACCTGTTTACAGAGGAACAGCCAGAGACCACGGCCACTGCCTCCTGAGACCATCCACAGGATGGGGAGAAAGATGGAAGAGCCCAACCCTGAGAAAAATGCGTGGGAACGCAACAGCCTCAGGATTCAGAGCTCTGCGTGCTCCTCTGAGGCCAGGTATCCTGCCCAAGCTCTCCGTTCCCGTGTCTCCCGGAGGCGGGCACTGTGCTAACCGCTTTACTTGTATCCACTTGGTTAATCCTTGCAGGGGCCTCACACAGGCCATATATATATATATATATTTGATATGTGAGAGGAGTAGAGAGAGAGAAACGTCGGCTGCCTCCTGCACGCCGCCTACTGGGGATCAAGCCAGCAACCATGTAGTAAGTGGCAGAGCCAAGGTTGGATCCAGTGCCTCACTCCCTCTAGAGCCTAGGTTCTTTTCAATGAGAAAAATCATCTTGAGATTAAGATTTAACTCAGCGAATTCACTGCTTTGAATTTTTTCAGTGCTACCCTTTGTGCTCCCAGTCAAACCCAAACTCCTTACCGTAACTTAACGTAATCTAACCCTGGTGAACTCCCCAACCTCGTATCCTGCCTCTCCCTTTGCTACTTTTCAACCAAACCAGCCTTTTCTACACAAACACAAGTTTGTTCTTGCCTCAGGGCCTTTGTACTTGCTGTTCAATCTGCCCTTCCACATATTTATGCTTAACTGGCTTCCCTGACCATCCTAACCAACCATGAAGAATGTCGGTTAGATGACCCAGTCACTGTCACCGCTGCGTGTATCTTACCTCACCACTTGTCACTGTCTGAAATCATTATTTTGCTTAATTTATTGCCTCTCTCCATTACATTACCCCTTGGAGAGGGTA
This sequence comes from Miniopterus natalensis, assembly GCF_054644295.1. Classification (NCBI taxonomy): domain Eukaryota; kingdom Metazoa; phylum Chordata; class Mammalia; order Chiroptera; family Miniopteridae; genus Miniopterus; species Miniopterus natalensis. Next base: position 58,416,229 of record NC_142094.1, on the reverse strand, counting down.
GGGATCTTGCTTTACCCCCAGCTTAGCACAGTTTCACGCACTTGGTTGTACAGTGTTCTTCATATAACGTGCTCAATACATACTTGTTGAATGAATGAACTATACCTCAGCCTTCCATGGCCCCGGGTAAGTGAGGAGCATTGACGACCCACATCCTGCAAGTGAGCAGGAGCCAGGAAGTGAAGACTGAGCGTTTCCTTAGGGGTAAGATTGAGTCCTGGTGGCCGGAAGCTCGGTGGTCAGTGAGGGAAAAGAGAGAATGTCCTTCCAGAGCTTACTGATAAGCTTTAGAAATCAGTATTTTTTTTAAATGAGGGGGGTTTTTTTGCTCATGATTTAAACTTCTACATTTGGATTCTTCAAGTGGACGGTAGCTTTTAAATCATTTCTCGTTTCCCCGTTTGTTTAGGAGTTTGGATTGTAGCTCCTCTGTTCCTTCAGAATTCAGCTTGGTGTTCAGCAACACAAGTTCCTTAAAAACAGATGTTTGCTCTAATAATTTTATCCCACCTTCTCTCACAGGCTGGAGTTGACGGATCTATTGCTTACTGCTCTGGAAAATCCAGTGAAATATGTTGAGGACAATGTGGAACAGAAGGTAAGTCTCCAGTTCAGGTTCAGTGTGAGAAGGAAGCACTTTTTGTTGGAAGGTTTTTTGAGCTGAGCGTAAAGCATGAGCGCCACGTGGAAGATGCTCGGGCACCGCCGCCCATCAGGCCAGCACTGGGCTCTGGCCGCCAGATGCAGTGGTGCCCTGGTGGCGGCCCACTGGCTGCTCAGCTGTTACATTTCCAGAAATGCTGAGCCTGTGTGCTGGTAGCTGAGGGCAGGGAAGGGGCTGTGTATACCAGAGACTGACAGACACTGCAGACAGGTCTTGTTTTTTGGAGAGCCCCTTACTGGATATTTACCAGCACCCACCACCCAGATAGAGCCCAGTTTACAACTGTGTAACTGTTCTAATAACCTTTTCGCATAATGCTCCTCCACTCTAGCCATGTCTTTGATTAACTACGTAACCGCTCTAATAACCTTGTCTGTGTTACTAGGAAACAGACAGAATTATTTGTTCAACTAACGTCCTTCATCAGGTGGATCAGACCCTGCGAAGAATCGTCTCTCAGACCATGAAGGAGGCAAAAGGTATGTTGGGTGGTTTCATTCTGTGAAAACACGCTTGGTATCATGAGTCATCAGGGGAGTGCAAGTCAGAACCACAACGAGATGCCGCTGCCGCCCATCAGGACACCTAGTGTAAGTGCTGCTGAGGATGTGGCGAGGCCGAGCCCGTCACTGCTGCTGGGAATGGAGACGGTGCAGCTGCTCCGGCCGACAGCCCATCGGTGTAGCATTACCATGAGACCCGGCAGTGCCCCTCTAGGAACATGCTCAAGAGAAGTGAAACATGTTCATACAAAAATGTGTACACGTTTATAGCAGCATTATTCATAATAGCCAAAAGGTGGAAGCAACCCAGACGCCCATCAGCTGACAATGATTCAACAAAATGTGGCACACACACAAAATGGACTGTTCAGCCATAGAAAGGAACAAAGCACAGGTACCTGTTACAACATGGTGAGCCTTGAAAGAGTGTGCAGAATCAAAGCGGCCCATCAGAACGGCCACATATGATGGGTCCAGTCCTGTGAAATGTCAGAATGGGGAAATCTAGACAGACAGCCACTGCATTAGTGGTTGCCTAGGGCTTGGGGGGGGGGGGGGGGGATGGAGTAGGAAGGCCACAGCAGAAGATGATGGAATAGTCTAAAACCGTGATGGGTGCACATGTCTGAAGACTAAAACCACTGAACTGTAGTTAAGTGGATAAATTGTATGGTATGTGAATTATCTCTCAGTAAAACTAACAAAAAATCCAGTTCCAGTCACACTACCCATTCGGCTGGTGGCCGCTGGGCTGAATGGGGCAGACACAGAACATTTCCGTCACTGTAGAAAGTTACAGGACGGCTGTGGTAACACCAGGTTCAAAACCAGATTGTCATTTTCTAGCTCTGCTTTTGTGTCTGTCTACCTGTTAGTTCAAGACATACGTGAAGTCAGGTCTCAAACAACAAAAAAAACCCAGGCTTGTCTTTTTTGCTTGGCAGTTTCATACCGACTTATTTAAATGATTGTTGTGTCACATTGATGTGGCCTTTTGTCCAAATATTATACCAACTCAGTTGTGATTGTTTACAGAAGAAGCTGTTGGTTTGTCTGAAGTAAACTAATTTCCTGATGTGACCAGACAGCCCAGCTTCATTGAATTGACAGATAACCTGAGACTGTCTTGATTGCAGATGAGCAACTGCCGCCTCACGACCTGAAGCTTCTGGCCGGAGACCTTAACAAGCTCAAAGCCGAGTTTCTGGAAGACCTAAGACAAGGAAACAAAAAATACCTGTGCTTCCAACAGACCCCGGACATAGCAGATGTGGCTTCTTTTTTTCATTACGAAAAAGACAGCATTGTGCAGAAGTATTTTTCAAAGCAGGATTAAAGCTTCTGAATTTCCAGTCGAATGTCTGATTTTGGTTAAGATTTTGCAAACCAATCACAACAGTTTTGTATCACTGGGTGCTTTCTAGGCCAATGACGTGAATTGCCAGACTCATTTTTCACAAAAATCAGTCATTCTGAAAGATCCATTTGTCATAACAGAATTACTGCAGTCATTCGCTTGTCAGGTGTGACACGGATAACTGAGCCTCAGAGGCAGCCTTCATTTACATGCCAGAACCCTCGGGGCTGGGGGGCAGCGGAGACAACAGGTGGTTGTGTGGAGCTGTTTTTGTTTTTAACTCAGGTGACATCTACTCCTGGGTTAGGCACTCTACAAAGTCAAACTAATGTAGCCATAAACCCTTTTTATTTCGATTAACATTTTACATGCTGGAAAATGACTACAAAACTAATTGGACCCTAATTCTCAAAAAAGAAAAATCGAAAGCATTAGAAAGTGTTATTTTTTATTCATGTATTACAAAAGCAAAGCTGTGACCGCGTGAACGACATACTGGGCATGGTTGCATGAAATCTCTTTCTGGGGCCCCTAAACAATACAGTTTTTGCAGCCATACTTATTTTATGTTTTGCATACAAAATATGTCCTTTACATCACAGTCCACATTAACAAAAACAAGCTCTAGAAATCATATACCCTCTAAGACTAATTAACCAAAAAAAGTCCTTAGCAGGGAATTTTTAAAAAGTAACACGTCCATTTGATAAATATTTTTGTAGAATTTAAAATGAGGTTTATCTCTTAACATTTTTTTAGCAATATTCCCTTTGTCAAACAATTCTTACTTCTAAAGTGAAACAGCACTGGAAAGGGCCAAAGGAATTGTTCCAAATAAAAGTCGAGCCTTGACTAGAACTGTAGGAAGCTGTAGCTACACACGACATTAGTAAAACCTGCAACAGCCACTCCCCATTCATTTCTTCACAGTTGCTTAAAAAAATATTAGTGGAGATAAATTATCTACCAACTTTAAAAATCTAAACTTACGTTCACTGAATAAAAATAAATTTAGTTTCAGAACATTGCCTCTTACAGCAAAGTACTATAAATAGTGCACATTAAACATTTCCTGACAACTCACCTCTATAAAATAGTTGATTAAAAATAAATGGGATAAATATATTCAATATTTAATGGAAAATACATTGAACTCACAAGAGATTTAAGTAAAATCCTAAATCTTTTTAAAAATACAATACTAAAAAAGTGTCTAAGGTAGATTTGCTTCAAAAACCTTAGTGCATTTAGAAGTAATCGTAGCTTTCAAGCATCAACACCTTTGGAATACCAACTGTGCTCTTTAAGTCATAGGAAAATTAGAATTATATATTCTAGTTTGTAATTATGAACAAAATTTCTAAGTTTAAATTAAAACATACATTCAAAACATCTCTTTAGTTGTAAGAAAAGCATGTATTTGTCACTACCTGGCCCAGAATAATAAACTGGTTTAACAAGAGGGTTCTTCCTTTTGTTTAATGAAAACTTGCATTTTCTATTTTGCATATTGCTTTTATTTGAAGAATAAAATAAAAGGGAAAAAAATAAAAGCTTCCAAACAACAGCAACCTGTTTCTTTCTGGGAATAAATCCTGGGGCCAAGTAACATTTGGAAATGGCTGCACTGACACTGATCTGAGTGGCCAGCAGCCTGAGCAACAGCGCAAGAGGCTGGAGAATTTAGATGCAGAAGCCTCAGCTTGGACAGGGAAGAGGGGTGTGGTTGGGTGGAGAAACTGAGATGCTGCCGCTTTGAACAGTGCGACTGAGACTAGTTCAGGTTGGACATTAGACCACGAGCACCCACTTTAAAGGCTTTCCAGCACTTGGGAGGGCAGAAGATCCGCTAATGGCAGTCAGGAGTTTTGTGGACATAAATATACCATCAGTGTTTCCCTTTCATTTACTCCAACAAAAACAGTGGTCCTTTTGGGTTAATAAATGCTCCATCGTTAGGACATTCTCTTTACAAAGCCACTTAGTAACACTTTGAAGCTTTGAACCAAATTAAAAATAAAATTTTTGCAAATTACACAGAAACCAACAGTTAGTAACAATATAGTTTATTGTTTGACCAAGCTCTGTTCAGGGTAAGCTAGTTATTACACAATATATAAGCAACAGCCTCCCATTCAAAATTACTCTAGATTTATTTAGCAAGTCTTATTTCTGTAAACAAATATGTTTAAATGCATTTTATATCTATTTTCACATTTTTAAGTCTTTTCCCACTAAGGTGACGGCTGAATCAGTTTCCAGTTTGTCCCTGCACAGGGAGGATGGCACACCGCAGGGAAGCACTCCAGCTTGAATTCACACAGATGTTTTAGACGGCCAGTTCTGAAGAGGAGACCAGAGTTCATTTGAGATGTGTGTTCTTTTTAAAAAATACTACTTCACCATCACATTTTCCCGGGTGTTCCTATACACACCTTTTTTGGGAAATTATGGACAACAAATGGATACAAGGCAGGAAAAAGGAAGTTCAGAGATTTTGTTAAGGATTATTTCCTGGAACCAGATGGGACCTCCACTCACCTCTTTGGTCATCAAAGGAACAGGGGAAGAACAGATTCTTAGTATTAGTCTCACCCAACAGTAACACGTCAGAAGGAAGGATTTAAATGTAAGGTTCAAACTAAAAGAAAAAAGGCATCTCATGGATCATCAATCCTCTGATATTTCCAGCGTCCTCATGTATTTATATGTGGTTTTTAAAATAAAGTAGAAGTGTAATAAAAAGTCCAATAAAAAAAATGTGTTTTTAAACCAGAAATTGAACAAACAGGTTTTTAAAAATTAAACTCCATTTTCAATGTAAAGCCTTAAGCTGCATTTCTTTTCAGAACATTTCTCCCAAATTTTTATAAAAAGAATGAACTGTTTTATATTTTCCCTTATGTTTGAAAAAAGAAAGGTTTACTATACTCTGAAATAGCTTTACTACCAGTCTAAGCTACTAATTCAACTTAAACTATGTGAACTAAATAGTATTCCAACTAAGAGCAATTTTAAAGGCAATTTCTCTGCTAAACATTGAAATAAGTTTTAACAAATTTTGTGAGAAAGTAATTTATTCTACCATTCTGAAACATGGCAGAAATGACATATAGCTGCAACGTGTATGTTGAAACATCTAGTATCAAGCTTTGAAGTTTATCTGGACCATAAATGTGGGAAATTTAAATGCACACCTGGGAGATTAAGATTGCACTTCAATCCTCAAATGTCTAAACGAAAGGGGAAAACAGACACCGATGTGTCTAATTGTTCTAATATATAAACGACCCTGACCAGGCTTTTATGAAAAAAAGGGAAAACATCTCTTTCCACTGTCAAATTTTTTTCTATAAATATAATGTATAAACTTTAAATTAGCATACACCTTATTAGGGATGGGCCCTCCCCCCCCCCCCCCCGCCAAAAAAAAACAACGATAAAACTACAAAACACAAAAAGTCAAAACCAAGTAAAGAGTAACGGGAGTTTCCCATCAGTGTTGGTTGTGTTGCCCTCTTGCAAAATGACAGGCAAAATCGTACTTGTTCTTACACTTGCACCCACAGATGTTACACTGGAAAGGGTTTTCATACCCGTGGCACCCCATGTGAATGGTGTAAAGGATGTTGTCAGCAAAGTACATGTCACAGTGCTGGCAGTGGTGCAGGAGCTGCGGGTCCTGGGCCGGCAGAGCTGGAGCAGGCGTGCTCGGCTGGCTGTTTCCCAGGCTGGGTGTGCTCGTGTGCGCACTCGGCTCGCTGCTCGGCCCAGCCACGGGACTGTAGTTCCTCTGGCTCTGTGACGGCCGAGGCTCAGGGCTGGTGGGGGAGGTACTCTGAGGGAGGCTCACGGACACAGCCGCGACCACCGCCTGGGCGGAGGGCTGCTGCATCAGGAAAGGCTTCTCATCCGGGCAGGGCACTACATCGGGGGACGCGGGGTTCGGGTTTTCAGGTGGCAAACTGGACAGCTGTCCTGCGAGAGTGGAGAGCTGATTTAAAGGGTTGTCGACCAGGAGTTCTTGGGGGTCCCTTGGTAAGCCTCCAGCAGATGTGGTCTTCGCCATACTTTCATAGGAGTCAGTCTGGATGCTGGGGATTTCGTGGGTGAAGTCGTTAAGGTAGTCTGGCTTCTGAACCACCATGGAGGGTGGGCTTAAGTTGATGAGTGCTCTTCGGCTATAGCCCAGATTGCTTGTTTTCTTCTGTAAAACCCCCCACATTTTCTTGCTGCTTAAGGAAGACCTAGCACCTTTAATTGGTACCATTTTATGCTTGCGCCTTCGATGATGGGACAGGTTACTTCGATCACTGCAGCGGAAGGAACATAATTCACATTTGTATGGTTTTTCTCCTGTATGGGAACGCATATGGGCTTCCAGATGACGCTCATAAGCAGATGCAAATGGACATAAGTGACATCTATGAGGTTTTTCACCTGTTGAAAAAGAAAAGTGGAGGAGACATTGCAAGAGGAGCTCATTTATGTCTAGTTTCATGTTTTGTCCATTCATTAGATTTGAAATTGATCAAAAATAAAATGCTTGCCCTGGCTGGCGTGGCTCAGTGGTTAGAGTGTCAGCCTGTGCACCGAAGGGTCTCGGATTCGATTCCAGTCAAGGGCACGTACCTGAGTTGCAGGTCTGATCCCCACCCCCGGATGGGGCGCGTGCAGGAGGAAACCAATTGATGTGTCTCTATCACGCCGATGTTTCTCTCTCTCCCCCTTCCACTCTCTCTGAAAATCAATGGAAAAAATATTCTCACTCCTAGGGTGAATATAAAATGTTTTTTTAAAAAAAATGCTTTTCAGAAATTCACATTTGCACAATATGTCATTAGAATTTGTAAAGAAACCTGCAAACAAAGCTTCAGGACTCATCAGCAACAATTTGAGATACACAGGTATGTTCTATTAGGCAATATAGTGTGAACATTTTACAGCTTCCACTGGCATTTGAGGAAAGAAGAAATAGCACAACTGACCATAACATTTCCCACATGATGACAACTTTACCAAAAGGATGCCCCAGAGTTACATGTTCATGTATACATGACCCCTATTCACACATATTTACACACACACACAAATACCCCTTCCTCAGGAAAAAAATACATAAACCTTTTTTTTTTTTAATCCTCACTGAGGATATTTTTTCCATTGCTTTACAGAGAGTGGAAGGGAGAGAAAGAGAGAGACACACACATCAATTGGTTGCCTCCGCCATTCACCCCAAACACAGGGCCGGGGATTGAGCCTGCAACCGAGGTATGTGCCCTCGACCAGACTCGAACTCCAGACCCTTTGGTCCACGGGCCAACGCTCTAACCACTGAGCCAAACCGGCCAGAGCTACATAAATGTCCTCTTATCAAATGGAAAGTTGAAAACTGAAACAGGTTCGCTAGTCCAAGTGTGAGCTATGCAAAGTGTCTCTTCGAAACTGCCAGCCTCACCTCTACCTTCCCCCGCCACTTCCGTGGCCAGAAGGGACATTTTAGTTAGTGCTGTTAGTTGAAGATGACCAAACATGTAAAATAAATATCTGAAATATGAGATTTGGGGTCATTCATTTAACAACAAGCACAGAGTACCTACTATGTGTCAGGTGCTCTGCTGGGCTCTGGGGGCCCAAAGATGGCGATGACACAGTCCCTGTCATCAAGGTTTTCAGGCCACCACACGGCGTGGGGAGCCACTGGGGCACAGAGGGACCCCCTGACCGGGTCTGGGCCAGGACAAGGTGTAGTCAGGAAGGTTGCACAGCAGAAGGGAGAGCTAAGGTGAGACATGAGGATGAACAGTGTAGTCTGCAACCATAAAGAGACCCTCTCCCTGGTCTGAACAGAAACATCCTTAGTGAAGATAAAGATAGAAATGTGATTATCACTTCCTGTTGCCTTCAGCATGAACGTGTCTGGCCTGAGAAGCAGGCAGGTGTTGAGAGACTGTGTGGATCAAGGAGAAAGGTGACTCAAGAAGGGGGAAGCTCTGCGAGGGCCTCACTTCCCGTCTGTATGTCATGCTATTGCTTTGTAAAAATGGAGCAACTTCCCCATTTATTCAAATCTTCTGCCAACCTTCACCTTTAAACCACTAGAACTACTTATATGACGATCAGCCTGCCCTCCTGGCCCCTCCCAGCCCTCTCCTTACCTGTGTGGATTCTGATGTGCTCAATCAGCCGGGCCGTCCCTTTGCTGGCATAATTGCAATACCGACACTTGAGCTTCCCATCAAAGGTCCTTTCGAACCCATCTACTAACATTCCTGAGTTTTCATCCAGGGAAACTTCAACAGAAGGGTGATCAAGTCCATTCTGATCACCGTCTGTTCCAGCTATAAACAAAGCATAGCAAAAGAAATTACGCATCTCAGAATCAACTCAATATAGCATTTTAGTCTTAACTGGCAGAAAATCTTTTATAAAATGGTAGTTTACTTAGCTTACTTACAAATTTTTATCAGTTTCTACATGCTTTTGCAGAAGAGAAGAGGGCACTGCCCTTGAGACAGGTGAGGAAACAGGAGTGACCAGTGGTGGCAGCTAAACACACGTGTAAGGCTCTACCCTCTTCTATAAATATAACTGGAAGTAATGAAAGTCTCCCAAAATCCTAACTCTACTTACTTTATAGCCTAAACCAATTAATGTGGAGTTTTGCTCCGTTCCACTCATTTGTATGTGTCCTAGAGTCTGGGTTGCATTTAGAATCTTAAAATTCTAATTAAGCACATAAAGGAAAAGACTGCATTTGATTCCTTCAAATGTTAGAACTGTTAAGAATTTGAGAGCGCTCTGCTCTTTACCTAATCCGACTGCTTCTTTGTAGAAGGGCCTGAAGGGGCCAGTGCTCACGATGGGGAAAGAGCAAACAGTGGGGATGACTGTGGTCTCCTGACTCCCCATCCGGCAATCTGAACACTAGTGTCTACAGGGAAATTTTCACGCCTGCAGCTTTGAGGGAAAAGCACTTCTATTGCACTCCCCGGAGGCAGCAGCGCTGGCGTGAAGAATTCAGGCGGCACCCTCCCGGGGGAGACACAAGCTTGCTGGCTGGTGCACCTCCAGCCGCTGCAACGCCACTGCACTGGACGCATGAGGCTCAGTGCCCCTCCCTCCCGCTGCTGCCCAAGCCCAAGACACTCAACACCTAAGTGTGTATGAATCACCTGGACAGCTCACTAAGATGCAGACTCTGATTCAGTGGACTTGAGGTGGGGCCTTACGGTTTAGATGTCTAACAAGCTGGCTGGTCTCTGAACTACAAGTCCACAGACCATCTAGGTCAAGGGCCAGGCAACTTTTCCTGCAAGGGTCAGACAGCACATACTTCAGGCTGTGGGGGCCACATGGTCTCTATCACAGCTACTCAACTCTGCAGCTGTAGTACAAAAACAGCTACAGAAAACAGGTAAATAAGCACGTGTGCCTAGATTTCAATAAACCTTTACTTATGGGTGCTGAAGTATGAGTTTCATATAATTTTCACGTTATGACATTATTTTTCAGATTTTTTCCCAACTATCTTTAAATATAGAAACCACTTAGCCTGCAGGTGACAAAGAGATGGTTAGCGGTGCTGAGGGGGCTCATGGCTACAGTGCACGGACCCCTGGGTGAGGGTCAGACTCAAATGCCATTGGGCGTGGAAAGCAGACTAGACAGACACAGTCTACCTGCAGTGGATCTTGGCTTTCTCCAACCGTTTCTCCTCCTAGACGGGTAAACATGGCCTGCCCTTTCTTCATTTTAAGAGAGAAGAAAAGGAAACCCCCATTTGTCTCAGGTCTAACCCAGATTTCCTAATGTGCCCTTTGTGTGCTAAGCTGATGCTCGACCCCTTTGGGTACCTGTGTCTCTTGTTACCAGAACCCCTGCTCTTCCAACAAGACCATAAAGCAGTTCTCGGCCATGAGTGAAGCCCTGGGGGTCTCCCTCTCCCTAAGCAAAAATCTGACATGTCCAAAAAAAGAAAAATTTGCCCTGTATCTTTTTAGGGGAAATGGAGCGGTTCCCATCAGGGAATAACGGTTTCATAGTATGGACAGCTGCACACAAACACTCCTAGGTTTATAAAAGTGAGTTATCAATAGTATTAAGATGAGTCTACCTCCCTGAAGAGCCTCTGCTTCCTTGTCCCCACTCACGGACCCGGAGATCATGTTCACATGGTGCGTCTGCTGTGTCAGGTACTCCTGGAAATCCTTTACGAAGTCCAGAGGCTCTGGCTTCTTCTCACCCATCTTTGCCTTTTTTTTTCTTTTTAAGTTTACAGTTCGTTATACCTGGGGGAAACAACCGAAAGAATGTTACACTACTTGGGGAGATCCAGTACCTATTAAAACAACAACAGCGACAAAGCACCACCGCAAGGCGCCATGCGGAGCAACAGAGAACACAGTCCCTGCTTTAAATACTGTATAATCTTCCTGCAGAACCAGAGAAGACACACAAAATGGTGAAAAATTAATGTATTTAACAATGAAATTAACTGGGATTCGAACTTAAGTCTTAGAGGCTGGAAGGAAATTACAAAGACTCTAGGGTAAGGAGAAAATAAGCCCAGGTGAAAGAAACAGGCACGTCAGCCGGGATTATCAACAGCGAGTAAGGAAACCAAGTGGCCCACCAGGGGTGTCAGCAGCTGCTGGATGATGGCATGTGGCCCATCCACATTAGCCAATACAGTTGCTGCCAGCTGCATATAGCTACTGAGCACTTCAAATGTGGCTACTGCAGATGATGTGAGTTTTAAATTTTATTTAATTAAATTTAAGTTGCTGGCCCTGCTCAGTTGGTTGGAGCATCGTCTCATACACAAAAAGGTGGCGGGTTCGATTCCCAGTCAGGGCACATACCCAGTTGCAGGTTCAGTCCCCAGTCAGGGCACATCGGGGAGGCAACCGACTGAAGTTTCACATCAATGTTTCCCCCCTCCCCCTCCTCTCTCTCAAATCTATTAAAAAAACAACAACACTGAAATAGCTCCACATGGCTAAGGAATATCATTATGGACAGCAAAGGCCCTAAGTTCACAGGGTTCACGTGAATGAGTGCCCCAGAAATCGGTGATCTAGAACAGGGGGTGGCAGACCTTTCTGTAAGAGGCCAAACAGTAAATATTTTAGGCTTTGCAGGTCACGCAGTCTCTGTCAAAACTACTCAATTTTGTCACTGTCGCTAAAAGCAGCCACACACAGTATGTGAATGAATGAGTAGGCCCATGTTTCAATAAAACTATAAAAACAAGCACTGAGCCGGTTTGGCCTACAGGCCACATTCCCCACCCCTGCCCTAGAAATCCAGAACCACCTGCACCACCACTCACCCCCTGCTCACTATGAGAGTGGGAGGAAATTAAGAAAGAAAAGAAAAAATCCCTGATGCTGACAGAGTGGACAAGTCCCATGTCGGATTTTGTAATCACAAACTAAACGGGTCTTCACATCGGTTTATGGCCAAATTCACAAATCAAATCTCCAAACAGTTTTCTAGAAAGAACAAAATTAGGAAGTCCAGCACCTAAAAGGCAAAAAGTCTTTTCTTCCAATAAAAATATTTTTATGCAAAAGCAAAACGTTGTGAAATGAGAGGGTTCCATTCAAGTATTTTCCAATTCGCAAAAGCTTGACCGACATTTTAAGAACCAAAACTCCTGTTTTAATTGGTTAACTTGATCACGTTACTGCTATAGATCAGTGGACTACATCGTGCAGCGCTGGCCTTGGGAACCAGGGAAGAACCACCAGGTCTGTTTCAGTCGCTTTTTCCCATCTTCCCATGTTTCCTTGAACTGGTTCTGTTTCCTCATCACTGTATCACTGTATTACTATTTGTTTTGTGACTACAGTTGATTCTACTGATTATTTGTCCTTTAAAATTTGCCCCTTGGTTAAAGAAAAAAAATGTGAGCCAGTCCACTCCAGTGAAAAAGATCATTAAGAATGAAACCAAGAACAACAGGTAATCATGTTATATCTCAGTAAAACTGAGGGGGACACAACTCAAAACACAGGGCAGTGGGGAGAACTGTGAAAATATGCATGAAAAGGCGAAGAAATCTAGCAGACAGAAGTGTCGAATGAGTTCCAGAAAGAGAAAACTAAACAAGAGAAATGGTTTTTAAAAAATAATGATCATGCCCGGACAAGCAGGGCTGAGCAGCTGAGCGTCGGCCAAGGATCCAGGAGATTGGGTTCGATTCCCGGTCAGGGCGCAGGCCCGGGTTGCGGGCTCCATGCCCAGTCAGGGACGTGAGGAGGCAGCCGATCAATGACTCTCTCTCATCGTTGATGTTTCTATCTCTCGCTCCCCCTCTCCCTTCCTCTCTCTGAAATCAATAAAAATATATTAAAAAACAAACAAATAAATAAATAAAATATAATGATCAATAAATTTCCAGAATTAGAGATCTCTCTCAGAAGGAATGGGACCTGAAGTATAAAACAGGACATATGACGACAGACACATTACTGTGAAATGTGAAGACCTCAGAAACACAGATTACACAACACTGTCTAGAGAGAAAAGATAGTCCACCCACCTAAGAAAAAGTCAGCCTGACACGGGGCACCAACTGCAACCTTAGGGGAAAGACAACAGCAGCAAAACCATTTATTCAAATTTAGAACGTTTTAGCTTCAAGTTGATAAAGGATGTCTTCCAAAACTCTGTCACAATCAATGGAGAAAATTCAGACACATTGCCTTTAGAATCAAGAACAAGACAAGAGTCGGGTCAGCGTGGCTCAGTCATTGAGCATCGACCTATGAACCAGGAGATCATGGTTCACATCCTGTCAGGGCACATGCCCGGGCTGCAGGGTTGATCCCCGGTACGGGGCATGCAGGAGGCAGCCGATCAATGATCCTCTCATCATTGATGTTTCTCTCTCTCTCTCTCCCCCTCTCCCTTCCTCTCTCTAAAATCAATAAAAACATATTTAAAAAAAAAAAAGACAAGAATACTTGCTATTGCTATTTTTTTAATTGAATTTATTGGGGTGACTGGTTAATAAAATTATGTAGGTTTCAGGGATACAATTCTATATACATCACCTGTATATTGTACTGGGCTGCTGCTATTTAACATAGTACTGGAGGCAGAGGCCCCCACAATAAAAAAAAGGGAAGAAAGAAATCAAGGAGAAAGAAAGAAAGACAAGGTATGAGGATTGGGAGATTAAAAACCACGATGATGATGTTAATCTGGGAAATTGTCTTATAAACTGTAAAAGCTGTAAGGTCCTATAGCTTGTCTGTGTTCTACTTGTAAGTTATAATGAAGAAATCCTGGTATTTACCTTGCAACTTAGCATCACTCCTAGCCAATCAGTTTACAACAAAACTGATGTTTCCACTGGAAAATATCTAAATGTGCTTTGGCCGGCTTCAATAAGCAAGATAAGCCTTACCAAATCCTGAATAAAAAGCGTAACACTGCTCGGATACGAGTGACAAGACAGAAAATGCAGGAGACTGCCAGCAGGCACGCAGAAGAAAATGGTAATTTTACACATGCATCTCAAGTTTTAAGAACATAAATGAACCTAATCACAGAGGGTAACTGGCTCATTTTGACAGTCTTGGCTATTATCACACTGTCACATTATAAATTTCACTGTTTTCCCTGCCATAATTGCGTGCTAATTTTCAATCATAATGCATGGTGGACTTAAAAAAAAACAAATCCGAGACCCAGGGATGCCAATGGGAAAAAAGGAAAATAACATTGTAAACGTGAAGGAAAACAATTTTTAGAGTTTTAAATATATTGATATGGTTTATAACCTCAGACCTCTCTCTTTGTAACAAACATACGCAGACACAGACATACACACACGCACGTGCACAATATGACAGGCCCTTGCACAGCTCTAGTCCCTGGAGGCTGTGAATGAAAGATGCCGAAATGTGAATGGAGTCTTTGGTTCAAGACCCAGGTTTCTCCAGCTCAAGTCAGTATATCCAAGCACGATAAATAGAAAACAAACACTAATTCTGAAGCAATAGAAAGCTTCTTGACATTGAAAGAAAATACAGACTTTATACCCAAACCATCTGTCTTCAATAAAGTACTCAACAGTCTCAGCACTGAGAGTTTAATCTAAGAAATCCATAATTAACTGATATCTGGAAATGCCTCTAAAACACTGATGAATTTTAAAACCTGTGCAAAATAACATAAAAAACTGCTTTGGAAATCAGCAAACGATAATGTTTTTATTGAAAGTATCTTTCCTACAAGCCATGAATTCAACACCTTGGAGCTTGTTAGCCAAAAAAATTATACATTTCAATGTGTAAAATTATGCCATCAGAAAAAGCAGCATAGTTAAGAGTTCTCCACGTATAGGATAGATTTGGGTGATATATTCCAAGCCTTATCTACTCTTTCTGTAACTGATATCTAATTATATCAACCAAAGGGAAGAATTTCCCCTATACTTTATGATAACATTCCTTACGATACAGCAAAATTTCTGAGTTTTCTCTGTGGTTACTCTGATTAAAGTTAAATCGGGTACTCCGTGGTGTGTAGGTATATATGTACATAGAAACTGACTAGAATAAAATTCAATTATTTTTATGTCAATAGCTTCTCCCAAATTTTCCATTCAAGGCTCAAAAATAAGGTTCTCTCAAAACAATCAGAGGACACTCACGCCAGTGAAAAAAAAAGACATTTCTGAAATAAGCTTTGATATCCCAAGAACATGAAGAAGACCTCTTTTCCTTAAGCAGGTAACTAACTATTCTGACCTTTCTTTGGTTTCTGATGAAGGATTTATTTGCATGATATCCTCTGATCTTTCTTCTTCAGTCTTGTATTACAAACGGGAAGTTTTTGATCAACACACACACACACACACACACACACACACACACACACACACCCCCCTTAACCAGTA
Organism: Miniopterus natalensis; assembly: GCF_054644295.1. Lineage (NCBI taxonomy): Eukaryota > Metazoa > Chordata > Mammalia > Chiroptera > Miniopteridae > Miniopterus > Miniopterus natalensis. Next base: position 58,400,789 of record NC_142094.1, on the reverse strand, counting down.
GCTGGCAATACAGGGTGGGCATGATGCAAATTAGAAGACAACCACCATGAAACAGAGGTAATATAAGAACCAGAAGACGCTCTTTAACCACCTTCCTTCCAAGTCTCTTTTCTAAGCTATAGGAGAATTTTGAGAACACATGATTAGGGAATAGCAGAATCTGTTTTATTCATCTGACATTTCTGAGAAGGGCTAAAATCATAAAATAGAATACTTAGCAACTGACTTATACAGTAACTTAATGTGGGGGTTAGGTAGGACTACATACGTAAAATGACTGCAGTTCAATTGACATGCTTACTTTCAGACAAATAATTATGGTCACTGAAAGATTTACTCTGCCATAGAACACATATCAACGGAGGAGCCTGACAAATTAGGTTTGGTTTGTGGAGGGGATAGCATGGACCTTCAAAGAGAATTAGAATATGTTTTCTCTGATTACAGAACTGTCAAAAAATACACAAATTCTTGAAGGCAAAAGGGGACATTATGAGGCTTTAGGAGGTCAGAAAACATAAAACATAAATGAATACAAGTTAGAAGAAATCCAAAAGCAGAGTTACACAATCTAACCTTCTCACCCCAAATCAGTTCCTCCTTTTTCTTGCCACTTCAACATTGATGAAATGTAGAGTAATCGAAATTTACTCTGGAGACACACCAAAGGACTCCAAAAGGCCATGCAGGGAATTTCAACTAAAATTGAAAAGCCACACAGAGTTCTGCAAAGAAAAACACACCACAAATCAAAACCTTTACGATAAAAGTTTCATTAGCATCTGCAAGTTTACTAAGCTCACAGAACAACTTGTGCCAATTCTACCACTACCAGAAAAAGAAGACTAGGCTAACAGATCAACAAAAAAACAAAGCAGCAGACTCACTTCAACGAAAGCTCCAAAGCATCACCAAAGAACAGCAGGCCGCACAGGGACTGCTGTTTTTTGTTTGTTGCAACTGGTGGGTTTCATTTTTGGCAAAACTTTTCACATCTTCCTAAATTCAAGTTACCAATTTCACCTGTTCACAGGACACGTCTAAAAGGGCCAGGCTTAGTCCCAGCGGACCACCTAGAGTTGCATTAAAAACAGCACCGCGCTGGGGGAAACATTAGTGGGAAAGGGGTTTTAGAAAAAACACACAAAAAACCGACCAGGCAAGGCCAACAAGGGCACATCTGGTTCCCACCTCTCCACGGCAACCAAGACACTTAGGGTTTCAGGGGAACACTCGGGCTCCCCCAGGGGCAGAAAACACCGCCGCAATCAATTCCCAAGAATATACAGGGTGTCCCCCCCAAAAAAATGCACACACACTTTAACAGCTGACTGCTGCAGCCTCTACTGCATCTTGAGAACGAGGCGATTTCAATAAGCACCGCATTCAAAGCGTGTGTTGCATACACTTGGGGGGACACCCTGTACGGCCCGTAGCCGGGGCGATGGCACGACGTACAGAGCCAAGCGGGATGTGAAAGCCGCGGCCCGGGCGCGCCGGAAGCCGGCCCCAGCTGCCCCCCCCGGGCTGTCCCAGCGTCTCGCCCCCGCCGGCCGCCGGGGCCCTGAGCCCGCAGACGGCGCGGGGACACCGGCCGGGCGGCGCCGTCCACGCGCTCACGGGCTGGCCCGGCCCCCGCGTCCCCGCGGCTTAGCCGCCCAGGCCCCGGCCCGCCCAGGGCTCGGCCGCCGCGAGCCCCCGTCTCCCCGGCCAGGCGCCCGCAGGGACCCCGGCCGGCGGGAGCCTTAAAGTCCTTCCCGACAGTCGCCGGGGCCGGCGTCGGGGCGCCGTCCCCCCGACACCAGACCCCTGGGGCCTGTCCCGCCGGACGCCGGGCCCCCGACCCGCGCGGGCGCCCCGCCCGGGGCTCAGCCCCGCCGACGGCCGCTCCCTCGGGGCCGCCGGGACCGCGGGCGCCGCGCCTCCGCCCCGGGCCGAGGGAGGCCCCGGGTCGCCACCCCGCCGACCCAGCGGCCACGCCCGACCCGCCCTCCGCGGGGCCGAGTCCCGGGTGGGGTCCGCGGGTCAGCCGCGAGCCCGGCTCTCCCGTCCCGCCGCCTCTCCCGAGCCGTCCTGCTCGGTCGCGTGACCGCCGCCTCGGACCGCAGCCGGCCACTCACCGCCTGACAGCTGCCCCGAGGCACCCCCGCCGCCCGGTACAACGCCGCTGCCGTCGCCGCTGCCGCCGCCGCCGCCGCCGTCCCCATCGCCGCCGCCGCCATGTTTGCTGCGTCTCCGCCACCTTCCCGCCCCGCCGCCTTCCTCGAGTCTCGCGCGATCAGGAAGCGGCGCAAAAGCGGAAAGGAGGCTTATGTCCCTCCCGGGGTTCCGTAGGCAGGAGGGGGTGTGGTCTAGGGGGTGTGTGAGCACTGAGGGGCGGGGCTGGCCGTGCGGAGGGGGCGTGACGGGCCGTGCGGAGGGGGCGGAGCTGGCCTGCGGAGGGGGCGGGGCGGCCTGCGGAGGGGCGGGGCCTGGCGCCTCCCGCCTCGGGCGCCGGCGCGGGGCCAGGGACCGGGAGTGTTTCCGCGGCCGTGCGACGCCACCAGCCTGCGGGGCCCATGGAGGTCGCGGCGGTGCGGCTGCTGCGCGGCGGCGGGCTGGTGAGTGCGGCGGCGGGGGGCGCGCGCTGGGAGTCGGGGCGACCTTGGCCCGGGCGGCGGAGTCTTCTAACGGGGCCGCCCTCGCCCCAGGCCTGGGCCCGCGGGCCCCGCTGCTGCCGGGCGGGTCGGGGTGGCGGCCGGGCGGCGGGGCTGGGCTCGCCTAGGGGCTGCGGGGCGCAGCGGGCGCCTCGCGTGGGGTGGGCTGCGCGGGGTGCGTGCGGGCTGCCGGCCCGCGGCCTCCGAGCCTCGGCCTTTGGAGACCCCGTGCAGGGGGGGCCCCCGATGCCCCCCACAAGGGCTCTGCTCCTCCCGGCCGAGGCCGTTAAATGGCGGGCACGGCCTCCCCGCGCAGCCCCGCTCCAGGACCGGGAGGGACCGCGTTTGGGGACGAACGCCCGCCGGCCCTGTCCCCGGGCCTGACCCCGCCCCCTGCGTGGGGGGCTCCCCTCGCCCCGCTTCCCGCCGCGGGGCCTGAACCCGCGCCCGCCCGCGGGACAGCCTGCCCGGGCCGCCCCGCCGCGGTCTCTCTGATTCTCGGTCCTCAGCCGAGGATGTTCCCGCTGCCTTCCCGAGGGGGGAGAACCGTCGGCGCGCCACGGGACTGGTCGCCCCGCGGGAGCCCGGCCCGTGCAGCCTGCAGCCGGGGCGCGTGCCCCTGACCGCGCGGAACCGGGACCGGCCGGAGCTCAGCCGCGGAGCCGAACCGGCCAGGGCCTGGCTCCTTTTATATTAGACATTCGCGCCCCCCCCCCCCCACGGCCTGCTGCCCCGAACCCCACACCTGGGGTCCATTCCCTTTGGCCGGTACACTCATTGGGACCTTCCTCGCTGCTGGCGGTTTACTTTCTGTGGTTCTTTTTATTTGCTTTGATGAGTTAAAAGCTCTTCTTCAACTCTGCCCGGAGGCAGGATTCTGTAGCATTAGGGATAATTACAGTTATTTGGTATTTAGGGGTATTAAGGAAATTAGTCAGGTAATGTTAGCATATTGTCACAAAGAAAGAAATACGTTTTTATGGTTACTATTTAATACTCTTTTATAATTGTCGTTTAATAGTTCAGCAAAATTGCCTGGTCTGACCGTTGGACTCTGTTTGTTCCAGAGCCAGCATGTATTGAGTATATCCTGTTTGGCACGCTTTTTTTTTTTTTTTTTTTTGGTGCTCTACCGGCATCATTTAATTCTCACAACCATTCTCAAAAGTAGTTTAATTTTTCAGATGCCAAGCCTGAAGCTGAGTGACATTAAGTAACTTGCTCAAAGTCAACGAACCAGGTCTGATTCTGAACTTAACCTTCTGGCAAGAATGGCTCCCCCCTTCCTTAGAGAACACACACTGGTTTCATTCCCCGTGTTGGTTTTGTGGTGGCTTATCTCCTCCATCAGCACTCTGACAGGTTAGGCGACACAGCTGACGGGGCCTTGGTTGTAGCACCAGGGCCAGCAGTTGACATCCACTGCCCTGTTGACTGCTCCTGACTGCTTGGGTTTCAACCCAGCTGTCACTTCCTCATGGTATAGTCTTGGGCACATTACTTAACCTCTGGGTCTTCGTTTCCCGATCTGTAAAATGATGAAAGTAATAGTGGCTATGCCCGTAGGGTTGTTGTGAAGATTAATGAATTTATATGTGCATGGGAGGCACTTAAAATAGTGCCCAGCATAGAGGTGTCTGTCCTTAGAATATTAGCCCTTGTTATTGCCACGCATGAGCATTGGGCGCTAAGGCAGATACAATAAAGACTAAACATCTTTAAGTTTATCTCCTAGTGGAGAGATTGGAACTGCATCCAACCAACTTCATATCATTTAGATGTGGTACAGATCCTAAGAGGTCCACAGTCTGCCTGTGGGTTTGGAGGAAGGAGAGATGACCTGGACCTTTGGGAGAGAGGCAGGCTCTTTGGAAACTGGGCTTAGATTTTAGGAGGGAAAGGATTGGGGAGAACACTGAATCGAAAAGGGAATGGGGTCATTTTAAGGAATTTTGGACTTTATCCTTTGGGTTGCGGAGAGCCATGGAAGGTGTTGAGCCTTGGAGATGCCCAATCATAGCTATGACAGTTAAATTGCTCTCCTAGCAAGAGGCTTGGAGGGTAGAGAAATGCAAGGCAAGGCTAATTTTGGTCCCTGGCCAAAGAAACGGAGAGTCAGTATTTTGAGGGCATTTACTGTGGACTAGCGTCAGCAATTTACATCCACTGCCCTGTTGACTCTGACTGCGATGAAGCAGGTGTCGGACCGTTTTCCAGAGAAGGAGCTCACTCGGTGTCCTGGTGTCACGCGCCAGTTGAAGGTCGGCACTCACCTGCTGTTGGTTTAGGGCCCAGTGTGTGGGGAGCTGACCTCCTCCTAAGCCTGGTTCCCAGGCCTTGTAGCAATTTTTGTGGCAAAGTTCCTCTGCTGCCAGACCGTGCAAATCGTGCTCAGCTTTCTGCTGTGCAAGGTCATCAGGACTCGTTTGCATATATATTTGGCCTCTGGCAGAGCTTGGTAGCCAAACAGAATCTGTTGGTGTGTGATTCAGCACAGTCTGGCGCCGGGCCGCTCGAGTTTGCACCCTCTGCCTCTGCCACCTCCTGGCTGGACGACTTGAGACAAGTCACTGCGCCACTCTGTACTGTTCCGTAGCGGGGAGAGCAGCAGTATTCAGTGAGACGGTAGGTGTTACGTGCTTAGAACAGGGTTTGGCACACTGTAAATACGCAGTAAACACTAGCTGTTAATACAGGCAGAGCCCGTCACCACTAGCTCCAGGGCTGGGGTGTCTTTGCTCACTGCAGAGTATTCTGATCAGTCTGAAGGATCTTAAGTTTACAGCAGGGTCCTTGATCTCCAGGAAATTAGTTTTAATTTGGGAGACGGGGCATGTATGTTAAGAAATGCGTATCAGGACAGTAGGAGACAGCGACTTGCCACTGCTAAATAAACGGTATGGACAGATGTGCTTAGAGGAGCTGGGCTTGTGCTGAACCACAAAAGAAGGGGGTGCTTAGGGTTAGGTAAGTCAGCAGTGGGGTGGAGATTCCAGGCCAAGGACACATGTCAGCAAACGTGGAGAGAGGAATGCATGGAGAAACCAACTTGCCAGGAGAGCTGGTGTGGTAAGGTTTCAGGGGATGGAATTGATTCAGGTGGCCCCCACTGTCATTTTAAGGGGTTAGGCCTGTACTTGTCCCTATAGCAGCGAGTGAATGTTGCCCAGTCCTGAAATGCAGCCCTTTGTTTACCAAGACACTAGGATTTATAACGTATTACTCCTCTGTACAGAAATGTCAGCATTTCTTTGCAAATGCAAATTTTTGTTTCCCACCCTTCTTTCTGGTTCCTGGAAGACTAAGTAACCATAAGACCTCCTCTGGCTGCCATAAGATTCTTTCCCCTTTCTCTCAGGGTTGTTTAACTCCCCCAGCTGAAAGCCTTTTTTTTTTTTTATTGGGCCACTGCAGGTGATAGCCAGAGCCTCCTGAGTGAATGCTGGAGAAAAGCAAAGCAGGGGGCAATGAACGTAGCACATCAGTTCCAGCTGCCACGTACGTGGTAATGTTTGTGCAGGTGTGAGTGGCCTGTCCATAAAACTGCCCGAGAGGGGAGCTGTGGCAGCCTCGTTTCCCAGAAGTTGCTGCTTTTAATCAGGGAGGGAAGCCCCTAGAAGATCTTTCTGCATCTGTTTAATCTCGTGTGTTCAGCTTCAAGTAACCTGTATGCCAACGCTGGGTTCCTTGTGGGTCCCCACGCCACAGCCGGGAGGTCCTGGGGACCTACCCTTTCACACGGCGAAAGACGCCATGGTTGCTTCCAGTTTTTTACTATTATGAATAAAGCTGCTGTGAACATTTCTGTTGTTGGTTTTGTTTGAATTTAAGTTTTCATATCTCTAGGATAAATACTCAGGAGTAAAGTTGCTGGGTCATGTGGTGCTTGCCGGTGTATAAGAAACCGCTGAACTGGTTTCCAGGCTGCTCCTGCCAGTTACAGCCCTACCAGCAATGTGTGGGCTGCAGCTTCTCCTCAGCCTTGCCGGCAGTTGGAATCCGCATTATTTTTTTTATTTTAGCCACCTTGCTGATACACGTGCAGTTACACCTCACTGTTAATTTACTTTTAAGATACTTCCAGCAAGATTGGAGAATGGGATATCCTGGCTATTTGAGTTAAAAGACCCTTTTATGTATTATACACATGTAATTATATTATAAAATAATATTGTTTTACTTTTCCTTGGTCCTTAAAGTGGAATCAGCCAAAGAGGGCATTAGAAATACCATCAAGCCCTGGCCGGTGTGGCTCAGTAGTTGGCCCCTCAGCCCATGGAGCGAAGGGTCCCGCGTTCGATTCCAGTCAAGGGCACGCACCTGGGCTGCAGGCCCGGTCCCCGGCCCCAGTTGGGGCACTTACAGGAGACAGCCCATCAATGTGTCTCTCACATGGATGTTTCTCTCCATCTCTCTCCCCCTTCCACTCTCTGAAAAGCGGTGGAAAAAATATCCTCTGGTGAGGAGGGAAAAAGTCAAAATGTGCTTCCCAAGGGCGAGCGCGCTGATCACCCAGCTTAGAATCATGTGATCTTCGTGGACTAGTAAGTCAAAAGGGACTTAGAAAAAATGAGGTTTGTTGAGCACCTGTTATCTCTAGCCAGTACGAAAAAGCACATTAAATATAAAAACTTGCCTGTGCAAGTCTCTTTATCATCTCAGAGTGAGGGGAGTCGTTCTGATTAAAAGCTGATGCCATCACTAAGGGTTGACTTGACAACAGAAAAATCAAAAACTTCTGCATTATAAAACAAACAGCACTATAAGCAAGGTCAAAAGACATGACAAACTACTGTCACCAAAGAGCTGATTTCCTTAATTTATATAGAGCTGGAAATAAAAAGAAACTGAATAGGAAAACGGGCCAAAGACATGAAGTAACAGTAAACAGAACAGGCATGTGTCAGCAGCACCATGTCCTAGGGTGTAAGAAATTCATCCTGCAGAGCGTTGGGTTTCTCACTGTCCTAAGTGACCAGTAAGAAGAGGGGAGGGAGGGAGGGCAGAGCAAACCGTCAGGCTCCGTGCTGCCGGAGTGGCATCAAAGTCAGGCGTGCACACACGTGCACACCCCCCACGCACCACCCCCAGAACCCCTCCCACCCCCGCACCCCACACAAACCCTCATGCACACCCCCCACACACACCCCCCACCCCCCAACCCCACCCCCCACACACACCTGCCTGCGGGAAAAAGAGGGGGGGGCCTTTGGTGAGACGCAATGAAAACAGGACTTTAGGTGAAGCATCCTCGTGTCTTACCGGGACATTTCCTTTGGAAAGTCTAGGTGGCCCGTCTTTGTGGGTTAGCACCCCTTTCCTCGGACTTCCGTACGCTGGAAACGCTTCGATCTTTGAAGCACTTTAAGGGTCTTTGGCGCCCATTTCATCCTGCGGATGCCAAGGAGGAAGGTCGTGGCTCACGTGAGGGCTCAGCTTAACGAGCTCAGCAGAGGCTTTGCCAGAACGTTCGGCAGCCGGGACCTTAACCGTTTTTGTGCCGGGGTGAAAGGTACAGCAACACGGGAAAGTTTATAGACCATTTCTCAAAATGTTTTAAAATGCAGAAATGTAGTTTGGGATTACAAAGGAAATAAACTGATAAAAGTTACAAAATATTTTTAACTGTAATATAGTAATGGGTGCTTCTTAAATACAATCTGGCAGCAGTTTGAGTAACTGCTATAGTTTCGAAGTAGTAAAGAGCACCGACAGCGTTTCAAGGTATTCGGGTCAACTGTTGCGTAACATTAAAATACCTCATTCCTTTTGGCGACAGAGTCACTTGCCTACATTCATAATGGAAGAAAATGCTATATTTCAGTTAGAGGCGGGAAAGGAAACGTTTCCCTGATCAAAGACTGTCGTGTTAAAGGGAATATTTTTTCCTGCCCAAAAGTATAGGGAATAGGTACAGGTCAGTGCTTTGGTTAAAAATGGATTCCATTCACTCAGCACACAGCTACTATATTTTCTGGTGAGCATTTTTAAAAAAAATATGTTTTTATTGATTTTAGAGAAAAAGGGAGAGGGAGGGAGAGAGAAAAACATCCACGAGAGAACATCGACCGGCTGCCTCCTGCACACCCCCTACTGGAGATGGGGCCCGAAACCCAGGCCTGGGCCCTGACCAGAATCGAACCCGCCACCTCTTGGTGCAGGGGATGGACACTCAACCACCAAGCCACGCCGGCCGGGCTGGAGAGCACTCTCAGTAACCCAGCCTACATTTGTATAGCACTTCATACTTTTTAAAGCACATTTGCCTCTTGTCTCTTGTGAATCTAAAATAATTGCTGTGTGTTAAACAGCCATATACTTTCTCACTAGCAACATTGAGGTTAAGGGGGTCACAGCTGTGTCAGGAGAAAAAATGGGTATTAAGACCCACTGGCTTCTTAAGTTTCTCAGTGGTGGACTTTCTGTTAAAGATAAACTTAGGTGGGAAGATGATGCATTGACTGAGAGGCCCGAAGAAGCTGTAGTGGGTTTAGCGAAGTAAAGATCTCCCCTAGAAGTAAGAAGTGTGGGCAGTGGATTGCAGGTTTTTAAATGTTATAGGCCATTTTCCTGAGCGTTTTGTGGAGAAGACAGCTGGCTCATTCATTCATTCAAATGCGTGCGGAGGGCCCTTCCCAGAGCCCACTGGGCAAAACTGCACCCTGCTCTCTCCCTTCACAATCCCACTCCTCCCGTGCCTGCTGCCCTGGGGCACCCCCTGCCACCCCTCCCTTTCCTGAGCCCCTCACCTTCCAGTTCTTCCCCCTCTACTCACCGTCATCTTAGTTCCTCCCCCGTGTGCCTCGTGTACCCTCCTCCTTTCCAGCCCAGAGTGTCCCTGTCCCAGCTCTCAAAACAAAACAGAACGAAATGGAGCGGAAGAGCTGAGACGCTTTCCTTCTGTCTGGCCCGTGCTGTGGCCCAGCTAAATCCGTAGCAGAGCACAGGTGCTCCCAGGCGCGGAGCTGCAAAGGTTGGCGGGGCCGAGGGAAGACGGCCCGTGGTTTCAGACAGGGTGACTTGTTCCTTGTCTCTCTGAGTCTCCATAAACTTCCTGCGTGTAACCAGAACCCGTGAGAAGATACGTGGCTTTGACTAAGACATCTGCCGTTCAGCCCCCACCCCGCGGCCCCCTCCTGACACGTGTCTGGCTGTCGCACCCGGATCCTCAGCCTCTCGCGGAAGCTGCACACGCCCTCCCGTGGGCACGCCCCGTGCCCGACGCCGCGCGCAGCCTCTCTTGGTGGATAACAGGAAGCACTGATTTTCTTCTAAACAGCTTTATTGAGGAATAATTTACACGCCATAAAATTCAGTCTTTCTAAGGGTATTAATACAATGATTTTCAGTAAATGTAGAGACTTGTGCAGCCGTCACCGTCGGCCACTCTGGACACATTCCTGTCGCCCGGAGAGCACCGCCCGGCCGCAGCCACTCGCCTGCCCGGACGGCCCGCCTCCCGCCCAGAGTGCCCGTTCTCCCGCCTCGGGCGGCCGCTCTCCCGCTGTCTCTCTGCTTTTCTGTTCTGGGTTTTCATGTAAATAGACTCATATGACACATGCTCTTTTGTGGCGGCTTCTTTTACTTTATGTGGCTTCTCTTGTTAAGCCTCACAAAACTCCGAGAAGATATTCTCCGCTCTTTACCAGACTGAGGGATTCTAACTGGGGTTAAAAATCACTTGTCCACAAACAGAGTAATTTACTGTCAGACACTAGTGCTCGAAGCCAGTTCTTTCAGACGCCAGAGCCTACGTTCCTAGCCCTTGTTGTGCTGTGTCTTCCTAATGAGAAGCTGAAGAAACGAAATGAACTGTGGCCTTAGGAGTCAGTTCTATCTAGAGGGTTCTGTTTCCTTGAAGGTAAAAGTTAACATCTGGGAAGTGTGTTAATTTGGGACAGCTCGTTGCTGGATAGAGGGGTTATATGTCAGCAAGCCAATTTCTGTTTGTGCTCCCATGACAGTGAATTTTAAAATGAGCCAGGTTGCCCTGGCCGGTGTGGCTTGGTTGGTTGGTGTCCCGCACACGGAAAGGTTACCGGGCCAATTCCTGGTTGGGACACATGCCTGGGTCTCAGGCGCCGTCCCAGGTAGGGGACGCGCAGGAGGAACCGGTCGATGTTTCACTCTCACATCGATATTTCTCTCCCTCTCTCTTCCTCTCTCTCTGAAAGTCAATAAAAAATCTTAATAAGTAAATAGTGTGCCGGGTTAAGCTCCCTTGAGTGGTGACGCGTTGCGTGAGAATGGGTTACAGAGTTATTCCCCAAGAAGCTGATGTTCTGCCCCTCCTCTTAGCTCCTCTTAGCGTGTGCTCGCCCCCTGCTCAGTGGTGACTGTTTTTACAGCTAAGAAGAAACTTCCCAACTTGCCTGTCTTCTTGGAAGACTCCTCCTCGTGCCCTACAGTCCTCCCAGTCGGAAGCTCTGCTCAGTCCAACAAACAATGGGCTGCCCTGCGCCCCCCTGCAGACGCTCACCGCCGAGGAGATGCTGATAAAGACCTCAGGTGAGCCACCTCTCAGCCCCATCTCGTTGCCCCTCTGGCCAGGGGTCGGGTCTGTGATGTGAAATAGGTGGCACATGGCACGACTGGCCAATCCGTTGGTCTGTGTTCGTAAATGGAAGTTTTTGACATTAATTTAAAAAGTGTTTTTTTAAAAAGTATGCCGTGCTGATAGGATAAATACTTACCAGTATTTTCCCCCCTACAGTTAAAAAATTTGCCCAGGAACAAATTGCTCCTTTGGTTTCAACAATGGATAAAAATGCAAAGATGGAGAAATCAGTAATACAAGGATTGTTTCAACAAGGGGTATGTGATTCATAATTCCTCCAGTTTCAAGCTTCTGTAAATGCTTTCCGGGGTTAAAATGTGTGCACAGTTCTAAATTTAGGAAACAGCATCATGAGCTCTGCATTTCCCAGTGAGAACTGTCGGTGTTCTCTGTCAGGTGGAGATCCTAAAGATTTTTTAATTGAACTAAAACAAATTAGAAAAACTTGGCTTATAAGCAGATTGGCAGCAGGAGAGGGATCCCCTAGACGGCTGGTCCTTGTCCAGGAGCCACTTCGTCCCCAGGAGACGTCTGGTGGGGTCTGGAGGCATTTTGGGTCGTCACACGGGGAGTGGGTGCTGCTGACACAGGGGTGGAGGCAGGGATGCTGCGAGCGCCCCATAGGATGCACCCCCCCCACAGAATCATTCCGCTCAGCCACGCCGGGCTCAGGCGCCTCCCTCGGTAAAACCTCCCAGCGCAGCAGAGGTTCTCCCCGGCCGTGTGTGGGGAGCTGGGAGGCGGAGGCTGCGTCCGATCTCCCGTCACCCGGGCAGCCGACCTCCGCCTGCCTGAGTCGCAGCCGCCGCGAGGAGCGCGCTGCCCCGGACAGGGCGCCTCTGCTGTGGGTGCGGGAGAGGCGGCCGGCGTGGGGAGAGCATTTCGAGAGCCCTGGCGCTCCTCGCCGCCGCCAGAAGCAGCTGTGGGCGACCCTGTTCGTACCTCGAACGTGCAGACTGTCCCGGAGCTCGGCTCCACTCACAGCCCCTGGCCTAAGTCTCTGTCTGTTACCCTGTTTGGAAAAGAGCCTTTTCCACTTAACTAAATCGTTTTATTTATTCTTGTTTTAAAGAGAGCTTTTTATCCCGTGAACAGTCGTGGTTTTTCCAACCTCCTTTTGCAGCAGTGAGACTCCCGGGGAGACGGAGCCCTCCGCCCGTTTCCAGGCCCGCTGCACCCTCGCCGGCTGAGGAGCTCCGGCTTCGCTGAGCCGCCGGGCTCCAGCTCCAGCGCCGCCCTCCCGGGAGCTCCCCTCGCCACGCAGCGCGCCCCCGCCTGCTCTTGCCAGACACGGGGTCCCCGTCCTCGGGAGGGTCTGCCCGGCCGCACAGCCTCCCCCAGCCTCACCGCGTCCTCAGTCTCGTGTTGCCACGGCCACTTGCCGTGGTAGCGATGTGACAGTGTTTCCAGCGTGGGAGGAACTGCTGACTTTTGTGGAGAAGGGTCTCTGACCGCCATTTGGGGTGTAATAGGATAGTTACCCTGCTCTCCTCAGTCCCCAGGCGCTTCAGTCCTTCCTCACAGACATCTTTTCAGTTCTCTGACCACTGGGGCCTCTCCCCGTGTGGCTGTCCCTTCACACCAGCTAAGAGTCCCCCACTTAAAGCCTAAGAGCCACCACCAGACGGCAGCATGCAGGAGTCCACGGTGCCTGGAGAGAATAGAAGTGTTATCCTGTCATCTGCTAGCAGCTTTGGGTCTTGAATTACATGCACCCAGTTTCTTCCTGAATGAGGGGGTGCTGGGGACTGTGCACGGTCCTGACTTAGGAGCAGTTACTGAGCAGCCGCTGTTACGCGGCAGCCTTGGCCGAGGTTGGTCGTGTCGAGCAGGCACCTGGGCCTCATCCCCTGTGGTTCTAGGGACGCCACCAGGTCCCATCTGCTAGCCAGATGGATTTGCTACAGTGGCCCAAAAGGAGTGGTCATTTGATTGTTGAAGAGTCAGGTGGGAGCACCTGCTCGAAGATTATGCCAGAAACCTCATTACATTGAACCCAGGAGAAGGGGGTCATGTTGAAAACCAGGGAAAACACCAGGGGCAGTTTTTAGCAGCAGCAAGCGCCCTCAGCCTTGAAGGTCGGGACGCCCTCACAGGGGCTGTTCCCCGGTCCCCCCCCCCCCCCCTTTCCCAGCACCCACCCCGTAGTTGTCCTCGGAGGCCTCAGATGGAAACAAGTAGTTGCAGCATTTGGTTGTTTCATTCTCTTCACTGTGTGTGGCTCCTGTGTCATAGAACAAGCAAAGTAAGATGGAACTTACGTGGTTACAATGTGTCTCTTCACTGTGTGTGGTTTCTGTCATAGTACAAGCAAAGTAAATGGGACCCACATGGTTACAATGTATCTCTTCACTTGCTCTTGTGAGAAATGTGCCCGGTGCTTCCTTGTTTGTCCCGCAGTTGATGGCTGTGGACGTCGACACCAAGTACGGCGGGACCGGGGCGTCCTTCTTTTCCCTCGTCCTGGCGGTGGAGGAGCTGTCCAAGGTGGATGCCTCTGTGGCCCTGATATGTGACGTCCAGAACACGGTGGTCAACGGGCTGATCAGGAAGCACGGGACGGAAGAGCAGAAGGCGACCTACCTGACCCAGCTGGCTACGGAGAAGGTGGGGCGCCGGCGGGGCGGGTCTCAGTGTTTTGGGAGAAAGGTAGGCGTGGCGCTGAGGTGACTGTCGCATCCGCAGGGAGCGTCGCTGACTGAGGGTCCCACTCAGCAAATGAGCGCTGCCAGAAACACACTCTGCCTCCCGTCGCCACTGGGAAACTTAGAGAATAATCGAGGGACAACAGAATGATTATTTTTTGCTCAGTTATGTTCTGTAACACCCTCATGGGTGGCTTCATTTACATCGAGATGTCTTTCTACTGTAATTATTAGAACCGATTTAATTAAACCTAACATCCAATATGTGTACTTAGGTCTTAAACCTGTCTTAGACAAATAGGGTATTTGGGGAAATACTCCTGTCAGAATACCATTACTGTTTTGATAAGTACAAGTTTTAAAAGCAGCAGCACAGTTGACTCAAAGCTGTTTGTTTTCCATGAGTGTTGGTTACACAGGATAATACAGGTATTAACCAGGGACTTTTCCTTCCGTGCAGGTAGGAAGTTTCTGCCTCTCAGAGGCTGGAGCAGGTAGTGATTCATTTGCTTTGAAGACAAGAGCTGATAAGAAGGGAAACTATTACGTCATCAATGGGTCAAAGATGTGGATCAGCAACGCTAGGGAAGCCGAGATCTTCCTGGTGATGGCCAACGTGGACCCTGCCATGGTCAGTCCCCAACAACATCCCCCCCTTCTCTTTATCTCTCTCCTGCTCCCGTGTCCCGTTAGGACTTGTCTTGGGTTCTTCATTCTTCTCAGGCTGGAAGGGAGACAACCGACACCTGTCACCCTCCTGTTCACTGACCACCTAAATAGTTTTGGTGCAGTTATTGTACCCAGATAACCCTTTAATTGTGTAGAATTTCAAATTTCCTATTTAATAATGAAAAATTTAAGTACCTATTTAGTACATTCAGTTTTAAGGGTATTTTATTCAATTGGGAAATAGACATATATATAGCAAAATAAATGCATTTTAACCTTTGTCTTTTCTCTAATGTAACATTTAGTTGAATTAAATTTTAAACCTTTGAAGTGTTTAATAAAATTAAATGTAAAACATGGAGTTCTCATGATCCTCTAACACTGTAGAGTAACTTCTTTGACAGCCCTGGTGGTTTCTGAAAAAGGGAGAGTGGCGACGTTTTTTAGTTTCAACCTAATGCCCTCTAACCCTCGTTTTGTAATGTAATGTTGCGTCCGAGTCCCTTCGTATTTATTGCTAAAGTTCATTTTCAGTTTTCTGTTTCCTTTGAACTCTTTGGAAACACGGATCTTGTCAGCCCGAGTGATCACGTTGTCGATCTCCTAGGGCTACAGAGGAATCACCTGCTTCGTGGTCGACCGGGACACAGAGGGCCTTCATGTAGGGAAGAGGGAAGACAAACTGGGGATCAGGGCCTCTTCCACCTGCTCGCTGACATTCGAGGACGTCAAGGTGGGTGTCTGAGGGTGTCCAGTAGCATTGAGACTGATGTGAACTCTGTCTGCATGGAGCCCTGATGTGCAGGACAGGTGTCCCCACCACAGGGAGGGGTCCGTGAGACTCTAGGCCAAGTGCTGAGGTTCGGTCACGATTAAGTGCCCTTTCCCGAGAGTTCAGGCCACAAGTGGAAGCCTCGTTGCCCAGCTGCCGGCCTCAAGAGCCAATGTGGAGAATTAACCTTGTTTATACATGTGAACCAAGCCGGCTTCAGAGAAGGAAGCCTGGCGTTGGGTACACTGAAGGCCACAAGATGGGGGTGTTGCTCAGGGAGAGGTGACCACCACCAGGCAGCTGAGAACACCCCAGTTTTGAGCAGAGTCTGTTGAAAATGAGTAAGAGACAGTTGCTGGATGCTGGGGCTCTAGGACTTGACCGAGATTGACCAAGACAGAGCAGCTGTGACGGGTCCTCTGCCACGTGAGCCAAAACCCGACCTTTCCCTCAGGGCTGAGTGCTCACGGCTGACCGTGCTCATGGGCTGTTCACAGATGTCATGTGAGCTTCATGCTTCCCCAGCTCTCTCCTTTCTTCTAGATTCATCCATCACTCAGCAAATGCCGGCTGGGCTCTGGGGGCCCCGGTGGTGCCCCCTCTCCCAGCGCAGTGTAGGGACTGTGTGTTTACTGTGAGACACAGAGATGTGGCCGACGGCTTCCTTGGAGTAGATGGTGCATTTACAAATATAAGATCAAAATGAATTATGTCAAATTAAATTGAGAAATAACTGCATTTTTTTCCAGGTTCCAGAAGCCAGTATCCTGGGGCAACTGGGCCACGGCTATAAGTACGCCATCGGGAGCCTCAACGAGGGGAGGATAGGAATCGCCGCGCAGGTCAGTCGGACCCTACAGCTTAGCACACAGTGCACCTTCCACGCTGGCCCGTGACGATGTGGGCAGAGAAAGAAAATACAGGGAGGGAAAATGCCGTGAAACTAGTGAGTGCTGGAAGCCTGTGGACACAGGGTGGCACCCTCTCCCTCCAGGAGACGGGCTCCTGGCTTTCCTTAAAATTCCTCTTTGTTCAATTACATAATATCCTGGAAACCAAACAGCAACTTAGTGGTGACCGTCTTTCTGCTTTGAGGATGTGAAAGTATTACCCAATACCCAGATCCGTAACTTCTAAAACGTATCATAAATGTGGTATTTTTTTTATTTAATCAACTTTTCAAAGCATGAAAATCATTCTGGAAGAAATTTTAAAATTAAGAATAATATTGTACTATGTTGTAAAAGTCTCTAATCTATAGATAATGAAATGCTTGTTCTTAGTGTTCTGCATGTGAAATTCAGGCGATTTTTGTGTGTGTGACACTGGAAATAAAATAGCCACAGTTAAGCAGATACGTAAGATGAGCGCTGTTCCATTTTTTTTTACCGCATCTGCCCTGTGTGATGCATATCACATGCTTCTATTAAGTGATATCAGTTATTTTCTAGATTAAGAAAATGAATAAAGTCTTCAGTTTTATTATAAGTTATGTCATTTTTGTAGAATATATTTATTTACTTTCATCAGTGAGTATCCAGAATTTAAAAACTGAAGCGCTTTTAGATTTTGAAGATGCTACATATAGGTTAGCTGCTCGATTAGTTAAATGTAAAATTACTCAAGATTTTTTTGCTGCTGTTAATTTGCTAGCAGCATATTCTTGGATTCCGCACAAAACTGGATACTGTATTACTAAAGAGAACTGGCGCGTCTGTTCTTTTTAAAGTTTTCCTGGGATTGCGCTTCACCAGATGGGGCATTAAAACTACAGTCCTGGATCTCTTGTTCCCAGACACAGAAATAGTGCAGATGTTCTGGTAGTAAAATGCCCAGCAGGGCTTGAGCCTGATTTCTCCAAGTTAACTTATAACCTGGTTAAGAGTTAAGGTCAGGGAGTGGTTAGTTCCTGGTTACACTGCGGGCGCCTGTTAGAGAAAGAGGCGCGTGTAGCAGCGGACTGAGCGTCCATCCTCCGGCCTCTGTAGCCGAGGACAGGTAGGTTTCCAGCACTGACGGTGGAAACGTCTCACAGAGGTGGCAGGGCCCGTTTGGACTGGCATCCGGCCATTCCTGTTTTCACGTCAGTAGGGTGGTATTGACAGACCATAGCTCTAGTTCTAGGGGTAAGACGACATCTTAGCCCCCAGCCAGGAGCGCGGCGGGTCTGCCCCGCTTCACGTGGCTCCTGTGGAGATTTGTTTGTTCGTGTCCTTTAGTTGTTCGCATGATATTCTGTTCTCCAGAGAGTTTAAAATAAAAAGCTTAAGGAAAATGTGATGAATGCTAATGAAATATTGATGTTTTCGGGCACTTCCCCCAAAAGCTTTAGCTATCGATTCTCTTTTCCTCTTTCTGAAGCCTCCATAGTCTGACATAATTAGATAGTGATTTAATGACGACGTAACGTTGAGGTTTAGGAACCACTCCCGAGCGTGAGCCGTCCAGTAGATGTGGAGGTGGGTCGGCAGTGAGAGGAGGCAGCTAACGTCGCCACACGCCCTGGTTTGCTCTTCGAGGGCGTGAGCTAACGGCTCCCCGTCGCGCCTGAGCGTTCACCCCAGGTCCGCGTTGTCACCGGCGGAGTTTCCTGAATGCCCGGGCTCGGGCCACCCTGGCCCCTCCACCCAAGGCCTGGGCTCAGTTGTGAGACCCCCACGTCGGGGTTTTTAATGAAGGTCCCAGTGGTCCTGGTGGCAGCGGGTTCACGTTCTAATGCTCCTTCCACCGGAGCCTTGCTCATCCCGGTCGGGACGTGAAGGTAGGAGGTTAAGTGACCTCCGCGTTTGACCTCTGGAAGGGCTGCAGGGGCTGCTCCCGTCTCTGAACACAGTTCTGAGCAGAGTTTCTGGGGCTCACGTTATGCCTGGAGAATTGGAGCTAGGAGGAGGCGTTTCCCAAAACATAACCTGGCGGTGTGAGCACAGCCGTGCGGGAGATTCACCTCCATGCCGAAAGTTAAACACGTGTTTTTGTAGGAAATCGCTCTTTTTCTTGAAGTCACTGAGTCCGGTCCTGCATTTCAGGGGTGACGGTCACTCACGTGCCCCCCAGCACCTTGGGATCCCTAGTTCTTCCTTCCCCCAAGTCTTCAGTCTGCCTGTGAAAGAAATTTGTAGCTTGAATAATTAAGATCGTTATAACAAAATAAGAAATTCTGACCTTTTTTTTTAAACAGATGCTGGGAGTAGCTCAAGGATGTTTTGACTACACGGTTCCATATATTAAAGAAAGGATGCAGTTCGGCAAAAGATTGTTTGATTTTCAGGTTTGTAATTATTAGCATTTTCTACTGCACTGGACTCCCTGTCGTCCTGGTAATGAAGAGGGAGGGGTGTCACAGGCAGAGGGGTCCCCTCGGGATGTTCATGGGAGAGAGTGGGGAGGAAGGATCTCGGGGTGCTTGTGAGTGCCTGACCTTCTCCAAGGGCAGAGCGGAGTCCTCGCGGCCCGGCTGGCTCTTGATTCGGGGTCCCTTGGGAGAGCTCTAGAGCTGTCTCCTCACAGCTTCGGAGGTTCCAGGACGTGGGGTCTGCACTCAGACATCCGGTGTTCGAATCCTCTGTTTCACTAGCTTTAGGCCCTGGACAAGTTACCTCCCCTCTGAGCTGCACCTGCCTCATCTGTAAAATAAAGATGATCCCGCCCGTCCTCTAGAGTGGTTCCCATCAGGTAGATGTGAAGTGCTAGCACGTCGCCCGAGCCTGGCAGTGTTCGTAGCCGGGACCGTCGGGCCAGGTCTGCGCAGAAACCCGCAGAGGGCCCTGCTGCCCGACGCTCGCTGCAGGAGGCGCGGGGCTGAGAGAGTGCCTGTGAGCGGCTCCGGCCGGGTGTTGGGTGGCGCTGGCCTGGCCCAGTGACTGGCTTCTCGCAGCTCCCCGGCAGGCGGGGTTGGCTGGTGGCCCTACGCGGGCTTCCTCTCCACCCACGTTCCATCCTCAGCAAGTCTTGGGGGGGAGACGGGGCAGCTGATCACCGAGGGAAGCAGGGGGTCCCTTTGCAGCTCTGGCTCCAGGCACACTGCTACGCCGCCGGCTTGGCATGGTAACGACTCAGCAGCGCCAGCGCCACAGCTGCGGGTGTGCAGGACGCTAGGCCGTGGGCGTGACAGGCAGCTGAGGGCCTGGGAGGCGTGAGCACGCAGGCCCGCCCAGGGCCGGCCGCAGCCCACGCCCCCGTCCTGCCGCGGAGCCTGAGGGCCCAGCTCATGCAGCGGGCACGGCGTCAGGGGCAGGGGCAGTGTCGTGGCTTCTGGTCAGGCTTTCACCTTTTATACTCGAGTACTTGCTCCAAGCCAGCACCACGCAGACGGCAGCAGGGTCCAGAGCGTGACGACCGTGTCGGGAGGCTCTGGCCTCCTTAGCGCACAGAAGCAGGGCGCCCGTCGAGTGGGGAGCAGGGGCCAGGGGTGCTAATAGGTATAATCGGGACATTTCTAGGGATGCCTGGGGTGGGTGATTGAAAGAAAACTTAGAAATATGACCATGAAAAGCAACATTGTTGGTTTTATATATCTCTGTGAAGCTTTGAGTAAAGTTAGAGGTTTTTTCTAACTGCTTTAATCTCACAAGAATGCCTTGTTTTCTGCTCTGCTCATGACCATATCTCCTGTCCTCTAGACTACAAGCTCCTTGAGGGCAGGGACTATATGCAGAACCGAAATTTTGTTAATTCAAACAAATAAAAAATATATTCAAATTTTTCCTTTGCTGGAATTTTGTTTAACGGGAATTTGAATCATAAAGAGCATTGAAAATAATAATTAAATGTTACATTTTTAAACTTAACTTTGTGATCATTTATTTTTTCAATCTTGACAGTTATACAGAATTACATGAACTTTGAAAAATTCTTAAATAATACATGTAGTATCATATTTCAGTTTAGATTGCAGATTTTAAATATTTTTACAAAATGAGTGTGAATTTCCTCTTGGGTATGTCCTGAGTCTCCTAGTTTTCCACGTCCAGGCAGGACTTCTAGGATGGGCTGTCACTTCAGAAACCATAATTCTCTAACCTGAGCCTAAACGACACAGGGGCTGCAGCACCAAGTGGCCCAGGTGGCCACCCAGCTGGAAGCCGCGAGGCTGCTGACGTACAACGCGGCCAGGCTCGTGGACGCGGGGAAGCCGTTCATAAAAGAAGCTGCCATGGCCAAGTACTACGCGTCGGAGGTGAATAGCAGTAGTAATAACACCAGCAACAGTGCAGCCCTTTCCCCCCAGTGCACTTACTAACCTTTTCCCTTAGGACATCGGTTGAGCATTCCTTAGTTTTTCACACATTCATTTAACTCCTTCACCCCCAAAATTAATCTGCTTCAGCGTCCCCTTTGAGCGCCAGGCTTCTGGACCCAATTTCAGCTTTATCTACCCACCCCACCGCAGCACACGAGTGTTTGTAACGCTTAAGCTGTGGGCTCAGCAGGTGATTTGCTGCCTGTTTTTGGCAGATGGCAGGACTGACGACCAGCAAGTGTATCGAGTGGATGGGAGGTGTGGGCTACACCAAGGACTACCCCGTGGAGAAGTTCTTCCGAGATGCAAAGATCGGTAAGTAGATTTCTCCGTTTTGTTCCGCTTTGTTTTGTTTGACTCTGCAGGCGTCCAGGCTGCTATGTGTGGTTGGTGTTATGTGCTTGGTGCCCAGGCTGGGGCAGTTTTCATCTCCTCGGTATTATGGGCTTTGGCTCCTTTTCTGTGGCTGGGCTTTTTCCCACCTCTTCCTTCAAAAAAAATGGATTTATATTTTTAAAAACATCAGATTGCCTTTTTAAATGCCGCAAAAGACTTTTTAGTAAAACCACAACAAAACCTGCCTTGCCGTGGCCGGGTGGCTCAGGTGACGGAGCCTTTGCACCAAAAGGCTGCAGGTTCAGTCCCGGTCGAGGCCCCTGCGGGAGGCGGCAGATCGGTGTTCTTCACCTCCATGCCCCTGCCTCTCCCCCTTCCTCTCTCTAAAGACCAATGAAAAAAACACATCCTCGGGCGAGGTTTAAAAAAATATGTCTTAGTTTTTCTTTTAATAAAAAGGTAGTGTTTTGGGTTTGTTTAGTGCTGTTCTTTGAAGCTTCAGTTCTAATTCAGAGGCTAAGTGCCTTCAAGCCTGAGCGTCCCGAGGCTCTGTACCAGCCGGGAGGACAGAATCCGCGGCACTGAAAGCTGGGCGTCCCCGAGTCACACTCAAGGCCTCTGTGTTGATAGTTCAGGAACGAAAACCTCCACCTGTTTAGTGCTGATTCTGGGTCAGAATCTGATTTCCAAGTGGAAAGTTGGCATCGCTCAGGCAGCCACCCCAGGTAGCACGTCCAGAGGACACTGGGTGACGTCGGCAGTAACGATCTCTAGCAAACGCAGGGTATGTTTGCACAGCTGCCCTGTGTCCACGCCTCACTCGCCCTCCCTCTCGTTTAAGGTACGATATACGAAGGCACCTCAAACATCCAGCTGAACACCATCGCGAAGCACATCGATGGGGCGTACTGACCGCGCGGGAGGGCCCGCTGCCGCTCGCCGGCTGGCGTGAAACCCTGAGCTCGCGTGCCTCTGTGGGGAGTAGCCCTCCGCAGCGTCGGGGCGATTTATGTGGGTCCTCGGTCGTGGATCTTGGGCGGACCTTTTCTATTTTATCTCTCAGGCCTGCTCAGCTTAGGCTCAGGAAATCATTTTTAAATTTGGGAAGGAGTCTACTCATATCTTCTCGAAAACGTTTTTAAGTTCTTTCGGTATAATTCTGCCTTCAGGGAACACAGAAGTTTCCCTCTGTCCACATCTGGAGTATTAGTAACAGGCAGACATTCAGTTCCAAGCTGCTGAAGTAGGTGGAAACTGACAAAGATGTTCTTTAGGAAACTCTGGAAGCTGTAGCTGTAGATACTGAGACTGGTGGGAGATGAGGGTGTGACTCTCGGTCCCGTCGGTGAGGAATCACTTCCACAGAATAAAGCCGTGGGCTCTGTCACGACGACTGGTGTGTGGCGACGCGTCCGCGTTCGTCCTCGGGCGAGGAGCTTGCCTGGTGGTTTAGCGAGCAGAAGGCGCCCGGTGTTGTCAGAGTCGCCCGCCGTGCCCGTTCCAGCGGTGTCTCCGTTAAACGGGGCACCGTCTCCTCGGGCTTGGTTACCGGCTTCGTCACGGGCGGTTCTTCAGGACTCGTGTTCCCTCGGCTCAGTGCCTCTCAAGGGGAAGGTGTCCGGGCCCCACGAGGAACTGTGTCCGCACCGCATCGGGAATGAGGGACGGGGGCTGTAGAGTTTGAAAAGGCACGTTCAGTAATGTAAAAAAATAATATAAAAGACAACTCCATGTCTTGGAAAGCAGAAGTAAGCGCACTGCTTTACCAACGACAGAAAGGGCGGAGGTCAGAAAACACGTAGCTGGTGCCACTCCTTCAGATCGGGATTCGCAGTCGGGAGAGACCCCGAGGGCCTGTGTCCCGAGTTCCCGCAGAGGGGCGTGGGCAGGTCGGGGTGACGGCTTCCATCTCCCGACCGGGCCTCCTGCCCCGCCGCGTGGCCGAAGCCTGGGCCGTGGCTGCGGGGCCTGGCGCCCCCGTCTGTGGGGGCAGCTGCAGCTACAGGAAGAAGTCACTTCCAAAGTCGTTTTTTGTTGTTGTTTTTTTAAGAATAAGTTGAGCCCGGCCGGCGTGTCTCAATGGTTGAGCACCGACCTAGGATCCAGGAGGTCGCGGTTCGGTTCCTGGTCAGGGCACGTGCCCGGGTTGCCACTCGATCCCCATCAGGGGCGCGCAGGAGGCCGCCGAGCAGTGACCCATCATTGCTGTTTCTCTCTCTCTCCCTCTCCCTTCCTCTCTCTGAAAACAATAAAGACACATGTAAAAAAAAAATTGTTTTTGAAAAAGAAAAAGTTGAAAACAAAATAAGGTAGAAATATAGCCACACGTAGTAGTGGTTACAGGTATAAGTTTAAAATCACCTATTAAAAATAAAAGATGTTAAGATGGGACAAAAGGAAAATTTAAATCCTAGCTACGTAAAGCTAAAAACACCTTTTAAAAAACAAAAAACAAAAAAACAGCCCCAGAAAGTTGAGGCCGAGCCCACAGTCCTGCGGAAAGGAGAGCAGGGGTCCTGCGCTTCCTCGGGCTGAACACGCTCCTCACCCCATCGACCCAAAACGTATGCAGATGTTTGCCTCGTTCCAGCTGAGTTTTTGGTCTGAAATTGCTAGCGGGTCTCCGCAGTCGGGGGCAGTCTCCAGAAGGACAGTTTCAAAGCCAGTTAACTTCATCACCTCTGAGTAACGACAGAGATGCCAAAACCTGAGCCCGAGGCCAGCGCCGAGGCTTTCGCCACTGACCCTGGGGGAGAGACTTGCACACGGTCACGCAAAAGCCAGGCTAGCGCCAGGCGTCTGAGGGGACAGCTCTTGGGAGAAACTCCCCCTTCCTCCAGCCCGGCTGGCGCTCGGGGCTGGGCGGCCGCCGGCTGGTCGTGAGCCCTCCTGCTGTTTCAACGCTCACTTATTTCCCTTGTACTCTTCTGATCGTGTCCTCCGCCCTTAACTTCTTACATTTTTTGGCCCCTAGTCCCCCCACTGTTTTTACTGCCTCTGCCTGTGGGTTTCCCTCGGAGACCCAGGGTGACCGCCGCGTGCCCCGTGTCACGGAGAACCCCCGACTCTCGGAGTCTCCGCGCACGCCTCCGGAGGCCCCCTGCGAGTGCAGCCCCGCTGCGGTCCTATTGTTTAGATCAGTAATTACATTTTTAATAAAGAGGGTGAAATTGCAGGGATCTCGGCCTCCTCGTGTTGTGGATTTGATGAGACTGGTTTCCGTATAGATTTTCATTGTTCTGTCGGTAATTAAATTTCCATTAAATAAAGACTGTGCAATGCCCTGTTTGTGCTCACTTTATTATTACGGAGTTTTAAAATTTTAAGCGGGCCACCTCTCTGAAGATTTTCCATTCCTTGTTCTCTGTAGCTTTTTTTGTTTCCTAGCCTCTACTTTCGTACTTTCTATTTGTATTATGATCTCATACATACTCATGGTGACCCAGCGGATCTCAAAAAAGTAACCTTATTCAAAGTGCACAAAGTAGAATGTATGTTCATAGAAAAATGCAAATTAAAGTTAATGCTAAATAGGAAGAAGGCTCGTGGCGTCCACAGCAGAGAGCCAAGCTCTGCCTCAGCCCTGAGGTTCAGGACCCGAGAGGAGGCGGAGGCTGCGCCCCCTTTCCCGTCCAGCTTTCCCTGAAAGCAGGTGGTCGACAGCCTTCGGTTAGGGGTGAAGGTTAGCCCAGGAAAGGAGCCCAGCATTGTGCTCAGCGAGGGAAGGATGAGATGCGGCCTGGAGCCAAGGACAGTCCGACACTGGCTGTCACGTGTGGGGTCAAGGAACCAAAGTAACAAGCAAAGAGGCAACCTCGGGAAACGGGCAAGAGCCTGGAAATGCCCAGCGACGCTGCCTGGGGGTGAGAGGGGAGCAAGGGGGACACTCCAAGGCAAGGCCCCGGCGGTCCTGGCCCCAGAGAAGCAACATACACCTGAGGGGCCCGCAGGACACGCCAGGCAGTGAGCTGGAGGGGGACCCGCAGCTGAGCCCTGAGCTCGCAGGGTGCTGAGCACATTGCGGCCGGAGGAGGGCCCAGCTGCTCACGGGGGGAAAGGAGGGGAGTGGGTCGGCGACGTTTATATACCCAACGGAGCCAGGCAGCCCGGGGCTGAGAGCCAGGCGAGTTGTGAGGGCGTCCTTTCCTTCTCGGAATGGGGGAAGCCGGGTCGGGGGAGAAGCCTGGAACGGGAACCGCTTTGTGGGGTTACCTGACGCGTAGAGAAAGAACATTTTCATCTGCTGTGGACCGAAGGTTTGTGTCCCCCAGATGCCTGTGTTGAAATCTTTGGACAAGGTGATAGCGTTAGGAGGTAGGGTGAGTGGGATTAGTGCTCTTACAGAAGGCACCCCAAGAGCTCCCCGCCCGCCCTTCGGCCACCTGAAGTCTCGGGGAGAAGACCTGAGTGAGGAACCAGGTCCTCCCCGGTCACCGAGTCCCGTGGCACCGTGATCCTGACCTCCCGGCCTCCAGAACTGTGAGTAATAAACGTTTCTTGTTTGTAAGCCCCCCGGTTCGGCCCCGGCAGACTAAGACACCACCCCTGCTCCAGCCTCCCAAGAGCTGAAGGAAGCATCCCTGTGGTGTGGATGGCTGGACGGGGAGCCCTGTTTGGTTCACGCGTTTTCGTAACCGACTGTTTAGTAAAATGCTTTTACGCACTGTCTTCATTCAAACGGGGCCAGCTGGGAGTTGCTCGGGACAGTAAACCACCACTTGGAAAATCCAGGCGGGGACGGTGGTTCTCGCGAGCTGTCAGTGGGTTTGTAGCTCGATAAGCCATGTGGACCGAGGAGGGACAATGCTTGACTCGGTCACCTCGCGTTGCTCGAAACCCGCGTCCTCGAAGCCCCGGCTGGTCGACTGGGCAGCTCACAGTCGCGAGCCCAGGTGCCCTCCACCTGCCCCCGGGCCCCGCAGGCAGCGTCCGAGGGGACAGGTGTCAGGAGTGATGAGTGATGGGGGCAGGCGTCCACACTCCTCCCCTCCCCTCCTCCCGGCCAGCTCTGGGTCACGCACTCATTCCAGAGCCATCGCTGGCCTCAGGTAGGATTGCCTTGGGGTTGGCCGTCCCACCCGGGCAAGGTCAGCCTCCTCGGGCAGCGGTCACTGGAGGGGGCGTAGTTACCGGAGCGAAGCCCAGGTCTGCTGGGGGAGTGGGTGCTGGCTCAGTGTATCTGCTTCCCGGGGGGGCTGCTCTAACAAAACACTGTAAACT
Organism: Miniopterus natalensis; assembly: GCF_054644295.1. Taxonomy (NCBI): domain Eukaryota; kingdom Metazoa; phylum Chordata; class Mammalia; order Chiroptera; family Miniopteridae; genus Miniopterus; species Miniopterus natalensis. The sequence goes on along the minus strand of NC_142094.1, from coordinate 58,374,715 downwards.
GCTGTTTGCAACGGAAGTGCAGTCTCACGGTTCCGGAGGCCAGAAGTCCAAACTCAAGGTGTCGGCAGGGCCAGTCTCCCTCTGGAGCCTGTGGAGGAGCCTTTCTTTGCCTCTAGCTCCCGTGGTTGGCAGCAGCCCTTGGAGGTTTGCTCGTGGCTCGTGGCTCGTGGCAGCACAGCTCCAGCCTCTGCCAACGCTGTCGCTGGCCCCCTTCCCTCGATGCAAATGTCTGCGTCCAAAGTTCCGCCTTTTTCTAAGGACAGCAGTCACGTTGGGTCAGGGCCTAGTATGGCCTCGTCTCAACTTGATGACAGCTGCAGAGCTCTCGTCTGCAAGTAAGGTCACCTTCATAGGTTCCAGGGGAACATGAACTTGGGGAGACACTACTCAGCCCACTGCACGTGCCGACCAGCTGCGTCCGTCACTGGGGCTCGTTAAAGACTAGTGAGCGGCTCACAATGACTTGTACGGCAAAATCTCCACATACCGGCTGAATTGGGGCAAGGGGGTGCCCGTTAGAGCCAAAAGTCCTCTATATGGTGAAGTTTTCCGAATGCTTCTGTTAAAAAATTGACAAACTAGTTTACCTGTTTTCACTTGTGTAGACGCATTTGGGTAATTAAGGTTAAGTTAAGTATGAAAGGTCTAATTCCACAGAATAGTTTCCTCTGTGTCCCTGTGGTTTTAAATTTATGGAGTAGGTCCAGTAAGTGCGTTCGGTCACCAGTCACCACGAGTAAACAGGTGCGCAGGCTGGGGCGGGGCTTAGCGCACGTGGGACCATCGCCAGCACGGGTCCAAACTGCAGAAAGTCTCGCCCACACGTGACTGCACGTGATGTGTGATCACGTGCCCATCACTGTCCAAACGTTTACCCGCAGTGACTCCTGCATGTAAATATGTAGGCTATAGTTGCAGATATGTAAGGTTTATTTATGTCGGCGAAATTACTGCAGTGTTTTTTCCAACATATGGCCTGCTCGCTAAAATCTGTTAAAAATAACAGTGAATTAATGACAAAAAAAAACCTGTTAAGTGTAAGCAAATCTTGGTTAAAAGCATTTTTAAATGAACAGGGTGTTAATTTTCACATGAAGTACAGACCGGAAATGTCTGTTAAGTCTGAAGTTCGTTGAATCGAGGGTTTACAGTAGAGTGGGTCTAACTGCCCATGGGGTCCTCAGTGGGTGCGGAGCCCAGCCCCCCGCGGGCCTCCCCCGCCTCTGCTGGCTCCTTAGTCCAGAGGCGGGTCTCCCCCTGCGGACGCTCAGTCGCCCCCCAGAACCCACCCCTCCCACAGCCAGTCGCCCTGCATCTGGCAGCCAGAGACGGTCCTTTAAACACCAGGTGGGTTGTACCTTCCTCAACAGTTTCCCTCGAGCTGGGCTGCCCAACACGACAGCCACGTGTGGCTCTTTTCATTTAAACTAATTAAAGTGGAATCAAGTTAAAAACAACCCCCCAGAGGCAGTGGCCACGGTTCAAGGGCTCCTTGGTCCTGCTTGGCCAATGGCCCCCCACCGGGCAGCGCAGACTCAGCTCCGTTATCCCAGAAAGAGCTGCAGGTCTTTGCTGCCGTAGGGGGTGCAGCCGCTGTGCCCACAGAAACGGGTGCCCAGGGCAGCGACCAAGCGGTTCTCCTGGTCTCCCCAGGCCTTTGGCTTTGAAACAGTGACGAGGTTCATTCCGGAGCCATGCAAGCGCGTCACAATCAGAACTAAAGAAACGCCCACTCCCTCTTGCTCGCCTGTGCTGTGCATGGGCGCCTACGCCTGCCACCGTCCTCCCGGGACATTTAGCTGCCTGAAGGCCCCTGGTCCTCGGACACCTGACCCTGTCCTCTCTCTGCTCTGGGGGCTACACAGGGCTCTTCAGAGGAGGCCCCCAAAGCAGACAAGCCCAGGGCAACCTAAAGGTCTCCTGAAAAAGCTTGTCATTGTCAAGCTGCCTGGGACGCTGGGGATTCACCAGCTGGCCCTGTGTTTACGCCGAGGGAACCTGGGCCCAGGAGGCACAGCCCTCGCTCCCAAGATCACGGCGCAGCCCAGAGCCTGGGCTCTGATGTCAGACGGCGGGGTCTGGACGCCTGCTCCCCGCTTCCCTGTGCAGCCCGGGGTGGGTTACTTGACCTTCTAAGGCCTTTTTTTCTTTAACTACAAAGTGGACGTGATAATACTGACGCCCGCCTGGGGGCCTGCTGTAGGAGAGAGGTGGACCGTGTGTGTAAAACCACCAAGAGCACCAGGCACGTAGTCAGCCGCTCGGGAAACCTTCGCTCTTGTCACCAGCTGGGGCCACAGCGGTGCCCGGGAGCCTCATTCCGGGTCTTGTCCCATCAGATCAAACCATCAGCCAACCAGCAGGTCGCAAGGCACACTTAAAAATACTTCTGAAGCCCCAGCTTGGCTCACAGGGAGCCCCTCCCCTCCCCAAGGGTAAGGCGCTGACCTGCGTGGCTGGCGGCCGGCGGTCGAGGCCGTGCCGCATCTGGCTGTGCAGCCAGCAGAAAATGCGGAGCCACCGAGCAGGCAGGCTCCCCCCCATTCGATCAGCATGACATTTGGGTCAATCAATCTAGAGAGAATGATTCTTGCCGCTAGGATGTGCGTGTCCCATCGCGAGGAATGGGGGTCCCCAGCCGACTTCTGTGGGCTGGTTTCGTCTCCTCCGATAGCTTTTCAGGTCACACGTGGGCGGGAGCCGGGGTGCTGACAGGAGGTGGCACGTTTCCATCTACTCTGCCCGGGAACGTCCGGCTCTCGCTGTGCTCCGTGGAGGAAAATTGAAATCACCGAGCCCTTTGAGGCATTGCAAGGACATTTTTCAAGCAGGATTTTCAGTCCGGGGGGTAGGGGGGCGAAGACACGGAACATCTGCCCGGAGGACACACGTTCGCAGGCCACACGCGCGCACACTCTCTTCCAGGGTGCGTTTCTCCCCGGCACAGCGAGATTCGGGAAGCCGGGCGCTTCGTCTGCCTCAGCGAGGCTTCATCACAGCAGCCTCAGGGTTAAAGTGTAAGGAAACCTACACGAGCAGTTCAAGGGCGATTAAAAGTAGGCAAATGGCCTCGCTCCTCTCCTACGCTGGCTGGTGGACGCCGTGTTGTGGGTTTTTTGAGAACACAAAACTATTAATTTATGTGCGCAGAGAACAGCAGTTAATACCGAAGAGCCCCGTGGCCTGTACAGACCCGCGTCGTATGTTGAGCTCGTTTGGAACTTGCTGAGGGAAGAAGGTAGAATAAGCCCTTTAATTTGAAAAGTGCGTCTCTGTGGCCGTCCCTGGGATATCTGCAGGGTCATTATCCAGAAAGGTTAAGGGGGGCTTTATTTTTTCACACTCGCCGCGTATTTGCCGGCGCCCGCCCACCGCGGTCCATCTCCCCGTCTAAAGGGAAGGCGATAACGGGGGAGGGGGCTTTTTATTTCCTCCCCATTTAGCTTCCCCGCCGCCGGGCCAGTCCCAGCTTAATGAATGTAATTCCTGCCTTTGATGAAAACACTATTATCAAGATCACACATTACATTGGAAAACAGTTTTTCTTTAAACTCGGCGACTGCAGCCTCTAATTACGCATGTAACAAGTGTCTCCCGAACAAAAGAGCGTGTTGTCTGCAATTGCCAGGAATTGGAGCAAGGCGAATTCGAACAAAGGACAGATTAGATTCCCTCCCCGCCGCACAAAGCCCGGCCCTCTGATTAATTTCCTGCGAGAACTAAAACAATTCTCTTAAAAGGCGCTCACCCCCTTCTCCAGAACGATCCATATGCCATTCGGGGCCTTTCTATAGGGTAACAATGGCCCCTGGTTTGAACTCCCCTTAGAAACTGAGCCGGGGCTTTGTGAGCTCCCCCTTTCATATGCAAATCAGCGGCCGAGATCTGGGCGACGGTGAGCCCCCCAAAGAGTGACTTTCAGGGGCTACCGGCGCTTCCAGGCGGAAGTCCACCTCGAGCGCGGTCAACCCAGTTATCTTGTTAGTTTCAAGAAAGGAGGCGTCTTTGAGAAAATGCTCCCCGGGCCTGCTGAGATGCGGCCCCACCAGATTTTCTGGAGGCGCCTCTCCCAGGAGACGGGCCGTGCCTCGGCTCCCGCACAGAACTTTCCAAAGGGATTCGCAATTACACATGAAGAGCACACTGGTCAGAGTAGGAGACCCTGGGTGTTTACTGAGCCTTGCTGTTCAATTTGGAGGCTGCATTTGGCACCTTATTTCTTCACGTATCCCACGTGGGAGAGGGGCTGGGAGACCCTGCAGCACCCCGACTCCGCTCCCCCAGCATCCGTCAGACCCAGAGGGAAAAGCAAGTCCGTTTCCAGAACAACCTTGGTCACGAGCATGGGGCCTGTGGTCCCACGGCCCACGCTCCAGTCTCAACTCGCAGTGGCCCACTTGTGCGACCGGGAAAAAGTCATCTTTCTGTGTCTTTATTTCCTCAACTGGAAAACGGGTAACAGGCGAAGGATGGTGAGAGTTAAATCGTACTTGTGATGAGTTTGCCACAGTGCCTGGCACGTGGAAAACAGTCCATGCATTTGACTCACTACTGTTATTATTTAAGACCTGGAAGAGGCTGGTGTTTAATGAAGCGGGTTCCCCAGGTTCTGCTCACCACCTCCCGGAGTCCAGCAGCCCGTGTCCCCAGGGAAAACGGCACGGGAAGCCCGTCTCGGGTTGAATCCTGCACCCAAGGGAGCAGGCTGTGTGAACCCAGTTTAAGGAGGTTCTGTTTAAGTCTGCAGTCATATATACATATATATAAATATATGACTACAGATATATATAGTCTCTCTCTATATATATATGTGTGTGTGTATATACTTTTTTTAAAGCCTCACCAGAGGATATTTTTTCCATTGCTTTTCGGGGGGACAGGGGAGAGACATCAACAGTTGCCTCCCACACGCACCCCGACTGGGCCTGGGGATCGAGCCTGCAACCACGGTGCATGCGTGCCCCTGACTGGAATCGAACCCGGGACACTTCAGTCCACAGGCCAATGCTCTAATCACGGAGCACACGGGCCAGGGCTGGAGCTCTTTTTGACAGTTCTGCTGGGTGCGCCTGGGCCTGAGTCCTATCAGGATGAGTCTCAGAGTCAGCCCAGAAGGAAGACCTGGATACACAGCAGGAGACCCACCGCACCTAGGTCCTCACTCTCGGATTCAGTCCCTGCAGCCCCTGGCCATGCAGCTTCCTTAGGGCAACCAGAGCCATCCTAACACGGTTCGCATAAAAGTAGTGCCCACCCGAATGTCCTTTCCTGCTAAACTCCAGTGTCTGTCTGCTCACCAATGCACAACCCATACCAATCGATTGCAAAGTGTAAATGGGCCGCAGAGTAGAACTACAAATTGTGCCAAAATTGCGGGATTTCGTGCAGTCACGAAAATGGTGCTGGAGAAGCGTTCGAATTCTCTGCAAAGCCATGGACCGATACGGGTCTGGCCGCTCTTGATTTGAAGAAAAAAGACGGGGAAGGGCGATGACACAGCAGACACTCAGAAGAGAGCGACTCGAGTGCCATGGGTTAAGATACGACCTTGTGAAAAGGCAGGGAGCCTGGGATAATTTTGCAGAAATGACACTTGGTGAGACCATGCTGTGAAAATCAGCCACAAAGAATGGCCCACAGAGCGAGCCTTCAGACCATTTCTTGCTAAAAAAAAAAAAAAAAAAAAAGGGTTGATCTGATAGCTCCAGATCCGCGTTCGAGTCGTTAGCTCCGTCTGATTACAGATGCAGGGACAGCCTTGACTCAAAGACAAGGTAATTCACTGTAATAAATTATAACACAAATTTCTTAAGTCTTAAGACAAATCCCACATCAAGCCTCTTCTGTTTTCCCCATTCACCAGGCAAGGAGGTCCCTGCTTTAAACAGATCCACCTAAAGTGGGCTTTTTCCAGCAACAATTTTTCTAAAATGACAACCACATGGGCCTCCATACGCTGGGTGGTGTCGCAAGATCCCTAGGGAAAGGCACACATTTAGATTTTTTTATTGATTTCTAGAGAGAGAGGAAGGCAGAGAGAACTCAGTGTGAGAAGGGAACGTCGGTCGGCTGTGGCAACCTTTTGGTGCGCAGGACAGTGCCCAACCCACTGAGCCACACTGGCTGGGCCCAAAGGCTCACTTTCCCATGCTCGGGCTCAGAGCTGCCGAGCCCATCGCTGTGTTGTGTGGTGGGGAGGGTTTGCCAGCTTGGGCCTCCCCACAGCGGAGAACAGTGTAAATCTCTGTAGCTGGTGGTCAGAGGAAGGGGCCCAGGAGGATTGGACTCGGGTGGGAAGTTCTGGGGCTGCCAGGCTTGGACTTGAGCGGTTGAGGGGCAGCCAAGGAGGCAGCCCCAGGTTTGGCCTCAGGCCTGTCACGAAACCTGAAAATCTGCAAATACCAGGCAGCGTTCTTGCCCTGCTCGTGGGGGGGGGGGGGGCCACAATGGGGCTGAGAGTCTGCGGGGAACCCTGAAACGCTGTTGGGCACAGAGCCGTTCTGTTCCTTTCCCGGAGCCCCATGGCCCTTGAAGCAGCTGGCCTGCCCCCCTGGTCCTGGCTGCAGCCCCGAGAAGGGGGCCTGGGGAGCACAGAGAAGAGGCGGAGGGCGGGCCTGGGCCAAGGGCACCCAGTGGGTGCTGGGATGTAGGACAGTCTGAAAGCATGGGGGGGCTCCCGTGAGGACCCGCACATCCATCACCTGCCCTGTTCCTCCTGCCACTGCAGCTCTGGAGATTGGCTGGTGCGATTGCGCTGAGGAGCCCCAACAGGGGACAGTGTTAAAGACAAGTGAGCTTGAGGCGGCATCTCCGAGTCTTGATGGCGGCGCAAATGACCGGCCATTTGCTGGTCCACTGGGTAGCGGAATTAGCATAGTGCGGCGGGAGCGGCCCCATCCGTCTTCATGCTCCATCATTACCAGCCAAGGTGGAATCGGCACCTAACCTTTGAGTCCATGAAGGGTAATGCCCCCCACTCCCGAGAGACGGCTCACCCAGGATGGCACATGGGGGCCCGGAGCATCCTCAGCAGGCGTCCAGGCCACTGCAGTCCAGGGGAGCTGGTGCTTAGCGAGGGCTCGGGGTGAAGGTGGACCCCAAGCAGAGAGGACGGTGAGGGGGGCTCTGGGCTTGGGGTCGAGGCCTGTCCTCTCCGCTGCTCAGGGCGCCGTGGCCGGTGCTTGTCCGCACGGCCTCATCAGTGAACGAGGCCCGTCCCGCAGGTTAGACGTCCTCCAGGCCCTGCTCCAGGGCTGCCCTCCCAGGAGACCTTTCCAATCCTGTCCTCGCCTGTCCCCCAGCTGAGGGAACCAGCCGCAAGCCACCCCTGGCTCCCACCGTCACCAGGGCTCCCACCACGTGGAACGGAACCCTCTGGCCCGCGAGGCTGCAACCCCAAGTCTGCTCAGGCTCAGCAGCCTCCCCCTCACTCAGCTGGGGCAACTGGCCCTGCCTCCTCCTGCCTTCGCTCTGGCCACAGCCACAGGCTGGGTTGGTGGGCAGAGTCCCCAGGGAGTGGAAAGGGAGACAAGGCTGGGAAACATCCTCCCCATGCCCCGTGCCAGGGCCCCCAGGATGCCCGGGGCCATCTGCCAGCGGCTCCACCTGCCTCTGGCTGGCGCTCTTTAGCAGCCACCAAGCAGAGTTGCCTACAGGGCTGGGGTCTGCACCTAAGGGGGTTCGACCACTGCTGGGGAGGGTGGGTAGATACACAGTCCAGGGCCTCTGGACAGCTCTGTAGACACCAAGAACCAGGTCCATCACTCAGCTGCCATACAGGAGGCAGGGTGCCCAGTTAAATCTGAATTTCAGATAATCAATAAATAGTTTTAAAATATAAGTATGTCCCAAATATTGCATGAGACAGTTATACTGAACCAGTTATTTTTGTTTATCTGTTATTTACATTAAACTGGTAATTTGGGGGGGATTTCCTTTTTTTTTTTGTATCTTATTTTGTTAGTTGGGGTTTTGTTTTGTTTTGTTTTGTTTTTGCTCATCTGGAAACCGACCCTTCCCTCTTTCTGCTTTGCCATCCTGGCTCTGTCCTTGGGATGACTTCAGCATCCCAGAGTGGCTGCTGGAGCTCCAGCCCCATCTCTGGAGTTAGGAAAACAGAGAGATAGAAGGTAGAGACTTCCTACCTTAAACATGGGCTGGTTCTCTGATAACAACGAGAAATTGTTATTTATTTTGTGAGGTATGATAGGTATTGTGGATATACAAGAAAATGCCCTTCTATTTTGGAGATGCACCCTAAAATATTTAGATGTAACATGTCATCAAGCCTAATCATTTTTAATTACTTTGTGGGGGGCGGGGGAGAAGCAAATATGGCAAAATGTTAATTATTAATCTGGTGATGGGTGTATATGGGTGTTCATTACCCTAGTCTCTCTACCTTTCTTTATGCTCGAAATTTTCTTAATTAAAAGTTTGTTTTTTCAAGGAGAGATTTCTCATAATCCTTGCCCTACAACTTTTGCTTTCTCGCTGACCAGTCCTTGCAGAAAGGGGGGCTGGGAAATGTAGTCTTTTAGCTGCCAGCCTGAAGCCTGGATGTAATCCGCGTTCCGTCAGTGAGGAAAGTATGGAGAATGGACCCAGGCAGGAGCTCACAGCCGATGCCCAGGGCGCGATTTCTCAGCTCACTCTACCCAGCTCCCAGGAGGCAGGGCCGCCGTGCCCGGAGCTTTGCTCTGGCTTCGTTTGGGAACCAGCCCCTCCTGGTCTCACTCAGCGTCCCGGTGGGATTTCCACCCTTAGAACAGCGACTTCGTCACAGCCAACCTCTCACCCAAAGGTGGGTATTGAGAGGAGCCCTGCTGACCCCCAGATCTGTTCATTTCACAGCTGGTTCACACTGTGTGATCTTTGCCAGGGTGCTTCACCCTCCGGGGCCCTTGAGGCCGCCTCTGTGAAGAACACACAGTCTAGCTCCATTTCCCAGATCACTGGGCTGGGCCCGGACAGGTGTATCTATCTCACCTGGAAGAAAGATCCTTGAACAGAAAGCCACATTCTGAGCTATTGTCCCAGGTAAGATGATTGGACAGTTTGCCTGGTGTCCCCAGCTCTCAACTAACCGGGAACTAACCGTACCCGGTGTGCTGCTCGTTACGTAACACAAGACCTCGAAGCCCTGCATAAACGCACGCTTTCCTGCACGCTGCGTGCGTGGAACATGGTAGCTACAGAAATGTGGGGCGGGGGCTTGGGAGGCACTCTGGTCCATCAACTAAAGAATGGATAAATAAAATGTGGTATATCCACGCCGTGGAATAGTATACAGCCGTTAAAAGGAACGAACCTTAGAAACATCGTGCCAGGTGAAAGAAGCCAGTCACAAAGGACCACACACTGTTGATTTCATTTCCATGAAATATCCAGACTGGGCAAACGTAGACAAAAAGTAGATTAGTCATTGTCTAGGGCTGGGAGGTGGAGGAGAAATACGGAGCAACTGCTCATGGGTGTGGGGTTTCTTTGGGGAGAAGAAAATGTTCTGAAATTGACTGGAGGCCCCGGCCAGGTGGCTCAGCGGGTTAGAGCGTCGTCCCGATACACCAAGGCTGCAGCTTCGATCCCCGGTCAGGGCACATCTAAGAATCAACCAGTGATGCATAAATAAGTAGGACAACAAATCAGTGTCTCTCTCTCCCCCTCTCCCTTCCTCTCTAAAATCAATCTATAAAAAATATATGTTTCTTAAAAAAATTGTGCTTATGGCAGCACACATCTGCTGATATATTAAAACCCACTGAATTGTACCCTTTAAATGGGTGAATTGTATTTTATGTGAATTATAGCTCAATAAAGCTGTTTAAAAAGTTTTTAAAAAAAAAAAAAAGCACCCTGAAAACGGGAGATATTTTTATCAATGGCAACCGTATCAACAATATGTGGATGCCGACTGGGGCTCAGTGTGTTCGGGACACCAGGAAGCCCTCGGCCACTCCCAAACTGGAAGCTTCCCGGCACCCACTGGATCCCAGGCGCCTGTCCAGCCAGACGGGGCTGGGGAGGAGGCCCGCCCGGCTCCCGCCCGGCGGCGAATGGGCCCAAGCGAATGGGCCTCCACTTACACGTATCGATCGTTTACCTCCTCGTGTTCCCAGCGCGAGATCTATGAGCGAGAGGAAAGGAAAAAGGAGCTCAGGTTTAAACTCTGATCACTAAAGCGAGTCTCCCTCTACATTAAAAAACTGCCCAGACCCCGTGGCAGGAATGGGCTCCGTTCTTGGGGCATAAATTTGTGTGTGTGGAAAAAAGACTTATTGGTGAATTTAGCAGTATTTTCCGTTGAACTGGCAGTTGCTAACCATTACACCAGTATTTATTTGATTCTTAAAGAGTACAAAACCATGGACCACAAATAAAGAAGATGGAGTATAGTTTGTGGCTGGGCCACTAGCTTTAAACTTGAAATGAAGTGTCCAGTTTTGAGTTACTGTGTCCAACCACCATTTGTACAGTTTGAAAAGTGGGGGCATTTTTCCAGGCTGTCAGAGTGGCTGTAGTTCATTGCCATGAATGATGCCGCTGAAGGAGCAGTTGCTCTGCCGTGAGCACTTCACTCATGACCGGAATGTATTAAGTGGATTAATCTGTGCCTCGCGGCGTAATTTAGGGAGGCCCTCGGTTTGACACATTTCCGCGCATCCTTGCTTTATTACTTGCTCCCGCAGGTAACAATGTCTCAAAAGTCTTGCTCCCGGATGAAGTTAAAATTACATGTCACCCAATAGCATATGCAGTTTGGTGGCCCTATTTTGCTGTCAGAATTACCACCCTGCAACAACATGAGGCGTTAATGGGGGGCGTGGAGTGATTTACCTCGACGGCTCCGGGCTCCGTGGCCAGGGAGGACTCCCCACGTCCAAGCGGCCACGTGCTCAGGGAAGCCTCAGACGTTGCTCGGTCTTTACTACCCAAACCGTGTGGCCAGGCACGGCCGGCCTCTCCCGAGATGAAAATCGATGGCATTTGAGATTCTCTGCCAAGTCATTGTTGAGCTTGTTTTAAGTCAGTAGGAAAACACAAAAATGTGTATTTCAAGCAGGTTGGTTCTCCACCGACAGAAAGGACTCCACCTATTTCCCATTCACGTCGGTGACCAAGGCCTGTTAAGGATGCCCCCAAGATGTCACATACAGATGTCGAATTCTTTGTTGTGGTGGTTAACCGTCACCTGAGGATATTTTTTTCCATTGACTGTTAGAGAAAGTGGAAGGGAGGGAGAGGGAGAGGGAGAGAAACACCGATGTGAGAGACCAGCAACGGGCTGCTTCCCCCATGCGGCCTGACCGGAGCTGAGAATTAAGCCTGCAGCCCTTTGGTTCCAGGGCCGACTTCTCTGACCACTGAGTAACACCTGCCAGGGCTACAAATGTCTAATTTTAAGGCTAATAGGACCAACCTTGACTTATAATGTGATGCAATATTTTTCTACCCTGAGAAGCCCACATCTTCGGAATGTTTGTTATATCAGGTAACGAGAAGGCCGCAGAGCTGAAGTGGGCCCTTTAATAAAATTATGGATGGATGGCCCATGTTGGGAGAGTGTCAGGTGCAGCTTAAGGCGGCCTGTCGGTCTAGACCAGAAGCCACGTTAGGACTTTCATGGGTCATGGGTGCTTTTGCCTTTGAGGGCCTCTTCTTCCATAATACATTTAATTTTAGATACATAAATACATATACCAATATATATTATACATTATATATTTTTTTTTAATTTTATTTTATGGCTGCATTGATATCAAGAGAAAATCTAGGCTGGATTTATTATTACATAGCCTTTCCTATTATTAATTTGTTTGCTTCTGATTTTAAGTGAAATAAAAATGAAAGCATTCCCGTGGGCCCGAGGCGCTGTGCCTGGTCAGTACAGCCGCCCTGAGCCGAGCTGCAGGACCCGCATCTCAGCTCTTTCTCCAGGGCTTGCTTGCTTTTCTTTTTTCAGGAATTTCTTTCTTTTAAGGCCAGGACCGCCTGGCCATGGCCACTCACTGGAGGGGCCTAGGTGACGGGCCTCCTGCTTCCCCAGCCAGGCCCAGGTTGCTCCCCATGCTCCCCTCCCCTTGCTCCCACTCCAGGGGGAGTGTCAGGGACTTTCTCCCTCACTGGCTGCCTCCCCCTCCCACGTATTTGTCTTTATTTCAAACAAATAGGCCAGGCCGACACTGTGGATTTTCTGGGGCGCTTGAGAGCTGGGCGAGTTCCGGAGGGCAGGGCCGGGCACTCCATCTGCGGGCGTGGCTGGCAGTGATGATGAGAGTGTTAATGACGGGCCACAGCAGCCGACCCCTGACCCCATCGACCCAGTTCCCCCTTCCCAGCCGGAGTTTAAAGGACAGCCATTGTCCCCGCTGACCAGCCTGCCATTAATAATGTTTTCATCCGTGACAGTGACAAACCCGCGGTACTTAAGGGGAGTTTATTAAGGTCAGTCTATAAATAAGAATTTAAATTATTTAAAAAATAGGTTGACACAGACAGACAGACAGATGAATAAAGAGATTGGAAGAAACAATAAACATCAGAATAGACAAGGAGCTGGAAGAGCCGGCCTGGGAAGCACAGCCAGGCCCGGGGGCCGCACAGGTCGGCCTCCACGAAGCCGCGTCAGAGCCGTGGGGCTCGTGGACCCAGGCCCTGGGTGACGTCGAGTGACAACGCCGCTCTCAGCTGATGAAGGGAACTGCAGCCGGCCCTATGCCGAGCCCGTAGAGGAGAGCTAGTAAAATTTAAATGCCTCACCTGTCCTCGGGCTGGCACGCAGATGGCCTCACAGGGCACGGAGCGCCGGCGGGCCTGCGGCTGAGGGACCGTTGGTTCCCACCTGCCTGACCGGCCCTTGTCTCGGGATGGACGGAGCAAAGCAGCCAGAAGCGTGTCGCCCCCCAGCCTGGGCCTCGGCTCGGCTCGGCTCGGACGGCCGCCTTCTCTCCAGCAGCCCGCGTGTCCTCAGGGTGGGCACAGACCTTCCCACTTCATTCTGTCCAACGCGGGGCTTTTAATAATTATGATGATTTTTTTAATAGTTTTTATTTTTATTGATGTGATTTCAGAGAGAGGAGGGAAGTGCAGGAGGGAGAGAGAGAAACATCAATGATGAGTCACTGATCGGCTGCCTCCTGCACGCCCGGTGCTGGGGATCGAGTGGCAACCCGGGCCTGTGCCCCGACCGGGAATTGAACCGTGACCTCCTGGATCCTAGGTCAATGCTCAACCGCTGAGCCACGCCAGCTGAGCATGATCATGCTGACTTTTAATTACACACTGAACTGTCTTCAAGGTCCTTCTGCTCCAGCACTGGGCCCTCACAGGAGCCCAGGAGGGGCTCAGGGCAAGTCCAATGGTCTCCATTTGGAAGGTGCTGCCAGCACAGAGCGGTCAGGCTGGCCCAAGGTCACTCAGGACATCGGGGAAGAGCCATGTCACTGTCCACTAGATGTGGGGAGAAGACACAGAAGAAGGCAGTGGGGAGGAAGTCCCAGCCCTGCAGGAAAGTGGGACTCAGCTGGCATCCTGCCTGCCGGGCATGCCCGCTGGCATAGACATCCACTCAGCTCGCCTTTAGCGGCAGCCAGGGCGAGTCGTGCTGACCCTGCCGGGCGGCTTCTGAACCGTCACTATCGGGATTTGGGCCTGGTCGGTGTTTTATTCCACAGGAGGGGATGTCGCTGTGCCTCTTACTCAGAACAGACACTTAGACCAAAGCTGATTAATTCTCATTGAAACAGAATCGTCAGTAAATCAGGAGGCACCAACGTGGAAGCAGGCGGTAGACAAGGTGATGGGCTCCCCCAAGGCCGTGCCTCCCGTTAGCTCTCAGATGTCCTATGACCTGAGCTCAGGCTGGAGGGTCTGGGGTACACCAGAGACTGAGGGGTTCCCCAGAGACTGGGAGCTGGGCAGAACTCCCACCACAGGCAAGAGGGAGACAGACTTCAGAGCCCGGAGCCCAGAGGAGAGGACTCTGCTACTGAATTCCACTTGGCAAACGTCTAGAGAGCGTGTGTTCCACGCGGGACCCGGAGCCTGGCCTTGAAGTCTCAGGGCAGAGAGATGAACCAGAGGCCACTGTAGTCAAGGCGGGTTGTGACAATGGCTGGGCTTGGGGGTCAGACAAGGCCGAGGGGCATGGTGGCCAGAGAGAGGGGTCTAGACTGGCATCTCGGGTGGACTTCACTGACCTTCTCCCAGTGTTTAAATCAAAGCCCAAAAGGCAAGTCGTTGGGCTTCTTTCAAAAAATGGCAGCCAAATTTCAACCCATAATTTCCCATCATAACTGGGGAGCCTGGCAGCCGAAGCTGAACCCCTCCGTCCACACAGCTCGCCGTGTCTCAGGGTCCCACCTGTGTCACGGGGATGAAGGCGCTTCTTTCCTTCCTTCCCAGCGTCCGATTCCCTCGCTGACATTTTAATCAGTTTGAACTGGAAGGAAATCTTCCTTAATCGCCTTCTGAAAATCTTTAATTGTTAAAACTCGGGGTTTTTTTGCTGCTTAAAGTTTCATTACTTTTAAACAATCCAATTTTACGGGTGTTGCATCCTTAATGTGACCTAATGACGGGGGATGTTTTGGTGAGGCAGTGGTGGGCCGCTTTCACGGGGGGCTCGCCTTCCCACGGAAGGGGCCGCATGCAGGTTTTCGGGGAGTCTTACCTCAATACATACCATATTGCACATGTTTTTACTGGGGCTGTGCACATGCTTCGTTATAAGTAATTAAATTAAGCGTAACCTGACCTGCACCCAGAAGATAGAAACCTTACATTAAAGCAGCCGCGTGGTCAGGTTCAGAGCACAGGTTGGAGCTGCCTTCACCAGGCCCTGTCACCCTCCTCTCCTTGCTGTCCCCTGGGGGGTGACCGGGAACATCGCTGGCCTCCCAGAGCCTCAGTGTCCTCATCTCTAAAACAGGTCCGGCAATCACGATAACTCTAGTAGGACATTTGTCACAGGGTGATCACAAAGATGAAAGGGGGGTCATTGTGTAAATTACCAGCAAATACTACGTGTTCAGTATCTTTTGTTATTTCTGTTCCAAAGTAACTCTGGCTTGTGATGTCACATTGTATCTTCACGGGAACTTCGTGAGTGTGTAATTATTGTGACTATTTTACTGATGAGGGTGGGGCTCCAAGAGGTCCCCTGACTCTCACCGTGGTCACTGAGCCAGCGGGCGTAGGGCCGGCAATGGCCCCGTGCCCCCTGCAGAGCCACCTCGAATCTTCTGTGCGCATCACAAGTTTGTTCTCCTTGCTCGGCCACTTCTAGAGCCCGACAAACCAGCCAGCGAGACCATCGAATGCTGTCAGTGTTACGGATCCGGTCACATGAGGCCACAGGTGACGAACATGAAGTGAAGTTGAGAATCCAGGACCTCAGCAGTACCGGCCACGTGTGGCTGGTGGCTCCTGAGTCGGGTGGCCCTGCCTCTCCACGGCCTCGGAAGGGCCTGCTGGGCCGAGCCCTCCCCTTATCTCTCCCCACTTCCCTCCAGGTGCAGAAAGTCTCTGAGTCAAAAACAGAGTCTTTTTCATCAGCACCAGCCAGTGGGAAGCCGGGAGGATCTCTGGATCCGTGGCCAGTCTCCCGGCCGAGACAGAGGTGGCACCTGCCAGGGCTAAAGGGAAAATGCACTCATCTAGCGTCGCTTAAATTACTTGAAAATATACTGCATCTGTTTAATGTTTAAAGCAAAAGAAAGT